>NC_045804.1:15549222-16749222 GCF_009873245.2 Balaenoptera musculus
GGTAAAATTAAAACATTATGAGTAAATGAAAGCTGAGATAATTCACTGCCAGTGACCTACACCTCAAGAATGCAAAGGAAGTTCTGCAGGGTGAAAAAAAATTATCCCAGATAAAACACCATTTTACAAGAAGGAATGAAGAATACTAGAAGAAGGAAATATATGGGTTAATATTTTTTAAGACATTTAAAAAGCATCTTAAAGACTAATGACTACTTAAAGTAACAAATGTATTGTGGGATATATATCAATACTACAGTGGAAGTAAAATACAGGACAACAAAAAGTGGGATATAAATAGAATTAAATATTCTAAAGTCCTTACAGTGCTCACAGAGTAGTAGAATAAAATTTCAAGTTAAACCATAAAAAGTTAAAGATGCATATGGTAATCCTTTGCACAGTCTCTTTTTTAAAAAATCCAAGAAGGTATAGCTAAAAGGCCAAGACAACAGAATTTAAAATATTTCATAAATTCTAAAAAAGACAGGGAACAGGGGAAAAAAAAGAATGAGGAACACATGAATGCAAAAGAAACAAAGAGCAAGATGAGAAACTGAAACCAAATCACATCAATAGTTATATAGTCAATGTAAATGAACTGAATATACCATTTAAAAACAGAAAATCAGATTGGATTCAACAAGACAAAACTACATATTTACAACAAGAGATACACCTTAAATACAAAATCTAGATAGATTTAAGGCCAAAGTATCAGAAGCTCAACTAAGCAAAACATTAACATACAGTAGCTAAAAAAAGCAGTAAAGTTTACTTAAGAAATATAGCAAACTTTGCCCTATAAAAAGAAAATACATTTTGTTTTCTAGCATCCATTAGATAGTTATAAGATCTGATCAAAATACAGCCAAAAAAAACCAAAAATAAAAAAACAAAACCCTCAATGTTTTAAAGCAAAAGTTGGCAAACTTTTTCTCACAGGGTCAGATCGTAAGTATTTCAAGAGTGTGGGCTGTACAGTCTCTATCACGAATGCGTGTGGCTATGTTCCAGTAAAATCATACTATGTAAAAAGTTAATATTGAGAATACTATATATCAAAATTTATGGAATACAGCATAAGCTATATCATAGAAAATTCATAATGTAAATGAGAAGAAAAATAAACAGAAAATTAGTAAAATCAAGAGTTGGATCTTCTGAAAAAGCTAATAAAATATATAAGCCTCAAAGCTAAGAGACAGAAAATATAAAAACATTCAATATTAGGAGAAACTGAATTAAACTCAAATGAACACAATATTTATAACTTTATACAAATAAATTTTAAAATCTCAATGAAATGGACATTTTCTAGGAAAACAATAAATTATCCAAATTGCCTAAAGGAAACCTAATTACACTGATGAAAATAAAATAGAAAATACTGTCAAAAAACTACCTAAAAAACCCCCAAAAAGCTCAGGCTAGCCATTTTTATGTCTGAGTTCCACTAAACTTTCAAGGAATAAATAATTTATATGATACATGAAGCACCGTAAAAGATGAAACCATGACAATTCATCTTGTGAAGTCAGCATAACTCAAACAACTCTGAATAAATAGGATTAAAAATAAAACTGGAAATAGAGGTGAAAACATGAGTGCAAGTGTATGTGTCTATCTGATGAGAAGTGCTATTAGTTTAATTGCTAAACCACCACAAATACCTGAAATATAAATAAAACCAGTCAAATCAGATATGTTTCAAAATGCAATTTCAAGGCTCTCACCACTTTTTTCACTCTCCAGTCATGTTCATTTTCACAGCCCACCACCGAATAAGAATCCTTCTTCTTTTTAACACAGCCACACTCTGTCATTTCCTCTAATGACTTTTCCCCTCAAGTTCTATGACAGCCTATCTTAATTGGCAAGGACAAACGAATTTCATAAAGAGTAAATATCTCAACTGACAAACACAAATTGGGCAAATAGATGGGCAGAGAAGAGAAAGGGAAACAGCAGTCAATAAAAATATGACAGGTTTGGGTTTTATTACAAAAGATGCTATAGCTCTACAATTAAATAAGTAAAATCCTTTCCTCATATTAAACAGGAGTATGTTTTCTAACCAAATTTGTTAGAACAGGATACAGAAAAGGTAAAAACCCTTGAAAAGCTTATGCTGTAATTTCATGGTTTATTAGTGAAATAAAACTTACTGTCCCTGGAAGGAAAAAGATATTTTTATAGCAAAGTATATTTACATGAATGCTATTGTACATATTTCTTTGAACATTTTATTATGAACATTCACTATTCAGACAGCAATGAAGATTTTAATTAATTTCAATGCCCAGTTGGTGGTGGTGAGGAGGGCGGAGGGAATGCCAATAACAAATGCTTCTAACAAAGTGCCCTATTTTCACAGATGGACTGATTTTTGCTCATGAAGGGGTTAAAGAGAAATTAACTCAAACTCAAATATCAGGCAACCAGTACACTACCCAGTACTTAGTGATTAATGAATAAACATCTGTTGACAGAAACCAAATCATGATCTATAAAAGTAAAACAATGAACTGGACTTCATAAATATTAAAAACTTTACAAAAGACCCTGCTAAGGGGATAGAAAGACAATCAATAGGCTGGGAGAAAATATTGGCAAACAACATATCTGACAAAGGCTAGAATATAAAAAGAGCTCTCAAAACTTAATACACACACACATACACACACACACACACACACACACACACACACACACACACAGCCCAATTAGAAGACAGCCAAAAGACATGAAGAGATGTTTCACCAAAGAAGACATACAGAAGGCAAATAAGCACATGAAAAGATGATCAGTATCATTTAGCCACTAGGGAAATGAAAATTAAACCACAATGAGATACCAATACACACTTATCAAAATAATTAAAATTAAAAGTGACAACACCAAATGCTGGCAAGGATGAGGAGAAACTGGATTACTTACACATTGCTGGTGTGAATGTAAAATGGTATAGACACTCTGAAAGAGATGGCACTTTCTTTAAAAACTAAACATGCAACTAAAATACGTCCTGGCAACTGTACCCCTGGACATTTACCCCAAAGAAATGAAAGCACATGTTCACACAAAACCCTGTACATTTCCCCATATGACCAGCAATTCCACTCCTAGATATATTCCCCCAAAAAACTGAAAACAGAGACTCAAACAGATACCTGTATGACAATGCTCAGAGCAGCATTATTCAAATGGAAATAAACCAGTGTCTATCAACAGATGAATGGATAAACAAAATGTGGCATACACATACAAAGGAATAGTATTCAGTCATAAAAAGGAATGAACTTCTGATACATGCTACAACAGGAATGAACCTTGAAAACATTATGCTAGGTGAAATAAGCTACATACAAAAGGACAAAATAGTATGATTACACTTACATGAAATATCTAGAAAAGGCAAATTCACAGAGACAGAAAGATTCGAGGTTATTGGGGCTGGGGAGAGGAGGAAATGGGGAGTTACTGCCTAATGGGTACAGAGTTTGTGCTTGGGGTAATGAAAAATTTGGGGAAATGGTGGTGGTTGCATAACATGGTGAATGTAATTAATGCCAATAAATTGTAAAATTAAAAATGGTTAAAATAGTGAACTTTATATTATATACATTTACCACAATAAAAAACTTAAAAAAAATCAGTCCATGGCCTGTGATACCAGTGCAGTGCCTAGCAAGAGACCATTACAATAACTAACAGCACAGGATCCTCACAGAAAACAATTCCTGCATGAGATGAGCTTATAAACAAACTTAGAAAACACATCGGAAATGATCCACCATGAACAAGTCACAAAACATCACAGAAGAATCAGTGCCCCAAGCATTAAAGGTAATACAATGATGCCAGAAAACATAAGCTCTAACACCTCCATTCTATCCCTAGTTTAAGTCTAAATCAAAGACAGCTTCTGGCTGTTCCCAAATTTAGAATGTATCTTTTGGTCATAATGGCATTTGTGTCCTACAATGTGTTGGACAGCGCCACAAAATGAAGTGGCAATAATGCTCTTGCCTCAGTAATGCCATGGTTTTCTTTGCTCTCTTTCCTAGACATATGTCTAGCCTATGTGCCTATGTAACCAAGTATTTACAGCTAGTTTTAATATCTTGTAAGTCATACCCTGACCAAAACCAATTATTCCCTTTCATACTTATTCTTCCATAGAATTTTTAAAGTTATTTTACCCAACTGAAAATGAACCTGCTGTTTCCTGAATGGAACTGAAACAAATTTTTGTGTAAATCCAGAAGCATTATATGTCTTTCCATTTGTCCAAGTCTTACACACTTCAATAAGGTTTCTTGTCAAATCTATTCCTGAGAATTTGATGGCTGTTATCATTGTGAATGTAATTTTTTTCTCATTTACACTTCTAATCAGGAAATATTGGTAGGGCTAAAAGTGCTAACCACCTTGCCAAATTACATTATTATTTCTAGTAAGTATTTACTGGATTCTCTGGGGTTTTTACCTTGCTTAAAAATAAAAATGACACTGTCTTGTCTTTTCCAATATTTATATTAGTCACTTTATTTTCTTGTCTTTATTGTATACTAGAACCTTCCAAACAATTTTGAAAAAGAGTGGCAACAGGAGAAATCTCTATCATGTTTCTGTTTTAATGAAAATGGCTGATCCATTTCTTTGTTTAGAATGATGCTGGCTGTTGGATTTGGTGAATACTCTTTATTACATTTAAAGTATCCTTTTTCTATTTTAATGCTTTTAATGGCTGCTCAGATTTATAAAATGCTTTTTTAGAAAATAATGATATGATAATGTGGTTTTAAATTTTTTTTCTAAGTAAAAAACTTACGTTGATTTTCTGATATAGAAACGTCTTTGCATTCCTGGAACAAATTCTACTGTCGTAGTACACAATCAGGAATTATTTATATTTAGCTGTAAGTTTTACTTACTTTGCTCACTTTTCTTTCTGCATCTCCTTCTTTCCTCACATTTATTTTTTATTTTGGTAGGAGACAGCCTCAAGATATTTTTTTTCTCCCAATGGCTGTGTTATATTAAGGGTACTATACTTCCTGAGTTCTTGAATATCTGAAATTCACAGTATTTTGCCCCCCTCATACCTGAGTGATGGTTTACCAAAACAATGATACAATGATACCAAATAGTGGCTTAGTTATATCAAAGAAACATATTGGAACTTTTACTAATTACTTGCATGATTTTAAATAATAAAAACAACAGTTAAGAAAAATATATATAAACATTTAATTTTTAGAAAACATAAAAACACACATCATTTCTTTGTAACTCATAATTCAAAAGAGCCAAACAGTTGTCTTTTCACAAAACAAGAGTTCCAGGTCCTATGTACATCAGAAACAATTTTCACATCATAAAACTGAATTAAGCTATAAAATTCAAAGCTGATATTCACATATCCTTAGAGGGAGAATTTTGTCTGAGAAAATTCATTTGTTATTACTTGATATAAAATCTATTTCTGTTAAATATTTACCTAGTGCCCCACACAAGACTTGAGATCAACTATTTAAAGGACAAATTAGAACAGTCAATTTCCTTTATTACAAGTGCTTTTCAAACTAAAAACTAAACTGGTTCCCTAAAACAAAACAAAAAAAAGATTATGCCATGAGAAAACTTACCTTACTAATTTTAAAAATAAGCCATGAGCCAAAAGTTAATATAAAGAATAAAGTACCCACCCAATTATTCATTAATGATTAAAGAAAAAAACTGTAATGATGAAAACATTAATGGTGTCATCCCATATACACACTTTTTCTTTAAATATCAAATTTATTCTTGCTTTGGAATTCTTGTCTTAGAGTACATTTGAAAAATAATACTGCTTCTCTATAAATTCTTGCCATATATAATACAAATCACTATTTTTATAACTACTCTAACTTACAACTACTCTAAATTATAAACATTTTACATGAAAAGCCATGGAGAAGAATAAACACTAGAATAAGACCCCCTGAAATCATTACTGACATAATTAAATACCTAGTAAATCAAAATAATAAGCTTTAATAATACAGTAGAACCTTGACATATATGGATTTAATAATATGATTGTTACTAAAGCAGTAGTTACTCAGAAGTCTAGGATACAATAATTTGTAATTTTGCTAAATCACAAATTTGGTGCCTACCTCTAATAAGGGTAGTATGTGGAAATAAATCACTCACCTGGTACTCAGGGCAAAAAGTCTACCCAGCATCTGCATCTTAATATGGCTTTACTGTTTTCTACTAGTTATTTTATATGGATTAGTTGTTGTGAAGTGACAGAAAATCCTACTGCTGGTGTTAAAAGTGAACAACTGTAGGTGTCTAAGGAAATCATAGTTCTTGACCAGAAAATAAATTTTGGATAAACCATTTCTTTAAGTGTCAAATGTGGAGGCAGCTTGGATCTCTGACATGTATGAGTTACTCTGTGTGCATGTGTGTGTGTGTGTGTGTGTGTCTTTCAAAAGGTGACCAGTGGGGTGACGTCAACTATTATTCGTCTTCTGCTAAATCCAGTTAATGTCTGGGGAGATACAATACCTAAATGCAATGTAGTTCTCTGGATTCAATTCTGGAACACAATGAGGAGTTTAATGAAAAAGCTAATGAAATCCAAATAAAAGTGTGGAGTTTAGTTAATAGCAATATACCAATGTTGGTTTCTTAGTTTTGACAAATGCACCATGGTAATGTAAGATGTAACAGTTCGGAAAATTAGGTAAAGGATATACAGGAATTCTCTGTACTATCTTTGCAACTTTTCTGTAAAACTAAAATTAACCCAAAATGAAAAGCTCATGGAAAAAAAAAATAAAAAGAGGCATAGGAGGAAATAAAATTATTAATAAAAACCAACAGAAACAGACACATTTAGAGTTAGACAGAAAAATATAGACATAAATATAGTAGGTCTATATTTATAAAAGATAAGAGACAAGATTGAGAATAGTACTGACAAAGAACAGAAAAAAATAAAAAGAACCTAATGGTGTCTACCTGCAGACTGTTTTTAAGTTGAAAGGGGAAAATTAGTATCTATATAGCAGAGAAACTGGACAGTACACTGATTTGGTCATCAAAATCACTAATGAGTGACAGATGGACATTATGTGCCTCCAGCTGTGATAACCCAAGAAGAAAAGAACATATGTAACATTCAGACCACAGAAACATACCCTGAATCTAATCATTAAAAAAAAATCAGAACAAATATAAAATTAGGAGCATTCTAGTTATTCTTCAAACATGTCAAGAAAGGCTGAGAAACTGTTTCAAATTAAATGAGAGTAAAAAGACATAACAAGTAATATAATACTTTATTCTAGACTGGATCTTGGAAAGGGGGAAAATTCTTTTTCAAAAAATTACTAGGTAAACTGACAAAACTTGGAGAATAGATACTAGATTGGATAAAAGTATTATATCAATCTTAAACTGCTTGAGGTTGATAACGGGACTGTGGTATAAAAAAGAATTTCCTTAAGAAATACCTGTTGAAATTTTTAGGAGTAAAGGGGCATGATGTATTTAACCCACCCTCAAGTGATTTAAAAAAGAGTGAGAGAGAGAGAAAGGGTGAAGTAGGGGAGAAACGGAGACACTGTGCGTGTGTACTTATAGAGAGAGAATGATCAAACAAGTGTGGTGAAAAGTTCATGAATCTGTGCAAGGGTATATGGAGTTCTTTGTACTACTGCTGCAACCTTTCAGTAAGCTTAAAATTATTTACAAATTTTGGGAATTCCCTGGAGGTCCAGTGGTTAGAACTCTGTGCTTTCACTGCCATGGGCCTGGGTTCAATCCCTGCTCAGGGAACAAGGATCCTGCAAGCCACACAGCATAGCCAAAAAAAATTAATAAAAAAAAAGTATTTCTAAAATAAAAAAAATTTTTTAAAAGCAAATGGAAGTTCTAGAACTGAAATATACAAAAACTAAAATTAAGAACTGAATGTGGTTAAGAGCAGATTATATACCAATGAAGAGTGAATTAGTGAACTATAAGATAGATAAAAAGAAAATATCCAACATAAAGCATATAGAGACAAAAGAATAGAAAGAGAGTGTAAGAGACATAGATGACACGCATGTAGTCTATCAAATGCATAACTGGAGTCCTAGAAAGAAAGGAGAAAGAGAAAAAAGGGAAAAAAATAAAATTTGAAGAGATAATGAGTAATAGCTTTCCAAAACTGATGAAAGTCATCAAGCCACAGATTCAAAAAACCCTACAAACATAAATAAATAGAAGAGAAACAAAGACAGATTAAAAAGAAAACCACTCCTAGGCACATCAATGTAAATGTAGAAAACTAAAAACAAAGAGAAAAACGACAGATTGCCTTTAAAGAGGGAGCAATTAGACTGACAGTTGACTTTTCACCAGAAATAATTCAAGAAGCCAGAAGACAATGAACAATATTTCAAAGTGCTGAAAGAAAATAACTGCCAACCTATAATTCCACTCCCAGCAAAAACATCCTACAAAAATAAAGGCAAAATAAAGACACTTTCAGATAACTAAACACAAAGTAAAATCACCACATCAAGATCCCAACTAAAAGAAATTTTAAAGGGTGTTCTACAAACAAAAAGAAATTTGGCGATCCCATCTAGAAAGTGAAGGAAGCAGGAGGGAACGAATATCAATAAAAATGTCAAATATGTGAATAAACCCAAACAACAGTGACTACATAAAACAATAATAATGTCTTGTGGTGTTTAAATACATATAGGTGTAAAGATTATAAGGCTCTTCCATTGTCCAGGAAGGGGGTAAAAGTACCAATTGATACCAAACTTTGATTGATGTTTTAATCTTTAAACTAACCACTGAATGAATTATAAGAGTATATAATCTCCAAGTCAATAAGGAGAGATGTGGAATATAAAAAATCTTTTGATCAATCCAAAATAAAGCAATAAAGGAGAGAGAAAAAGCATAGAACAGTCAGGACAAGCACAAAACACACAGCAATATGTTATATTTAAACCCAAATGTATCACTGGTTGAATTACTGTAGACGAACCAACATCTCCCTTAAGAGAAAAACTGGTCTGAATGAATAAAAAAAGAAAATTCAACTATGTGCTATTAACAGTATAACCAGATATATATGTTGAAAATAAAAGAATGGAACAAATTATACCTTATAAATACTAATCAAAAGAAAGCTAGTATAGCTATACTAACATTAGACAAAGTCAGCTTTCAAACAAAAGGCATTATTAAAAATACAGAGGGACATTTCGTCATGGTAAAACAGTTAATTCACCAGGAAGATATAGTAAGTCTAAATTTCAATGCATCTAATAAGATATCTTTCAAATATAGACAATTCTACAATCATAGTGTGAGATTTAATCACACCTTTCTCAGTAAATAATTTTTAAAAAATAAGTTAGGATATAAAACGTTTGAGGACTACCATTAACAAAAACTGACCCACACTACACCCAATAACTGCAGAATCTACATTATTTGGTGCATCTAGAACATTAGACTTAAATTGATCATATGCTGAGCTGTAAGGGAAATCTCAATAAATAGGAAAAGAATAAAATACAGGATAGGTTCCCTGATAAGAGTACAATTAAGCTAAGTTAATAATAAGATAACCAGGAAATCATCAACTGTTTGGAAATTAACAATTATACTTTAAATACCTATGGATCAAGAAGAAATCACAAAGAGAGCTAAAAAACATTTTGAAGAGAATGATAATGAACATAATACTACTTATGAAAACTTGTAAAATGCATAAAAATTAGGAAATTGAAAAGATTAAAAGGATATAATAGCAACAAGGATATACTATATAGCCCAGGGGATTATATCCATTATCTTATAATAACCTATAATGGAATATAATCTGCAAAAATACTGAATCGCTATGATGCACACCTGAAACTAACACAATATTGTAAATCAACTATACTTCAATTAAAGAAAAGAACATGATAAATACCAACAACCCATTTGCAGAAAACAAACATTTAGTACATTAATCTTCAACATTTCTCCCAAAAAAGTATCTATACAGTTTTGGTTTGTTTTTACCTTAAAAGCCTAAGAATTACACTCTTGTTTTTTTTTAAAAATCTTTATTTTAATGACTAGAAAAATGTTCAACTTATATTTCACTTTCTGTATAACCCTTTGAGGACAGTTTCTATTATTTTTAGTCTCATTCCCCAAAGAGTATCTAGGACTGAAATAATTTCACATGTTAATTCAAAAGTAAATTTAGGTCTAGAAAGTCTTTAATACCTAGTTCACAAAAGCATTATACTCTCATATATTAGAAATAAATATTTTTCTTTCATAAACTCTTCCTTTACCTGACTATCCCTGATGAGTGTTCATCAAGTGCTCCTCTTAATAAAGAGTCTGACAGCCTACAGGAACGTACACTTTCTTTTTTTCTAAATTAAATAAGCCATTTAATAAATAAATATATAAAGTGTTGTAGCACTAATTCAGATCCCTAAGAGAACTTTCTTTTCTAAAACATCACACGGAATAAACGTAGCAGAGTCACTCACCACTTGATCTGTTCTTACGACTTGATTTCCCTCCAGTAAGAAGCATCTTGAGACTATTCCGAAACATGGTTGTGCTAGTCTAGTATTCACAAAACTGTAAAAGAAAATGTGGGAAAACGTTAGAAAACTTGGTTTTCTATTCAAAATACTATTAAGAGTTAATTTTAAATGTGCTATAAGGAATTAACTACTCTGTTTAAATATATAGTACAGAAATTTTAACTACATGAGAGAAACATTTATTTAAATAATTTAATTAAACATTTATGTTGTTTCTTAAAAATATACTATAATACTTTGAGTACCCTAAGAGACAAAGGTAGACATCACTGAGGGTACACAGAAATAGAAAACAATTAGGTAGGTATAAATACAGTTTACCCTTCCACCAGGCTCTCCATTTCTTAGACAATTTTCCCATATGCTCAATACACACACCCAAAGTTTAAGAGTTCAGAACTTAAGAATAGATGCCTATTTCCCATTGGTCAAGCCAGAATTCCACCTCACAAGACTACTAATATATATGAGTACATCAGTATACAGATATACTACTAACCTCTGTATGTCCCACTCCTATCAAAGGAAAATCCTGCTGATTGTGCTTTGGATTATGTCCTCTCTCACCTCAAGAACTTTTATCTAAAAATCATCTTCCTTTTCTCTTTCACGCGGCTTTAATTTTTTTCTCTCTACTGAATCATTCCAGTCATAACATAAACATGCTAGTATGTCTTAACCAAAAACAAATAAGTTAAGTCCCTCTCTGTATTCCCACAAGGACCAATTACTGCTCCTATATCCTTGCTCTGCACAGCAAAATTTCCCAAGTGTCAATACTTGGCACCTGCAGCAGATTGAACAGAGCAAATGTGAATTAGAACAGAGGTTAACAGAAAATCTCTGAACCAAAGCACAGAGAAATTAAAGGTTGAAAACTACAGAAGAGTATGAGAGGCATATGGAATCCTTTGAAAGGTTCTAACATACATATCATTGAAATCCCAGAAAAAAAGAAAGAAAAAATAATAAAGAAACGTTATCTGAAGTGACAACAATCAAGAATTTCCTAACATTGATGAGACATAAAGCCACATCTTTAAGCAGCTAGGGAAAAAATAAACACACTGAAAGAAGCAACAATCAACAGACTGAGAGATAACTTTCAATAGAAATGCTGAATGGCACAAGACAATGGAATGACTGCTTAAAATTTTTGAAAGAAAAGAGGTGCCAATCAAATCTATTCACAGTTTAAAATGTTTTGAAAAATGAAAATGAAATAAAGGTGATTTCAGAACAAAAGCAAGGAATTTATCAGTAAAAGAAATACTAAAAGGGAGTTCTTCCAACAGAAGGAAAATGATACTAGAAAAAAACATAGAAATGCAAAAAGGAAGAGCCATAGAAAAGTAAGCATATTGGCAAATATGAATGAACAATAATTGTAAAAAAATATAACATTACTAACTTGTTACGTTTAAAATATATAGAGATTTTACATGCATAACGACAATGACAGAAAAGTGAGGAGTGGGGTAAACGAAGTTAAAGTGTGCAAGATATCTGTCTACATTGTGCAGGAAGTGGCAGAAGTAATAATTTACACTAGACTGCAACAACTCAAAATTCATGTAGTAATTTCTAGGACAGACATTAAAAGCTAACTGATGTGAGAAAAAGAATGATTAAAATATCTGACTGAACCAAAGAAGGTAAGAAGTGAGAGAAAAAGCACAGTATCTGTGGATAAAATATAAAACAAATAGTATGTTGGTAGCTTTAAACTTAAATTATATCTGTTATTATGTTAAATACTCTACTAAAAGACTATTTATGGACACAGAAAGATTAAATATAAAATGATGAGGAAAGATATACCACACAAAAACCAATTAAAAAGAAGCTAGCATAGCTATGCCAATATCAGACAAAGTAGACAAGGCAAGATATTTCTTAATAATTAAAAAGTCATACCAACAAGAAGATACCCTAATTCTAAACCTCAATGGACCCAACAACAAAGCTTAAAAATATATAAAGCAAGAATATCCAAGACTAATAGATGATACAGACAAATCCATAATCACATGGGAGACGAACACACATTTGTCAATAGCTACAAGTCAAGCAGACAAAAAATTTACTTAAGATATATTGATAGAAGATTTGAACTACATAATTAACCAACTAGACTTACAAAGTATGTGTACAGTATGCTCTTCCAAATAAAAAGAGAATACACAAACTATACACAAAACATATACCAAAATGGACCATATGCTGGGTTATAAATTTCAATAAATTTCAAAGCACTGAACTCTTTGGGAGTATATTCTCTGACTACAATGCAAATTATTACAAGTGAATAATTTTTAAAAATGGAGAAAATCCCCTACTGCTTGAAAATTAAGTGATGCACTTCTAAATAACCCATGAGTCAAAAAAAGTAAATAAATCACAATGGAAATTTAAAAATATTTGCAATGAATGATAATGAAAAAATGACTTAGAGAAACATATGGGATGTAACTAAAGCAATGTTTATAAATAAATGTATACCTTAAATGCAGTATTAGAACAGAAGGGTCAAAATCAATAGCTAAACTTCTATCTCAAGAAGTTCAAAAACAAACAGCAAACCAAATCCAAAGAAAGTAAATGGAAAGAAAGAGTAAAGAGTAAAAATGAGTGAAGCAGAAAACAAGTCCAAAATGGATAAAATCAACAAAGTCAAACAATGGATTTCTGAAAAGTAGCAAAATTGAAAAACCTAGTAGCAAGGCTGATCAAGAAAAACAGATGGAAATTACCAATATCAGGAATGCAATAAGGGACATCATTTCAGATACTAAAGCCTTTTTCTAAATAGGAAGATATACGAACAACTTTACACCAAATTTAACATTTTACATGAAACAAATTCTTTGAAAAATACAACTTAATGAAACACAAAGTTGAGCAGAAAATCTCAACTACCTCTATCTCTATTAAAGAAACTGAATTTATCAAAACTTTTCCCACAAAGAAAAGTACTGGGCCAGACTATTTCACTGGTGAAGTCTGGCAAACGTTTAAGAAAAACACCAACCTTATAAAAATTCTTTAAGAAAATAAAAATAATACTTCCCAACACATTTTAAGAGGGCAACATGATCTTAATCACAAAATCTAACAGAGATTATAAGAAAAGACAATTACAGATTACATACCTCATGAACATCGACTCAAAAATCCTTAACGAAAGACACTGAAAACTACAAAAGGTTGCTTTAAAAAGAATTAAAGAAGACCTAAATAAGTAGAGACAGAGGCACACCTCGGAGATACTGTGGGTTTGGTTCCAGACCACTGCAGAAAAGTAAATACTACAATAAAGTGAGTCACACGAATTTTTTGGTTTCCCAGTGCATATGAAAGTTATGTTTATACTGTAGTCTATTAAGTATGCAATACCATTATGTCTGAGAAAACAATGTATTATATATACCTTAATTTTAAAATACTTTAATGCTAAAAAACGCTAACCATCACCCAAGCCTTCAGCAATTTATAGTGATAACATCAAAGATCACTGATCACATACAGAAAATAAACTAGTGGCTACCAAAGGGGAGAGGCAAATTAGGGGTATGGGATTAAGACTTACAAACTACTGTGCATAAAATAGATAAGCAACAAGGATATATTGTATAGCACAGGGAATTATAGCCATTATCTTGTAGTAACTTTTAATGGAGTACAATCTGTAAAAATATTGAATCACTATGCTGTATACCTGAAACTAATATAATATTGTATAAATCATACCTCCATTTTAAAAAAGATCATTGATCACAGATCACCATAACAAATATAATAAAAAATGAAAATGTTTGAAATATTGCAAGAACTACCAAATTGTGACAGAGACATGAAGTGAACAAATACTGTTGGAAAAATGGTGCCAATAGACTTGCTCGACTCAGGGTTGCCACAAACCTTCAATATGTAAAAAACACAATATCTGCAAAGCACAGTAAAGCGAAGCGTAGTAAAACAAGGTATGCCTATATACTATGTTCACAGATTGGAAGGTTCAATATCGTTAAACTGTCAATTTCCCTATATTGCTCTAAAGAAACAATACAATCTCAACCAAATTCCAGCAGGCATTTTTTTTGTGTGTAAATTGAGAAGCTGATTCTAAAATGTATATGGTACTGCAAAGAGCCTAGAACATCCAAAGCAATCTTGGAAACTACCAAAAAAAGCTAAAGCACTTATAAGACCCGAAATCAAGACTTACTCTATAAAGCTCCAGTAATTGTGACAGTATAGTACTGTCGTAAGATTCATCAAATAGATCAATGGAACAGAACAGCTAGTGCAGAAAAAGACCTATACTTAATACCGTCATTTGTTTTCAACAAAGTCATTAATGGGTAAAGGAAAGTCTTTTCAACAAATGGTGGTGGAACAAATACATATCCATTTTTTAAAACTTAACCTTGATCTGTGCCTCACACTACACATGAAAATTAATTCAAAGTAAATCAAACATCAAACATCATATAAATGCTAAAATCATAAAGCTTTTAGAAGAAAACACAGGAGAATATCTTCATTATTTAGAGGCAGGCAAAGGATTCTTAGACACAGCAAGTAATAACCATAAAAATTCATTAAAATGTAAAAAAACATGTGCTCATCAAAAATAACATTGAGTAAATGAATAGACAAATCACAAACTGGGAGAAATTATGCACAAAACATATATCTAACACAAATAAACATGCAAGATATATAAAAAACACCTACAACTCGATAATAAAGAGACAATTCAATTTTTAAATGTGTAAAAGATTTGAATAGACACTTTTTAAAAAAAGATATATCTTCTTTTTTAACACACATATAAAAGGAGCTCAACATTTTGTCATTGGGTAAATACAAATTACAACGAGCTACCTCTATATTCCCACCAGAAGAGCTAATTTTTTAAAGCCTGACAATATCAAATATTGACCAGGATGGAGAGCAACTGAAATTCTTAATACATTGTTTTAGGAGTATAATGGTACAATTGCTTTGGAGAGTTTATTATAAAACTAAGCATATACCTAACATATGACTCCACCCCTTACATATTTACCCAGGAGAAATGAAAACATATGTGCTTAAAAAGACTAGTACAACAATCTTCATAGCAGCTTTATTCATAACAGCCAAAAACTAGCACAGGTGCCCATCAACAGGAAGATGGATAAACTGTGGGATCTTCTTACAGTGGAATACTACTCAGCAATAAAAAGGTATGAACTATTCATATGTTCAACAACACAGATAAATCTCAAAATATAATATGTTAAGTGAAAGAAACTTACATTAAAATGTATGCAGTAATATATGGTAAGAAAAAAATCAGAATAATGGTTGTCTCTTAGGGATACATATGAGAATTAACTGAGAAAAGGCATGAGAAAATTTTCTAGTATGATGGTAATATTCTGTTATCTTGAGGGAGCTTGGGATACACATATGCATACATTTGTCAGAACTCAGCCAATGTTCACACCAGATTTATGCATCATATTGCATATAAATTTTACTTCAGAAGAAAAAAGTGAGAAAATATTCAACTTTACTTAATGATATTCATGCTTAAATATTTAGAGGAAAGCATACTGATATATCCAATTACTTTGACATGCATTAAAAAAATAAGACAAAATGATGGATGGATAGAGGGAAGTGAAGGCACACATGTAATAAAGCAATTATAGCAAAATGTTAACACAAGATTCTAAGTAGTGGATATACATGTGTTAAATGTAAAATTATGTTAAATATCTATATGTTTGAACTTTTTTATATGAGGTAAAAACACTCTGCCACAAAAGAAACTCTAGGCCCAGATGATTTCAACAATTTAAGAAAGAAATAATATCAATCTTACACAAATTGTTCCAGACCACAGAAGAATAGGAAGCATTTCCAAACATGTTTTCTAAAGACAGCATAAGCTTGATAACAAAAGTCAACAAGGTTGTTACAGGAAAGAAATGTTACAGACCTCTCTTTTGCCGTAAGTACAAAAATTCTAAACAAAATATTAGCAAAATCAAATCTACCAATATATAGATCAGGACCAAGTGGTGGTTTAATTCAGAAATGCAAAAATGATTTAACACATGAAAATCAATATAATTTACCATGTAACAAAAGAAATAAATCATATTATCAATAGATGAAACAAAACCAATTGATAAAATTCAACACTCATTCATTATTTTTTAAAAAACTTACACAAAACAAGAAATAAAAGAGAAGCTCTTTAATATCATAAAGTGTATCTTTTAAAAAGCCTATAGAGGACTTCCCTGGTGGCGCAGTGGTTAAGAATCTGCCTGCCAATGCAGGGGGCACGGGTTTGATTCCTGGTCCGGGAAGATCCCATATGCCGCGGAGCAACTAAGCACATGCACCACAACTACTGAGCCTGCGCTCTAGACCCAGTGAGCCACAACTACTGAAGCCTGCATGCCTACAGCCCATGCTCCGCAACAAAAGAAGCCACCACACTGCAACAGAGAGTAGCCCCTGCTCGCCGCAACCAGAGAAAGTCCGTGCGCAGCAATGAAGACGCAACACAGCCAAAAATAAATAAATTTATTTTAAAAAATAAAAAAATAAAAAGCCTACAGCAAACATCATACTAAATGGTGAATGACTGCAAACATTCCCCCTGAGACTGAAGAATGTGACCACTTATTATCACTACTTGCACTTAACATGGTCCTGAAGGTCTTAGCCAATACAAATAGGTAAGAACATGAAATAGAAAGTATAAAGAATGAGAACAAAAATGCCACTTTCACAAACAGTATGATTACTTACTTAGAAAACCTAAAAGAATTTATAAACCATTAGAATTAATAAGTGAATTTAGCAAGGTCATTAGATACAATGTAAAACAAGATTTAAGGTGAACATGAAAAAATAACTTATCCTTTTTCCAGTGAAGATAAATATGGTGATGAATCCTAAAAATATTTCAAGCATTTATGAAATATTCCTTCTATACATGCATCTTGAGAGCCATTTTTAGGGTTTCTGCCCCCTAATCTTACTTTAAGAGACTATCTGAGAAGTAAAAGTTCCAAGCTTGATAAGTACTTACTTCACTAATATTTGAAAGACTTGAAAAAATTGTTTTATATGTAGGGATATATAAAAAATATACTTCATGCTTTAAAACATACCATGAGGGCTTCCCTGGTGGCGCAATGGATGGGAATCCGCCTGCCAATGCAGGGGACACGGGTTCGATCCCTGGTCTGGGAGGATCCTACATGCTGCGGAGCAACTGGGCCCGTGCTCCACAACTACTGAGCCTGCGCTCTAGAGCCCGTGAGCCACAACTACTGAAGCCTGCGTGCCTGGAGCCCGTGCTCCGCAACAAGAGAGGCCACGACAGTGGGAGGCCTGCGCACCGCAACGAAGAGTAGCCCCCGCTCACTGCAGCTAGAGAAAGCCGGCGCACAGCAACGAAGACCCAACACAGCCAAAAATTAAAAAAACAAATAAATAAATAAATTTATTTAAAAAAAAAAAAAACATACCATGAAATTTAAATAGCAAACTTTAGAATTCTTAAATTTATATTTTCTTAGAAGAGAATGAACAACTATTTTCTTATATATCAGATTCTCTGCATGTATACAGGTGAGAAAAATATATATTATGTAAAATATTATACACATATGATTTCATTTAGTCCTCATCAAAACCTCCTTAAGACAGGTAGTATTTGCTTCATTTTACAGAAAAGGAAGCTGAATTAAAGAAAAGCAAAATAGCATGTCCACAGTTATACAGCTAATAAATGCTTAAGGTCATATTTGAACCCATGCTCTTTGTCCACCTCCTCATTGTCTCTTCTTAAATAAGAAACACTTAATAAATCTATTTAAAAGAGCTGAAACTATGAAATTTCTAAATCTAGTGATCCAAATTAAAACTCCCAGAAGCAGTATTCCATTTGGTTCTTGTTTTTAAAATACGTTTAATTTATTTATCTTTTTGTGGCACTACCACATACTTATTTTACCTTACTCTAGTAAATTTTTTTTTTAAAGTACTGCTACAGGTTGGCATTAGTCTTTGCAAATGCATCAAGAAAAATTATGGGGCTTCCCTGGTGGCGCAGTGGTTGAGAATCTGCCTGCCAATGCAGGGGACACGGGTTCAAGCCCTGGTCTGGGAAGATCCCACATGCCGCGGAGCGACTAGGCCCGTGAGCCACAATTACTGAGCCTGCGCGTCTGGAGCCTGTGCTCCGTAACAAGAGAGGCTGCGATAGTGAAAGGCCCGCGCACCACGATGAAGAGTGGCCCCCACTTGCCGCAACTAGAGAAAGCCCTCGCACAGAAACGAAGACCCAACACAGCCAAAAATAAATTAAAAAATAAAATTAAAAAAAAAGAAAGAAAAATTATGACAAAACTCATTTGGGGGTGGGGGGAGAAAAGACATCCTGCTTTAGTGGACACTATGATGTCCCACCCAGATCCTCATTACAGGATCAGTGCACCCATCCCTCCAGGTGTTATTATTGGCTGAGAGCTGCTCCCGCTTCACCAGAGAACTGCTCTAGACTGACTAGAGCCACCAATGACTCATTAGTGCAGGAGTACAAAAGACCAGCTCCTTTTAACTCAAGGAGGGCAACTCTGTGGAATGATTTATGCTCCAAAGCCCTCGCCCATCTCTTTCTATTCTTTATTTTTCTTCAAATACTGATCTCTAAATGATGTGTTATATACCTGTTTTTTTTACTGTCAGTTCCCCCACTAGAATATGAGCTTCACAAGGGTATGAAAGCTGCTTATTTAACTCACTGCTGCAAGCCCATAACTGGAGAATAATGCCTGGTAAACAGCAGGTACCAAATAAATATTTATTGAATTAATTAATTTCTTTAGTTTGTATATCACTGTCCAAATCGAATCTCTTGTGGAGAAACCTGATCTTACTCTTTTTATCCTTGATGCCTAGCTCATAGGAGGTTCTCAACACTTCTTAAATGAGTAAATAAATCAATGAATAATTGAGCAAAGACTTGATTCATCAGATTATTAACTTGGTAAAGAGGTAAACGGATGTAATATAAGTAAGCTTCAATAGACAAAAACAGGTTATGAACTAACTAGAATAATGAAGACTAAGATGATTGTGCGTCAGAGAAGGGTACAGAAATTTTAGGCAAGTCCAAATTTTTATCTGAGGAAAAAATCAAGAAAATTCTAGACATACTCCAAACTTCTGCCTAACTCAGACCTTACTACTATATATGTATAGTTCTTCAAAGTTTCAAAAGGAAAAAAAATGTATAGGCACAGATTATTATTAGAAGAAAAACGAATTATTGCTTAAAATTTACTAAAACTAGGAGTAAAAAAGAATAAAAATTTTAAATCTAAAAATAAACCAAGATAACATTCCACAGTTAATTTAAGTAAAAAATGATGATGGGTGAAATAAATTAATTATAATGATAATCACTTTTTGAAGTATAGGGGGTTTTTTTTTTGGTCTTTGGTAGTCCTAAAACATTTTATTTTATTTTATTTTATTTTATTTTATTTTTATTTACTAAAACATTTTATAAAAATTGACTAAAATGTATAAAGAATGAAATGAAACATAAAATACTTATTTAAGGCTAATTATCCATCTCATTGCTACATTTTGATAAAATGACTTTCTTATTCAAGTTAACCCACCACTAGAAAATTTATTGTAATAAAATATTAATACAGAAACTCTACAAAACTGAAGCTAAGTGGAAAATGACAGTTTGATCTAATTGGATTTATGACAGTAATATATGGCTAAATTTCACCCTACTTTTCCAAGTTTTAGATCCAAATTTTTTAAAATGTTAACTCTCTAGGAGAAATAATCAAATAAATTCCTGGCAAGTGAATCTCTGGCAGGAGAATAACAAACAACATTCACAGACCCCCAATCATTTCTAATTGTCTTGTACTTAACTGATTCAAACCTTATGTTATCTACATGACCCTATGTTTGTGACACCTGGCTTAAACCATTCAGGAAAAGTATTGACTATTCTGGTCCTAATGGTCCACCAAGGCTGGAAATTCAATGTCCTATCTCAATATCTTCTTGCACTATTTTATTAGTGGATAATCAAGTTTCATTTTCAATGTTCATCCCTCCTGCACATAGAAAGCCCTTTTCTTATCCTGTTATTCAAAAAAGGAGCACAATATCCCCCTTCATTTAAATATTTATGTAATAATAATGTAATCAAGTTAACTCTTAAGCACTTCTGCACCATTCAGGCTAAATAATCGCAGAATTCCCTTTAACTTTTCCATATCAGACATTCTGCGTTCTGTTAGCCAGCTTCAAAAAAAAAAAATCTGTGTTCCTAAATCCTCTTTCATTATCAGTGGTTTGGTATTATTTTTATTCTTATTTCTGGTTTTGTGGTAGATTGACTTATTCTTACTTTTTTTTTGTTTTCTCATTCTAGAAACAAGTTTCTTGACATTGGAACTACGCCTAGTAGATAAATTATACTATTAACATGCTGTTAAAGTTCTATAGGATCTGAAGAAAATGTTTTCAACACTAAGAAAATAAAAAACAAGGAAAAGTAATAAATTAAGATATTGTCTGTAGAATTTTAATCACAAAAACAAGAATACATACTGATCCAAATGATGAATTAAGTATTATCTTTCCCTATCCAGAAAACCAACAAAATCTCCTTCTAGAATTCTCTCCACAATATTAATTTGGATACTGCCTTTATCAGAGTCCCCTTGAAAACAAACCTGTTGGTATAACTGTGAAAAGTAAACTATAGATCTTTAAAGTAAATGCCACTCATTTTTGAGCATTTATTACCCTTCCCTTCAGAGAAATTTTTGTAAGGGAAAAAAACACACACACATACCCATGCTTACTAAACATTTCAAAGAAAAATTTTAAACATTACAGGGAAAGATGCAGTGGTTAATGATGCAGATATGATGGAAATGTTGGAAAATATGATAATATCATTTTATAATACATGGTTTTAATGGAAGATGCTAAGCACTTAAATACATATCCTTGATTTTAAAATATCTAAAAGATAGCATATTCCTCATACAGAAAACCTGAAAGAAAACATGGCACAAGAATGTAATTAATGACTATATAGTTGTTTAGTGTTTATTAGTATATGTTTATCTCACTAGACTGTAAAAAGCGAGGTTACCACTGAAAACCTGCACCAGACACAGAAGCTGACACATAAAAGGCATTTAGTAAGTATTTGTTAAAGGCATGAGGGGGTTCCAAAAAATGGACTCACAAATAATCTAAGAGAGAAATAGAGAAGAACAGAAGATCTCAAAAAAGTATGCACATAACTGTAACAGGAGAAGTAAATAACCAATGACAAATGCAATAATGTGAACCATGAGAATATTAGTTAAAAAATAAATCCAGCAGCATAAACTGGGGCTTTTGAAAAAAGGTAAAAACTCTACGTTAAAAAAAAAAAAAAAAGGATAAACAATGATAGGACAAAATCAATACAAGAAAGAAGAATCATCTGTCCACTATCTGGAAATTGCATGTTTTTCCATCTGTGAAAGGCATGTTGAATGACCAGGATATTATCAAGAATGGCTTTCCATTGAATGTTGACTGAGGTAAATTGCTAGATGTGTCAGATACATTCCATTAAATAACTCCGGAAGTACCTACAATTAATCAAAGATAAGAGACGGTGACAATATAAAGACGGAAGGACTAAGGGAAAATCCAGAGTATCCAGTATAATATACAATAATCATAAACTATCTGCTCATACTAGAACGTTTTGAACAAGTTATATCCAGAGAAGTCTTTGGACTGAACAAAATTACCTGAGCTCTGTCCACAGATAAACGCTGATAATTTCTCTAAGAGAGAAATTCTGAACTGCACTGAAGAGCATCAAATCATGCAATCTCATTCAAGATTTGAGGGCACAGGAAGGAATGTAGGGCAATTAATTTCTCAAGTAAGGGGAGAAATTGATGATGGGCTCCATCTTACTCTCAATCATCTCACTGTAATGCCCACACAAGGATGGTCACTCTAGCAGTGTATGAAAAATAAAGGAAGACATGGGTATGTATAGCAGCTTTATTTATAACTGCCCAAACTTGGAAGCAACCAAGATGTCCTTAAGCAGGTGAGTGGATAAATAAACTGTGGTATCCAGATTATGGAATATTATTCAGCACTAAAAAGAGGTGAGCTATCAAGCCATGAAAAGACACGGAGGAAACTTAAATGCATATTAAGTGAAAGAAACCAATCTGAAAAGACTATAAGATTCCAACTATGTGACATTCTGCAAAAGGCAAAACTATGAATACTAAAAAGATTAGTGGCTGCTAGGGGTTGGGGGCGGGGGGGTGATGATTAGGCAGAGCAGAGGATTTTTAGGGCAGCAAAAATATTCTGTATGATATTACAATTGTAGATATATGTCGTTATATGTTTGTCAAAACCCACAGAATGTATACCACCAAGAGTGAACCCTAATGTAAACTATGGACTTTGGGTGATAATGATGTGTCAGTGTAGGTTCATCAATTTTAACAAATGTACCACTGAAATGTGGGATGCTGACTGTGGGGAAGGTTGTACATGTGTGGGGACAGGGGTTACACACGAACTCTACTTTCTACTTAACTTCACTGTGAATCTAAAACTGCTCTAAAATATAAAGCTTCTTAATTTTTTTAAAAAAGAGAATAAAAGAAGGCACAGAATGAGGGAGGTAGAGAGGAAGAGAGGACCCATTAATAGGAAAATGATTAAATTTTGGCATAGGAAATACTATGAACTATGGAATACTGTGTATGGTTTAAACAACATGTAGCACATCTCTTCTAAGATTAAAAATTCTCCAAGCTTTATCCTTAAGTGAAAAAAAGCAAGTAACAGAGCAGTGTGTGCAGTACAGTCTTATAATTTTAAAAACTATGAGTTTATTGACCTGTACTAGATATACATATGTACTTAAAACTGTGGAGTAAAACTTGTGAGAGAAGATACACAAAACTTCTCAGTGGTTTCCGTAGGAGATGAATACAATGTTGAAAGGAAGATAAATGTGAATTTTTTATTAAATGTATTTGTATTAATGTTAAAAAATAATAAATAAAAATCAGTCGACCCACAGTACATTCACCATCTCTGTCTAGTTCCAAAACATTTTCATCATCCCGAAAGTATTTATTCATTATTGATGTCAGCATAAATTTTTAAATTATTCATTAAGTTGGCATAAATTTTCTTTGACTCCCCCAAAAAGCAGATAAGATCTCACAGGGTGAAGGATGAGAGAGCACTCTAGAAAACCTCTGCCTTTCAAGTTGGCTGCCTCCTCAGTTATCCCACCAACCTACATTGTTTCAATGCATACCCAGTGGCATATATACCCCCAAAATTAAAAATCATTTTTTTAAGTTTAAAAGTTTAGATCCTTCTTAATATACCCATTTTCTAACAAAAAAATTTAAAGTTACATTAGAGAACTGTTTTGTTACCAGTTCAGTAAAAGGTCAAGTGAAAAGAAGAGTATTTACAGAACTGCCACTACCACTCCCTGCATCATTTGCTTTCCCTTGGTTTCTCCAAACCATATAATGAACCGGCCCAGCATGCCTGTGAAGTTAAAATTAAACTATTTTAGAGGCAAAGTCCAGACACTAAGCATTCTTATAACTAACATCAAGAAACAACCAAAACACAGACACACACAGCAGAAACTTTATTTTAGCAACATATATTAGCTAAAACTCTTTACAAATTATATTCTTGGGCTTAGGAATACTTCTCTACTTCTAAAACACGTAAAATACAGATGGCAAAGCTACCTCTAATCTTTTTCTAGTGGTAACCTAGAAATAAATTTTTTAAATAAAGTGTCTTTTGATCTACTATTTATTCAATCTTTATTATGAACAAGCTAAGATAAGGCCTTGAACAAATACTGGAGGAAATTTTTAAAAGGTTAATAACAGTTCCTGCCTAAAAGGAGCATCCAGTCAGGTAATGAGAATTAAGGAAAAGTGAACCCAAGCACAATTCCAGATAGAAGGTGCTAGGTATCACAAGAGAAATACAAAATGTAATGGGAATTTACAAGAGGGAGAGATTACTTACAGGATTAAGTAAACAAACACTTCTTAAGTGTCTGCTATGTGCCTAGCACCATGCTGGATACTAGGATAGCAACACTGTCCTGCCCTCAAGAAACGTAGAGCCAACAGGTGAACAAGAAACCTTATAAATGGCTTATTATAAAATTCAGTGATAGAGGTATTCACAAAATGCCTGGTAGTACAAAAAACTTTACATGCTTATCTACCCACCTTTAGATAGTGGGTGAAAATAATCCTAATGAATTAAAATTATTCTGCTGGTTTACTGACATAATTTTTTAGGGGTTAAAAAATACTTAAAGAAAAAAGTGTAAATAACATCCTCTCATCATATCCCCTATCTTAAAAATACAATCACAAAAATCATTATCTTTATAAGCATGGTTTTTAGACCTAAGGATGGTTTCTAGGGCAGTTTATAGACACTAATTGTCAAACAAAGTTAAACATCCTTATTAGTGTCAAAACACTAATAGGACTTTTAAGAACAGGAATCCATCTATACCGATACATTAATTTATTTTAATTCCCAATAGATATCCAGAGATAAGGCTTCAGTTGACATAAAGCATTAATAATTAAAATAATAATTTATTGTTATACAGAGAGAACCCCCCAAAATTAAGTATAGGATAAAGATAAAATGTCAGACTAAGGCAAGAGCAAAAGAGGAAGAGGTTCGGTAAATGCTGGGTCAAATGGCTGGCCATTAAAGGAAAAAGAGGGGGTGGGAGGGATGGATGGATTCCTACTTTTACCCATATACAAAAATAAATTCTAGACGTATTAAAAATGTAGATACAAAATATTTAACTATAAAAATAATAGACTTGCATAATAAGAAAACCCATCCTAAAATTCTATGCAGAATTATGCAATAAAAACCAGAGCGCTTATGCGAAAAAAACAAACACAATTTTACACATACTAAATGGCTAAGTAATAAATACCACAATAAATATGGTACTTTACCTTGAGAAAGACCTGAGATTTGCTTGTGGAAGTGAGTGTCAGAAGGGTTGCAACTTGTGAGTTGTAAAGTGGCAGAAGGAGGGTTATCAGATACCAAGTATAAAGTTGTAACACCAAATGTGGATGGGTATAACTCAACGCACAAGGTAAACGGAGGTAGGTGGTAAATGTCTATCAATCACATTAGAATTCACATTCTCAAAACAAGCAGTATAGCAGAACTGACTAAATAAGTGCTTCTGTTCACCAAATACAAAAAGGAAGGGAGGAAGGGAGGGAGGAAGAAGGAAGGAAGAAAGAAAATACTCAATCTCATTTTTAGGGTGTTGAGGATGGGAAACAATTTACTGTTTCCTAATGAACATCCTTAGCAAGCAGTGACTCAGATACTGCAATAACCTAAAACAAAAACCTGTCAATAAACTCATAATTTGTAAGTTATTAATACAATAGTGTCATTATCATTAAGGAGATCAAAATAAGTTACCCACAAGAACACTAACGTTTGCTGACCAAAACAGTTAATGCCAGGGATAACAATAATGATGATTAGCTGTAGTAAGAAATTAACTACTTTTATCAGGTATCTGTCTTCCAAGGCAAGTTTTTCCATGATTTCATCATGAAATATGGACATAGTCAAATCAACTGATCAAATCATCTTCAAAATTCCAAAAATGCTATATACACCTTTACTTGGCTTCAACCCTATTTCCAGCTGTCTGTTTTGAACATTTATGGATAATGCCAGTACCAGCCTCTGGTTTCTGAAACTGACAGACATAGGAAGCAGAAGATACCAGAAGGGAGGCCAAGTTTGATGAGAAGGCTCAGAAGAAGATGCAAAGCAGATGGCTTAACTTTCCCAGAATTTTCACCAAGTCAGAACCAGTAATAGAAATCAAGTTTCCCAATATCTGTCCTGAATCCTCATACAAAACAAAGAGACATATTATAATTAGTGTAATCGTAAGAATTGGGGTTTGGGGACAGTCCCCATCACAAGTTACTAGTTTGGTGCGCAAGAGCAACTAAGTAAGCCTTCAAAGCCTCAGCTTCCCATCTGTAATTGAAGCTAATAATAGAAAAGTACCTTTCCAATCACTTGTGAAAATTAAGGGGAACTAAGCAAGTAAAGCACTTAGCACAGTCTGGCACCTACTAAGCGATCAATAAACTTAAAGTGTTCAATGAAAAATCAGTATTAATTGAGGACATAACCATCATCAATTTTTCCCTTATCTTCTGATCATCACTTTTCTAAACCCTTAATTCTTGATTTATAATATGCCTCTTACACTGGCTGCCTATTTCTTCTTTTTAAAAATGTCACCTTCCCAGACTAGACTTTTGCATAAGTAAAATAATTTTCATAGCTTCTCTGAAATAAAGTTCAAGGGAAAGTTTACAGAGAAACCACAGCTCCTTTTCTCCATCCTGAAGGAAGTAGACAATTAACCTTGCTTCCTTCTGTCTCTAGGCTCGGTTCCTGGGCAACGCTGAAGAAGTGGAGCCGGCACTGGTTTTGTCTTCTGAAAAGGAACTTCAGAGCTGCGCCTGTGTGCTGCATATGTAAATCTGGGTATCCAAATCATACTGAGAATCACCTTTTATATTTGCCCTAATTATGTAGCCCAAATTAACATACCATTAAATAAATGTCCCTTCCTTATTTTCCTCCAAGCTCCTGATTTGCCTATTTCGGGCTACAACCCAAAGAAATTGTTACTATGCCTTAATACAAAATCTCACTGTACATCACTACGCATTTAAACTTCAAAAATTATTCTTAAACCTGAACACCATTGCTGTTTCTCAACATACAATCAAAAAAAAACCTCATTATAGTATGAGGAAAGCTAAGAGTTAGTATAATATGAGGAAAGCTGAAGAAAATCTACAAAAAAGTAATTAGAGCAAGAAAGTAGGGTTCCATCTAAGACATCCGAGACAAAGTAATCTGATTTCCCAGATAGTTGTCCCTTATCTTGCAAGAAAAATTACTGCTCTCACCAAGCAAAAATACCACAGGTGAATCAAAAAGACTGTGTTTAGTGAAGATTTACTATATTGACTATAAAAACCATGGAGAATATCAATCTTCCTAACATGCTTTTTTAATCATGTTACTTCTCTTATTTCTACATTTTAGTCTCCTGTCCCCACCCCACCCCCGCAAAAAACCTCACTTTTCCTCCACTGTATTTACTCCACTACACACCTTCATCATCATCACATCAGTAGATAAAATTATTGAAATGCTTACTATATGCCAGAAACTGGGCTAAGCACTTTAGGTGCATTAATTTAACCCCAAAATCCTATGAAACGAGTCTTTTACAGGATGAGAAAACTGAGGCTTCCATGGGTCAAATAACTTGCCACAAATCATACACCTAGCAACTAAAACGAGTCAGAATGTGATCTCAAATCTGTCAAACTCCAAAACCTGTGCTTGTAATCACTTCCTCCCTATATACTATGAGAAAATGTTTTAAAATTTTTTTAGTATGTAGCTCATTGTGTGGCATGTAAAATTCAATAAATATTTTCTGAAAGGATACGTTTAGTTTAATTATTCTGACATTCAAAGATTCCCACTGGGAGAGAGAAGGAAATTCCCACTATTCCTTAAGACAAACCTTCTTCCCCAACCAAATTATAATCACTGGGGTCCACGGGATTTGAATCCTGGCAATGGGGAAGGGAGGAGGAGAAGAGAACTTAGGCTTTTCTCCCAGAAATTAAATAATAATTTCTCCTTGTTGTAATATCCCCACCTATACATATCTTATTATAAGCTCTTTGACATGTTTATATAAGTAAGGTACACAAACACATTTTAATAAGTAGTTACTACAAAGAAGAAAAAATGCAGCCCAAACAGGTATATGAAGTACCAGTATTTGCAAATAAAAAATTAAAAGGATATAAAACAAAATGGGGACTGTTTTGCCCATTTGAGGACATTTATCAAAATAACAGATTGGTGACACTTTATGGTTTGATATATTAGGTTTTTTGGTCAGACATGCTAAGAAATACAACTGACCCTTGAACAACGCTGGGGTTAGGGGTAGTCAAAAATCCACATATAACTTATAGTTCGTATAGGTGGCTCCTCTGTATCCACAGTTCCACATCCGAAGATTCAACCAACCACTGATGTGTATTTACTATTGAAAAAAGCAGTTCAAACCTGCGATGTTCAAGGGTCAGCTGTATTAGTGTTCAGGTGTTTTGGTGATCATAAATCATAGAACGCTAATGAACTCAGTAAAAGAAACCTGAAATGATCTGCTTTCTGACAATCCCCAGGTGATTAAACATTATTATATCTAGTTTAATTTGAAGAGTCAGGCACAGTCCTTATAAGATGCTTGTGAAAATTCTCTATCTGAACAGACCTCAACAAAGTTATTCACAGCATTCACAGTTTATCTTGATTCTGATATAACAAGAATCTCATTGCTTTTACATATCCAGAAGATCAAACATCAGGAACCCTCTGTTATTCACTATAATTTTTTAAACACCAACAAACTAGTCTAAAAAAAAGCATCACATTTTATTAAAATAACTTAAATACTATTTGTACAAAATCTTTACTTAAATCAGACTGGTAAATGGACAATATAAAGAGCTCCTGTAATGGAAAGACTATGGTCTTTGGACAGAGATTTACCTGTGTTCATACCCTGCCTCTACCATTACTAGCTGGTATGACTCTGTACGAGTTGCTTAGCTCTCTGACTCCCCAGTTTCTGCTCTGCAACAAATAAGACACCATGTAACTTGCTGTTTTAAGGAATAGAGAGATGTGTGATTGCCTACCACCCACCAAGTGCTAAAGTTGCCCACCCCAGATCGCACTCCCTTCCTATTAACAGAACACTAATTTTGGATCCTATGGTGGCCATGCGACTCAGCTGTAACCAATGAGATGAAAGCATAAGTCTTACAAGCCAGGACTGAAGGAAAACTACTGTTCTGCTGCTAAAACAAAGACGTCTGGGGAAGAAACAGCCATCTTGCAATCCACAGGGCAAAAGCCACCCTTCAAGGAGAGGAAAGAAGAAACACAGAAGCCAGTGTTCCTGATGGCACTGTGTGACTGCCATAACCCTGGACTGCCTATATCCATTTCCTGTTCCCAAGAAAAAAGATCCTTTTTGATTAAGCCACTGTACTTGAGTTTCCATTACATGAAGCTGTTACAAACACCCTAATATAATGTATGTAAGCCACCTAGGAAAAAATCCATCCAGAAGATCAGTAAAGGCAATTATTCCACAAAACTTCTTATTTAACAGAATGGTTAATTATTCATCAGTAAAGTAGTGTTTAAATTATTCAACAGTAAAGCAATGAAACGTAGGATGTCAACTAACACACAAACATATACACCACACACAACCCAGTTATTAAAAATGGGGTATTAATATGTACTTAAGATAAACATTTGTCAGTATAGGATGAAAGATTTAATCAAGAAAGGTATCCGTGGGCTTCCCTGGTGGCGCAGTGGTTGAGAATCTGCCTGCTAATGCAGGGGACACGGGTTCGAGCCCTGGTCTGGGAAGATCCCACATGTTGCGGAGCAACTAGGCCCGTGAGCCACAACTACTGAGCCTGCGCGTCTGGAGCCTGTGCTCCGCAACAAGAGAGGCCGCGATAGTGAGAGGCCCGCGCACCGCGATGAAGAGTGGCCCCCGCTTGCCGCAGCTAGAGATAAGCCCTCGCACAGAAACGAAGACCCAACACAGCCATAAATAAATAATTTAAAAAAAAAAAAAAAAAAAAGAAAGGTATCCTTGATGAGGTAGAAGAAAAAAATGCAATTGGATAGAAGTTCTATTATTATAGCTTATAAGTTCATTCACTAATATTTACAGCACATCCACACCATAATGTGCAAGCCCTAGATGCTATGGCATGAACTATATGAATCAGAGACAGCTATAAAAAATTAGAAAATAAAGGCTCAAATAAGAGGGAGAGAGGGGGAAGTAAACACAATTAGAACTAAGATTTCTATTTCAGATAAAGTAAAAATTTAAAAGGAGAGTTACTGACAGATTAAGAAAAAGTTTAGTTGTTTTCTTCTTTTTAAATAACAGTCAGAGCTCTTACCTTAAAATAATGAATTACAAAATGATAGCCAAAAGAGAATACTACCAAGATAATTTCCTGAATCAGAATATAGAAGAGTATAGAATGTAATACAAAGCAAAACAGTCAGAATAGATAGGTAATACAACGATCAGGGAAAGGGGCAGACAAAGGGTGAAGACAGATCAAGACAGAGTCAGAAAATAAAAAGGGTAACGAGAGATATAAGCGTTAAGAACAAAGTTTAAGTTAACCCACTAACAACTTTAAACCCCATTCACACACCCTGCCAGATCCCTTCCTGCCACCTAAGCAAACATATTTATTATATTTAATCTTTATATTGTTTTCTCTATAAATCATCCTAGTCCTCCTCCTTAATAATACCCCCTTCCTTCTCCTTGTGAGTCCTGCAAGATCTATTAAAGTCCTATTTTTTCTACCATTTTTTCTGATAATCTTCACATACATTCATAACATTTAAAACAATTATTCTAGATGTACTTCTACAGTAAATGAAATTTTAGTTTTTCCTTCTTCTGACTATGAGGCATGCTAAAGTTTGAGAACCACTGCTGTAAGTTGAAAAAAATAATTTAAACCTTAACATTTAAAGAGCTCTGAGCTCCGGACAGGACTAATTAATTTATTCAACTCTTTCAACAAGTAACTACTGATTATCTACTATGTGCCAAACACCATTGTAGGTACTGAGAATACAGCAAGGAACCAGTCAGCATTCCCTTTAGTGAGCTTAGAATCTAGATAAATATTTATATAAATAAATAAGTAAAATATAGTATGTCAGAAAGTGATAAACTCTAAAGGGGGAGAAAAGGCAGGGAACAGGGAAAAGAATATCGGGGGTTGAGGGAAAGAGAGGTTAGAGGGTTTCAATTGTAAAGAGATAAGCAAAAACGTGAAGATGATGATAAAGCAAGCTATGCAGGGGAAAGAAAATTCTAGGCAGAAAAAACAGTAACGCAAAGGTCATTAAGCCAGAAGCATGCTCAGCTTGTTTAAGGAACAGCAAGAAGGCCTGTGTACCTTGAGCACAGTGGATCAGTGGCCAGGAGAGAGGGGTTAGGGAAGTAGATGAGATGACAGAAATGACTTGAGCCACAATGTCTAGAGCCTTAATAACCCTTGTAAGAACTTTAGCTTTTATTCTGAATAAGACAGGAAGTCACAGGGCAGATATTAAAAAGAGTAAAGACATGATCTGACATATTTTTAAAAGAACACTCTGGCTGCTGTTTTGAAAAGAAGTTGTAGAAGCAAACCAGTTAGGAGGCTGGCTACAGTAATCCAGGTAAGCGATATGAGTAGCTTAGACCTGGGTGGAAGTGGTCAGCAGTGGCCAGATTCTAGATGTTTTGAAGGTATAGCCGATGGATCTCCTGATAGACTGAATATGGGGAGTGAGTGAAAGGGAGAAGTCAAGGATGACTCCAACATCCTGAGCAGGTAGAAGGATGGAGCTGCCATCAGCAAGACAGAAAAGACTACGGGCAAAATAGATGGGGTCGGGGGGGGGGGGTGGGGGACAGTGAGAAGATAATTTTGGGCAAATGTGCTTGATATATCTATTAGACACCCAAGTATATAGAAAGGTCAAGTAAGCAGCTGGATATATGAGTCTGGAATTTGGGAAAGAAATCTGGATTGGATACAGACATCTGGGAGTTATTAACATGTAGCTAGTAAATTCAATGCAATCCCTATCAAACTACCAATGGCATTCTTCACAGAATTAGAACAAAAAATTTACAATTTGTATGGAAACACAAAAGACCCCGAACAGCCAAAGCGATCTTGAGAAAGAAAAACAGAGTTGGAGGAATCAGGCTACCTGACTTCAAACTATACTACAAAGCTACAGTAATCAAGACAATATGATATTGGCACAAAAACAGAAATATAGATCAACGGTACAGGATAGAAAGCCCAGAGATAAACCCACGCACATATGTTCACCTAATCTATGACAAAGGAAGCAAGAACATACAATGGAGAAAAAACAGCCTCTTCAATAAGTGGTGCTGCGAAAACTGGACAGCTACATGTAAAACAATGAAATTAGAACACTACCTAACACCATACACAAAAATAAACTCCAAATGTAAGACCTAATGTAAGACCAGACACTATAAACACTTAGAGGAAAACACAGAAAAAACACTCTTTGACATAAATCACAGCAAGATCTTTTTTGAACCACCTCCTAGAGCAATGAAAATAAAAACAAAAATAAACAAATGGGACCTAATGAAACTTAAAAGCTTTTGCCCAGCAAAGGAAAATATAAACAACACAAAAAGACAACCCTCAGAATGGGAGAAAATATTTGCAAACGAAGCAACTGACAAAGGATTAATCTCCAAAATATACAAGCAGCTCATGCAGCTCAATATCCAAAAAACAAACAACCCAATCCAAAAATGGTCAGAAGACCTAAATAGACATTTCTCCAAAGAAGATATACAGATTGCCAACAAACACATGAAAGGATGCTCAACATCACTGATCATTAGAGAAATGCAAATCAAAACTACAATGAGGTATCACCTCACACCAGTCAGAATGGCCATCATCAAAAAATCTACAAACAATAAATGCTGGAGAGGGTGTGGAGAAAAGGGAACCCCCTTGCACTGTTGGTAGGAATGTAAATTGATACAGCCACTATGGAGAACAGTATGGAGGTTCCTTAAAAAACTAAAAATAGAACTACCATATGACCCAGCAATCCCAGTACTGGGCATATACCCTGAGAAAACCATAATTCAAAAGGACACATGTACCCCAATGTTCACTGCAGCACTATTTACAATAGCCAGGACATGAAAACAACCTAAATGTCCAATGACAGATGAATGGATAAAGATGTGGTACATATATACAATGGAATATTACTCAGCCATATAAAGGAACGAAACTGGGTCATTCGTAGAGATGTGGATGGACCTAAAGTCTGTCATACAGAGTGAAGTAAGCCAGAAAGAGAAAAACAAATATTATATATTAACGCATATATGTGGAATCTAGAAAAATGGAATAGATGATCTTTTTTTTTTTAATAAATTTATTTATTTATTTTTGGCTGCTTTGGTTATTTGTTGCCGTGTGTGGCTGTCTCTAGTTGCAGCGAGCAGGGGTTGCTCTTCGTTGCGGTGTGCGGGCTTCTCACTGCTGTGGCTTCTCTCGTTGTGGAGCACAGGCTTTAGACGCGCAGGCTTCAGTAGTCGTGGCACATGGGCTCCCTAGTTGTGGCTCACAGGCTCTAGAGCGCAGGCTCAGTAGTTGTGGCACACGGGCTTAGTTGCTCCGTGGCATGTGGGATCTTCCTAGTCCAGGGATCAAACCTGTGTCCCCTGCATTGGCAGGCGGATTCTTAACCACTGTGCCACCACGGAAGCCCTATGTGTCCCTTCTTTTGGGTTGTTCTGCTTTGTATCGTTTTTGCTACAATAAAACTATAATCATAAGTATAGCACTTTCCTGAGTTCTATAAGTTGTTCTAGTGAATTATTGAATTTTAGGGAGTAGTGGGAACCCTCAAATTTGTAGCCAGTTAGTCAGAAGTGAGGGAGACACTTGCAGCTAGTGTTTGAAGTCAGAGTAGTCTTACAGAGGGCTGTGCCCTTAACTGTGAAGTCTGGCCTAACTCTGGGTAGTAAGCATCAGAAGTCATTGTAGGGAATGAACCAGGAGATACAGTCAACAGCAATAATGAGGGGCTGTAGTAAATAAATCTGATGACATGAGATTCAAAGGTAGAGAATTTTAGGAAAGAGAGAATGATTTGAATGCTGAAAGGGGGAATAAAGAGAATATCTACTCCATTTCCAGATCCAGTGGTATGAGGGTTATGTAAAGAAGGAAAGGAAGAGGGCATCACTTGAGAGGGCAAAAGGGGAAGCAATGTCCTCAAGGGAGATAAAATTCCTAAGGCACTACAACTTATAGGCTGGGAAGATGAGAAGGCATCAGTGAAAGAAATTCACTAAAATGGAGTATCCATGACATAGAATAACCAAGAGATAGTGGCATCTTAGAAGCCAAAGACTTTCCAGGGGAGAGAGTAACCAACTGTATCAAATACCTCAAGCAAGACGGACACTAAAAAACAACCAATGGATTAAGCAATGTGAAAGCCACTAATGATCATAATAAGCAGTTTCAGTGAAATGGTAGGAGAGAATGCCTCGTTGGAATGGGTTCAAAAGAGAATGGAGATCTGACTTTTTAGCACTCTGGAAATCAACTAAAGGCATACAACAAACTAAGAAGTATTCATTCATGCAAACTACTTAACATTGGATAAGAGCAAAGCAAGCCTGTGGCATCTTTTTGCCTGTGACTACTCTCATTCTTCCCAAAAAAGGACTACTGCCTCCAACAAGCAGCATTCAACCATGATGGGGAAGGCCATGAAAACCAGCAGCTTTGCTGCCACTGCCAAACAGGACTCAACTGGTAGCACTGCCAATTATAGTAGCCATCTCAGTGGCAAGTGAACAGGAAGGGCCGGTATCTCCAATTACCTGAGGTTGTAGTCCTGTTTGGAGCAAGCAATGGACTAATGGACTATCTGGGGATTTAAGAGAAAGCTCCGGGCTTCCCTGGTGGTGCAGTGGTTGAGAATCCGCCTGCCAATGCAGGGGACACGGGTTCGAGCCCTGGTCTGGGAAGATCCCACATGCCACAGAACAACTGGGCCCGTGAACCACAATTACTGAGCCTGCGCGTCTGGAGCCTATGCTCCGCAACAAGAGAGGCTGCGATAGTGAGAGGCCCGCGCACCGCGATGAAGAGTGGCCCCCGCTCGCCGCATCTAGAGAAAGCCCTGGCACAGAAACGAAGACCCAACACAGCCAAAAATAAATAAATAAATAAATAAATTAAGAGAAAGCTCCAGGTGGTGAGACAGCCATAGGAGGTTGCTAATCCCTCCTCATACCCCAGGTATTGATTTTTTTTATTGTGCCAAGACAATTCAATGGAAGAAAGAATAACCTTTTCAATAAATGTTACTGGGGCAACTGGATATCCATACACAGAAAAATAAGCTTAAATCCTTGCCTCACACCACATACAAAAATTGACTTAAAATGGATCCCAAACCCAGCAATTCTACTCCTAGGAATCTATCCAACAGAAATTAAAACATATATCCACACTCAAAGCTTGTACCTGAATGTTTATAGCAGCACTATTCATAATAAACAAAAACCAGAAACAATCCAAATGTCCATTATTTGGTGAATGGATAAACAAAACGCAGTATGTCTATACAATAGAATAATATTCAGCAATAAAAATCAAGTACCGATACATGCGCAACACGGATTAACCTCAAAAACATTACACTAAATGAAAAGACAGAAGCAAAAGACTGCACAGTATAAAACAAAACTACATATTGTATGATTCCATTTATATGAATGCCCAAAGGCCAATTTATAGAAACAGAAAGCAGATCTTTCTGTTGCCTAGGGATGGGGCTGGGAATGGAGACTGAATGCAAATGGGCTCAAGAGAATTTTGGGGGGTGACGGAAATACTGTAAAACTGGATTGTGGTGATGACTGCACAACTCTATAAATTTACCAATAATCACTGAATTATGCTGTTACAATAGCTGAATTTTGTTAAATGTAAATAATACCTCAATAAAGCTGTAAAAAAGAGAGTTGGATGAGGTGAACAAAGACAACTATTTTCGTGGAGTCTGGTATAAATGAGATAAGAAATGGGGTGGCAGCTGGAAGGAGAAGTAAGGTTAAGAGAGAGTTTCTTTAAGATGAAAGAATATCAATACAGTGTTTTTATTCTGTTGACAGCAATCCAGAAAAGGAGAGACAGAGAAGAATTACAGGAAGTATGTCCTTGAGAAGGCAAGAAGGGGTGAGCTCTAATGGACAATTGGTGGGAATGGCCTTCAAGAGAGGAAAAGACAATTAATTCACAGTAACATTGGTATGCAGGTGGTAAGAAGATTATTTCTGTTTTCTTAGTAAAATAGAAAGTAAAGTCACAAGCTGAAAGAGAGAAATGTGGAAAATTTGGGTGCAAGGGAAGGACAGGATCATCTAAGTGAATAGGAGTATGGAAGAACTAGAATAATACAGTAGCTTGGCAGCACTAAGCAAGGCATTTAAAGTCATTTGGTACTGGCCAAGAATTTAAAGTCAACACAGTTGTTCTGTTCCAGCCACATTCAGCTACAAGTATACAGGTGTAACATAAGTAGACTTAGTTTTAACCAGGCAAGAACAACCAAGGAAGAAAGGTCAAATCAAGGGGGTTGAGGTAGAGGCAGGAGAGCAATTGTAATGATGGACTACGGGAATTCAGCTAGTTTAAAAAAAAAAAAAAAAAAAGTGAGGACATGAATGCATTGAAGAACAGTTGAAAATGTGGTAAATTAAAAGGTCCCTGTGAGATCAAGGAATTAAGGTTGTTGGGTACTAGAAGAAATGAGCCTGAAAAAATGGAGGTAATTGGAGAGTAAAATGCCAGAAATTGATATTATAGAAAGTTGTAGTTTTGGGGTAATAACAAGTTCTAGGGCAGTGTCTCTCAATCCTGGCTGCACATTAAAGTCACCTTGGAAAACTGTTAAAAATATTATCCCAGGCCACACCTCAGACCAGGCAAAACAGACTCTCTGGGAGTAAGTTCTAGGCATCTGTAGTTTGTCAAAGCTCCCCAGTTAATGCAGATGCACTGAGAGTTTAAAAACATCTGCACAGGACATGCCACAGAAGTGAATGGCTGAGTGGAGGAGAGGAAGTCAAGAGACCAGAATGTCAGAAGGATCATCTGCATGAATACTGAAGTCACCAATAATTACAGCTGGAGTAGTAGGAAACTAGCAGTGAGCCCAGAAGAAGTCTAGAAGCAAATATGAAAAAGCAAAGAGAATATTTAACCCACCTCACCAGGAGGAACCACCACTTAAGAACTCTCCAGGAGAAGTAAGTGCCCTCAGCAGAGAGGTAAGTTTCAGTTAGAGCAAGAAGGCAGTAATGTTTAGAGAAGAGGTTAAAGATAAAAGGGAGTTTTGCAGATGACTGACAATGAGACCCAGAAGGCACAGAGAAGCGTTTCACAATCATAAAGGGATGAAAATTGAGATCAGGCAAGAGAGATGAAGGAAAGAGAAGGTCCAGACGAAACTACTGGAGGAGAATAAAGCCAGGACATCTCAGAAAGCAAGCTGCCATATTTTTTAACACTACACAAAAACAACAGAAGAAAAACCTCAGTGAAAGAAGAAGCTTTGCTGAACCCAGCCACATTCTAAAAGATTCATTTAACTAAGTTCAAGGAAAACTGAGTCACAGAAACGTATCAAGGCCAATCCCATATAAAGTTGTTACAAGAAAAGAGAGAATATGAAGTGGAATACCATCCCTGCAGACAATGAAAGTATGCCAGAAAGACATGCCCACATAACAGATCAAAATTAAAACATGCTATTTCAGAATGAGCTAAAAGACCTTAAGAAAATGACATAAGATATGAAAGAAAAACAAATATAAGAACTATAAAAACTCAAAATGAGATGACATAACTCAGGTAAGAATTAAAAATAAAAGGAAAGACACATTCCAGAAATGAAGACAAGAGTAAATAAAAAGACAGTCCCTTAAGAAAAATAGAAGGTAAAAAAGAGAAAAAAAACTTAAACTCAAAAAAAGAGATAAAAAGGATTTGAGAAAGAGTGACAAATACTGAAGACAGGCAAAGAAGATTGAACATACAGCTGATAGAAACTCCTGAAGAAGAAAATCAAAGCAAGGAACAGAACACAGTCAAAACAATAATTCAGAAACACTTTGATGAAATAAAAAAATATTTGAGACTACATTTTGAAAGAGCACAATGTGTACCTGAGAATATCAACTCAGAATGACCAAAATGATTTTACTATCACTAAACATTGAAGAATAAGAAAGAAGAAAAAAAAAAAGGGAAAAACTGGAGTCAGAAAGGGAGAAATACAGAACTATACAGATAGGAATTAGACTCCAGAAAATGAGCGATGAACTGGCAGTACTGAGTTTCTCATGATATAAAAAGGATAAAGTGCATAATGAGATTAGACCTGATAATCTCAGGGCACATAAAGGTGGCAAGACTTTTTATATAGAAGATAAAGAACGAGTTATTGATACTTAAAAAGAAAGGAGAATCAGACTGGCATCAGACTTATCTATTGCACAAGAAGCTTAGAGACAGTGGTATAAGGTGTCTACGCTGTATAGGAAAAAAAAGGATTATGATCCAAGAACACTATATCCAGCCAAGATACCCTTTACTGATCAAGAGAAAAGAAAGGCATCTTCACTTAAGCAAGGATTCAGAAATTATGCCACTCTGAGGAAATTACTCCAAAATGTTATCAAATGTTTTTCTAGCACCTATTAAGATAGTCATGGGTCTCTTTTTTCCAGTCTCCACCACTCCCAGAGTTGTGGCTAGTAGTCGAGATGTGGCCAAATCCAATAACAATATCATATACGACCAGTCCTAGAAATGACTTCAGGAAACATAGATCCTAAGGAATGTACATTTTGCCAACAAGCACAAGAAGAAAGGCCTCAAAAAAGATTCAGGCCAACATTTTCAAGACACTGAGCACCTATACAGAGGCCAATGAGGTGCTCATTAAGCCCAAAGTAATCAAATACAAGATCTTAAAAAGTACCAGCCCTAAATTGGACAGGCTCACCCATATCATCCATCCCAGCGTCTAGAAGTACGCTTATTTTCATACTGTCAAGAGTACCAGCTTTAGCAACCAAAAGGTGAGAGCCAAGGCCCAGGTTCCACAGAGTCCTCCCAAAGAATCCAGAAAAAAAGGTTTTTGTCTATCAACTCTGAGGATCAAAGAATTCTACAAAACTTAGACTACTGTCTGCAGGCATCTCCTTTTGCTGTTTTATATAAATACAATACAAAGTCCCCCAACTCACCCCAAAAGAGAGAGATAATCATACAGTTTTTAATCTCAAAATCTGTTAACATAACAAATTACGTTAATATTTAACTGTCCTTGCCTTCCTGGAATATATTGTCTTTTATATACACTGCTGGATTTATTTTGCTAATATTTTATTTAGAATGTTTGCTTGTCTGCTTATGAGTAAGGCTGGACTAATGTTTATAATAGAAAAAAAAATGAAAACAATCATAGCATCCATCTGTTGGAGAACAACAGACTAAATTATGGTGTAGTATGCTATGGAATGTTATTCAGCTTTTTAAAATTAATTAGCGCTCCATTTACTAAACTGGAGACAGCCATGACATACTCTTAAATAAATAAAGCAAGTTACAAAAAGCCTATATATGTGTGTATGTGTATATATATATATGCTTAAAGGTTTTTGAGCAAAGAGAAAGACGGTAAAAAACTCAACACTCAAAGTGTTGGTTAATGCTGGCTAAACCAACAAGGGAAAAGTGGAGAAGGAAAGGAAAATATTATTTTTTTCTTTATTCACCCCTGGTTTGTTTATTTTAGTGGTTGCAAGCAGAGAAATACTTTTGTAATTTTTTTAAAAAAGTAGAAGCGTGGGGGGGGGAGGGGAGAGATAGCAGTTATCTACTATAATTAATGACAAATTAACATTTGTTAACAACTAATAAATGGCTATCTTTAATACATCCAAAGACAAGATAGAATTACATTATCTAAAACAAGGAGAGGAATCACTATGAAGTTCATTTACTTAAAAATACAAAACAATCCTGGGGCTTCCCTGGTAGCTCAGCAGTTAAGAATCCCCCTGCCAATGCAGGGGACACGGGTTCAAGCCCTGGTCTGGGAAGATCCCACATCCGGGGAGCAACTAAGCCCATGCGCCACAACTACTGAGCCTGTGCTCTAGAGCCCGTGAGCCACAACTACTGAGCCCACGTGCCACAACTGCTGAACCCTGCGCGCCTAGAGCTCGTGATCCACAACAAGAGAAGCCACCACAATGAGAAGCCCGCGCACCGCAAGGAAGAGTAGCCCCCACTCGCCGCAACTAGAGAAAGCCCGCACGCAGCAACAAAGACCCAATGCAGCCAAAAATAAATATAAATAAATAATATTTTTTTAAAAAGGTAAAAAAAAAAAAAAAAAAAAGAATGGATTAAAAATACAAAACAATCCAATCTGGAACCAAAGTCGCATATAAGTGGTCTTCCTAAAGGCATTAAGCAAGATGTCTTCAGGATGAACTAGTTTTTATCTTACAACTAGCACAAACTGATCAGTTCATGGATATTACGATGACCAATTATAAAACTAAGATAAAGTGAGTCACGTCCATTTAAAGAAAAATAGTCAGTGAATTACTGTTTGCATGATATGTAAACAGATTAGCAGAAATGGGCAAAATGTTACAGAACTCCTTGAAGCTTGGGAAGAAAGTGAGATTTTGATAGTTAGCTTGTTATACTAAAGAAAGAGGGGCAAACTTCTTTTGATGTATAATTTTACACTGTAAATAGACAAGTCCTTTTTATTAAGCAGATCACAAAAGACAATCAACCACCATGACTGTCACTTACAAATTTTTTAAAAAGAAAAATTACAAAAAGCTAACAACATGGCGCATGGTGGCGGGTGAGTGGGGGATAAAGTTATCAAACAGAGAATGCTTCAGTTATTCACAAAAATGAGAAATGTTTGTAAAAGTAGAAAATGTTCACATGATCAAATTGAAAAAAAAACTGTCAAAGGGCTCAATGTCTCAAGAAGTGCTGAGGTTTGCTATTTTATAGAGGAAATCAAAAATTAATTTTTTGCAAGTTTGTGGTACTTAAAGGGAAATAGTGCAAAAAGAAACGCATACTAGGAGTCTGCCTGAGAGTTTATATTTTTAAGTTTACAGTTATTCAAGAACTTTTCCTCTCAGCTCTCATCAAATCCTTCATAAAAGAAAATTTCAAGACACAAAATTAATGAGTAGCCGAATTACCACAGGTTTTTTTTGTTTTTTGTTTTAAATACCTTGCTAGGCTGAAAAGACAAAATAACAAGGAAAAGCTGGACAGACAATGCTAGTAAAACACTGTGGGGCGGAGCTATGTGAAGCACACATCACGAAACAGAAATCCAGGACACTTTCCAAAACCTAATAAAACTTACCATTTATTAAGAACTAGACATCGTCCTAAGGATTTTTCACTGGCATTATTTCATTTTATCATCATCGAAACCCTACAAGAGAGGTTTTAGCCCCTCACACAGCTAGTAAGTGACAGAGTGATAATCTCAACCTGTTTTCATGATTCAAAAACTCACAAATTCATGTTCTCTCTACTATACAAAGGGTCTCATGATTGTAAAATTTCAAAAGCTACTTACAACCAAACAACAGTATTGTCACATCCTACAATATAGCAACATCTGAATAACAGCTTCCAAAGGAAGTCTCTCTTCCTCTTTAAATCCCTAAAAAGGAAGAGCTAAGATTCTCTGACGCTGAAGCAGCATTTGAGTGTGTAGTAAGTCTACATCCCACGTGTCTACTAAAGCTAATTACCTTCATTCACCCTAATTCACATCTTTGGGAGCTCTACAGGATTCCATGGAATTTGAACAGAAACAGAATTCTAGAGTACAAATACCCATCAAGCTTCCTTAGTTTTGCCTTATCAAATTTCAGCAATTAGAGCTAGAAATTGTGGGACCTCACAACACAAGATTAGGAACAAAGGGCTACAAAGAGACTTCCTTCATTTAGGCAGAGGGAATTTACTGAGATGTGAGGCAGAGGCTCCTGTCTAAATGAATAAATCACAGTATCTACACACCCACTCCCATTTCCAAATTTAATAACTAACGAATCGACTTATAAGGCTAGATCCATTGGTGGGGAAAGGGAGTTTCCACAGCAATAAAAAACTGGTGCCATATCTCTTCATGTTGTTCATCTCTATGATCAGATATGTCATCTGATATAATCATATATGATAATGCAAGCATGGTGTTACAGACAAGCATGGCTACCTGGTCCAAAAACATCTGCTTGGAATAACAAAAGTTTTCCATTACTATTGCTCACATACTTTTCATTCTGAATTTTATGTCTGTAGTACTTGCTGATATTTATAAAAAGAAATATATAAGTCACTGTTTTTCTTTTCATGATACCTTTGCCATCTAAAGAAGAAAGTAAAATTTATCAACATTGGCCAGTGAAACTTTAGGAAAGTGACAAACTTTAAAATATTTTTTCAACTATATTTTTCCTAGAGGTAGAGTGAATACCCAGGACACAATTCTGAACTACAAATTTAGTTTTTATTTAAGGAAGAATATGATATGTCTACCTTCAACTGAAAGATTACAGTAGTAAAGGTAACTACTTACACATAGTGGTCAGTAAATATTTAAGTGAAGGATTTAATGTATTAATACACTGCATAAAACTCCCCCAATTTTTCCAACATAACAAATCTAACTCAACTCATATACCTTAAACATAATGTGTCTGTATAATAAACTAATATACAAAAATCAATGTTTTTTTCATACAACCTTTTCTATACAAAATAAGTATATGAGAGACTGAGATCGGAGCAAACAAAGAAAAATGTTCTCTTACATGCTGTGTTCCAAAACCTCTCCACTTGGGATACCTCTTCTGAGAAAAAAAAGTAGAATCGAATAATGTATTTTGGCAGAAACTTCTTCAGTTAGACATAATATGGGTGTCATAAGGAGGCATAAGATGAGCCTGTCAGATAAATCATTACTAAGGCAATTAGATTTTTTAAAAACATACCAACAATATTATTCACTATAACGCAACTACTTGGTTTAAATAACTGACACCAGAATCTCTCAAGTTCTGATCAAAAGAAAGGCATTTGAGAGGTAAGATATACCATGCACTGAATAAAGGCAGAAATTAATATTATGGGGAAGGAAAGGGTAAAGAAAGGGTGTGATTATGACTAACACCAACTTAATTCTTTTGCCTCTTAAACTTAGTCATGTTTACCCTTAACTACTCAAGAACAAACAGAAGTTGAACATAACAAGATACCAGTTGTAATGTGCAGCCCATAAAAAAGCAACTTACCTGATACTTATAACATCCACAAACACAGCTTTCAAATGATTTATAAGGATTCTGTAAATAAAATAAATTGACCTAATAAAAGAAATTTGTTTCCAGAAAAAAATTATGGTATTACAATTATTTACTTAGAGCTTTCTAGAATATGAAAGATCCCTACCAGAAACTTCTTTCACTGATTGCATCCTCAACCTGCTTTAGCCTTCTAAAACCCAGGCCCAAATAGCTTGTTCTCCATCTAATATTATCTTTTTAAAATTTGTTTATTTATTTTATTTATTTTTGGCTGCATTGGGTCTACGTTGCTGCACGTGGGCTTTCTCTAGTTGCGACGAGCGGGGGCTACTCTTTGTTGTGGTGCGCGGGCTTCTCACTGCAGTGGCTTCTCCTGTTGCGGAGTACGGGCTCTAGGCTCGCGGGCTCAGTAGTTGTGGCACACGAGCTCAGTAGTTGTGGCTCTCAAGCTCTAGAGTGCAGGCTCAGTAGTTGTGGCGCACGGGCTTAGTTGCTCCGCGGCATGTGGGATCTTCCCAGACCAGGGCTCGAACCCGTGTCCCCTGCGTTGGCAGGCGGATTCTTAACCACTGCACCACCAGGGAAGCCCCATCTAATATTATCTTGAATCGTAAATACTCAAGGTAAAAATATCCTCTAAAAGAAAGGAAAAGGACCATTGGGTGGGGAAATATAGCTGTAAGTCTTTAAGCTCTTCTTGTAACCTATTTCTCTCCACAGACTTTTAGAGATTCATCAAGGTCATGATGTAGTCTCTCGATCACCATACACACATCTCGACTCATTTTTTTTAAAATTGTAAACAATCTTCATCTAATACAAGTTATTACAAAAGATACTACTCAAATAAACCAAGTGGTAGTTTTCATGGTATTATAACAAAGACTAAACTATTTATTTACACAGTGCCTTCTCTCCAAATGACAATCGTATTTGACGACTACAGGCACTCAACAGATACGACAATGCTGAGAAAAAAAAAATCCAAATAATTAAACTAACTTCCAAACTATTTTATAACATTTGTTACCTTGATCAGACTCGTACTAGAAAAGTAAACAACTATCTGCAACCGCTTATTCTAGCTCCTTGAAATGAAATCTGGGTACCATCAGTAAAAATATTACAGCTAACACTGGTGATCCTGTATAAGTACAATCCAACATAATTCAACTAGTGTGCCCAATCCATACATCTCAGAGATTCAATTTTAATTCTGTTGTAAGAGGAATTAATATGACAAGGAGAGAGTTTTGATGCATTCGTTTAATCATACTTGTTCTTCCTTATATCTAATTAGTATCAACTACCTTAAAATTCCCCTTTTGGAAGTACTGGTTTAGTATACTCTTTTCTAGGCCTACTTCCTTCTCCGTTCAAAACAATGCACACAGAGTCATTCAGAAAATACTAAAAGAACAAAGGCCTTTATGAGGAAGGCCGGGGGAAGCTAGACAGCTAGCATGGGACAGTAAGAATCAATGACAGAAGAGGGAAATAAATCTACTACTGTTTAACCATGTTAGTAAAACTTTATGATAAAGATGCAAACAACAAATTAGGTTTTATAAGTATGCTAAAATGAACCATCAACCAATATAAATACAGAGCACGATCTGAGTCTATGATGATTTATTAAATAAACTAAAATATATAAACATACATGAATAAGTCTTAGCTATAATCAGTAAATTGCCTTATCAACCAATGTATGTAAAAATGAAGGAAGTGTTTGATTACATGACATATGTGATTCACAGAATGGCACAAAGTTTGACTAAGAAAATAAATGTTAGGTATAGGAGGTGATATTCCATTTCTTAAACTGGGTGGAAGGTATATAAGTGTTGGCTGCATTATTAGTCTTCTATACTTTACACATTTTTATAAATATTATTTCATATGTAGTTGATATCTATAAAACAATGTTTAAGTGCAAGAAAAATCTGAGCAAATATTTGTTGGAAAAAAGAGATAAAAAGTACATATACATCTAATCCATTTTTGCTAATTATTTTTTTAAATAAATAGAGATCATAGGGACTTCCCTGGCGATCCAGTGGTTAAGACTCTGCGCTTCCACCGCAACGAAGAGTAGCCCCCGCTCGCTGCAACTAGAGAAAGCCAGTGCGCAACAACGAAGACCCAACGCAGCCAAAAATAAATTAATTAAATAAATTTTTTAAAAAAAGTTTATTATGAGGTTAGCTCTATTTAAAAAAAAGAAAAAAGGCTGTGCTTCCACTGCAGGGGGCACGAGTGTGGCCAGTAAATATAATTAAAATTTTAAAATAGAGATCATAAAAATGTAAGTAGGTAGGAACATAATTTTTCTGTAGAAAACAATTTCTATAGCTCTACACAGAGATCTATATATTATTTCTTTAAAAGCACCACTAAACCTTTCCTGCACACTACGTGTACATACACACACAGACATACACACCAAACTACCTGAAAGTAAAACTTTCTACCTCCAAAGATCCCCCCAAAACCAACCTCCATCACAAATATTACCTTAACCACATAAAAAGTACTGATACTCCTCTACTCATAATCCCAGAAATAAATTACAAAAATAAATTCCTAAAGAGAAATGTTCATACTGTAAGTAACTGTATTTTTGGTGTATTTGTAGGCTTAGCATTTATGTGTCTTACTACCTACTTGGGCCTATCCACATCCCCATATTTGCTTTTTTATGATGGGCACCTGCATTTTCATGATGTGCGTCAATACTAATTTGATTGAGGGCAGTATAGTATACTTACGAAGAGCACAGAGTGTGGAGCCAGAGTTCCTGAATTGGAACTCAGCTCTTCCACTTGCTAACTAACTAATCTATTTAACATCTCAGTGTTTCAGTTTCTCATTTGTAAAATGGAAATAACAGTAGGATGTTGGAACTGATTAAAACCTGTGTAGCAGGACTGGTGCAAAGTAGGTGCTATGTAAGGGTGAGCCATTACTACTAGCACTACTAGTAGTACCATCTTCCCAAACATACTGAAAGCATTCTTAGCAATTTGAATTACTGGCTAAAATTAGATACTATTAAAAATAGACATTAAGCCTGAAGCCTGACTGACAGTAAGTTTAAAGCCCTGCAACTCTGAATAGGTGATTATAAATCTACATAACCACTCTATCAAGAACAATCTGGGGAGAGCGGTTTTCCAAAGTGCAACTATCAATTTCTTCCCTTACACAAGGGGGCAGTGATAACAAGAAAAGAACTGGGCTCTGTGACACCTCCTCCTACAGACAGTAGGGGGTGGCAGTACATATGGCTTACAGTCAGAACAAAACAGGAAGACCCAACAGAATTGTTCTTTCTTCTCCTCAGGCCCTCTCCTCTATGTTTTAGGCCCAACACAGCCTCAAGGTGAGAGACATATCAACAGAAAAGACTAAAACCCAAAATTAATCACCAAGGAAAATCCAGTTTTGTCTTTGAAGCAAATGATCCCTCAATGGCTGAATCTGGATCCAGGAGGAAGCCAATCAGTACGAATGTTAATTATCTGGCAAATTACTTACTGTTCTTCTTATAAGAACAACATTCAGGCAAGTAACTCCGTTTCTCTGCAAGAATTGTAACATAAGATACTAAAATCTCATCAGTAATTAACTATACCCTAATGAACACATGCCGATATTTCTGCTTGTTTCATACTATACAGACATATACTCACTGAATGTATATAAGTTATATTAAATAGCCCACGGAGCTGTCTTTTGTTACTTCTGAAATTCCAGCTATGTTCTGACAATCCTCTCAAAACACAGATGTTCTTCTTAAATGGAAGTCACAATGTTTTGCAGCATGTGGGTAATGATATATATATACATATATATATATACACACACACACACGCACACATATATAGAGAGAGAGAGAGAATAAGAATATTTAATATTTCATTCCTGTGCTCACATTCCTGAGATGATCTACCTGGGAAATGCTGCAAGAAGCGCTCCACTGACAGTATCCATGTTGTTGCTTTTTATGCCACATTTACTGTATTCAATTTTTTTCCTATTCTGCCACCCCAACATCAAGAATATTTCACTACCGTCATTCACCGTAATTAGCCATTGCAACAGTTTTTGGCTTCAAACCCTCAAAATGCCTGAAAATTTATCCCTTTTGTTCACCATATTGTTTTGTTTTCCTCATTCCAGAAATTTTCACCTGTATAAAAATGAAAAAAGGGGCACCTATGAAAAAACGTCCTTTTGCCTGATGGTCTTGAACTCAGAATTATGGTCAAGATGTGGGGTGGGTTTTTTTGTGTGTTTTTTTTTTTTTTTGGTTTGTTTTTTTCCTTTTCCTGGAGAGGAGCAGAGAAGACAGTGCAAGACACCCAAAACACCAAATCTTCTTCCTAATATTAATTACCATGGTTTATGTTTGGTGAAAACCATTTTAAACATTCCACACCTGGAATACAACACAGGATACAATTGTATCAGTGCTCTACACGCTGACGGCAAACCCTGGAATTATTTAGCCCTATTTTTTCTTTCCCATCTCACAACCAGACACAATTTGCTTGTTTCTTTCACGTGGGCACTATCTCTATCTCAAAAAATAGCGTATCATAGCTCCTCTCGATTCCCTGTGTTAAAATATCTAGCTATGAGCCTTATTAATCTCTTCTTAGACTACGCCTCCTTTCCCAGAGAAATTAATAATATCACTAATAACACTTCTACCGTGAATTTCAACGCCACACAGGCCAACTCACCCTGTGCCTTACCTGGCACATTTCACAACTACTTTCATGCTGCATTCAGAGGGCACATTTTACAACTCGTTCTGCACCACATTCCCTGCCACGTTTAGCAATCTGCCTCGCATCTCCTCCTGGGTCCCCGTCATCCGGAGACTCTCTCGGTACCAAATTCCATGACACCTTCGGTGACACCGAAGTGACCGACCCCGGACCCATCCGAAGCCGCCCCGAGTGCCACATTTGGAGCCAACCTTCCCCACGCCCTGGACACCGGAGGCACTCCACTGCCCATTTCGCTGCCTCCCCGCTCGCCCCCGCCCCTCTCCCTGGAGCCCAGGCGTCGGAGGCGAACGCCGCTGTCACTGAAGCAACCTTTCCTTCCCGGGCTCCTGGGGTCTCTCACCTGCCGCTCTGAGGGGGGTTCGCTGCACCTCGGGGTCAAGCCCGAGTCCCCGGGGTCTCCTGTGAGGACCGCGCCGCCCGCCGGCGCCGCCCGCGATCCCAGAGCACCTCGCTGCGCTCCGACGCCCGCTGTGGGTCTGCGTCCGGGAAAGGCGCGGCGGGGCCTCCCGGCGGCTAGCGCAGCCCTCGGCGGTCCTCCTGTCAGCGGCGGCGCGGGTGCAGGCTCTCGCCCAGCGCGGCGGCGGCGGCGGCGGCGGCGGCGGGCAACTTGCTCCGCCTCGCGCGCTGCACAGCCAGGAGGTGAGCGCGAGGGGGATGGGAACGGGGGCGGGGCCGCCCGAAGGAGGCACGGAGGGCGGCGGCTGGAGGGCAGCGCTGGCGGCCCCGGGCCCGGCTCTCGGAGCGCTCGCAGCTTCACCCGCCGGGCGGGCGGCTCGCACGAGGCAGCCGTGCAAGCGGGCCCCGCCGGAGCAGCGCACCCAGCAACCCGCGCCCGGCCGGCCGCTCGCTAGCGCCGCCGCCGCGCCGGGGGCGTCGCACCCTCCGAGGCCGCCCGCAGCCCCGCCCCCTCCGGGCCGGGGTGGGGAGGAGCGCGAGCGCGGAGGGAGAGCGCGTGCGTGGGAGCGCGTGCGTGGTGGAGCGCGCGCGCCCCCGCCCCCTCCACCGTTTGGGGGTGGGGAGTGGCGGGGAGAGAGAGAGAAGACCGAGCCCTTTTCTCCGCCGAGAGGTTTGGCCCTGGCTCTGCCTCTCTGTGAGGTCTGGGCATTTCTGTTTCCTCAGGGGGCTTTGACTGGTGGGGTCGTCGGCATTCAGTGGGGAAGAGGGGAGGGCAGCTCAATAGCAGACAAGGCCCTGGATGATTCGGCTCCGCCCCCAGGGTGATGTCACTCTCGAGGTGCTGCTGCTGTCACGTGCGCCCACTTCTGGGCCTGTCCTGCTGCTTTGATGGCCAGAACGTTCCTCTAGATTTTCCCCACTTAAGTCACCTCATACACATATCACTTCTAGAAGTCTTCGAACCCTACAAATGTCAGTTATTCTTTCCCTGATGCTCATTTGTAATCTGTAGACTGCTTCAAAATGCCATAGTTGGCTGGTGTAGAAAACAGAATGAAGTGCAAAACCAGGAATGGGGGGATAGTGGGGAGGGGAGAGAGGGAAGTGAGAGCTATTATCTAGAATCATTGCTGAAATTCACCAACCACAGCTTGGGAACCTGAGGTGAAGTTGTGACGCTGCTTCTGTCACTGCCAGGTTGGACAAGAAGTAATGTGATTTTAAGAGCTAGTTGGCAAGGCACGGAAAGCCACCACAACGAAGCCTCCTTTAAGGTCATATTTCCCTCACTTCCCTCCACCTAGATCTTCTTCCCCTTTACTCTTCCTTTCCCTTGCATCGTAGAACAACAAGTCAACTGTGGAAAATATCTGCACATAAATTTGTTCGTGTGCTTTAAGATGATGCAAAGCAATCACTGTTACCTACTCTGCCTGGCTAGCCTTTCTTCCGTAAACTGAGATGACCTTTCGTGGTCATCCATTCCTTAATGAGACACCATGATTGGAAATAGATACACCAAATAACTTCAGTCAAGCAACCTGTGTCTGTGGTGTTTCTAAGAGAGATTTGATAACAGTCCTTTAATCTACTGCATCCAGGATTTTCTTTGTGTTTTTTTCAAAATTAGTATTAATTTCAGAGTAATGCAGGAAATTGAATATGAAGCCATTTTGTAACAGCTAGTCTCTACAGTGAATTCTTGAAAAGTCAGAGCTAGAGCAGCTTTGAATACTACAGCTAAAATGGCAAGATGAAGGATTGGTCTATGGAATCTTTTGGTTATAACTCCAAAAAGTTAGATTACTCCAACTAAAACCTATTTATCTATGGTGATAGAGGCAGAGTAGTGATTACTTTGGAGGAATTGAATGGGGGGGGGCAGGAGGGAGCCTTCTGGGTTGCTGGAAATGCTCAATACCTTGATCTTGTTAATGATTACAAGGGTTAATATATGTGCAAAACGATTGGTGTGCTTTACTCTATCTCAATTTTTAGAGTTTTTTAAAAATTGTATACACAAAAGAGGCATTACAACGTCATCATGATTGGAGTCTGGAAACCTAGATTTGAATCTCAGTGTCACCTACCACTTACCAGCCTATGAGACCTTGAGCAGGTCTGAGCCTTCTTTTTCTTTATCTATCTAATATGGGTGATGTTACCTCACAGGATGGTTGTGAAGATTAAATGAAATTATGTTTGAAAAGTACTTATCACAGAGCCTGGTATATAATAAATGCTCAGGAAACATTAGCTATTGTTATGCTATTCTTCTTGCACTCAAATTTACCTTATTTAATTCTCTTCTGGTCTTTTTATTTATTTTAAAGATTACTTTGATTCTGAGCCTTTGCCTGTGAGTTTCACTGAGCTAATAACATTCCTTTCCCTAAGAAATAACACAAGGCGGTCAGGGGTGTAATGTGTTGGTTTTCAAACTAGTTCAGGTGGTGATACTTAGAAATTATGGTGCTCATTGTGGAACACCATGAAATATTGTTAGATTGAATTCTGCCATATGGACTTGACACAATTTTACTAGCACTAAATCTGGCTACATTATGTTTATGCAGATCTCCCACATATTAAAAAAATGTATTTTTAAGAAATAATATGTCTGTGTTTTTCCTATAAAATTTGTTTGCAACTTTTCACTAGAAAGTACCAAAAGTTTAATAACAATTCACAAAATGAAAACCTTTAAATCCATTCTTCCTGGAAATTAGAAAAACACTGTAACTGTTCAATTTTAGCAGCAGAGCTCTTTATTGGATTTTCCCACAGTAAACTCTAATAGCTGTGACCCACAGGGTCTCTTGCTCTGATGAAGTGAGTAGCTCTGACTCACTATCCTCATCATACTTTCAAAGATCCGTCTCCATTTCTTTCAGCCAACCTTTCCAAGATCCCATGTTCACACTGAGCAGTGCCAGTGCCCCCTGGAATGAACTTACTGCTTCGCTGTTTCGATCATCTAACATGATGCTACTTAGCCAGTTCTCTTCCACATAGCTCTGCTGTTAAGTCTTGCTATTTGCTGCCACACTCTTAACTTTGTGGAGGAAACAGTCTGTCCCTGACAGAGGTAAGGGTGAGGTACGGTAGGGATGGAAAGCAACAATGTAGAGAGAAGCCACCTCTGTTCTCAACTCCTCACCCTGATTTCCTTTTCGGTCACTAATACCTGAAATCCTGAGAATGCTATTTTTTTTTTTTTTTTACCTACTAAAACTCCATTCTAGTCAAGATGATAATTTAGTCTGTAACTTAAACTTGGAAACATAATTTATGCCATGTAAGAGGAACCTGTAAGCAATTGTCCGTAAAGTGGCCCAACCATACTCTATACCTCCCAACTTTTCAGTGCCATCTATACCATTCAAAATGACCTTCCTTGCTTTGTCAACTCTGCACAATCACTCACCTCTGCATATGGCATATGCCTTCCCTGGCACCTCCAAGTCTCTTAAGTAAAGCATCAGGGCCACCTCTCTCTCCCTACTGAATAAAGAGTCATAACATCTACCATTGATGGATTGCCTACTGGCTGCAAATACTTTACTAAATGCCTTGTATATACTACTTCATTTAATTCTCACAACATCCTATCAGGTAAGTTTTTGGTTTTTTTTTATTTTATTCATTTGTTTAATTTTTGGCTGCATTGGATCTTAGCTGCTGCACATGGGCTTTCTTTAGTTGCAGTGAGCAGGGGCTACTCTTTGTTGCGATACGCGGGCTTCTCATTGCAGTGGCTTCTCGTTGTGGAGCACGGGCTCTAGGCACACAGGCTTCAGTAGTTGTGGCACATGGACTTCAGTAGTTGTGACTCACGGGCCCTAGAGCACAGGCTCAGTAGTTGTGGCACATGAGCTTAGTTGCTCCGCGGGGAGTAGGATCTTCCCGGACCAGGGATCAAACCCGTGTTCCCTGCATTGACAGGCGGATTCTTAACCACTGCACCACCAGGGAAGTCTGAGTTGCTTTCTTATTTCTTAACAAAGACAAGCAATGACGTGAACTCTAAATAGACATGTTGCAAGTCGAAAAAACAGACCAGCAAGCAACAGGTGTGAATGAACAGAAGAGTATTTACTAATCAGGGGAGAAAACATCAGTTGGTAAGAGGTTGGAAAGGTGGGACAGGACTGAACTGCAGTGGGTCCTGCCCAGGAAGGGGAACACCCTGGAGTCTCTGAGCAGAAGAATGACAAGAAGACAGTGTTTAAAATATTCATCTCATAGGGTAGATTTGAGCAAGGAGGGACAAGTAATAATGATTTGGGTAAGATACTACTATTACTATTTAAGGAGCTAAAGAAGAGGACAGCTTTAGTCAAGAACTGTGACAGTAGAGATAGAAAGGAATAGTCCCAACAGCCATTGCGTGGGAAGAATTAACAGAACTTTCTGAATAACTGAATGCAGAGAGAAAAGAACAGTGAGAAATGAAAATACAGCAAGGTGACAAGACTAACTGTCTAGAAGACTGTGGTACCTGTGACAGAAGCAGGGGAGTCAGAGGATTGGTGTTAAGGAGAAGAAAGAGATGGTTTTGGCATGTTTGTGCTTGTAGTAGTTCTTTACTGCTTTACAGTTACAAATTACTTCTTTTGAGAATCTGACAGAATCAATGGATCCTTTTCTCAGGAAAAAAAATGTATTCGTACTTATACATGTTATATGATTTGTAATGGGACACCCATAGAATTGGCTGCTGGAGAGCTCTTGACCCCAGCTGGGGACATTAAAGCCCTTTCTGGAATTTTTGTACTTTAGATCCAAAGGATCATGTCAATCTCTCCCTAGTAACTGAAGCAATGGATGCTGTTAGCTGATGTGTTTCCTAACACATGAGCCCGAGAAACGAAGAATGCTCAAATGCATTTGAGTCCAGGATCCTTCACATTCCTATCCTTGGATTCCAGGACATTTCCTAGTCCTTTGTTGAAATTCCTCCATGGTTCAGCTTGTTTGAGCCACATTTCTGCCATTTATATGAGAGGTCTGATTAATTCACAGGTTAAAGGTATTAATTGAAACCCACCCATGGGCTCCAGGTAAGAACTCCTAATTTAAGATAACTTGGAAATAGCTAGTAGAAAGATGGGATTTAGGTGAGAAAGGGAAGATAGTGAATACTCAAGGAGAGGGAATATAGCACAGGTGTATAAGAGCAAGGACCCTGGACCCAGACTACACTCAAATCCTAACTCAACTATTTACTAAATGCATGACCACAAGCAAGTTATTCTACATTTCTAGATTTCAGGATACTCATCTGTGGATTGGAGATTAAAAACTATACCTACCTTATAGGGTGGATGTGAGGCTTAGGTTGGTACAGGTGGAAGTACCTGGTCCATAGCAAGTCTCTATGGACTATTATCATTCAATGTAACAGACCTGTACCTAGGCGTTTCACATATGTTATATTATTTAATCTAATCCTCATAAAAACTTTACAGGATCGGAATTATTATGCCCATTTTACTAGATGAAAACATTGTGGCTCAAAATAACTTGCCCCAGATCCCACAGTAAGAGACAAAATCCAAATTAAAATACAGAATATTTGAATAGAAAATGAAGAGGAAGATTTTCATTACAATTAATAGAGCATACTACCTATCCTAAGAATTAATGTGTATATATGTGTATATACTAATTATGTATATATATATTTATTCGGCATCTATCTCATATAGCATCTATCTCATATAGATGCTGGATATATATTTGTGAATTAAATTTATTAAATAATCCAGATCTGTAAAAAAGGGTATGGAAAGAGTGTTCATACCAACATAACCCTTCTAATCCATGTACAGTTTTGCATATTAAAATTAAATATTGGCCCTCTGGAAAATATAATCATTTCTCATGATTTTAGTTAGCCTGAACCACACTTTCAGAGTCTAGTCCACTCTATGTTATGGACAAGCTAGAATTTGTGGACCTATAAAACTGAGGACAAGGCTCTCGACCTAGTTGACCTTTCAACCAAACTTCCTCAAAGAACCCTCACCTTCTTGCCATGCCCTTTCAATTCGTAACGACTTAAAACTGTGAAAATACATTTACCATTAAAACTCAGACACCCTAGGTTATGGCTGAACCTTGAGAAACACCTTTATTTGGGGAAAGGGAAGTCAGCAAAGGATACAGAGAAGCAATAGGCAGAAAGCACAGCTGTATGTCTGGTACTGTTTTAGACACAGGCCTCTTCCTCGCTTCTCTACAGAGTTTGAAGGTACTTAGTATTGATCACGTAAATTCTATAAAAGATGCTTGGGGGCTTCCTTGGTGGCGCAGTGGTTGAGAGTCTGCCTGCCAATGCAGGGGACACGGGTTCGAGCCCTGGTCTGGGAAGATCCCACATGCCGCGGAGCAACTGGGCCCGTGAGCCACAGCTACTGAGCCTGCGCGTCTGGAGCCTGTGCTCCGCAACAAGAGAGGCCGCGATAGTGAGAGGCCCGCGTATCGCGATGAAGAGTGGCCCCCGCTTGCCGCAACTGGAGAAAGCCCTCGCACAGAAACGAAGACCCGACCCAGCCAAAAATAAATAAGTAATTTTTAAAAATTAAAAAAAAAAAAAAAAGATGCTTGGAAGGGAAAAGGAGGGTAAATAAAGTTCCATTTGGAACTCCCTATAGGTGGACCCCTAGTTTATTCCCTACCCATTCCTATGCAATTTCTCAATACAATCCTGGTAACATATACAAAAGTTGACTATGAAAAAATTAAATGCACACATAATACAAGAGCATTTTCTCCCAAAGAGCTGAAAGCAGTATTCAATTGCTATTTGCAACTCACATTTAAGATATGATCTTTGGTAAAGTATTTCCAGCATATATTATATTTTCTAATTTTGTCCTAACATCTACCTGACTGAGGATAGAGTCCCTGCTTTATATATAGCTAATGACTCCACCTTTGCTCAACTGGGTTATGTTTAGGAAAACTATGCTTCTTATTACTAGTATCAGCATTTCCATTTTCTACTCATTTATAAATAGTGGTAAAAAATGTAATAAAATATTCAAATAATTGCATAAACAAATACTGAAAATGGTGATGATGCTGAAAATAAACTCTTGACTGGTAGGCTACACCACTGTGTAAGAGCATAAAATTTTCATTCATCTGCAAATGCGTGAATATTACAATTCAATGTATTTTAAAATGACTGAGGAATGGCATTGTATAAGAAAGTTTGAGTTGATCCAAAGTTGAAATTATAAACATTGATGACCACCTATTTTGCACTCGTACTTGACACATTTTTTCTTCAAGGACAACATACTAAAGGAATCACAACACTGTCATCATCAAGGGTATTCATTGTGCCCTAATACAAAGATGATGCCACTGACCCACCACTAATAAGACATGAAGATTGAGTTGACTCTCCAGTATTGTGTGGGTTTTATTGAACCTGCCATATCCCCTCACTCAAAGCACCTAAGTAGTTGCAATGTAGTTAAATATTAAGGGAGGCAATCAGCAGCAAAGGGAGAATGATTGGCCTTTACAGGGAATGACCACACAATCACGGTTTAGTACCACAGCCCTTATCAATTAGCCATGAGTAAGAGTGAAGGTAAGAATGCAGTAGAGTTGTGTAAATTGTCTTCGTTTTCTTCACAAAATGGAATACACTTAATTTCTTTTTAATCAAAAGAGGCCTTAGATAATTTTTTTAATTAATTTTTATTGGAGTATAGTTGATTTACAACGTTGTGTTAGTTTCTGCTGTACAGCAAAGTGAATCAGTTATATATATACATATATCCACTCTTTTTTTAGATTCTTTTCCCATATAGGTCATTACAGAGTATTGAGTAGAGTTCCCTGTGCTATACAGTAGGTTCTTATTAGTTATCTATTTTATATATAGTAGTGTGTATATGTCAATCCCAATCTCCCAATTTATCCCTCCCCTGCCTTTCCCCCTTGGTAACCATAATTTTGTTTTCTACATCTGTGACTCTATTTCTGTTTTGTAAATAAGTTCATTTGTACCAAGGAAATGATTTTTTAATATAAGGGAATTATAGGTTTGTTGATGTGAAATGTAGAGATGTTTTAGTTATTAAAAAGAGGTGGGAGGAAGAAAAGGTAAGGGAAATGAAGGTTTCGATTGGTCCTGAAGCCCAAGTAACAATTTCTCTAGATTTAGTCAACCTAACACACAATGTGAAAGGAACAAAAGGAAGTAAAGAATCAGAATTCAGTAGAGGAAAAGGAAAGGAGGCATTTTAATGTTACGTTATCAACCTGATAATTGTAATAAAACTTCATTTGTGTGAAACTCTGCTGTCTGACAATCTCATCTATCTGAAGTGCAGCAAGGAACCAAGGAAACAAAGGAGATGGAAAAAGACCTCTGCAGAAACAAATAGAGCTCACCAAAGTCCATGCCCTAAAGATCACACCCATTACTCCTAGAGATTTATCGAAGCCCTTTCTCAGAGGCTATTAATTTTTACTTGGATCGATTTTAAAAGACCCTGGCCAATCTGGCTTCCAAACTCATAAAAAATTAAAAAGCGGTAAACTAGAAGAGGGAGGAGAAACTATCCCATGTAGGCATGCAGGGTAGCACTGAGAGAGAGAAACGCTGCAAGTCTGTAAGCAGGGTAGAGAGGAAAAGAGGCATAAAAATTGACTTAATGATCAAAAAGCACAGCAATTTAGTGCCTTTAGCAAGGGAAAAACAGTTTCTACGTACCTCCATAGAGCTTGGGGAAGAAATTTTTAAGTCTGAGTCTATATTAACCCTGAGTAATCAAGAAAATTAAATTTATTCAATATACAGACATTCTCAGAGTTTTGCAGCACTCAACGTTATGTAAGTAGTCCATAAGGCAACATAATGAAATTTTGAAGATATGAGAGATTTTTTTGGCCACACGGCATGTGGGATCTTAGTTCCCCAACCAGGGATCGAACCCGTGCCCTCTGCATGAAAGCGCAGAGTCTTAACCACTGGACCACCAAGTTCCCAAGATGTGAGAGATTTCATATCACATTGAGAAATGCAAAGAAGTCGAGTGTGTAAATGAACACCGCAAAATAAGTGTGCAAGGCCAGAAGTTGCCGGTTCAAGGAGATAATGGCCTTCCATGGTCAGTCTTGCATGGCTTTTGTCCCCATGCAGATTCTCCCTGCATCAGCTCATGTTATGACACTACTGTTTGTTTGTTCCCCATTTTGTTACTTTCTAATCATGTCCAAAAAGTGGCTAAGTGATGGGAAGAAGGCAGGACTGGTTTATAAGAGTAGGTAAACTGAATGAGAGCAAAATATTAAAACTTTAAACAAGTCTGAAGATATTTTCACCCTACCCTGATTTTGTGTTATCCAGGACCTTTCAGGGGATATCTGTATTATGCATAAGATAGAGAATATCACTAATAGGAATATATTTTAAGGAACAATCCAAAATAGAACAAAGATTTATGCACAAAGATGTTCATCATGGCAGTATTTAGCATTTTAAAAATTGGAAGCAATCCAATTTACCAACCTTAAAGAATGGTTAAATAAATTATGGTACATAAAAATTTGATGGACAATTATGCAACCATAAAAATTATATTTTGGTAGTCAGGAAATTTGTATGACATAATTTAAAGTTAAAAAACAGGATACAGGGCTTCCCTGGTGGCTCAGTGGTTAAGAATCCGCCTGCCAATGCAGGGGACATGGGTTTGAGCCCTGGTCCGGGAAGATCCCACATGCCGCAGAGCAACTAAGCCTGTGTGCCACAACTACTGAGCATGTGCTCTAGAGCCCGTGCTCTGCAACAAGAGAAGCCACCACAATGAGAAGCCCGCGCACCACAACGAAGAGTAGCCCCCGCTCACCGCAACTAGAGAAAGCCCGCGCAGAAACAAAGACCCAACGCAGCCAAAAATAAATAAATAAATAAATAAAATTTATTTAAAAAAAAATACAAGATACAGAATTGTATATGCAGCATAATGTCTACAATGTACAAAATACATAGAAAGAAGATGAAAAGCTCTCATTAATGATGGCCACCAAAAAAAATTTTAAACCTAGGAAAAAACTATATATGCAATACCCACACAAAGAAAACTACAAATATTCACTGAAGGAAAATAAAAACTGCATAAACGAAAATGCATACCATGTTCCCTGATGGGAAGACTCACGATATTGTAAAGAAGCCATTTTGCCCAAATAATTTGCAAATTCAATGTAATTCCAATCAAAATTATAATAGGATTTTTAACAAAATTGACATGCTAATTCTAAAATTCATCTGGAAGAGTACATACTTAAGAATAGCTAGATATTTTTTTTAAGCATAATGAGGGGCCTCTTCCTACCAGATATCAAAATATATAATCACAGTGATTAAAGTGTGATATTGGGTCACAAATTAAAAAATAAAATAATGAAAAAGAATAGATCATCAACTACTGACACAAATATATGTGGGAGCATTTCAAATAATTGAAAATAGATGTCAGGACAATTGGTTATCCATTAAAAAAAAAAAAAGATATATCTCTTACATCACACCATTCAAAAATAAATTAATTAACTTCACCTTCCCAGAAATTGGTCTGGTCAGGGTCAAGGCCTGAAGAGCAAGGTTGAAGGCCAGCATGGCTGGGATGGGCAGAGCTGAAGCCAAGCAGACAGCAGGCCACAGGGGTGGGGCAGAGGAAACGACATGGCAGGGAGATCTGTTATGCCCAGGGCTATTGGGCAAACAGAGAAATAAAGGAAAATGATGAGAGCAGGTTTCTCTTTTGGAGAAGGGAGTTGCAAATATGGAAAGTGAGAAGCCTAAAATGAACTGTATAATTTTGGATTGGAGGAATTGGTGTGAACTCAACGTTTTATATATCTGTGTTCTAATTTGGATGCTTGTGCTAAGGTTATATAGGAGCAGCCCTTGTTTTTAGGAAATATACAGTGAAGTATTTAGAGGTAAGGGCTTCATGTCCACAATGGATCAGATGTCTCAAATGGTTCAGAAAAAAATACTGCATGTATATAACATATATGTAAGGTGGGGGACAGAGAGAAGAGATGAAGCAAATGTAATGAAATGATAATAATTGGGGAATCAAGGCACATAGGTTATGGGAGTTCATTATGCTACTCTTGCAACTTTTCAGTGAGTTTGAAATTATTTCAGAATAAAAAGTCATAAAAATAATTTCCAAATGTATCAAAAATCTAAATAATTCTACTTCCTGGAATCTGTCCCCCAAATTTCTCACATATACACAGAAATGTTTTATATGTACAAGTTCATATTTAGAAATAATAATTAAAAACGTAGGAAATATGCATCAATAGGGAATGGTTAAATAAATTATAGTATATCCATCCATGGAATGGTGTGCAGGCATAGAAAAGAATAAGGTAGATCTGTATGTACTGACAATGCACTGACATGGAGAGATCTCCAGGTTGTATTAAATGGAAAAGCAAGTGACAGACCAAGAGGTAGAGTATGATCCCATTTGTGTTTTTTTTAAAAAAGTTTTTAGGGGCTTCCCTGGTGGCACAGTGGTTGAGAGTCTGCCTGCTAATGCAGGGGACACGGGTTCGAGCCCTGGTCTGGGAAGATCCCACATGCCGCGGAGCGGCTGGGCCCGTGAGCCACAATTACTGAGCCTGCGCGTCTGGAGCCTGTGCTCCACAGCAGGAGAGGCCGCGATAGTGAGAGGCCCGTGCACCGCGATGAGGAGTGGCCCCCGCTTGCCACAACTAGAGAAAGCCCTCGCAGAGAAACGAAGACCCAACACAGCCATAAATAAATAAATAAATAAAATTTAAAAAAAAAAAAAAGCTTTTAAAAAATCTGCTGTGGGTGTGAGTTGTGTGAATTGTGTGTATCTGTGCGTATCTATGTTTATAAACAAATTTTAAAAATGGTCTGAAAGGATACACACCAAGCTATTAGCAATGGTTAACTCTAGGGAAGGAGAATAGTATACTTTCCAAGTTTTCCATAGTGGCATGTAATACTTTATTATCAGTTGAAATAAAGCCTAAGTACAAAAAGGCAGGAATGTATACGATACATTCTGAAAGATTTCCTCTCAAGGTGGTTATAATATTTACTGCTGGGAATTACCTTGGGTTATCTGGAAAACTAGTCCAAACGCCGCATATAGGGAATTGACCTTCCAGTGGACTGTGCCCAGGAACACTTTATCATTAATTTAATAGAGTATTAGGCAGCCGGCTGAGCCACTCCCTGCTTGCTAGGCCACCGTCCAGAAGTGAATTCCCGTGCAGCTCTCCAAAAGGAGGTCAAACAAGTCCCCAGGGACTCTCAACAGAAAGAAGTTGCCAAAGGCTAAATTTGGCATGCTAGCCAAGCCCTGGACTGGGATAAACTGTGCCAGCGCTTTTCAGTTACGCTTTCAAGACCTCAATCACAATATGCAGGACTAGATAGCTATTTTCAAGAGTGGCTTAGCAGCTCAAATTGGAAACAACTGTTCAAACCAGAGTTTGGGGGTGAACTTGAAAATGTAAAATTCCTCCTCTGCCTCCTTAACCCCTATTATCTCTTATTTAAAGGATATTTAAATTCCCTTTCTTTTCTCTTGCTCCAAGCAATTTATCATAGTGATGATTCCTGCCAACCTGATCAGATTCTGCCATTCTTAAGACAGGAAAGACAGACTAGCCATCTTTTTCATTTTTCTTTTTCTTTTTTAGGTGCAAATGGCCAGTTTTGTATTTAAGTTGCTTTTTTTTGGGGAGGGGGGCTTTTTTTCTCATACAGTGTTTTATTGAGTTGTAATTCACATACCACCAGATTCATCATTCAAAGTGGATAATTCAGTGGTTTTTAGTATATTCACAGAGTTGAGCAACCATCACCACCATAGATTTTAGAATATTTCATCACCCCAAAAAGAAACCTTTTACCCATTAGCAGTCACTCCCCATTTCCTCTCAATCTTTCCATCTCTAGGCAACCACTAATCCATTTCTTTCTCTATAGATTTGCTTATTCTGGACATTTCATATAAATGAAATCATTCAATATGTGGTCTTTTGTGTGTGGCTTCTTTTACATAGCACAATGTTTTTGAGGTTCATCTATGTTGTAGCATGTGTCAATATTCCATTCCTTTTTTTTTTTTTGGCTACATTGGGTCTTCGTTGCTGCGCATGGGCTTTCTCTAGTTGCGGCAAGCGGGGGCTGCTCTTCATTGTGGTGTGTGGGCTTCTCATTGCAGTGGCTTCTCTTGTTGCAGAGCATAGGCTCTAGGTGTGCGGGCTTCAGTAGTTCTGGCTCGTGGGCTCAGAAGTTGTGGCTCACAGGCTCTAGAGCGCAGGCTCAGCAGTTGTGGCACACAGGCTTAGTTGCTCTGCGGCATGTGGGATCTTCCCGGACCAGGGATCGAACCCGTGTCCCCTGCATTGGCAGGTGGATTCTTAACCATTGCACCACCAGGGAAGCCCTCCATTCCTTTTTTTTTTTTTTTTTTAAATTCTTGTGAGCCTTTAATGCATTTATTTTATTTATTTATTTATTTATGGCTGTGTTGGGTCTTCTCCTCTGTGCGAGGGCTTTCTCCAGTCGCAGCAAGCGGGGGCCACTCCTCATTGCGTGCGCGGGCCTCTCACCATCGCGGCCTCTCTTGTTGCGGAGCACAGGCTCCAGACGTGCAGGCTCAGTAATTGTGGCTCACAGGCCCAGTTGCTCTGCGGCATGTGGGATCTTCCCAGACCAGGGCTCGAACCCGTGTCCCCTGCAATGGCAGGCAGACTCTCAACCACTGCGCCACCAGGGAAGCCCCCTTCCATTCCTTTTTGAGGCTGAATAATATTCCATTGTTTGGCTCTATCACATTTTAATTATCAATTCATCATTTTATGCGTATTTGAGTTGTTTCCACTTTGGGGCTATTATGAATAATGCTGCTATGAATATTCACATACATGTTTTTGTGTGGATATACATTTTCAGTTTTCTTGGTATATACCTAGGAGTAGAATTGCTGGGTCATATGGTAACTCCATTTTTAACTTTTTTTGGGGGGAAGAAGAGGTTCTCTGGTTTTCATTTCTTTTTTTTTTGAACTTTTATTTTATATTGGAGTATAGTTGATTAACAATGTTGTGTTACTTTCAGGTATACAGCAAAGTGATTTAGTTATACAAGTATCAATTCTTTTTCAAATTCTTTTCCCATTTAGGTTATTACAGAATATTGAGCAGAGTTCCCTATGCTGTACAGTAGGTCCTTGTTGGTTATCTATTTTAAATATAGCAGTGTGTACATGTCAATCCCAAACTCCCAATCTATCCCTCCCCCCAGTAACCATCAGTTCATTCTCTAAGTCTGAGTCTGTTTCTGTTTTATAAATAAGTTCATTTGTATCATTTTTTTAGATTCCGCATATAAGCGATATCATATATTTGTCTTTGTCTGACTTACTTCACTTAGTATGCTAATCTCCAGGTCCATCCATGTTGCTGCAAGTGGCATTACTTCATTCTTTTTAATGGCTGAGTAATATCCCATTGTATATATGTAACATTTTTAACTTTTTGAGAAACTGCCAAACTGTTTTCCAAAGCAACTGCACCATTTTACATTCCCACCAGCAATATATGTAGGTTCCAATTTATCCATATCCTTTCCAACACTTGATGTTGTCCATTCTTTTGATTATAGCTATTTTGGTGGGTATGAAGTGGTATTTCATTGTGGTTTTGATTTGCATTTCCCCAATGACTAATGATGTTGAACATATTTTCACGTGCTTATTGGCCATTTGTATATTTCCTTTGGAGAAATAGCTGTTCAAATCCTTTCCCTATTCTTTAATTGGGTTATTTATCTTTTTATTATTAAATTGTAAGTGTTCTTTATATATTCTGGGTAATAGCCCTTTACCAGATATATGGTTTGCAAATATTTTCTCCCATTCTTTTCACTTTCTTGATGATGAAGAAGAGGGAATAGTAGAAAGAGGCCATTAATGGGTAAAGAGTTTCTTTTTCAGGTGACAAAAGTATTATGGAATTAGTTATGATGGCTGTACAACTGTGAATATAGTAATATGTATTATATATATTAGTAATGTTATAGTATATATATAATACATTAAAATGGTAGATTTCCTGGTACCTGAATTATATCTCAATTTTTTAAGTATAAAAATCACTTTTAAAAGTATCAGCTGATCCACCTGACTTCAAACCTAACATCACTGTTTCATTTGAGTTTAACAGTTTTTTACTGGTGCTGCTAGATGCTCAGATACAAAGATGAAAAGACTTTGTCTCTACCTTTAAAGAGCCCAGAGTCTAAAAAGGGAGAACATCATATACATACTTCACTTTAACTGAACTTGGTTAGGACTAAGATAGAGGTGTGCTTTGGGATCATGAGGGCCAAACCAAGAAACCTGGGCTTTGTTCCAGAGGCAGTAGGGAACCATTGAAAGTGTTTAGGCTGGGTATTGACATGATCAGTTTCGTGTTTTAGATTCATCATCCTGGCAGCTGTGTAGAAGACTGATATGAAGGTAGCATGGCTAGCATCAGAGAGATCAGTTAGGAGACAGTTGCAGTAGTTTGAGTGAGAAGTGGTGGAAGCTTGAATGAAAACAGTGGTGGTAAGAATGGAGAAGAGGAGGTGAGATTCAAAATAATGTTTAATAGGTAAAACTCTATAAAGCTTGGTGTGATGATAAATGAGGGGGAGGGAGAAGTCTGGGATGACTCACAGATTTCTGGCTTGGGTCACTGGGTGGATGATGGTACCATTAACTGAGAAAAGAAATATAAAAAGAGGAAATTTGTAGGCTTAAATTTTAAGTTTAGTTTGGGACAATACTTAGGTAGAAGACACCTGGAAAATGGTCAAGCGAATGTGTCCAGCAGGCAATAACTTTAATCTCTCTCTGATGCAGTTTCCTGATCTATAAAATGGCAGTATTGTAATAAAAATGAACTAACGATATATATGATATATATATCATATACCCATATATGATATATATATCAGAATTTGGTATTAGGGATATTCACCAAATCTGCTTTGGGGAAACTGCAAACTCTATTAACTATTAAATATTTGCCTAGCTTTCAAAAAAAAACAAAAAACCTTGCTCAGTGGTATCAGAGGCATGTTTATATTTACAGGTGCAACTTCTTTTAAGCCAACTCAATGAAAATACAAAAAGATCAGTCAGAGAGTGATAATTTGCTGCCCCCAAAGACTCAATATAAGATTCTTTTAATTAGGCATTCCTCCTAGTGGATATAAACCAATTTGCCTTAGAGAAATTAGACTTACCTAAATTTCAAAAATAATAAAAGCTAACATTTATTTTGTGCTTGCTGCATGCTAGGCAAAGTGCTAAGCTCTTTATAAGTATTAGCTTTTTTATCCTCACAATAACCCTACTGAGGTAGGTACTATTAGCATTCTCATTTTATAAAGAAATAAACAAAGGTTTAGAGAGATTAAATAATAGAACCAAGGTCATTAATCTAGTAAGCAATAAAGCCAGGATTCAAACTCAGGTGTCTCTGACTCCAAAGCACAGGTTCATGACCAAGAGCTATTATTTTATATGTAAAGCCGTGGTTATATGCATGCTTAGATCAATTTAATGATCAAAATAACAATCTAATCTCACTTATGTGGAAATTATTGACCCTCCACTATGGCATTCATATCCTTATTCCTCTTTAGCATTCCTAGTTAATTTCCAGATTTACTCTCTAATCTTCATGTGAGGTCTCATTTTCTCTCTGTCCATCTTCCCATACTCTAATCACATTGTTCTATTCAGCACACAAATTGGAAATGTTCAGTAAACAAGGAAGGCTTCTGCCTTGAAATAGCAACATTTATGGCAGTTCTCAGAAGGCCCTTTGTCAAACTCATTCCCTAGCTGTGCTCCTGGATTCAGGACTTACTGTGGCTCAGCCCGGAAGCCCATTAACACAGAAACTTATTGGAGGAGGAGGAAGGGCCAAAGCAAATGTATATTCATGACAAGATGGACCAGTGGTGCCAGAGGAATTTGCTGAGTGGGGATGGAGAAGTGAAGAGCTGTTTGTTCTTCATAAGAGAGCGTGGCTGTGCTTTTTCCAGAAAATGGAAAGGAAGCCAGCTGAGCAGGGTCATCTCTAGCAGTGACACATTTGGGGACATAGAGAATGGGCACAAGAGAATTCTTCACAAATGGAGCTAGGCTGGCAGTCACTGCCAGGGGCTAGCCCAAAGTATGTTTGAATGAGGGCATTTCTGGACTCCTCAGACCCACGTAGATTGTTTAGGCAAGGAACAATCCCTGTCCACGGTTATTCATCTGAATAGTGACCGAAAGTTTTGAGAAGAACCTCGCCAAATGATAGAACTTTAAATTAATTTAACATGCAGATATTGTTTTAATTATTGGACTGAAATTATCTTTTCATAATGGCACGGCACTTCAAATAATCAGGATGCATTGTGTTCAGGATCTAATTTCCCAAATGTCAGCATGCTATACATTTCAAAAGTAATTCACTTGGGACTTCCCTGTTGTCACAGTGGTTAAGAATCTGCCTGCCAATGCTGGGGACATGGGTTTGAGCCCTGGTCTGGGAAGATCCCACATGCCACGAAGCAACTAAGCCTGTGCACCACAACTACTGAGCCTGTGCTCTAGAGCCCATGAGCCACAACTACTGAGCCCATGTGCCAAAACTACTGAAACCCGTGCGCCTAGAGCCCGTGCTCCACAAGAGAAGCCACTGCAATGAGAAGCCTGCACACCACAACGAAGAGTAGCCCCCACTCGCCACAACTATAGAAAGCTCGCGCGCAGCAATGAAGACCCAGCGCAGACATAAATAAATAAATAAATAAAAGTAATTCACTTTGCAGTGTGTTTTCCCCATTACACTCATATGGCAGAAATTATTGCAAATAACAGCCTAGGAACTGGGATCGTCACTGTATCAGCTAAGGGGTCTGACTGGGCCCCTTAGATTTAGTAATCTAAGATGACTTAGATTACTAAATCTCAGTAAAACAATTTATTAACTAATGGATGGAAGGTTCTGTCCTAGAAAACAGCAAGGTCATCTCACTCATTACCAATTTATTCTTCAACAAATTTATTCAACAAACATTTATTGAGCACATACTATATAGATAACATATAGGAGACACTTTGAAAAGACATTAAATTTGCACTCTGAGAAACCAAGAAGCGCAAAGCAAAATAAAAACAAAAAATAACACAAAAAGTTGTCAGTTTAAGTTCTGAATAAGTGAGCCATACAACGTGGTGATGAGTTAGAGGCGTGGGAGAAGAGATATAAATGACGGAATGGTCAGTGAACTCTTCTGAAGATGTTATGATGTAAATTTAGCCTCAAAGGATGGGCAAGGGAGAGACAATAGGCCCAGAGACAAGAAAGTAAATGCCATGTTTGATTGACGGTATTTGGTCCATCTCTATGAAAGGGTATAGAAAACCTTTTTAAACATCACAAGACACCATTATTCAACATAGTTTTGGAAGTTTTAGCCATAGCAATCAGAGAAGAAAAAGAAATAAAAGGAATCCAAATCGGAAAAGAAGTAAAGCTGTCACTCTTTGCAGATGACATGATACTATACATAGAGAATCCTAAAGATGCTACCAGAAAACTACTAGAGCTAATCAATGCATTTGGTAAAGTAGCAGGATACAAAATTAATTCACAGAAATCTCTTGCATTCCTATACACTATGATGAGAAATCTGAAAGAGAAATTAAGGAAACACTCCCATTTACCATTGCAACAAAAAGAATAAAATACCTAGGAATAAACCTACCTAAGGAAACAAAAGACCTGTATGCAGGAAACTATAAAACACTGATGAAAGAAATTAAAGATGATACAGATGGAGAGATATACCATGTTCTTGGATTGGAAGAATCAAAACTGTGAAAATGACTCTACTACCCAAAGCAATCTACAGATTCAGTGCAATCCCTATCAAACTACCAATGGCATTTTTCACAGAACTAGAACAAAAAATTTCACAATTTGTATGGAAACACAAAAGACCCCGAATAGCAAAAGCAATCTTGAGAAAGAAAAACGGAGCTGGGGGAATCAGGCTCCCGGACTTCAGACTATACTACAAAGCTACAGTCAGAAAGACAGTATGGTACTGGCACAAAAACAGAAATATAGATCAATGGAACAGGATAGAAAGCCCAGAGATAAACCCACACACATATGGTCACCTTATCTTTGATAAAGGAGGCAAGCATATACAATGGAGAAAAGACAGCCTCTTCAATAAGTGGTTCTGGGAAAACTGGACAGCTACATGTGAAAGAATGAAATTAGAACACTCCCTAACACCATACACAAAAATAAACTCAAAATGGATTAAAGACCTAAATGTAAGGCCAGACACTATCAAACTCTTAGAGGAAAACATAGGCAGAACACTCTATGACATAAATCACAGCAAGATCCTTTTTGATCCACCTCCTAGAGAAATGGAAATAAAAACAAAAATAAAAAAAACAAAAATAAACAAATGGGACCTAATGAAACTTAAAAGCTTTTGCACAGCAAAGGAAACCATAAACAAGATGAAAAGACAACCCTCAGAGTGGGAGAAAATATTTGCAAATGAAGCAACTGACAGGATTAATCTCCAAAATTTACAAGCAGCTCATGCAGCTCAACATCCAAAAAACAAACAACCCAATCCAAAAATGGGCAGAAGACCTAAGTAGACATTTCTCCAAAGAAGATATACAGATTGCCAACAAACACATGAAAGGATGCTCAACATCACTAATCATTAGAGAAATGCAGATCAAAACTACAATGAGGTATCACCTCACACCAGTCAGTATGGCCATCATCAAAAAACCTACAAACAATAACTGCTGGAGAGGGTGTGGAGAAAAGGGAACCCTCTTGCACTGTTGATGGGAATGTAAATTGATACAGCCACTATGGAGAACAGTATGGAGGTTTCTTAAAAAACTAAAAATAGAACTACCATGTGACCCAGCAATCCCACTACTGGGCATATACCCTGAGAAAACCGTAATTCAAAAAGAGTCATGTACCACAATGTTCATTGCAGCTCTATTTACAATAGCCAGGACATGGAAGCAACCTAAGTGTCCATCAACAGATGAATGGATAAAGAAGATGTGGCATATATATACAATGGAATATTACTCAGCCATAAAAAGGAACAAAATTGAGTTATTTATAGTGAGGTGGATGGACCTAGTGTCTGTCATACAGAGTGAAGTAAGTCAGAAAGAGAAAAACAAATACCGTATGCTACCACATATATATGGAATCTAAAAAAAACAAAAAAAATGGTTCTGAAGAACCTAGGGGCAGGACAGGAATAAAGACGCAGACGTAGAGAATGGACTTGAGGACATGGGGAGGGGGAAGGGTAAGCTGGGATGAAGTGAGAGAGTGGCATGGACATATATACACTACCAAATGTAAAATAGATAGCTAGTGGGAAGCAGCCGCATAGCACAGGGAGATCAGCTCGGTGCTTTGTGACCACCTAGAGGGGTGGGATAGGGAGGGTGGGAGGGAGATGCAAGAGGGAGGGGATATGGGGATATATGTATATGTATAGCTGATTCACTTTGTTATAAAGCAGAAACTAACACACCATTGTAAAGCAATTATACTCCAATAAAGATGTTAAAAAAATTAAAAAAATAAACATCACAAGACATCTTTATTATTATTGTTTTGAACAATAAATACTAATTTAGATATCTTCTTTCTGGTGCTGTTTGTTCCTTCCTGCATTTCTGGGCTTCTAGCTCAGATTCTTTGGACTTCTACTTGAAGAATTCTTTATATTATTTCTTTTAGTGTATATCTGCTGACTGTGAACTCTGTAGTTTCTTATTTTTATGAGGATGTCACTGTTTTACCTTAATTTTTGATGAATATTTTTTGTTAGGATTCTAAGTTTGCTGTAATTCTTTCCACTCTAAAGGTGTAATATCATTGTCTTCTGGTTTCCATCACTTATTTTGGAAAAGTTAGCTGTCAGTTTTACTGTAGCTCATTTGAAGATAATGTACCTTTTTTCACTCTGGCTAATTTTAACATTTTTATATTAGCATTTAGTTTTCAGTGGTTTTCCTTGTATTAATCCTGCTTCAGATTCATAGAGTTTATTGATTCTGTACCTTAATGTCTTCTGTTAGTTTGGGGAAATTCTTGGCTAATATCTCTTCAAATGTGGCTCTTGCTGCATTCCTTGTCTCTATTCCTTCTGAGACTCCAGTGACAATCATAATAATATCTTTCATTGTGTCCCATATGTCTCTTACATTCTTTTCTCTATATTCCATACTTTTTTTCTCTGTGCTTCAATCTGGATATTTTGTACTGCTCTATCTTCCTGTTCAGTAATCTCTGCTGCTAGGTCTAATACTGTTAAACCCATCCATTGGATTCTTAATTTAGTTATTATACTTTTTAATTCTAGGATTCACAATTAATTCTTTTTTATTAATACCAGTTGTCTGCTGAAATTCTCCATATTTTCATCTAATTCCTTAAACATACTAACTACATTTTTTTTTTTTTACAACTGTGATTAAATAAATAATACAAGTATGTTTGTCCCCTATAGGTTTACTTCCATGGTCTGTTTTGTCTCTTGATTTTCAGTCATTTGGTCCTGTTTCCTGGCATTATTGATTTTTTTTTTTTGAATGCTAGACTTTATAAAATTTTAAGACTCTGGATGATGGTACTCTCCTCCAAAGAAGGAGAAAGTGATTCAGTTATACAAGTATCACCTTCTGGCAGTGAGATACACTTCAGGCATATCACCTTTATCCAGGTAAGACTAGCTTGCCCTAATTCAAGGGCATAGCCCTTTCAGGACTTTTACTTAAAAACCTTCTTTGTTTATCAGAGTCCTTTCTCCTTGACAGACCCTGTAATGGTTAATTTTATGTGGCAATTTGACTGGGCTACGGGGTGCCCAAATAGCTGATAAAACATTATTTCTGGGGGTGTCTATAAGGGTGTTTCCTGGAGACATTAGCATTTGAATCAGTAGACTGGGTAATGAAGATTTCCCTCACCAAAATGGGCAGGCATCATCCAATCTGTTGAGGGTCTGAATAGAACAAAAAAGTGGAGGAAGGGTGAATTCTCTCTCTCTCTCTTCTTGAGCCAGAAGGTTCATCTTCTCCTGCCCTCCGACATTGGTGCTTCAGGTTCTTGGGCCCTCAGATTCCAAGGCTTATACCAGTGGATCCCCACTCTCAGGCCTTCAGCCTCAGACTGGGAGTTAATCATTGGTTCCTCTGGTTGTCAGGCCTTCAGACTTGAACTAAATTATACCACCAGCTTTCCTGGGTCTCCAGCTTGCAGATGGAAGATCATGGGACTTCTTGGCCTCCATAACTCCTTGAGCCAATTTCTATAATAAATCTTGGGAATTCCCTGGCGGTCCAGTGGTTAGGACTCTTCACTTCCACTGCAGGGGGCACAGGTTTGATCCCTGGTTGGGGAACTAAGATCCCACAAGCTGCGCAGCCAAAAAAAAAAAAAAAAAAGAATTGCTATAGTAAATCTGTTCTTTTATCTATCTATCTATCTATCTATCTATCTATCTATCTATCTATCTATCTATTCATCCATCCTATTGGTTCTGTTTCTCTGGAGAACCCTGACTAATACAGACTATGAACTCCAACTTTTGTCTCCCAGGACAATCTCAAAATAATACTACTAGTACTAATACTACCACCATTATGGATAATAAAAACATTTAAACATTTTTTACTAATGTTCTGCTTCCCTGTTTTATAGTTGGACTACATCTACATTGTCAGAGCATATAGCCATTATATATCATACTGTCTCTCCTTTAACCCTCACTTAGTCTTAGTTATACCAGAAACTGTATTTAATGCTCACTGCCAATCCTTACATTGATGTCTCCCCAGTCATTTTGTTTGTCTGAAGCTCATTTGCCAGTATATTTCTCAGGAAAGGCTCATGGGAATACTATTTCCTGAGTTCATAGATGTTGAGTTCATAAATATCCAGTAATTTTACTAGAATTTGTCATTCTGTGTTTGTGGTATATTCTATCAGTGTGTCATTTCAATTTTTTTTTTCCAGAAAGGTTTTCTTAAATATAGTTTTAGTATTAGTTCTGTTCCCTTACTTTTGTTTTCTTCTTTAGGGACTTCTGTCATCTGTATTTTGGATCTTCTTGTCATCTATATTTTGGATCTTCTTGGTTACTCTTCAATATCTGTCACTTTCTTTCAAATCCTTTTTTGTCCCTTCATCTAAAATTTTTTAAAAATATTTTCTTCTATTTCACTGATTTCTCTTCAGGCACTACTGTTTGATTTATTTGCTCTTATTTCCTTTCTAGAATACTCTTTATTTCTTAAATTATTGTTTCTTTATTTCTTATTATTTCCTGAATCCAGTCACTTCTTCTCTGAGTTTCAAATTCTTATTTCTGTTATTTCATATCTTTTATTATTTTCTTAATGTCTTTTAGCTCATTTGGAACTACTAGGTTACTCTTGTTATCTGTTTTGTGGGTATGTCTTTCTGGAGTGCTTTCATTGTCTGTGGGGATGTTACTCAGCTTTGTCTCCCCTTCTTTTTCTTTATAAAAACTATGCAGCCTTGATATTTTTCTGTTGCTTCTTTTAATGTGAAATTAGTTTTCCTGAACTTTTGTTATAAGGTGGTGTTCAAGAAAGCTTTCCTTGGGGACTTCCCTGGTGGCACAGTGGTTAAGAATCCGCCTGCCGATGCAGGGGACTTGGGTTCAACCCCTGGTCAGGGAATTAAGATCCCACATGCCGTGGGACAAATAAGCCCATGCGCCACAACTACTGAGCCTGCGTGCCACAACTACTGAAACCTGTGGGCCTAGAGTCCGTGCTCTGCAACAAGAGAAGCCACCGCAATGAGAAGCCTGTTCACAGCAACAAAGAGTAGCCCCTGCTCCCCACAACTGGAGAAAGCCCCACGCAGTAACAAAGACCCAATGCAGCCAAAAATAAATAAAAATTTTTTTTTAATTTACAAGAAACCTTTCCTTACTTCACAGAACTTCCTCTCTTGATTTTGGGGACTGTCAAAAAATAAGGCAACTTGCTATATAATATTACACCGCTTTGGTCTGGCGCTTTTCTTTCCCTCTTCTCTTGTCCATGTCCTGTTCAACTTTTATTCTACTCCAAGTAGTTTCTCTTTGGTTTGGGGTTCTGTCCTGCAAAGCAGTTGGTTTTGAGAGTTCATAGGAGCTAGGCTGCTCCAGCTTCATCAGACCTTTTTTCCCATGGGCTTTATACTGGTTTTGGTCAAACCTCTCCCAGTTTCAGCTGATGTTCTCAAATTGCCTTGCCCTCTTCTCAGTCGATACCTATTGGCTATTTTGGAGTCCTCCTGTTCTCAGATGCCGGTGCAACTTCCTTATCCTTTCTCTCACACAGACACTGATACCATGCAGATCTTGGGGCTATTGATGGTTTGTACCCTCCTACTTGTATTTTGGAGTTCGTGAGGATACTTTGTTCTTGGTTTTGTTGTAAATGTTGTTCATGGGTTTTAGGTTTTGCTATCCATTTGTTCTCTCTGTTTCTGTGCAAGGATTCAGAGAGAATGAAAATCTATGCTACTGATGCTGTCATCTTCCCAGAATCCTCTCCTGAGTTAATTCAATTATAAGTGTATTTTGTATTACAGTTCCTTTGGGAGACTGCTCATAACTTATGGGTGTTGACATTTTGCTTCTACTTGGGTCTGGGAAGGTTAAGGGCTTTAAATCTTAGCTATTTATGATACCACAATTAATGACCAAACATAAGGAAGCTAAAAATATGAACATAGTAAATTGTCAACTCACATGAATTAAAAAAAAAACAAAAAAACACAACATTTAAATTTAATTACAGCAGAAATATTTCTGAGGATTTGGGGATTGCTTTTAACAACAAATAAAAGAAACCATTTGTGTATATATTCTCAGAATTAACACAATGCAGCTTTCTTTTATGGGGTACATATGCATAAATAACTTGCATAAAAGCTCCATAGGAAATAATATATTTGCATATATTGTTGTGAATTTTATTTAAATTTTATTACTCTTGTAGTTAGGAAATTGTAACAACTGACAAAAAAAATTGATTTTCAGTAGGCAGGCAGTCAATCGATACTATCATTAGCTCTAAACAGAATCTAGCATGGACCTTTAGAACTAAAAAAAGTCCCAAGTGGTCATCTTGTCCAGACCACAGCCTCAAGAATCTTTCTAACTCAACATGTTTAAGTACAAACAATTTTTTTTATTGAAGTATAGTTGATTTACAATGTTGTGTTATTTTCAGGTGTACAGCAAAGTGATTCAGTTTTATATATTTATATATATATATATGTATTCTTTTTCAGATTCTTTTCCATTATAGGTTATTATAAGATATTGAATATAGTTCCCTGTGCTTTACAGTAGGCCCTTGTTGTTTATCTATTTTATATATAGTAGTATATATCTGTTCATCCCAAACATCTAATTTATCCCTTTCTCCCTCCACCTTGCCCCTTTGGTAACCATAAGTTTGTTTTCTATATCTAGTACCAGACAATTTTTAACTATTAACAATATCTGTAAGAAATAGGTTTTTGGTTTTGCTACCTAGTTTTTCTACCAGATGAACTAAGGTGTTCTGACAACAAGCATAACCAACAGAAACAATACTTAAGCATGACTTCAAAAAATTATGATAGAGCTATAGTAGCTAGGAAACAGCAGCACAGATAGTGCAGTGAAAAGGAATAGTTGAATAGCCAAGGGTAACTCTAGGGCCATGTTATGATGCTATGCGAGTGGCATTGCACATGGTTGCCATAGCTACAGAGCTGCACAAGCTGTAGACACACAGACCCTGTGTACCCACCCACTCTGCTGCCACTGCTTTCCACACCTGCCCCTCTGAGTTTTCTACAGCTCCAGCGTAAGGAGAAAAAGGCCATATGGCTTAAATCAAAATATTTTTTTCACTTCTAAAAATCAGGATACCAGAGATTCAGAGCAGAAGGCAAGGAAGCATTGGAAAACGCTTCTTTCCCAAGGGTCAGGAGGTCTCAGAACATCCATTCCACGAGGAAAGGCTGGTGACCTTTAGTCACCCACCTCCATGTCTACTTTCGTGTTCCTTTTTACCCTCTCTATTCTTCTCCTGGCAACACAGATCCTGTCTCTCTCTGCCTTCCCCACCTCCAACTCCCTGTCTTGACAGCAGCACCAGGGAGAGTTATAATATTATTCGAAGGAATACATGTGGGTTAAAGTGCTAGAGTAGGGATTAGATATTTTGGTAGTCTGTTTTCTTCCACGGGGATTAAAGAAATTATTTTGGATGCCACTGACAGCTTTAAAGCAAAACCAGGATAAGCTAAAAAAAAAAAAAAAAGGTTGTTGGGGGTAGAGATTGGGGAGAAAAAACAAAGAACAGAAAAGAGAAGCATCTTGGGTATAATTAGGGAGGTCCCTACATATCACCCTGAATTTGGGGGTGGAGAGGTAGGCAATGAGAAACACATGTTGGGGAGGGTACCCAGGGGGGCATTTAATTTTCCCTGGTGTACTCTTCCTGGTGAAATAACTTGTACTTGGTCAACTGGGGGACTTACTTCTTCACATTCATGAATATCATAATGCGAATCAAATGGTTGTGGTACTTTCTGAACCTAAGGATTTCACATGAAGTCTCCAGACCCTTTACGCACACATTCTTTCTCTGCTCATCCCATATAAGCCAATCCTGTCCTAAATATATTAAAATGGTGTGGCAGAGAGGAAAGATGGCTTTGCTGTTTGCATTAGTTTCCTAGTTAGTTGTCATAACAAAAAAACACAAACTGGGTAACTTAGAACAACAGAAATTTATTCTCTCACAGTTCTGGAGGCTGGAAGTCCAAAATCCTACTTCCTCTGAAACCTGTTGGTGAATCCTTCCTTGCCTGGTCTTAGCTTCTGCTGGTTTGCCTGCAATCCTTGGTATTCCTTGGCTTGCAGATACATCACTCCAATCCAGCATTATCGCATGGAGGTCTCCCTGTGTCTCTTCACATGGTGGTGTTTTTTAGAAGGACACACAGCAAACTGGATTAGAGGCCCTCTCTACTTCAGTATGACCTCACCCCTGACCTCTTACACAATCTGAGCTTAGTTATTCTTTTAAGAAAAAAATAGTGTATTATATTTTAAGCAGCATTTCTATGTGCAGGGACTTGGGAATGGGGCTATTTTATTTTATTTTATTTTTGTGGCCACACCTCGCGGTTGGCACGATCTTAGTTCCCTGACCAGGGATTGAATCCGTGCCCCCTGCAGTGAAAGTGCAGAGCCCTAACCACTGAACTGCCAGGGAAGTCCCTGGGGCTCTTTTAAATTACCTCCATTCTCCATATTGAGCAGAATTTCCTATACCTTTTAAGATGAATAGCCATTAAATAAATGAGTTCAATAAGATGATAGCTAGTAGGTTATGAAGAGTGAAGAAAGATTTTTTTAAAGAGGAGAGACATGAGCATATATACATATGCACAAGGAAAGAGACCATGGACAAGGGAGAAGTGGAAGATACGGGAATGAGAGGGAATAATTGTGTAGGAACAAGGCTAGAATCAAGAATGGAAGATCTTAGGATTTGGAGCACAGACAGAGGGATTAGCTTTGAACAAGAGTAGCTTCACCTCTTCCTTAGGAACAGGAAAGCAGGAAAGAAAGGATGCAGGTTTATTTACGTTCTTGGAGAGAGTCTGGAAATTGGGGCCAGATACCTCTCCTTTCTCTGAGGTTGGATGTAAGGTGAGCAATGGAGATGGAAGCCTGGGGAGCATTGAAGCTTCGCAGTATCAGCTGTGAGGAATAGGAGAGTGAGTCAAATATGTATATACAATGGAATTCTAAATAGACAAACTGAGGTTGGAAACCATGCATTTATAATGCCACCAATACAGTGGCTAGGTAATGTATTTAGGGCTGATTAAACCCTAAACTGCCCATGTATAGGAGTAGAGAAGTACACGGTTGGGTTGGTAGAGGGTTAGAGTTTGCAACGCAGTTACAAATAAAGAACAATCAGGGAAGGGTACAGAGGATGGGAAGCAAGTGGATGAAGTGATGAAATACAGAAGTTGAGCTGACCATGAACTAAACCCATCCTTAAATGATAACACGAAAATGGAACATACTGGACCATGGTTAGTGACAGTGCCCCAGTGGCACAGTCAGACCTCTAGAAATGGAAGCATCACTCAGGCTGCAGTGTTGCTGCTGTGAACAGGTTTTCTTCCTATCCCTTAGGTAACAATTGCCCTGTCATTGTGGTGACAAGTACGCTCTGTTTTTGCTTTTGCTAATCTTGATACATAGATTCACTGTCTCCAGAAGTCTTTAAGCTCCCCAAGAGTGAGCATGAGGTTGGTGTGGCCCTCATTCACCCCTATTGGGCAGAGCCCTTGTACCAGGCCATTATATAGGCCTTTGACCTATGGATCAGGTATCCAGCCTTGACCCAATCAGCTGAGGCCAGGGTGATGCGGTCACATGGCAGGCCTGTACTTGATGCATAAGGGACCTCTCAGAAAGGTCAAAGACTTTCCACAATACTTTCCAGAAGGAATAAAACTGCAGGCAGAACTGTTCTCATAAACATTGGAATAGCATTTCTCCTCCTGGACTTCATGACAGATCTCCATCCATTTCTTCTCTCCAATTTGGGGAGCTGGACACAGTTCAAAAAATTCCCTATATAGAGCACCTCATTTTGTAAGTTGCGTATGTTGTATCTGCTTGGAATTTACTCCACCCACACCCCCTATTCACATACACACATAAATTAGCTAATATATATATATATAAAACACCCGTGGGTCCCATTTTTGAGATGGAAATAAATTATTTTCTACACATAGTTTTCTTCCTGGCATGCTGACGTTAACAGTAGTAATGTAGAATCTTCCGAAGTGTGATAAAATGAATGGTTTCAGTTTCAAGGTGAGATTTTTTTTTTACCACTTAATATAAAACATTTTGGCAAATGTCTCTCAATTTATACTATCTAGGGCAGGGTTCTGCAAACTCTTTCTGTAAGGGACCAGATAGTAACTATTTTAGGTTTTATATCACAAACACTATCCATCACAACCACTCAACTCTCTCATTGTAGGACTAAAGCAGCTGTAGACAATATGTAAATCAATGAGTATGGCTGTGCTCCAGTAAAACTTTATTTACAAAAGCAGACAGCAGGCTGGACTTGGCCCAAGGCTGTAGTTTACCAATTCCCAATCTAGAGGATAATTATTTATGGTTTCTGCTGTTTGGCTGGGTAAGAGCTGCACCTCCCAATAGTAGTGGTTTTTCTAACACATGGCCTGGAGGTTCACTGTTCTATTGACTTTCCTTACGTTGATTGTTATTCAATAATAAATAATTGAAGGTCACCACATCACACAACTCTGGAGTCATGCAGTGCCTAGCCTGTGTGGCCAAATGCAGCAGCACTGAATGTATTTAAAGTGATTTTTCTGCTGTTCCAATCTGAGACCAGATTAAGGCAAAGGAATAGGTAGTGTGTTCATTCATTTATCCATCCCACGTATTAGTTCAGACACTGTGACAACTGCCAATAAATATATCAAACAAGGTCCTTGTCCTCAAGGAGCTTGTGGTTTAGTAAGGTGTTTGCTAGGACTGCCGTAACAAAGTACCACAAACTAAGTGGCTTTAAAAAAACAGAAGTTTAATGTCTCAGAGTTCTGGAGGCTAGAAGTCTGAAATCGAGGTGTTAGCTGAGCCACGCTCCCCCTGAAACCTGTAGGGGACAGTCCTTCCTAGCCTCTTCTTAGCTTCTGGTGGTTTGCCTGCAATCCTTATAACTACAGCTCTTCAATTTCTGCCTCTGTCATCACATGGCATTCTCCCCTTGTGTGTCTGTGTCTCTGTCTCCTTCCTCTTCCATTAAGGACCCCTGTCATAATAGATTCAGAGCCCACCCTACTCCAGTATGACCTCATCTTCTTTGAACTAATTATATCTGCAACAACCCTATCTCCAAATAAGGTCATATTCTGAGGTACCGGGAGTTAGGACTTCAACATATCTTTTTAAGGGGGACACAATTCAGTCCATAACACAAGGTAAGAATAAATGTGAAATAAATGTGAAAACTTAACAGTTGCTATGATGGAAGTCTGTGTCAAGTACAGGGTGAGGCCAGGGAGAGAGGGGATGAGTTTTACCTGGGAGAGACAGAAAAGGTTGTATGGATGAGGTGAAGCTTGAGCAGATTTTGGAAAATGATGTTGAACGTTTGCCAGGTGCAAATGGGGTGTGAGTTGGGCCTGGGGAATGGAAGAGCATCCCCTGTCGGAGCAGCAACAGAGGCAGTAAGGAGTGTGACATAACCAGTTTCACAGTGTTCTACTACAACTCGAAAGGGGCTTAGGCCTCCTGTTTTCCAGAGGAATAAAAATGAGGTCTAAACACCTTGGCCAGTGATGCCTCTGTGACAGTTATTCAAGATCACTGGCAGCTTCAAAATTTCAGTATACACTTTGTTGTACAACAGAAACTAACACAACATTGTAAAGCAATTATACTCCAATAAAGATACATAAAAAAAAAAATTTCAGTGTAGGAGGGGCACAGGGAGATAATCTAATTGGAAGGTGGGTGACTTATCAAAGCTACATTTGCATGATAAACACATGTTTTTATTTAGTTGTACTTAGTTTGCCTATTATAGACTAATAAAGATAGCAATGTTGTCTAAAGATGCCTTCACTGGCACTTCACATAAAATGGAGAAAATGTCAATTGCATATTTCAAAGAATAAGCACACCCAGGGGTGGCTTGAAGGGGCAGTGATGGAGACTATGAAAAGGGGCAAACCCTCCTCCTGGCCTATCACCCATTCACATCCCTAGGGATTGAGTGTTGTTTCTGTTCCAGACACTGTGCTAAGTGATTACATGCATTATATCTCATTATCTCCAATTTATAGATGAAGGCAGTGAGATTTAGAGAGGTTAAATACATTGCCCTACTTAAACAGCTAGTGATTTCATTTTAATGATAATCTAAAAAACTATAATAAATGCATGAACTAGAATTCTGCACTGTCCAACACAGTAGCCACTAGCCACATATGGCTTTTTAAATGGAAATTAATTAAAAATTCTGTTCATGGGTTACACTAGTCCCCTTTAAGTGCTCAATAGCCACATGTGGCCAGGGGCTACCATATTGGACAGTGCAGATATAGAACATTTTCACTAAGAATAAGATAAATACTTTATCACTGAGTACAGCCTCATGATTTTGCTCATGTTTGCTTTGTGTTTGTGATCATATTGACACGATGTAGCATTCTCCAATTGTCCCCGGCAAATAAAAGAATAGAGGGCTTCCCTGGTGGCGCAGTGGTTGAGAATCTGCCTGCCAATGCAGGGGACACGGGTTCGAGCCCTGGTCTGGGAAGATCCCACATGCCGCGGAGCAACTGGGCCCGTGAGCCACAATTACTGAGCCTGCGCGTCTGGAGCCTGTGCTCCGCAACAAGAGAGGCCGCGATAGTGAGAGGCCCGCGCACCGCGATGAAGAGTGGCCCCCGCTTGCCGCAACTAGAGAAAGCCCTCGCACAGAAACGAAGACCCAACACAGCCATAAATAAATAAATAAATAAATAAATAAATAAATAAAATGAAAAAAAAAAAAAGAGTAGAGCTGGCCTTAGTATGTGAATGATGCACTACCACTGTATTAATGAAGGTAACCTAATAGTTCAAATAAAGAAAAATTGAGAGAGATCATTTTATAAATGCACCAACATCAAAAGAGCCTGCCCTGTGGCAATCAGTACCATGTTTACTTTATAATCAGTTACATAGTTGCAGCAAAATAACATTATTCATCTCATTAAATTAGTATTGTCAATTTAAATATCATTCGCTCCATAGTTTTATTTAAATTTAATCTGGAAAAAAAAAAGCCTTTGGTTTATAAGAACTATATTAGGAGTTTGCACCTAGTTTTATTTGTGTACATTTTAAGATAACATTATACTAAGGATAATTTAAGTAAATGTAAGGATCCCTGGAGAATTTTCATTCCTCTTAGAAGAGTTCATTATATTACCCAAGATTGAGAAACACTATGAAAGCCTTTAGGGTGAAGGAGCCTGAACACTTTACCTGTAACACACAGTCCCAGGCCCACGGAGCTGTGTGATTGTCAGTATCCTATCAAATCCAGATGAACTAGAGCCCTCTTGGCACCAGTATGCCATAATTCTACCCAGGGATATATTAGGATATAACTGCAGCAGCTGGCAAAACTTCACACTGATGAAGCATTTTACTCCACAATTTTCTAATCACTCCCCTGTTTTAGAATCCCGTTAGTAAAACTTGATTTACACTCTTCATAAATACCAAAATTTCCACCACCACCTCCCCTTCCTAGCTCTAAATATGCAGAAGATGTTTGTAGTGAGGAAGACCACAAAGCAAGACTTCCACTTCTCATTTTCTGGCTCATGAATATTTTTTTCCCTGTCTTAATCAGACCAACTATTCTCAAGCATCTCACTGATGGGAAGTAGGACTCAAGAGCGTCATTTTCATATTACCACTTCCCAGTGTTTTACTGAAAGATTTCGTGTCTTCTCACTTAATCCTTGGCCTCCAGCTTTCCCCTTGAAATCTGCAGATGAATTTCACACTCTCTGAGGCAAACACTGCTTTTCTGGCCATAAATGAGAAACAGGCGTTATCTAGGCCGAGCTATCTCACTGGGTGCACCCCAGGGCTACAGTCAGCTCAAGCTGGTCTTTTCACTGTGATTGCAATAGTCAGAGAAGCCCATTCAGGCAACTTCTACATCACTGGGGATGTAAGCTATTATTTTTAGTAGTATTGTATATTACATTGAGACCCCTTATTTATGTTGTTGCACTGTGTATGTATCCCCAGAACCTTGACTGAATTTCTTACCTCTCATTTCTGAAAAATGCTTGGTAAATATTCCCACTGTTTTCTGCAAAGTGAGACTTAAAGAAGACACAGCTTCTTATGTAAGTGGCAAATAAGCTCCCCAAACCTATGAACCAGAAGGATACTTCAAAGTGCTGCTTACCACCTTTGAATATACCCCAAAGATATGCAAACTAACACTGAGAAGAGTTTTAAAAATCCACTTCCCTCCCCTTGGGAAGGTGTTTCTGGTTGTTAAGTAAGTAAAGCCATCTTTTACTCAGATTTTTGCAAGTGTAGTTGATTATAATTGTTGACGTTCAATTATGCTAAGCTAATGATAGTAGTCACCATTTATTTGGCTCTTACTCTATACCAGATACTCTGCCAAGCTATTTACATGTATTATCTTATTTATTCCTTACTTAGTTAAGGTAGGTAGTATTATCTCGATTTTATAGATTTAAAAAACCAAACAAGAAACGGGGAAGTTAGAAATTAGTCTGAGGTCACATAGGTACTAAATGTTGGCATCAAGATTTGAATTCAGAACTTCCTGAAATCCCAAGCCCACACTCTTTTTTTTTTGGCTTAAAACAATACACATTTATTAGCTTTACAGAACTGTAGGTTAGAAGTCCGGCATGGAGTGGCTGGGTTTTCTGGTCAGAGTCTCACAAGGTTACAATCAAAGTGTTGGCAGTTGCATTCTCATCTGCAACTTGGGGTCCTCTCTAAAGCTTCAGAGATGTTGCCAAGCCCACACTCTTAGCCTCACAAACAATAATACAATATAATAAGGCTTTATGTAATAATGAGCCATATTCGAGTTAATTTGTTGTTACTCCTCAACCAAAGCATTCTGATTTCCAATATTTACTTCCCATTTTCGGGAAAATGTCAAAGTAAGTTTCACTACGGTCAGTTGCAGATCATTCTTAAGGGTATCTCAGGATATTGGCAACTCAAATACCCTTCACAAAGTACCTTTTTTTTTTCCCCACTCAGTTCACGAGGTGTGGCCCCAAATCCCCAAAGCACTTTCATCTGTAGTCAGAGAGCCCTTTTATGAAGAGAATTGATTCCCCTTTTCATCCTAAGGTGAGCTCTCAACAGTGCTCTGCAATCAGGACTTCACTCCTCCAAGTGGGGGCCACCTTTGCGGGAGAGTTCAGCTACCAACAGCTGGGCATCCACGGGACAGGAGCAGAATAATGAATTGCCCACTTGAAGATTCAAGGGGAATTTTGAGGGCCTGGATTTTTTTCCAGGTTCTTGGTAAGCAACCTAATTTCAGTTAATAAACAATTACTGATCTTTAGAAAAACACAAACAAGGTTTAAATTCAGGTTTCTTTTCGAAGATCTTAGTATTTATTTTGAGTATTATTAGGTAAGCTTTGATAATTAACTCTATAAACCCTAAACTAGCCTGTTTGTTGTAAAATCAGCTATACCCTCCCCCCACCCTGCCCCCAACTTCAGGCTCAGGGGCAGACTCAGAAAGCCTACCTACTCCTTATTATTTCTTGCCCCTTACCAGTTTATTTAGGGGAAAATGTATCCCAAAGAGAAGAGTAACAGTCTGGCAGGTACTGACTAGATAGTTATCTCATATGCTATAAAACCTCTTCCATAAAATTTATCTATTGTGGAATTTGTGATGTTTGTTATGAACTTGTCCAAAGTTTGTATTTGCACCCTGAATTGAAAGGATTTGCTAGGCAAATAAATAATGTCTACATAATTGTAACTTGTAAAGAAAAGATCTTAAACTGAAGGGGAAAAAACATGTCTTTTGCTATGAACTGAATTGTGTTTCCCCAAAATTTGTATGTTGAAGCTCTAATCCCCAGTGTGATGGTATTTGGAAGTAGGGCCTTTGAGAGATAATTAGGTTTAGGTGAGGTCATGAGGGTGTGATCCGTGAAGGGATTAGTGGATACCAGAGAACTTGCGTGCTCTCACTCTGCCTTGAGCACCCAGCTAGACAGGGTCGTCTGCAAACCAGGAAGAGAACCTGACCATGTTGGCTCCCTGATTTCGGACTTCCAGCCTCCAGAACCGTGAGAAAATTAATTTCTGTTGGTTAAGCCGCCCAGTTTATGGTGTTTTGTTTTGGTAGCCTGAGCTGATAAATACATCATTCATTACTTTAGAAGCACCTATTTGCATGCAAAGATAATAATTTTACAGTTATCATTTGTGTGTGCGTTCTTTAGAGGAGAGATAGGACCTCTCCATGGCAACGCTTTTATGATACTCTTTAACTTGGAAGTGATAAAAGTGCCCTTTAGAAAATAGTATAGGGCAGCTTTTTCAATAGTTTGGACAGAGTTGTAGCCAACTAGTCAGAATTTGTGAAGTTTTATTCTTTTGCCCCAAAACTCTAAAGAAGTTATTATGTATCATAACAGATGTTATAGCCTGTAAGACACATGGGCATATTTCTCACAGCAGAATTGTGTGTTTTATTGCAAGACATTAAAACGGAATGGATTTATGTGGATAATCATTGAAGTTGGGTATCGAGTACGTGGGGTTCATTGTATTATTCTCTCTACCTTTGTGGATGTTTTAAAATATTGATGATACAGAGTTTTAAATGAATATACACATGAGCTAATGGGTGGACAGATTCACTTTGCAGTATAAGTGTGGTTGCTTAGATGTGTGTTGGTCCATAACCATTTTAAAAAATGGAAAAAAACCACCTCCTGGTTTCTTCTTAAAAAGTGCAAACTGTGCCAGCTGATTTGAATGAGAGGGAATGTTTTTCCGCTTTATTTTCACAGCTGTCTTATCAGTTTCCTAAACTCAATTAGGGTGGAGCACAGGAATTTCACTATGGGGGGACTAAGGGCTTTGTTGTTGTGGTTTGAAGATAATGTTATCTTCCCAGGCTAACCTCTTGGAGTGAAGACATTTCCCCAGAGGGGAAAAAAGTAGGGCCTTAAAGATGTCTTCATAGAGTTTGCAGAGTGGTTGAAACTTAACAGTCTATGGAGAACTCTGTCAGCCTTGTGGGAAAATGATTTGGTATTCAATTGTTTTCACTTGGGCACTTTCCCAGACTAGATAAAGCCTCTCCATTCCATCCTACCCCTCCTCCACCCTAAAATTCCCTGAACCCTAGGTGTGGCAGGCTTGCTTTTGTTCAGGATGAAGTAGGGCAAGAACTATCAGGTAAATAAGGAAAGTACCCTTTCAGTTTCTTGCCTGCTGACGGCATGCCTCTGTTCCCTTGGCTATAGTGTGGAAATGAGAATTTCCACAATTTTAAAGGGAGTGTCTGTTTCTGTTCATTATGAGCTGAATCATTATTTAGGTTCTTGACCTCTTTACACGATCTGGATTTTCATGCCTGTGAGATATGAATTGAGCCGAGGACTTTATGAGAAGCAGAAGGATTTTTTTTTTTTTTTTTTTTGCAGAGTTTTCATTTTACTCATAACCTAGTTTTAGACTGGAGATGTGGGTGGTGAGTATCCAGGCCCTTCATGAGGCATTACACAATCTATTCGAGTTATACAGAGTGGATAGAAAAGTGCCTATAACCCACTTATTTAAAAGTGTTTCATAATATAGACTCGAAAACCTTAGAAAATTCTTCAGGGCGTGGAATTCTTGACACTGTTTCTTGATGGAAGAGAAGAATTCTCAATTAAATACTCGCTGCTCCTATAGTTCACAGGGTAGAAGGGGAAAGGAGGGTAAGTGTGACAGACTAAGGGCATGAGGAATGCTTTGTCCTTGGGACTTGTCAACCACTTATTGGTTCAAAGCTTTGAACCCCAAACCTAGAAAAGATTCCCATATTTGGGGGATTGCAGTTAGTATATCATAACAGATTTTCATCAGAAAATTTCGTTGAGTGATAGAAATAATTAATGCAATCTGAAACTTAATTTGGAAGTGCTTCATCCCCCCCTAAAAAAAAAAAAAAACTAAAAACTAAAAAAACCCCCAAATTTTCATTAAGATGAAAGCATACATTGAGATCTTCTCTTTTCCTTTGTCTCTCCAGAATTTTTAAGGGAAAGTTATTTTTTGTGCTTTCATCATCATGAATCACATTTTGAGAGCTCATAAGTTATGTAGCAATGTCATTAGGCAATTGGGAAAATTATGTAGCAATTTATGAGTCATAATGGTCCTAGATTTCAAGGATCTTATCTTTTGCTAATTTATTAAATATTTGAGTCCCTGCTATGTGCTAGGCACCATTCTAGGTGCTGGGCACATAACAAAACACAAGAAACACAAGGTTCTAGTCCTCACAGAGCTTGCATTCTAATGTGGATAGACTCACACAAAGCAATGGAACACTAGGTAGTAATAAGTGCTGATATCAAATAAAACAGGACAGGGTGATAGAGAGTAGATGAGTGGATGTTTTAAATTGGGTGATGCAGGAAGGCCATTCTGAGAAGGTGACATTTGAATTGAGACCCAAATATTGGGAGGAAGCCAGCAGTGAAGATCAAAGGAGCTGATAATCTAGGGAGGAGGGCAAATAATGCAGAAGCTCCAAACCTTAACCTGCACGAGGAGCAGAAAGATAGCAAGTACGGCTGGGGCTTGGAGAGCAGGGGAGGGGGTGATCTAGTCAGAGAGAGAACCAGAAACCTAACAATGCAGAGCCTTGAAAGGCAGAATTTATGCTAAACGTGATGGAATGACATCGAAGGGTTCTGAGCAGAGGAGTGATATTACCTGGTCTGCATTTTAAAATATTACTCTGGCTACCACATGGAGCATGGGTTATATAAAGTGTCTATAACAATCTCAGTAAGAGATAATGGTGGCTTGGATGAGGATCAAGATGGAGAGAAGCAGACACATTTTGGATGTGTCTGAGGTAGAGTAGATAGCTCTTGTTGGTGGGTTCAGGGTGGGGGAACGAGGGAATGGATGATCCTCAGACTCTTTGGGCTCCTGTTGGAGCTATTTGCCAGATAAGGAAAGCTGGGAGAGGCGTAGATCAGGCTGGGGAAACAAGGGTTTGCCTTGGCAGCATGTTAATTTCGAAATTAAACATCCATATCAGAGTGAAGTAGACAGCTGGTTAAGAAGGTTGGGGCTGAAGATGTGACAGGGTGAGAGAGTGGCATAGACATATATACACTACCAAATGTAAAATAGATAGCTAGTGGGAAGCAGCCGCATAGCACAGGGAGATCAGCTCGGTGCTTTATGACCACCTAGAGGAGTGGGATAGGGAGGGTGGGAGGGAGGGAGATGCAAGAGGGAAGAGATATGGGAACATATGTGTATGTATAACTGATTCACTTTGTTATAAAGCAGAAACTAACACACCATTGTAAAGCAATTACACTCCAATAAAGATGTTAAAAAAAAAAAAAAAAAGAAGGTTGGGGCTGGAAATACAAATTTGGGAGATGTCAGCGTAGAGAGTAGGACAAAAGCCCATGAAGTGGGCTGAAGAGAGAACGAAAAGGTAAGAAATGAAGACAGTAGCTACAAACAACTTTTTATAAGCTGACGCTGCAAATGGGGAATAGAGAAATACAGTTGCAGGAGAATGAGGGGTCAAGGACTATTTTCTTTAAAATAGTTACTATATATTTTTTTAAGATGAGAGTACTAAACTATGTAAGCTGATGGGAATGATGCAGGACAGAGGGAAAAATTAGTCTGAGGGGTTACCTATCCCATCTCCTCCAAGCGTAGACCCAAAGAAAGATGACAATTTGGAAAAACTAAAAGCACAGCTTACATTCGTTATGTATGTATTGCAAGCTTTGGGAGAGAAGTGGGACAGAAAGAGAAGATAAGCATGGAGAAATGGGAAATAGGGAAGGCAAGAGAAGAAAGAAATATGATTTTTAAAATAGTACAGAGTTAGAAAATATATCTGTGGGACCTGGGGCGGGGGGCTGAGGAATGAATGAGTTATGCTTCTACCTTCTAGAGACAAATTTTTCTAGGAGACATCAGTTCCATCGTCCACTAGAGTCTTTCTGCCCTGGAGAGGGTAGAGGTTAGGAATGGTGCTGACATAAACTCCTGGCTCCACTTCTTGCTGGAGGGGAGCAAGTTATGGAACTTATCTGTGCCTCAGTTTCCTTTCCTGAAACATAGGCTCAGAAGTGCTTGCCTCGTGGGGTTAGTGTGTGAATTAAATGAGACCATCCTTGTAAGGCACACAGCAAACAGCCTTTTTCTAGGCACCTCAGAGCCTTTGGGCAAATCCTGCCTTAAGTTCCTTGAGGCCAGGTAACATGTCTTATCTTTTAATTTTCCATGGCATCTAACATATAGCCCTAAGTATAAGTGAATTTTGAATGCTTGCCTTTTTTTCCCCTCCTTTTCTTTCCCTTTCCTTCTGCTGTGCGAAACCCCATCTCGTGCTGCTCACCACCTTACCTCGTATCTCTTTATACTTGCATTTTTGATCTATAGAGTGTTCTGTTGGATGTAGAATCACAGAAAACATGAGGTGGGACTTTAGCTTTATTCTGTCTTCCCTCCCAAAACAAGAAAGATTTTAAGTTGAACACCTTGATTTAAAAATGAAAGTTTTTTTTAAAAAAATGAAAGTTTATACCAACACTAAATTTATCTTTTGTTGCAGAGTTCATATATAATTTATCTTCTTGATCTAGTTGATTAGCTCCACAAAGATTGGTTTGTACTTATCGTTGTTTGTTTTTTTTGAGATAGTATGTTTTTTCTTTTTAAAAAAATTTTTATTTTATATTGGACTGTAGTTGATTTATTTTTAAGAATTTTATTTTTTTATTTTTATTTTTTAGTTTTGGCTACATTGGGTCTTCGTTGCTGCGTGAGGGATTTCTCTAGTTACGGAGAGTGGGGGCTACTCTTCATTGCAGTATGCGGGCTTCTCATTGTGGTGGCTTCTCTTGTTGCAGAGCACAGGCTGTAAGGTGTACGGGCTTCAGTAGTTGTGGTGCACGGGCTCAGTAGTTGTGGCTCACAGGCTCTAGAGCGTCGGCTCAGTAGTTGTGGCGCATGGGCTTAGTTGCTCTGCAGCATGTGGGATTTTCCTGGACCAGGGCTCAAACCTGTGTCCCCTGAATTGGCAGGCAGATTCTTAATCACTGCGCCACCAGGGAAGCCTGGACTGTAGTTGATTTACAGTGTTGTGTTAGTTTCAGGTATACAGCAAAGTGATTCAGTTATACATATACATATATCTATTCTTTTTCAAATTCTTTTCCCATTTAGGTTATTACAGAATATTGAGCAGAGTTTCCTGTGCTATACATTAGATCCTTGTTGGTTATCTATTTTAAATATAGTAGTGTGTATATGTCAATCCCAAACTCCCAATTTATCCCTGCTCCCCACCTTTCCCCTTTGGTAACCATAAGCTTGTTTCCTATGCAGATTTTTTTCCCTTGATTGAATATGTATGAGTCCATATCAAGTTCTGCTTTCCTCGGGTTTCTGATGTGAACACATAGTAGGATCTCAAAGTTTGTTAAATGAGTAATGCTTGCTTGCTTGAATAGGAAATGGATCTTTTCCTTCCTTTTCTGTTACTCTTCCCAAAGTCTTTCTCACATACTGGGTGATTTTGGAGGATAAAATAGGTGCTTAATTACTGTTGCCTTATATAAAATTTATGAAATAAATCATACGTATTCTACCAATTCTCATGCTGTCTGTCTCTAATAGGAGCAGAATGTAATACTACAAATTTGAGTAATAAAATCACCTATGTATAAGGGAGGGAGGGTTTATTGAGAATCCTTCTGGTTGCCATATGTGGATATTCAGTATCATATCTGTCTTTTTCCACAGGAGAACATGTTCTCTTAGACTCCACTAATGAGAGGCACTTGCATGAGATCTGGTAGGGAAGAGAAGGAGAAGCCATTGTCTTCTAGAGGCAGTTATGGGCAGAAGTATAGGCAGCAGCAGATGGGATGGCTGACGTGGGATTTTTGCCTACAGCTTTTGGGTGGGTGGTCTGAGAACCCTCCCGTTGCTTTTACAGGCAGCTGAGATCAATGGCAGTAGCTTCTTTGTGATCCCTGCACTTCCAGATTTCCTGAAACAGATCTTAACCGCCATCCTTCCTGCCGCTTTCCCAGAGTTGTGAAAGCCTCTAATTCCCTGTGTTAAATCCCTTCCTATTTGAAATACCTACAGTGCTGACTGTTTTCCTGATGGTACCATGACAGATAATAGGACCTAGTCCACAATCTTCCATTGGAAAGTCTAGGAGAGTAGAACTTGATATAGATGTTCCCTAAGCTCCTCAGAGCAGTAGTGATGGGACCTTTAAAATTGATGGGTCCTTGACTTTGGAATTGGGAGTTCTTCAAGTTGTCACCCAAACCTATGCTTGTGGGATCTACAGAAACAGGGTTTATGGTAAAATGAAATAATTAACACTGAGTCTATAAAACTGTGTAGAACCTACTGAGACAAAAGAAGTGCAATAGAATGAATTGTCTTAGTGTTTTACTACATACATTCTATGCAGTTAGATGTATCTGAAGAACACACAAGAAACAGATTACAGGACAGAGAGCTAGGTGGCTAAGAGACAGGGGTTGGGGGAAGACTTATTTTCTATTGCATATGCTCTTGTACCTTCTGAATTTTATGCCATGTGCATGTATTATCTATTCCAAAAACATACATTTATGCTTAATAGCAATAGTTGTATATTGTTTTTTATATACTGATTTTACAATCATCAGATTTTTTAAAAATCATAAACTCTAACAACATAAAATGTTGACCATGAAATGAAAAAATGAGAACTTGTATCCACTGTTATGGAAGTTTATAGAACTACTTCCTAAGGGTGTCAATGCGGTAATGTCTAGTAAGATCAAAAATGCACAAACCCGATCATCATCAATTCCTCTTTTATGTACATACCCTGGAGAAAGGCTCATCAGGAGAAAGGTACAAAGATGTTCATTACAGTATTGTTTATAATAGTAGAAGAACTGGAATCATAAAAATGTCCATTATTAGGAAATAAATAAATTGATATAAAAAATAAAATACCATTTTGTGGAATCTAAAATATGACACAAATGAACTTATTTACAAAACAGAAACAGACTCACAGACAGAATAGACTTGTGGTTGCCAAGGCGGAGGGCGGGTGGGGAAGGGAAGGATTGGGAGTTTGGGATTAGCAGATGCAAGCTATCATATATAGGATAGATGAATAACAAGGTCCTGTTATATAGCACAGGGAACTATATTCAATATCCTGTAATAAACCATAATGGAAAAGAATATGAAAAAGAATATATATGTATAACTGAATCACTTTGCTGCACACCAGAAAATAACACAACATTGTAAATCAACCATACTTAAAAAAACAAAAAACAAACCAAAAACCCTCAAAGGGACCACCCAGGCTACACACAGTATCATAAGCTAATTAAATTGTTGTTAAAAAAAAATACTTTGCGGGGGCTAAGGGGGAGGAGGAGGAATAAACTGGAAGATTGGGATTGACACATACACACTATTATGTATAAAATAGATAACTAATGGGGACCTACTGTATAGTACAGGGAACTCTACTCAATACTCTGTAATGGCCTATATGGGAAAAGAATCTAAAAAAGAGTGGATATATGTATATGTATAACAGATTCACTTTGCTGTATACCTGAAACTAACACAACATTGTAAATCAACTATGCCCCAATTTTTAAAAAAATGCTATGGAACAATTAAATGGCCTAGCTCTGTAAACGCCAACATGGATAGTTCTCAAAAGTGTATTCTTGAGAAAATAAAGGAACTGCTGAGTGACATATACAGTATGGCAGCAATTAGGTAAATTCTAAAATACATACTAAAAGAATAAAAAGGTGGGGGGGGCTATAAGGGTTCATACCTAATTCATGAGAGCAGTGATCTCCATTAAGATATAGAAGAGATAGGGGTTGGAATGGAAAACAAAAGAAACTTCATTTTTATTTTATTTCTTTTTTAAAAATATGAAACAAAGTGATCCAATATCCTCTTTTTTTCATTCTGGTAGTAGATATACAGTTTTATATTATCTGTTCTTTTTCTATGGTACTTCTCAAAATAATGCTTTCTATTCTCTAATCTCCCACTCATTCCCCCACCCACTACAGTCTGGATTGCATCCTACATCACTCAGGATCCCAGCAGGAAACAAAGGGCACACTCAAACTGGCTAACTTTAGGGGAGTTTAATATAAGCACTATTTACAAAGATACTGACAGGATACAGGGAAGCCAACAGAAAAGTGTGGCACCCCAGGGGCTGGTAACAGCAGGAAGCTGTCACTGTCCTCCGGGGGCCTGCAGGAAAAGGGGAAGGAGCAAAGCCTGAGAGAGTGCTATGTGGAAAGAACCACCCAACAGGAGTAGTGGCCTTTATCAAGGAATGCAGCCAGCCTATGGTGACCCTCCTCAAGGGAACTGGAGAGAATGGGTACCTCCACCTTCCTGTCCTCCCTCCCTCTGATTTCCTGTCAATATCCTCCTTTGGCCAAGCCCAGCCCGAAACCATTGGGCCAAGAAACCCACTGATGCTGCCCATACGGGTCAGCTTCCCAGGACTCAGAACAGGGACAAACTGAGAGATCCATAGGCTCCACCATGTCTCACAAAGTTTGCCACTTCCTGCTAATTGTCAAACCCGGGAGATGCTTCGGATGCTTTTAAACTTAGCTTCTTGGTTATAATTTACAATTGACTTTTCTCCTCCTTTATACTCCCTCCTCTAGTTTTCCAGCTAACTCAAATGGCTCCTTGCTAGTCTTGTTCACTGGAAACAAGACTACCCCTCTCTTAAGTGTTAGAATTCTCCAGGTTTCCATGTCTGATCCTCTTTCCTCATTCAGTCACTCCCATGCATGTAACTCCCAACTCTTTGCTGATAAAGACCAAATTCTTTATGTCTAGCCAAGACCTCTCATCTCGATTCCAGACTTACTTATTGATAGCAACATGGGACTGTCTCACTGGCTTCTCAAAGTCAGCACAGCAAAGCCAAACACATCAACTTCCCCTATAAACCTGCTCCTTTCCTTACGGTTCCCACCAAGTGAATGGCCCTGCCACTACCCTGAAATCTTCCTCTAATTCCTTGCCTTCCACATACTGTCCACTTCTCTTTCCCTTGAAATGGAGACTGGTCAAAGGAGAGCTCAAGTGCAGAAATGGTGAGCTATTAACTGGATTTGTCCTGGAGAGGTGACAGAGCTGGGAAAATAAGACCAGAACCAGGATATCCAATCTAAGTGGCTTCTCAACTGTGCTGAGCATTAGATTTTTCTGGGTACCTGGACCCCACCTAAAACCAATGAATCCAAGAATCTGGTGTTATGGACTTAGAAAGGAAAAGCACACCTCCTGTGTGTCTCCTCTATTTTTGATACTCCACTACATCACTTCTGAAACCAGATGTGTAGGTTTTCCACACTGCAAGCAATTCTGTGACACCAGCTGAGTGTCCTACAATTTAACCCAGCTCTGACACTGGGGTTAGTGTCAGACACCACAGGGTAAAGGTTCAGCCCTACAAGACTGCCTCCCCCACTTCAGGCACTGGTCACAAGTTCAGGTTGTCACCTGTGCTTCTGACAGACCAGCTAACTCTGAGCTTCCCAGGCTCCCCTCCTCTGGTTTGATTCATTTGCTGGCAGGGCTCACAGAAGTCAGGAGACAAGTTTACTTACTAGATTACCAGTTTATTACAAAGGACATTAAAGGATATGAACAGCCAGATGAACAGATATATGGGGCAAGCTCTGGGAGGGTCCTGAGTGCAGGGGCTTCTGTCCCAGTGGCGCTTGGGATGTGCCACCCTCCCAGCACATGGGTGCATACTTGTTCATCAACCTGGAAGCTCTCCAAATCCTGTCCTTTTGGGGTTTTATAGGAGGCTCATAACATAGCTATAATTAGATTATAGGTCATTGGTGCTCATGTTGCAGGAAGGGGGACCCCTTCCAGGGCCCGAGAGTGGGCTCTTGTCAAACACTCAGAAATGAATTGTCTGAGGAGACACATGTGCTGACAAAGCAAGAGACTTTATTGGGAAGGGGTGCCCGGGCGGAGAGCAGCAGGGTAAGGGAACTCAGAAGAACTGTTCTGCCACGCGGCTCCCAGTCTCAGGTTTTATGGTAATTGGGTTAATTTTCCAGGTTGTCTCTGGCCAATCATTCTGACTCAGGGTCCTTCCTGGTGTCGCATACATCTCTAAACCAAGATGGATTCCAGCGAGAAGGATTCTGGGAGGTTGGTAGGACATATGGACTGGTGTCTTCTCTCTCCTTTTGACCTTTCCAGAATTCTTCTGGTTGGTAGTAGCTTGTTAGTTCCGCATTCCTTACCAAGACCTCCTGTTGTAAGATAATTCATGCAAGTGATTACTATCGGGCCTGGCCAGGGCAGGCCGTGTTGGTCAGTGTTTTCCCTAACAACTGGACTCAATCTCCAGCGGCTCTCCCCTCCCCAGAGATGGGGGTGGGGGCCTGGGATGTGGGACTATAGGTTCCAACCCTCTAAATGTGGTTGGTTCCCCTGGCAGTCTGGCCCATCCTTTGGTGCTTTCCAAAAATTACCTCGTTATGTGGTTGAAAGGAGCTTGTTATGAATAACAAAAGACACCCATTTCACCTTTATGCTCTGAAGCTATCTGAAGAACTGAGGACAAAATGAAATATTGTAACAAAAGATACCCCTATGGTTCTTCACAAGGCTTTTAGGAACTATGTGCTAGGAACAGTGGCCGAAGACCTAATATATATTTCTTATTATAAATCACAGTATCACAGGACTGAACTGTGTCTCCCCCCACCCCCTTGCCAAATTCATATGTTGAAGCCCTAACCTGCAATGTGACTATATTTGGAGATAAAGCCTTTAAGGAGGTATTAAGGTTAAATGAGGTCACAAGAGTAGAGCCCTAGTCTGATAGGACTGGTGTCCTTACGAGAAAAAGAGATGCCAGAGCTCCCTCGAGCTCTCTCCCGGTGCATGCGCAGAGGAGAGGCCAAGTGAGGACACAGCAAGAAGGGGGCCATTATAAAACCTAGGAGAGGCTGCACCAGAAACTAACCCTGACAGCACCTTGATTTTGGACTTCGAGCCTCCAGAACTGAGTCAATTAAATTTTTGTTTAAGCCAACCAGTCTGTGGTATTTTGTTTGGCAGCCCAAGCAAACTAATACACCTGGTAGAAAGTCCAGACAGGAATCTTTCTCATAAACTCCCTGGGTGATTCTAATGTACAGCCAGGTTGGAGAAGCATTGAGCCAGACAGAAAACTGGAGATATCTATAAAAAGACAAACACGGTGACTAACCAGGGAAGCCAAGGAGGAGGAGCAGCCCAGATAAAGGAAAGCCAGCCTCCAGGATGCCTTTAACATCTCAGCACAGTTTCAGCTCGGCTTCCACTGGCACCTCAGAGTAATTAAGGGGATCCGTCTGAGTAGGGTGGCCATGCCCTTAGGAGTCATCAGCTCCTGATAATTCCACCTCCTATTTCCCAATTCTGCCTCCCCCTCTCCATCAGCACTGTCCCTTTCCTCCTATCCTCCAGTATGGGGGTTGGCAAACTATGACCCATGGGCCAAATCTGGCCAGCCAACTGTTTTTTGGTTTTTGTTTTAAATTTTTTAAATTTTATTGAAGTATAGTTGATTAACAATGTTGTGTTAGTTTCTGCTGTACAGCAGTGACTCAGTTATACATGTATATATTCTTTTTCATATTCTTTACCTTATGGTTTATCACAAGATATTGAATATAGTTCCCTGTGCTATACAGAAGGACCTTGTTGTTTATCCATTCTATATATAATAGTTTGCATCTGCTAATCCCAAACTCCCAGTACTTCCCTCCCCCATTCCGCCTCGGCAACCACAAGTCCGTTCTCTATGTCTGTGAGTCTGTTTCATAGATATGTTCATTTGTGTCATATTTTAGATTCCACATATAAGGGATATCATATGGTATTTGTCTTTCTCTTTCTGACTTACTTCACTTAGTATGATAATGTCTAGGTCCATCCATGTTGCTGCAAATGGCATTATTTCATTCTTTTTAATGGCTGAGTAATATTCCATTGTGTGTGTGTGGTGTGTGTGGTGTGTGTGTATACACACACACCACACACACACACCACACACCACACACCACATCTTCTTTATCCATCCGTCTGTCGATGGACATTTAGGTTGTTTCCATGTCTTAGCTATTGTAAATAGTGCTGCTATGAACATAGGAGTGCATGTATTTTTTCAAATTATAGCTTTTGTCTGGGTATATGCCCAGGAGTGGAATTGCTGGATCATATGGCAACTCTATTTTTAGTTTTTTTGAGGAACCTCCATACTGTCTTCCATAGTGGCTGTACCAATTTACATTCCCAACAACAGTGTAAGAGGGTTCCTTTTTCCCCACACCTGTTCCAGCATTTATTATTTGTAGACTTTTTAATGGTGGCCATTCTGACTGGTGTGAGGTGGTACCTCACTGTAGTTTTGATTTGCATTTCTCTAATAATTAGCAATGATGACATCTTTTCATGTGCCTATTTGCCATCTGTATGTCTTCTTTGGAGAAATGTCTATTTCGGTCTTCTGCCTGTTTTTCGACTGGGGTGTATGTGTGTTTGTGTTTTTTTGAATTGTATGAGCTGTTTGTATATTTTGAAAATCAAGCCCTTATCGGTCACATCATTTGCAAATTTTCTCCCAGTTCACAGTTTGTCTTCTCATTTTATTTACAGTTTACAAGCTTGATTAAGTCCCATTTGTTTATTTTTGCTTTTATGTCTATTGCCTTGGGAGACTGACCTAAGAAAACATTGGTATGATTTATGTCAGAGAATGTTTTGCCTATGTTCTAGGAGTTTTATGGTGTCTTATATTTAAGTCTTTAAGCCATTTTTAGTTTATTTTTGTGTATGGTGTGAGGGTGTGTTGTAACTTCATTGATTTACATGTGGCTGTCCAACTTTCCCAACACCACTTGCTGAAGAGACTGTCTTTTCTCCATTGTGTATATTCTTGCCTCCTTGAGGAGATTAATTGTCCATAGGTGTGTGGGTTTATCTCTGGGCTCTCTATTCTGTTCCATTGATCCATATGTCTGCTTTGTGCCAAAACTATGCTATTGATATTTTGATTACTGTAGCTTTGTAGCATTGTCTGAAGTCTGTGAAGGTTATGCCTCCTGCTTTGTACTTTTTCCTCAGGACTGCTTTGGCAATTTTGGGTCCTTTATGGTTCACATATAAACTTTAGGATTATTTGTTCTAGTTCTGTTAAAAAAAAAAAAATGTCATGGGTATTTTGATAGGGATCACATTAAATCTGTAGATTGCTTTGGGTAGTATGGCCATTTTAATAATATTAATTCTTCCAATCTAAGAGCATGGATATCTTTCCATGTCTTTGAATCATCTTTAATTTCCTTTATTAATGTTTTGTAGTTTTCAGCATATGTTTTTCACCTCCTCAGTGAGGTTTATTCCTAAGTATTTTATTTTTCTTGATGTGATTTTCAAAGGGATTGTTTGTTTACATTGCCTTTCTGATATTTCCTTGTTAGTGTAAACAAATGAAACCATTTCTGTATGTTAATCTTGTATCCTGCCACCTTGCTGAATTCGTTTATCATTTCTAGTAGTTTTTGTGTGAAGTCTTTAGGGTTTTCTATGTATAATATGTCATCTATGTATAATGGCAATTTTACCTCTTCCCTACTAATTTGAATACCTTTTAATTCTTTTTCTTGTCCGATTGCTGTGGCTAGGAGTTCCAATAGTATGTTGAAGAGAAGTGGTGAGAGTGAGCATCCTTGTCTTGTTCCAGATTTTAGTGGGAAGTCTTTCAGCTTTTCACCATTGAATATTATATTGGCTGTGGGTTTGTCATAGATAGTTTTTATTATGTTGACATATATGTTCCCTCTATACCCACTTTCATAAGAGTTTTTATCATGAATGGATGTTGAATTTTATCAAATGCTTTTTCTGCATCTATTGAGATGATCATGTGGTTTTTGTCTTTTCTTTTGTTGTTGTGGTGTATCATATTGATTTTGCACATGTTGAACCATCCTTATAACCCTGGGATGAATCCAACTTGGTTGTGGTGTATGATCTTTTTTATGTGTTGTTGGATTTGGTTTGCTAATATTTTGAGAATTTTTGCATCTATATTCATCAAAGATATTGGCCTGTAATTTTCTTTTTTGGTGGTGTCTTTGTCTGGTTTTGGTATCAGGGTGATGGTCAGCCACCTGTTTTTATAAAGTCTTATTGGAGGACAGTCACATTTGTTTATGTATTGTCTATGGCTGCTTTTGCACTACAACAGAGTATTTGCAACAAAGACCATAGTAGCCTACAAAGCCTAAACTATTTACTATCTGGCCCTTTACAGAAAAGGTTTACCGACCCCTGCTTTAGTAGATGACTACACCCTAATGGTGGTTAGGCCAGAGACCAGTCATTTATATATTAGTGTCTCACTGGTCCAAAAGAATAAAAATCCTTCACAATGTACCCAGTTTGGCATTTACTGAGCACCTACGATGTGCCAGACTCTATGGTAAGAAGTAGGGATACAACCGTGGACAAGAGACCCATATTGCCCTTATACTCCAGCAAGAGGAAGCCCTACCAGGGAGTCCTCACTTTAGAAGCCTATGCATATTACAAATACACACAGACACAAATTTATTAAAGAATACATGGTGCTTCTGTCACTTGAGCCCTTGTGCTCAGCATTGGCAGAGCATGACCTGTAACTCTAAGCAACTACCCTTTGCAGCTCATTCAGGCCCCAGGAAGATGCTTCATTACATCCCTGGCAATATGTCCTCAAAACTATAGATGACTGTGTCAGGGCCACAGAGGTTTGTGTGTTGTGGCACTGCTAATGTTGGAGCAACACACTTCTTTGGCATGCAAGGAGGATTTGAGCAGTGGAAGGGCTTAGGTAAGAGACAAGACAAATACGTTCTCAAATCCTCCTTTCAGCATGAATGCAACAGATTGGTGCAAAACGAAGTATGATTTCCCAGGGGGGCTGAGAGTCCATTTTCTTTTTAGTATTCTTCCAATTTACAGTTCTCAGAGTACTTATGAAATAGCATGATATTAACTAGGTTAAATAATTTACATTATATTTGTGCATTTGTAGGTCTAGATATACTATATGAAGGGTGATACCAATTCTTTACATTGTCAACTAATAGGCATTGCACACTAGAATTGAAATCCTTTATGTATATATTTAATAAGATTTCATTACTTTTTCACAAAATTAAATTTTAAATTTAGCTTTTTTTTTTTTTTTTTTTTTTTTTAATGTTTTGGCTGCACTGCGAGGCACGTGGGATCTTAGTTCCCCGGCCAGGAATCAAACCCACACCCCTTGCATTGGAAGTGCGGTGTCTTAACCACTGGACCACCAGGGAATTCCCTGATTTTGCCTTTTTAATGCATGGTTTTGAATAACTTAGAAGAAAAATAACATATAAAATCATGTTTTCCTTATTTTTACTTTAATTTACTTTTTTGATGTAAGTAATCCAAATTTTTTGTTACTTTTAATACAATTTTATTTTTAATCCTTTAGATTATTATAAGCAACTGAACACACATTATGTGAAAATCTAGATTATAATAACATGATTGGTGGTTTTGCCAAAACGAAGGCAAAAATAAATTTTACAAAATAAATAATACAATAGTTCTTAAATTGTGTGTCATTTTCGTTACTCATCTAAACATTGGTCTATCAGTGGAATACTCAGACATTCACAATAATAATTAAATTGTCTTTAATATTTTGCCAGCTTTTAATCATATCAAACTAATAGTTTGATATGTATTTTTCACCATATATGAAGGAATACTTGTCAGGGTAAGAGTATAAAGTTATTTTATTTAACGGTTTGCTAGCTTGTAGTTTATAATGTAGTTTATAATGCTTAAATATTTAGACAAATGATACACAGGACTTTATACTCTTGCCCCAGGGCCCTCTAATGGAGAAGCAGGTCTGCAAGGCAGACCCAGTCTTTGTCCTTAAGGAGCTTACAGTCTAAAGGGAGAGACTAGTAGGCCCTTGTAATTATTGTTGTGATACAACAATAGAGTGCTAGGGAAACATATACAGAGGATGGGATGTGGTCAGGGAGGACTTCCTGAAGGAAATTATTTCTAGGCTAAGAGCTGAAGGATAATTAGATGTAACCAAGTGAAGGGAGGGAAGGATTAGAAGTGGAAAAAGGACATAAGATGAGGAGAGTTCCAGGCAGAAGGAATCGTGTGTGGCAGGGGCAGCAAAGTTTTTCTATAAAGGACCAGATAGTAAATATTTGAGGCTTTGCAAGCCATACAGCCTCTGTTGCAACTACTCACCTCCACTGTTGTATGTAACAATACGTTGTTATGTGTATTGTAGACAAAACATAAATGAATGGGTGTGGATATGTTCCAATGGAACTTTATTTACAAAACAGGCAGCAGGCCCGAAGATCCTAGTTTGCCATCTCCTTAGTATACGGGAAGGCCCAGCGTTCAGAAAAAGCTTATTTGAGGCACTGACAGTCGATCAGTATGGCTGCTGCAGAGGGGATGATGGGGAAGCAGGGAGGGAGGGGTCTGGGGAGTTAAAAACAAAGCTTCAGAAAGTGGATGGGAGGCGTCTGGATGCAGAGACCAGAGAGTCTGCTGCCTAGGCATCCCGGGCTAGGGTAGTAGTGGGCGGAGGGAGAAAAGTGAATGGTTTAGGGAGAGATTCAATGAGTGGTCATAGGGAGAGGGAGGGTCAAGGCCGACGCCCAGACAGGCAGTGGGTAGATGATGCTGGGGGGAAGTGGGAGAACTGGGGGAAGCAGATTTGAGGGGTGGGTTGGGGATAGGTGATGGGATCTATTCCCCTGAGAGCTCAGTTTAGTGCTTGCCATACACACACACACACACACACACACATACATATGCATAATTTCTTTTTTGTCAGAAATGTGGCTGGCAGTTTCTATGAAAATACAATCTATAAATCCTGAGAAAGTCGGAGAGAAGCTGAGCCTGCAGAGCTAAATACCTTTGTAATGACAATCCTGGGGAATAATTACTATTGACAGGTTTTTCTCTAGCCTATGAGGATTGTAGGCTTTAGTTACTTTGGTTCCCTTTATTCACAGCTAATTTAACAACAGTGCAAGGACCCAGTATCTGCTAGTAACAGTAGCCAACTTGGTCAGGAAAGACAGCTTCACCCAGGCAGTAAATCTGGTCAACCAGATGGATTGGCACTTGGAACATCAAGTGCCTCAAGATGCAGGATTTGCTGCTGGCTTGGGCGTGGCGGGGGCGGGGGGCGGTGGTGGCATTGCTACAGTCCCTGGCGCACAGCCAGCCTGGGGTGGTGTCCTGTGTGAAATGAGGGTGCGTGGGGAGAGGTGGGTGAGGGAAACAGGCTTGTTGAGCACTCCTGACACACACTGTCACCAGGATGGGTTAGCTGTGAGCCTTGCTCATCTATCAGGCCAGAGCAAGGGTAGCATTTTCATCACTGAAACAATTCAGAGATTCTCTGGATGTGAACTGATGGACCTGTGGCATTTGTCATCAATCGGAAGCACATGCCATAGAACACCTGCCTTAGGACAAATGCTGCTGGGGCTCTTTGAGGAGCGGTGACCCAAATGACACAGTGGGAAGCAGGTGCTGTGGGATGTCTCTTAGGGCTCCAGCTGGAGTGTCGTAGGCCTCCATCATCTCACCTGGATGACGGCCTCCCTGGTTCCCCTCTTGCCCTCTTCCAATCAGGCTGCCTGAGTGACCTTTTTAAAATGTAAATTGGATCTTGTCACTCCTCTGTTTAAAAACCTTTAACGCTTTCCCATTGCATTTAGGAGAAGATCCAGACTCTTCATCATGGCCTGCAAGTCTGCCCAGTGCGGCCCAGGTCTCCCTCTCCAGGGTTTCTCCCCTAGAATTCCTCCAGCTCAACTACACTGGCTTTCTCTCGGTTCTTCCAATACTCCAAGCTCCTTCCCACTTTAGGGTCCTTATTATTCCCTTATTCTAGAAAGTTCTTGGCACCCACCCCCACCCCTAATGTGGCTGGCTCCTTCTCATATTTCAGATATCTACTTAAAAATCACACCTCAGGCCTTCCCTCGTGGTCCAGTGGTTAAGACTCCACGCTTCTACTGCAGGGGGCGTGGGTTTGATCCCTGGTTGGGGAACTGAGATACCCATCCCCGCATGCCACGTGGCAAGGCAAAAAAAAAAAAGAAAAAGAAAAATCACACCTCAGAGGGACTTTTCCTGACCACCCAGGCCTCCCTCTCTTATTCTAGCATTGCACTATGGTCTTTTTTTTTTTTTAATTTATTTATTTTTGGCTGCATTGGGTGTTCATTGCTGAGCGCAGGTTTTCTCTAGTTGCGGTGAGTGGGGACTACTCTTCGTTGTGGTGCATGGGCTTCTCATTGTCGTGGCTTCTCTTGTTGCGGAGCACTGGCTCTAAGCGTGCAGGCTTCAGTAGTTGTGGCGCACAGGCTTAGTTGCTCCGTGGCATGTGGGATCTTCCCCGGCCAGGGCTTGAACCCGTGTCCCCTGCATTGGTAGGCGGATTCTTAACCACTGCGCCACCAGGGAAGCCCCCCCTTTTTTTTTAAATCATAAAACTTGACATAATTTATAATTTTACAATGATTTATATGTTTGCTTATTTATTGTCATCTCCGCCCCCCCACTCCCGCCCAGTAGACTGTAAGCTCCTTGGAGGCAGGCACCATAATTAATTTACTCACCACTGTCTTCCCAGAGACTAGCACAGTGCCTGGCACATGCACGCTCCATAGATACTTGTTGAGAAATTAATAAGTCAGTAAATAAAAAGCCATTCAGTTGATCCATCAATGGATGGATCCATCCATAAGTGTATCTGTCCATGCGTGTAAATGTATAACTTCTGTTCTGGTTACCTATTGCTGGATTACAAACCACTGAATTTAATGGCTTAACACAACAACTGATTATCTCATGTTCTGTGTATTCAGTGGTCTCAACTGGGCGGTTTTTCTTGAGGTCTCTCATGTGGCTGCAGCCCAGTGGCAGCTGGAGCTGGAGTCATCTGAAGTGACAGTCAGTGCAGGCTGTCAGCAAGGAGCAGAGCTGGGTTGTCAACTAGAATGTCTGCACCTGGATTCTCCATGTGGCTTGGGCTGCTCACAGCTTGGTGGCTGGGTTCGAGAAGGAGTGTCCCAAGGGAGGATCTCCTTTTGTCTAGGAGACCAAAGCAGAAGCTGCAAGGCTTCTTATGACCTAGCTTCAGAAGACCCACAGTGTCATTTAAGCCATATTCTAGTAGTGACAAGTAAGTCACAAGGCAACCCAGATTCAAGGGAGGAAATTTTACAAGGGCATAAAGGGCTGGTGCTGAGAAGTATGATTCACTGGGGGCCATCTTGGCAGACTAGCTGCTACGATCTCTTATACCATGATGATGTAGGTGCCTCTGTTCCTAGTTTACATTCCTTTGTTTATTTCTCTTAGGCTCTTGCCCTCGCCTTCTATAATTTGTGTCCTTTATTGCAAGGACACTTATTGGTAAAGGTTGAGCATCTCTTCTGCAAGTTTTCAGAGGACTGACGCTAGTCCTTCAATTTCCAGTTACTCCAGGAAGCTGCTGTACGTTTTGGAGGCTAACTTGCTGTGGGAGGGCAGCAGTCTTTCTGCACCTCTTGGTGTGGTGGAAGAGAGGCCAGTGCTGCTGGCTGACATCCAGGAATCTTGGTGCTCGCTGTTCATCGCCAAGAGCAGTGTGCTGACCCCGGCCAGCACGCTCGACTCGACACTGAAATCACTGGCTTTGAGAGCCAAGCCCGAGGAGAAATTGAGTTTGGGATAGTTTCAAGGGTGGGAGATGCCAGCCCTGTCTCAGTTTTGCCTTGGAGCTAGTGTTTTTATCCAAATGTGAAAAACTCTCCCTCTCCACCTCTCTTGCACTCCCACACCTCCCTCTACCCCCCCTTTTCCAAATGTCCTTCCAGCTGCTATTTTCGATTCTGGCCTCAAGGCAAATGTTTCACTGTAGCAGAATTACTGTAAAATTCCTTCCTGTGCTCCCACAGATAATGGGACAATTCCCTAGAGAACCCCGGGAACCTACCACTTCAGAAATGACCCAAAGGCAATCCCAAAAGGCAGATCTGAGGAAAGAGAACTATTATAAAATGTTATCATCAGAGTAAGGAGTCAAACAATATGATTGTTTTTAATGGCACTGGCTGAATCTAGGTACATTTTCTTTCTCTTTTGTGTATTGTCTCTTTCAAAGCACCAAAGACAACTGAGGGGCAGAAAATAGTGTTATGAAGTTTGCTAATGGGCCCATAAACATACAAACCTAGGATATAAAAAGAACTTCAGTGGGCAGTATATAAACAAGGAGAAAATCTTATCCCAAAACAGCTTGGAAAACTGCAGAGGGAGCAGCGTCCTTGAAAACAATGAGTCATAAATCTTTTTTTCTTTTTTTTTGAACTCCTCTCATGGGCAGAGAATACAAAAAAGGGTAGCATGAATACTGATGCTAGGTGTTTCCATTTCACTGCTGTTTCAGCATGTCTGGGGAAGGCATGAGGATCATCTATGTCAAGGTTAAGAAATAATGCCGTCTGAATCATCATGAAAAGGAATCCTCCAATTAAACACTTCTGGAAATTTGTGTGTTGTCTTGAAGCAGTGCTCCTGGTTGCTAATTGGTTTTTCCGTCATGCTTCAGCTATTGAAATACACACTTCACTTCAAATTCATTAGTTCAGTACTAAGACAAGTTCAGATGGGCACCTTTATTGGATCCATTTTAAAGTGTAAAAACAGGTTGTTCACTGTATAAGAGAAATAGATAAAAGTCCTTCCTAAGCAAGTCAGAATGTAATTTACAAAAGTTACAAAAATTGATGACAGCCAAGTGTTTCCTGCAGGACTCTCCCAGGAGACAGACGAGTAGAAAGGTTAAAGACTTATGAGGACAAATGAATAGGTGTTGAGTAGATTTGGCCTCAGTTCCTCATCCCTCGCTCTCTCCATGCCCCTTGCCATGGGATTTTGCAGATCCTCCCCAAGAGGGGAAGAGTAGATTTTCCTACCCTTTGACTCTTGAGTTTGGTCATCTAATTTACTTGGGCCAAAGGAAGATTCACATAGATGGTACAAATAGAGGCTTATAAAAGCACTTGCTCCATTGGACATGTTACTCTTCTACCTCTGCCATTGCCAAGAGAAGAATGTGCCCAGGCTGGCTGGCTGGTCCCAGGAGGGGGGATGGAAAGACACGTGGAGCAGAGTTGCGCTGCTAAGCTCAGCCTGCAAGAGAGCCCCAGCTGACTGCCCATGAATGAGCAAGCCCAGTCTAGATCAGCCAACTCCAACCAATCCCTAGATGCATGAACTGTAATAATAAAGGATTATTATTACTATGGTCGGTTACTGTTGTTGTGCAACAGCAACTAACCAATAGAGGTGTTACGGGGTCATATTGGCCCCCCAGGTAGTTCTATAACCTCAGAATAGGCCTAATGTCATAAGGGTTAATAACAAAATGAATCAACAGAGACAGTAGTGGATATTTGCATAATAGGCCCACCATTCCTATCCAGAACCACAGAAAGCCTTCCTTAGCCTAAAGAAAACTCCTGAATCTTTACCTGAAATCTTCATCTTGTCTTGGGTACCTCCACAAGTTGACATGGAGATAAGGACTCAAGTGCAAGTAGTTTAAGTGGTGTAAGTGTGGGAGTGGGTAACACAAGGGAGGAAAACTTGACAATAAAGGATGTGTTACTAAGCCAGCTACTATAAACAACTGGAGCTTAATCCCATTGGGAGAGCTGAGAGCCAGTGCAGACCATGCCTCAGAGCAATCCCATCCAAGGGATGGGGAGCTGGGGTGCTGCTTCAGCTCTGGCCGGTCAGTCACTGGGGGGATAATATCTGGGTACTTCCAGCCAGCCACACTAGCAGCCAGAGAACACCCTCAGACAGGGAAATGCAGATGTTGGCGATCAGGAGTCTGGTCGTCTTGTACTGGAAGTGATAGGCAAAGGGATAAGGGTGGGGGGCACTGATGTGTCTGCGGCTCCTCCGTTCGGGTTCTGCCTCAATTTGGGGAGCATGAAACCACGGTAGGTTGAGTGCTAGGCAGGTCAAGCATGTGCTGGTCAGATTGGAGCACTGGGACCCCATGTTCTCCTCCATGCCACTATTTTTTTTTAATACTTATGTACATTTTCCTGTGGCTTTTCCAGTCCTTTCTCATCCCTTCTATCACTTTCTAGGGTGTCCATTCCACTGGGGTGAAGATGGGTGGCAACGCCCATGACTGGCTTTTACTGTAGCTGCCCACAAGTCTGACAGTTCAGGTCTGTTTGGTCTGTGGGGCAAAGAGATGGATGCTGTCTATGAAATTGGAAACACAGGCCCTGCAGTTTTACAACATCTACAGTGTCAGACTTCCATCTGAAAAGTATAACATCTGTGTGATAAGGACAGTCACAACTAACACAGTAGCTGTGGCTTGAAAAAGCAATGTGTACGGATCAGTGCTCTCTAAACGTTTTCATGAAAGTTCCGATACCAGCAGAAAAAGTTAAACCGCGTACCCCTAACCCTGCTGGTAGCCCAAAGTGGGTTTATTTGAATATAAAATGTTTTAAATGATTGGACATTGAGTGTAGTGGACCTGACGGTTTTGTGTGCCAGCATCCTTTCCTTGGGGGAAATCACTGTTCACCTATTGCATCATTGCCAGGGGGCTGTTACTCATAATGGCTTTGATCCCTTGTCACAGGGCTGAGATGCTGACATGGACTAGGGAAGGCACCAATTTCCTACCAGTCATGGTACCCCACTGGCACATATCTCAAGCAAGGCACAACTGCAGTGTCTTTTCATAGGTGTATGGATATAAGGAGAAAGAAGTTCTTTTCCTTCTTGTGGTTGGCTAAGTAAGGTAAATAAGGATCCCGAGTTGCCAGCAATCAGCTTAAGTGCAAGTTGGAGAGAGCCTGCATATAGAACGAGGCCAAGCAGAGCAGAAAGATGGAAAGAGAGCTAGAATTCTGACATCATTGGAGTCCCTGTATATCCAGCCACATCTGAAGCTTCATGGGCTTCCCAGACAAGTGAGCCCCTCCAAGAAAAGGGCGAAAAAAAAAAAAAGAAAAGGGCGGTAGGTTTGCTTAAGCTAGTTCATGTGCGACTGAAAGATTCCAAAATTGTTTAGTAAAATAGACATTCCAGAAAAAGTGCCTTGTTTATCCTGTGGCTTCATATTTCCCCCGGCACATTGTCATGTATCCCTTAGGAATGTGTGAGGCCTTATAATCTTTATTTCAGAGATGCTTTAACTGCATCTCTAACTATTCTTCAAATCAGCATTGATTCGGAACACTTTTGCTCTAAATTTCCCCAGCCCCTCCTCAACCTGAGCTGCCTGTGAAGAGTTTAAGCTCTTTGCCATGTCATATCCCAACTACCTGTTCCCCCCACGATTCTCCCAACACTTACAGGTTTGCTCCCATGCCTTCTTGGGTCCTCTGCTATCCACTTAATGTCACTCTTTGCAGATCTCACTCTTCCCTGCCTCCCTACCCTTACCATTTTGATTATGGACAGTCTAACCTTTGGAAAAATCAAATTCATGAGATGTTAGGAGAGAAACTTGTGACAGATTTCTGGGGTCAGAGCAGAGAGAAATAGGCCAGGGTGGCATGACGTCACCAGAGCAGTCTGGGAAAATCCCATTAAGTGGAAGCGGTGTTTGTAAGTGTTGCTGGTTTTCAGCAACAGAAGGCAAAGGCAGGATCCCAACTCCAACACAACCACCACGAAACCTTCCTCCTTTATTAAGAAACTATGTACCTGTAGCACTATACTTAAATGCGATAGAAGTACACAAAAGAGGTAGTAGACAGGTCCTAATTTCAAGGCAGTTTTAATTTAGCTGAAGGATAAAGTAAAAATTTAGAGAATGGTCACGAGGTAAGACATCACAGTGCCATGGCAGAGCAGAACAGAGAACATCAGACGAGTAATCAGCATATGTGGTATAAGGGAATGGCTGAGGGCGGGAAGTTCCTGAAAGAGGGAGTCTTGGAGGAAATGAATCTTGAGCCAGGCCCTGAAGGAAGTAATTGACAGATGTAAACTCTCCAGCTGGCCACAGGGGAAGAGGCTCTTTCTGCAGGGGTTGTGTAACTCAAATCTGCTCTGACCTGTTTGTGAAGACTCAGGCCAACTCTGAAGCTATTTAGCCTGCATCTGTAAGGCTGCACAAAACCACTGTTTTGGTCAAAAGAATTCCGTAGTTTGGCACTGGGCACAGCCTGCAGATGATTTCATGTCTGTAGATCAAAGTCGGACTAGTGTCACCTGCAAGGAAAAAAGAGTTGAAAAATAGTTTCTGTTATGGGTGGGTTTTTTTGTTTTTTTGCCTTCTGTTTCCAAAGTTAAATTTTTTTATTTTATTTTATTTATTTTTTTTGGCCGCGTTGGGTCTTCATTGCTGCGCGTGGGCTTTCTCTAGTTGCGGCGAGCGGGGGCTGCTCTTCGTTGTGGTGAGTGGGCTTCTCATTGCAGTGGCTTCTCTTGTTGTGGAGCACAGGCTCTAGGTGCACAGGCTCAGTAGTTGTGGCTCAAGGGCTCTAGAGCGCACCAGGGAAGTCCCTCCAAAGTTAAATTTTAAGATAAAGATTTTCATCTTGATTACAGCTCTTGGTAAATAGATGTCATTTTAAAAGTCTGATTCCTTGCAGTGAAATGCAGAACTTATGGCCATACAAATTCTTTTTGATATGTTAAATGTGCTAATTGAAGCAGAAGTCCTCTATAAAACACAAACAAACCTACTTTTTGCCTTAGGAGCAGAAAGCTAAAGAGAGACATAATCATCAAGGTTGCAGGTTGTTCTCTCCTTGCAGGAGATATCAGCTAAAACATGGTCTTTACCTATAATGAAAACACATTTTTAAGTTTCTTATTCTGGCAAGATAAAAACAAGTTGTAAAGAAACCACTTCTGTCAAGACTAGAAGCTTTGGCCTTCTTGCCATTGTTAAAAAGCAATCCAAGAAATACTATGTAAGGTTAATTTTGCTGCCCTTTTAAGAAGAATTTTGAAACCATAAAAAGCCTGTAAGGGAAAACAAAGCAATAAGCTGAATTGGAAGGGTGAGTTCCTCTTTGGCAGTAAGTGTCAAATTACAATGTCCCCTGTCTGAGGATAAAACAGAGAACTGTGCTCTTCGAGGCTGCCAACATCTAACTTGACAACCACTACAAAAATTTAACAGTAAATGAAACTGACAGCCGACTTCACAAGATTGAGAATACATCTGGACTTCTCCAGAAAGACAGCCGGACTAGAGTTCATTTCCCTGGAGGCTGGACTACAGCAACACCTAATGAAAACAATGATGGGCACATATTTATTTCCAAGGCATTTGTAACCTGCGTTCTGGTTCCAGTCTTACCGCAGAAGCAAGATCAACTTTCACATCTTTTCACTAAATGGATGGGATGTGAAATTACTCACATTGACAATCAGCATTCTCAAGGGCTCCAGTAATTACATAGCCCAGCACAGCAGGAAAGAGGCACTAACAACAGCACATAGACAATTGGTTACCATCAGTCTCCTCTGGTGCTGGCATATGTATCTGCAGTAAAAAATTGAGGTCTTGGGTAAAACCTACTCCTTCCAAATCCAACCAGCAGAATGCAGTTCGCAGGTGATTTCTTCTCCAGCCATCTTTGGAAAGTTCATGCACCCATATCTAATCATAGCCAGGATTTGTGGGCTGAGAAACCAAGGGCCTAACCTCCTGTCTCATAATTTCTGCCTACCCTCCCCCATCTCACTCCATTCCTCCCATTTTTTATTCTGCTCCATTTGTGAGATGAGAGCCAAAGGACCCCTTTCACAATGGACCATAGTGGACAGCTTCTTTTTCATTTTCATCTTTAAAGGTTCAACCTGTGTAGGATGCTCAGATTGGAGACAGCTCCCAGCTCCTGCCTTCTTAATTGTTTTGTCTCAGATACACCAGTCTATGTAACAGGGACAAAGAATGAAGACAAAAGTAAGCTACTGTCAAGGTAAATTAGGACCCAGGTAGAGAGCCTGTGGCGTATGAATGTGAGAGAAACTGCTCAGAGTTTCCAGACCTCAGATTTGTCTTGCAGTCACCAAAAGCTGATCCAAGACTAATGAAACATCATTCTCAGGAAGGTGCCCATAAGGTCAACTTCCTCACTATTGTAAGAATGATTTATTTCCTCTAAAAGATTCCATCTAATTCAACCAAAAGCAAATTTAATAAGAAGCCCTTTATGTGTTTGTATAAATATAACTTAAGTAGGAAGTTGCTATTTTGACAGTTTGGGAATAAAGGTATAAGTGATGGGAAACAATTCTCATGAAGTACATTAAAATTTGGATTAAAAATATTACAAGATCAGGTTCACCTTTTGGAACTTTTGGTTCAGTTTAGGATCTGGGCTGTCGATCTATCAATAGAAAGACACATTTCTTTCATTCCTTTCCATGTCCAAAGTTAAAATAAATAATAGTAAAATGTTCCTATCCATGTTTGGTATCAAAGAATTTCCTTTCTGCAGTCCCAGAAAACCAGATAGGAGAAGAAAACCAACATTTACTGAATGTCAGGCATTATGTTAGGTACTTTACATACAGTATATATTTCATAAATGTTATCTAATTTAATTTTTACAACACTGAAGAATTATTAAACCCCAGAGTGTCTGGTTCCTACGCTTGAGATCCTCCCTCTGTGTTCCATTATGGCACACAGTTTGCCAATTTTCAGAGAAAGAGAATATAACAAAATTTACTTGACAGTAAAATCATAATGAAAAAAACTTAATCTTCTATTGTGATCAAAAATGCACTTTATCTCAGGTTCGATTTCTCTAAACAGCAACTATCATGGCTTAGCTTTATCTTATTACTTTCACATACATCATAGTTAAAAATAAAACAGGAGTAGGTAAGGCTGCAACTATACTGATCCTATGTCATATTCTAATATCAAATTATTTAATTAATTGCTTTTTCTAATAAAATGAGAGGCCAGAAGAAAAAAAAGGTGGTTATTTGAGAATTTTGGTTGTGTGGATTCCATATAGTATTTGCTATTATTTACCTCTTTGTGTAGATCCATTATGACCTGCTCTCAACATTTGGCCATAAGAACTTCAAGCAAAACAAAATTACGGGCCTTAATTCTCCCAAACAAACGTTTTGTTTTCGAGTTAACTATGACCTTAAATAATAGTTGAAAATATAAACAGGTTCAAGAAGAGTTGAGAAAAACTTGTGGATCTCAGCTGCCTAATAGATTAAGAGGAATAAAGTAATTTGGGGGTACATCCCTAATTTCTGAGAGCATTATCATGGAAAACCACCACTCTTCCCTCAGAGAATATTAAGAGAAAGATTGCATTTTTAATGCATTTCTCAAGTTAATTTCCATCATCTTTCCCTGAAAACCCATTTTGCTTCTTAACTATCTAATCTGTTAATTTTATCATCACTTTTTAAGTCTCCCAGGATAAAAATCTTAGAATAGCATCTCCCAAAATGAGTTCTGTGAAATACTAAGGCCTGTGATATAGTCATAAAGTTCTACCAAATGAGGAATCTCTTTCGGGAATCCTAGATTAAAGATATTATACAGGTTCCACTTCCAGTGATGGCCCCGGAGCTCATGTTAGACCAACGCTTCTGCAGAGGAAAGCTAAATTCTTGAGAAAATATAATTCTTGAAAACTATAAACAAAAACTGGAAAAACTGAATGCAAGCAGATACTGAACGTGGCCAACACTATGAAGAAGGGGATGGCATGGGATGAACTTCCCATTTTTATAGCTGTTGGCCTTTGTGTAAAGCAGGCCCCTACAGACAGCTGTGCCAAGCAGAGTGGCTAAAATTCAAATAGAAACTCAGTATTACTGAGTTGAAGAACTAGAAGACACAGTTCTGGGTGACCACAGCAGCTAGAAAACGGAAGGCATTTCAGAAAGGAGAGAACCAGAAAGGGGGAGGCCCACATTCTTTATATAAACTCTGCCCAAATCTCTGTCTGATATTTGTACCATGCATGCATGGGGCAGACTCCAAGCAGCCCAGCTAAGACTAAAATAAATAAACTGAGATTTTAGTTGATGCCCTTCTCAGGGAAGATAGTTTGCAATTTGAGTTCAGCCACGTTATCTTTCTGCTAAAACAAAAACTGAAAACTCTTTAAAGGAACATGATAGAATTCAGAGTGTCTACAGTGTATTATTCTCAATGTCCAAGGATTATAAAAGAAAGTGAGCTCACAGTGAATGAAAAGATACGAAATCTCAGTAGAAAAATAGAAATTCTAGAACTAAAAAATATAAAATCTTAAAATTACACAGATTTCTTTATTGCAGATTTTTAAAATGTGTTCATGTGCATCATGAGGGAAATGAACTGTGGAACTGTTTCCCAAATTTCATCACAGAACTGTAAAGAACACAATAGAACACAGTTTGAATAATACTACCTTAGACATTCAAGTTAAGGGGTCTGTGATTAGACTGTAAACAAAAGCTCTAGGGCTTTGGTTTGACTCTGGTACTGAATCAGTATTCTGTACGGCAGATATAATTCTGAGATATGGGGCAGAGAACAACTTTGTACTAAGTGCTTGTTATGTGCCAGGCAGTATCATTTCATAAAATAAGTTTTATTGTTCTTGGTTTAATATAAAGTATTTTACTGATAAGAAAGTTGAGCTAAGAAAAAGAACTTCTTTGTTCAAGGTCATCAATTAATAAGCGTAGACCAGGATTCAAACTCAGTTCTGCCAGAATTCAGAGTCCAGACTCTTCATTCTATTCCCTTGATACTCAAAATATGGTGTGTGAACCAGCAGCAGGAGAATTATCTGGGAGCTTGTTAGAAGTGAAGAATCGCAGGTCCTGGTGAAGACCTACTAAATCAGAATCTGCATTTAACAAGGTGCTTGGGAAGTTTGTATGCACATTAAAGCATACAAATGCTTTGAGAAACATTAGTCTATACCAGTGGTTCTCAAAGTGTAATCTCTGGACCAGCAGCATCTGTATCACCTGAGGACTTGTTAGAGATGCAAATTCTTGGACCCAATTCTAGAACTATTAAATCAGAGCATCTGTGTTTTAACAAGCTCTTCAGGTGATTTGATGCACACTAAAGTTTGAGAGCCACCGGTTTATACCACGCTGCCTCATATTAAATTACTGAAAATCATGGAACCTGTCTAGATAGGAAAGTGAGTAAAAGGCAAAAGTGAGTGAAACTTGGATGGTGAGTAGGATCCAAAAATAAACTAAGACCTAGTATAGGATAAAATTTCAAGTAATAACCTATATGAAGAAAAGCGTACAATATTACTGGAAGACATAAAAAGTTATTAAGTCTAAATATGGAGGAAATGCCAATGCTTTACAGATTAACTTTCGCATTTAATATAATTAGAATTACTCTCCTAGTAAGAAGGTGCTTAACAAAGGAATTTTAAACTTCATATAAAGGAATAAACAAGCAAAAATAACCAATAAATTTTTGGAAGAAAAAGGCTAATTCTAGCAGAAATGAAAGCATGCTATAAGGCTACAATAAATAAAACACAAGAATGTATAACTAGATCAATGAAATAGTTTATGTGACTCCCAATGTAGTGATTTTCAAAAAGAGGGGCTTTTTCAAACAATGCGTGCCATTCATTGGAAATTCTAGTATGCCTCCATTTACAACCCTCCTTGTAAAGCACTGCATGTTGTGAGTTTGAATTTTGTGGAGACAGAAAAAATACTAAGAGCCACTTCTCCATAATAAGAATTTTAGATATGATTAAAAGTGTATCTCAAATTAACAGGGGAAAGTCTATTCAGTAATTCATACTGAGGGAAATGGTTAATTATTGGGGGAAAAAAATAAGTTAGAGCTTCCCATCAGAATTTGTACCACATATATTCCAGGTTTTAAAATAGTTTAAAAACACACAACATAGAAGATAGATTTGGTTACATAAAAATTCAAACTTCTGCATATCAAAAAAAAAAAAGCCGCAAAAAATTTAAAAGGCAGTAATAACACAGTTTGTGACAATTATGGAGAAAAGGTTAACAATCTTAATATTTAAAGCATTCTTACAAATCAATGACATAATCATTAATGTCTCAGTAAAAAAAAAGTTAGGCAAAGGACACGAACAGATAAGTTGTGAAAGAATACAAATGTCAATAATTGTAATTTTTAAAAATAAGAACAGGGTTAGAGTAAGCTGTTTTGATAACAAAGATTAGAAAGAAGGATGTCATGTTTCCCTTAAAAATTTCTTTTCACAGAAAAAATGCCCACTTAATGTGAACTGTATTCCTTACTTTGTCATATTTAAATATTTATTTTCATTGCCATATAATTGACATAACATTATATAATATATATTAACTTCAGGTGTGCAACACAATGATTTGATAGTTTTATATATTGTAAAACCATCACCACAATAAGTCTTGTTAACACTATACATAGTTACAATTTTTTTCTTGTGATGAGAACCGTTAAGATCTATTTTCTTAGCAACTTGCAAATATGCAATAGAGTATTATTAAACATAATCATCATGCTATACATTACATCCTCAGTACTAATTTATTTTATAACGGGAAGTTTATACCTTTTGACCTCCTTCACTCATTTCAGCCATTCCCACCCTCCACATCTGGCAACCACCAATCTCTTCTCTGTATCTATGAGTTCACTTTTTGTTTTATTTTGTTTTGTTTTAGATTCCATGTATAAGTGAGACCATACAGTATTTGTCTTTCTCTGTCCAGTTTATTTCACTTAGCATAATGCCCTCAGGGTCCATCCATGTTGTTGCAAATGGCAAAATTTCCTTCTTTTTTTATAGCTGAGTATATTCTACCATATATATACATCACATTTTCTTTATCCATTCATCCATCGATGGACACTTAGGTTGCTTCCATATCTTGGCTATTGTAAATAATGCTGCAGTTAATATGGGGGGGGGGTGCATGTATCTTTTCAAGTCAGTGTTTTCCTTTTCTTTGGATAAATGCCCAGAAGTGAAATTGCTGGATCGTACAGTAGTTCTATGTTTAATTTTGTGAAGAACCTCTGTACTGTTTTCCACAGGGACTACACCAATTTACATTTCTACCAACAGTGCACCAAGGGTTCCCTTTTCTCCACATCCTCGCCAACACTTGTCATTTATCTTTTTTTTTAACAGCCATTCTAACAATGATGAGGTGGTATCTCATTGTGGTTTTGATTTGCATTTCCTTGATGATTAGTGATGCTGAACACCTTTTCATGTACCTGTTGTCCACCTGTATGTCTTCTTTGGAAAAATGTCTGTGCAGATCTTCTGCCCATTTTTTAATCAGGTTGCTTGTTTGCTTTTGAGTTGTATGAGTTCTTTATACAGTTTGGATATTAATCTCTTACCAGATATATGACCTGCAAATATTTTCTCCCATTTGGTAGGTTGCCTTTTCATTTTGCTGATGGTTTCCCTTGTTGTACCAGGAACTTTTTAGTTTGATGTAATCCCACTTGATTTTTGCCTTTGTTGCCTTTGCTTTTGGTGTCAAATCCAAAACTTTTTCATCACCAAGACCAATGTCAAGGAGCTCATCGCCTATGTTTTCTTCTAAAAGTTTTATGGTCTCAGGTCTTTCATTCAAGTCTTTAATCCATTTTGAAGTTAATTCTTTTGTATGGTGTAAGATAGGGGTCCAGTTTCATTCTTTTGCATGTGGCTGTCCAGTTTTTGCAACACCATTTATTGAAGAGACTGTCCTTTTTCCATTGTATATTCTTGGCTCCTTTGTCATAAATTAATTGATAATATATGCATGGGTTTATTTCTGGGCTCTCTATTCTGCTCCATTGATCTATGTGTCTGTTTTTGTGACAATACCATACTGTTTTGATTAATAATTATATTCTAAAATATAAGCCACTAATAATGAACACAAATTAAAACACATGTTTTTACTTAAATTTGGTTATTTAAATTTGGTTAAGATTTTGCCAGGTAACATACATACCAGAAAGTTTCTATATGGAATGGCAAAGTAGCAGAACTTTTATAGAAAGCTAGTTTATAATGACTTCATCCAGTAATCCCACGCATGGAAATTAATCCTAACCAAATAATCAGAGTTTATCCCATAAAAGCAAAAAATTAAAAACAGTTTAAATGACAAAACCCAGAAAAATAATTACAGATACATGATAGTAGATTCATTAGCTATAATATTATGCAGCCATCAAAGTCATGCTTTCAAAGAAAATTTAATGATGTAAAAATAGTTTAATATAATGTTCGGTTAAAAAGGCAAGATAGAAAGTTATATACCATAGAATTTAAATTTTGTACGAAGTGAAAATAAGCTAAAATATTAATGGTGATTTTTCTCTGAATAGTATAATGAGGGTGATCTAAATTTTTTCTTTATTATTTTCTCTTTAACAATAAACATTTATTTTATAATGTGGATTTTAAAAAGTACTTTTTAGTAAAATAGTAAGAAGGGGATTCATGAAAACTCATTTTCTACCATTACTACCAGTGCAAAAAGAGGGCTATTTCTTTTTTTTTAACTTTGGGTTTGTTTGTTTGTTTGTTTGTTTGTTTATTTATTTATTTATGGCTGTGTTGGGTCTTCGTTTCTGTGCGAGGGCTTTCTCTTGTTGCGGCAAGTGGGGACCACTCTTCATCGCGGTGCACGGGCCTCTCACTATCGCGGCCTCTCGTTGTGGGGCACAGGCTCCAGACGCGCAGGCTCAGTAATTGTGGCTCACGGGCCTAGTTGCTCTGCGGCATGTGGGATCTTCCCAGACCAGGGCTCGAACCCGTGTCCCCTGCATTGGCAGGCAGATTCTCAACCACTGCGCCGCCAGGGAAGCCCCCAGGGGGCTATTTCTTATAGAATCAATTAAAAGATATTTATTGGACCAACCACTGAGTTATATGCTACTAGGGGCAAAATAAAGAAATAGTCACTTTCTCTGGCCTCAGTTATCTTAAAATCCCAAATGGAGACATTTTCTCCAGTCTGTATTTTATGTGTACATATGTGATGAGAAATAAACAAGCAAACAGTGCCCAAAAATAACGCCCAAAACGAATTTTCACTGATGTTACTGATTCAGGACACTTGCTTCTATTACTGTAAATCTCAGAATTCTGATCTTAATCATTGCTCCCTGCTGACTGTTCTGCCCCCTTTGTTCCCTCCTCCTTTCCCTGTTGATTGACACCAGTTCTCTACTTCTTCCAGACTCCTCTCTAGCCACACTTCCCCCACATATATTGATATTTTTCTCCCATGCCTTCCATTAAGTGTCTGCTAATATAGAACAACACATATCAACATTTGTCAAATTGGTTGACAGTTCTTGTTTTTACATTTCTTTTTGCTAAGAACTGTGATGGTTCTGAGATTTCCCCCCACTTGCAAATCAAGAAGTTAGCCTGTCACAGTTTCCTGGTTGCTGGCAGAAGTTGTAAGACTCCAAGGTCAGAGACAAAGGATTTTATTATTCATGGGACATCTGGCAGCATGGAGCTTCATGATTCCATTGGTTCCTCTCGCCCCCAAAGTCTCAAAGAGTGACACAAAGGGGTCTAGGTGGGTGCTGTGCACACAGTAGATGTGCCTCAAAGCTGAGGAAACTTAAGTTTAGGGGATCTGAATCTTTAAATGAACGACAAGCAATCCTGCCCAAACTTTGCCCTGGAGGGAGACATTATGTTATTATACTTGACAGTAAACAAACTTGTCCTTTGCACCAGAAGGGGATACAATCTCTAAGGCTCTTTAACTTTACAAATATCCTTGAAAAGTTAGACTGGGACAAAAGCTATCAGTGCCTCTGCTCACAAGATAGAGAGAAACATGGAAGACCCATGGAAAATTTTCTCCCAGCATCTTTTCCAACATTTTTTGGCAACTTTTTATTTTGATACAATTTCAAACTTAAGTTGCAAGCAAGAATAGTTCAAGGAAAGCCCTTATACTACTGTTTGCTAATTACATTTTGTCTCATTTGCTTTTTGAGACATTTTGTCTCATTTTGTCTCAATCTGTATGTGCATGAGTGCACACATGCATTTTCTGAGCAACTTGACAGTAAGTTGAAAACATCTTGCCACAGGGTGGAGGTTTGTCCCAATGTTGGTGATGTTAAATTTGATCCTTAGGTTAGATAATGTCTGCCCAATTCTTCCACTGTAAAGTCATTCTTTTTCCCGTTGTAACTAGTAGTTTATTGGGAAATACTTTGAGACTAGGTAAATATGCTGTTCCCCATAAAAAATTTACCCACTGGTTTTAGCATCCATTGATGACTACCAAACTTCATCATTTCTTCTATATTCTTATTGCCTTGCTACTATAAAGAAGAGCTTTCTCCTCTCCTGCATTAATTTTTTAATTTATTTATGTCTGTTTGGGCTCATAGATTCCTATTTTGCTAAACAGGTTATAATCTATCACTATCATTATTTATTATGATGCTCAAATTGTCTCATATTTGGCAACTAGGAGTGTCTTCAAGCCCTCTCTGGTACAACAAGATCTTCTAGGCTCATCTTATACTTTTCCCATTTCAGACCTGGAATTAGTCTTTTCTCCAGTGATTGCTTTCAGTATTTTGAAATCAAGATCTTAGCTCTTAATATGCTCATTGCTACTGGTGTGATGTTGTTTCTGGGCTCTCACAGCAAGCAGTCTTTCTCTCTCTCTCTCTCTCTCTCTCTCTCACACACACACACACACACACACACACAAACAATCATAAGTTAATACATCTCCAATTCCAAACCAACTCTTTTTCTTTATTGAGATATAATTAACATGTAACATTGTATTAATTTTAGGGGTACAACATAATATCCTGATATATGTATATATTGAGAAATGATTACCACGAGTTTAGTTAACATTCATCACCACAGTTATAAGTTTTTTCTTGAAAAAAGATGAAAACTTTTAAAATCCACCCTTAGCAACTTTCAAATATACAATATAGTTTTGTTAACTATAGTTACAATGCTGTACATTACATCCCCAGGACTTACTTCTCTTATAACTGGAAGTATGCACCTTTTGACCACCTTTATCCAGTTCCCCGTCCCCCTAACCCACACCTATGGTAACCACAAATCTGATCTCTTTTTCTATGTTTTTTTTCCTCCCCCTTTTTTTTTTTTAAATTTTTTATTTATTTATTTATTTTTAGCTGTGTTGGGTCTTCGTTTCTGTGCGAGGGCTTTCTCTAGTTGTGGCAAGTGGGGGCCACTCTTCATTGCGGTCCGCGGGCCTTTCACTGTCGCGGCCTCTCTTGTTGCGGAGCACGGGCTCCAGACGCGCAGGCTCAGCAGCTGTGGCTCACGGGCCTAGTTGCTCCGTGGCATGTGGGATCTTCCCAGCCCAGGGCTCGAACCCGTGTCCCCTGCATTGGCAGGCAGATTCTCAACCACTGCGCCACCAGGGAAGCCCCTTCTCCTCCCCTTTTTAAAAAAGGTTCTAAATATAAGTGATGTCATCATCATACAGTATTTGTCTTTCTCTGTCTGATTTATTTTACTTAGCATTATGCCCTCAAGATCCATCCATGTTGTTGCAAATGGCAGGATTTTCTTCTTTTTTATGGCTGAACGATATTCCTCTGTGTGTGTGTGTGTGTGTGTGTGTGTGTGTATGAGAGAGAGAGAGAGAGAGAGACACACATCTTCTTTGTCCATTGATCTATCAGTGGACACTTAGGTTGTTTCCATGTCTTGGCTATTGTAAATAATGCTGCTATGAACATGGGGGTGCAGATATCTTTTTGACAGTGGTTTTTTTCCCTTTGGGTATATTCCCAGAAGTGGAATTGCTGGATCATATGGTAACTCTGTTTTTAACTTTTTTAGAGGAGACTTCATACTCTTTTCCATAGTGGCTGTACCAGTTTACAATCCCATCAATAATGCACAGGGATTTATTTTTCTCCCCATCCTCGCCAGCATTTATTGCTTGTCTTTTTGATGATAGCCATTCTAACAGGCATGAGGTGATAACTCATTCCCCTAATGATTAGTGATGTTGAGACTCTTTCATGTAACTGTTGGCCTTCTTTGGATTGTCTATTCCTGCCCATTTTTAATTGGATTATTTGGGTTATTTTGCTACTGAGTTGTATGAATTCTTTTTATATTTTGGATATTAACCCTTTATCAGATATATGGTTCACAAGTATTTTTTCCCAATGCATAAACTATCTTTTCATTTTGTTGATGGTTTGCTGTGCAGAAGCTTTTCAGTTTGATGTAGTCCCACTTGTTTATTTTTAATTTTGTTGCTTGTACTTTAGATGTCATATCCAAAAAAATCACTACTAAGACCCATGTCAAGGAGCTTTTTCAGTATATTTTCTTCTAGGAGTTTTATGGTCTTTGGTCTTACATTTAAGTCTTTAGCCCATTTCAAGTTAATTTTGTGGGGGAAGATAGGGGTCTAGTTTCATTCTTTTACATGGGTATATCCTATTTCCCCAGCACCATTTATTGAAGAAACTGTATTTTCTCCATTGCGTATTCTCAGCTCTCATCAAATATTATTTGCCAATATATGCATGGGTTTATTCCTAGGCTCTTGATTCTGTGCCATTGTTCTATGTGTCTGTTTTTACACCAATACCATACTGTTTTGATTACTGTAGCTTTATAATATAGCTTGAAATCAGGAAGTGTGATGCCTCCCAATTTGTTCTTCTTTTCTCAGGATTGCTTTGGCTATTCAGGGTCTTTTGTGGTTCCATATAAATTTTAGGAAAGCTTTTTTCTACTTTTGTAAAAAAATAACTGCTGTTGGACTCTTGATAGGGATTACATTTGACCTATAGATGGCTTTGGGCAGTATGGGCATTTTAACAATATTCTTCCAATCCATGAACTTGGGATACCTTTCCATTTATTTCTGGCTTCTTCAATTTCTCTCATTAATGTCTTGTGGTTTTCAATGTAGAGATCTTTCACCTCCTTGGTTAAATTTATTCCTATGTATTTTATTGCTCTTGATGCTATTGTAAATGGGATAATTTGTTTTTCAGATAATTTATTGTTAGTATATAGAAACACTACTGATTTTTGCATGTTAATTTTGTATCTTGCAACTTTACTGAATTTGTTGATTAGATCTGTTTTTTGGTGGAGTCCTTAGGATATTCTATATATAAAATCATGTCATTTTCAGATAGAAACAACTTTACTTCATCCTTTCCAATTCAGATGCCTTTTCCACTTTTTTTCCCCTCCTGGTTAACTGCCCTAGCTAGGATTTCCAGTATTATGTTGAATAGGAGTGAGAATGGGCACCCTTGTCTTGTTCCTGATCTTAGAGGAAAAGCTTTCAACCTTTCACTGTTGAGTATGATGTTAGCTCTAGGCTTGTGATATATGGCCTTTATTATGTCAAATTACATTCCTTTTAAACCTAATTTGTTAAAAGTTTTTTTAAAATCATGGATGGATGTTGAATTTTTTCAATTTTTTTCCTGCATTTCCTGCATCGTATTTTTCTTTCATTCTATTAATATGATGTATCATATTGATTTGCCATCCCTGTATCCCAGGGATGATTCCCACTTGATCATGGTGAATGATCCCTTTAAAAATGCTACTGAGGGACTTGCCTCATGGTGCAGTGGTTAAGAATCTGCCTGCCAATGCAGGGGACACGGGTTTGAACCCTGGTCTGGGAAGATCCCACATGCCATGGAGCAACTAAGCCTGTGTGCCACAACTACTGAGCTTGTGCTGTAGAGCCCGCGAGCCACAACTACTGAGCCCACATACCACAACTACTGAAGCCCGCATGCCTAGAGCCTGTGCTCTGCAACAAGAGAAGCCACCACAATGAGAAGCCCATGCACTGCAATGAAGGGTAGCCCCCACTCGCCGCAACTAGAGAAAGCCCACGTGCAGCAACAAAGACCCAATGTGGCCAAAAATAAAATAAATAAATAAATAAATTTATTTTTTAAAAAATGCTACTGAATTTCATTTGCTAATACTTTATTGAGAATTTTTGCATCTATTTTCATCAAGATAATGGCCAGTAGTTTTCTTTTCTCATAGTGTCCTTTTCTGACTTTGGTAGCAGGTAATGCTGGCCTCGTAAAATGAGTTTGGGAATGTTCCCTCCTCTCCAATTGTTTGGAAGAGTCTGAGAAGGATTGGTGTTAATTCTTCTTTAAATGTTTGGTAAAATTCACCCGTAAAGTCATCTGATCCTGACCTTTTCTTCACTGGGAGATTTTTTCTTCATTCTTCATTCAGTCTCTTTACTAATAACTGGCCTGTTCAGATTTTCTGTTTCTTTCTGATTCAGTCTTGGTAAGTTGTATGTTTCTAAGATTTTGTCCATTTCTCTTAGGTTATCCAGTTTGTTGGCATATAGTTTTACATAGAAGCCTCATGATCCTTTGTATTTCTGTGGTATCTGTTGTAACATCTCCTTTTTCAGTTATAATTTTGTTGATTTGTGTCCTCTTCTTTCCTTGGTTAATTTAGCTCAAAGTTTATCAATTTTATCTTTTCAAAGAAATAACTCCTAGTTTTGTTAATTATTTCTATTATTTTCCTGTTCTCTATTTCATTTATTTATGCTCTAATCTTTATTATTTCCTTCCTTCTGCTAACTTAAGGCTCAATTTGCTTTTTCTAGTTGCTTAAGGCATTGAGTTAGGTTGTTTGCAGTGTTTCTTGTTTCTTAATGTAGGCATTTATTGCTATGAACTTCCCTCTTACAATGGCTTTTGTTGCATCCCGTAAGTTTTAGTATGTTGTGTTTCCAATTTCATTTGTCTCAACACATTTTTTTACTTCCCTTTTAATTTATGCTTTGATCCATTGGTTGTTCAGGAGAGTGCTTAATTTCCATGTATTTGTGAGTTTTCCAGTTTTCCTTCTGTTATTGATTTCTACTTTCATACCATTGTAGTCAGAGAAGATACTTGGTATGATTTCAATCTTCCTAAATTTTCCAGGACTTCTTTTGTGGCCTAATATATGGTCTGTCCTAGAAAGTATTCCATGTGTGCTTGAGAAGAATGTGAATTCTGCTGTTATCTATGGTGTTCTGTATGTCAGGTCCATTTGCTCCATTGTGTTGTTCAAATCCACTGTTTCCTTATTGAGTCTCTGTGTGGATGATCTCTCCATTGTTGAGAGTGGGGTATTAAAGTCCCCAACTACTATTGTATTGCTGTTTATCTCTCCTGTTAGCTCTGTTAGTTTTTGCTTTACATATTTAAGTGCTTCAATGTTGGGTGTGCAAATATTTACAACTGTTATATCCTCCTGATGTACTGATCGCTTTATCATTAATGACCTTTTTCTCTTTTTACCATTTTTCATTTCAAGTCTCTTTTGTCTAAGTAACTGATAGCTACTGCTATACCATTGTCTGATAAGTCTGATAGCTACCTCTTTTGTTGTTGTTGTTACCATTTGCTTGAAGTATCCTTTCACTCTCAGTCTGTGTGCTTTAAGGCTAAAGTGAGTCTCATGTAGGCAGCATAACATTGGATCTTGTTTTTATAATTATTCAGCCATTCTGTGTCTTTTGATTGGAGAATCTAATTATTAAAGTAATTATTGATAGGTCAGGACTTAAAACTGCCATTTTGTTAATTGTTTTCTGGCTTTTGTAGATCCATTATTCTTATACTGCTGTCTTTGTGTGTGTGTGTGTGTGTGTGTGTGTGTGCGTGTTTTGATGTTTTTTGGTTTCAGTATGCTTCGACTTCTTTATCATGTTCTTTTGCGTAATTACTACAGGTAAATCTCCCTTGTGGGTACCCTGACACTTACATAAAATATCTTAAAATTATAACACCCTATTTTAAAGTGATAACAACTCCAATAGCATTCCTAAACTTTACACTTTTCCTTCTCTTCCCCCTCACGTTTTAGGTTATGATGTTATAGTTTACATATTTTTTATATCATGTAACAAATAAGATTATTGTAGTTATGCTTTTTTACTATGTTTTTTTACTTTACTTTTACTTTTAAAATTTTTATTGGAGTGTAGTTGATTTATAATATTGTGTTTCTGCTGTACAGTAAAGTGAATCAGTTATAGATACACATATATCCTCTCTTTTTTAGATTCTTTTCTCACATAGGTCATTATAGAGTATTGAGTAGAGTTCCTTGTGCTATACAATAGATCCTTATTAATTATCTATTTTATATATAATACTGTGTATATGTCAATCCCAATCTCCCAATTTATCCCCCATTCCCCCTGGTAACCATAAGATTGTTTCCTAATCTGTGAGTCTGTTTCTGTTTTGTAAATAAGTTCATTTGTACCATTTTTTAAAATTCCACATATAAGTGATATCATATGATATTTGTCCTTCTCTTTCTGACTTACTTCACTCAGCATGACAATCTCTAGGTCCGTCCATGTTGCTACAAATGGCATGATTTCATTCTTTTTATGGCTTAGTAATATTCCATTGTATATATGTACCACATCTTCTTTATCCATTCTTCTTTTGATGGACATTTATGTTGCTTCCATGTCCTAGCTATTGTAAATAGTGCTGCAATGAACATCAGGGTGCATGTATCTCTTTGAATTATGGTTTTCTCCACGTATATGCCCAAGAGTGGGATTGTTGGATCATATGATAGCTCTATTTTTAGTTTATTAAGGACCTCCATACTGTTCTCCATAGTTGCTGTACCAATTTACATTCCCAACAACAGTGTAGGAGGGTTCCCTTTTCTCCACACCCTCTCCAGCATTTATTGTTGGTAGATTTTTTGATGATGCCCATTCTGACTGATGTGAGGTGATACCTCATTGTAGTTTTGATTTGCATTTCTCTAATAACTAGTGATGCTGAGCATCTTTTCATGTACTCTTTGGCAATCTGTATGTCTTCTTTGGAGAAATGTCTATTTAGGTCTTCCACTCATTTTTCAATGTTTTTTTTTTTATATTGAGCTGCATGAGCTGTTTGTATATTTTGGAGATTAATCCCTTTTTGGTCTCTTCATCTGCAAATATTTTCTCCCATTCTGTGGATTGTTTTTTCATTTTGTCTATGGTTCCTTTGCTGTGCAAAAGCTTTTGAGTTTAATTATGTCCCATTTATTTTTATTTTCATTACTCTAGGAGGTGGATCAAGAAAGATCTTGCTGCGATTTGTGTCAGAGTGTTCTGCTTATGTTTTCTTCTAAGAGTTTTACAGTATCCAGCCTTAAATTTAGGTCTTTAACCCATTTTGACTTTATTTTTGTGTATGATGTTAGGGAGTGTCCTAATTCATTCTTTTACATGTAGCTGTCCACTTTTTGCAGCACCACTTATTGAAAAGACTGTCTTTTCTCCACTATATATTCTTGCCACCTTTGTCATAGATTAGGTGACCACAGGTGTGTGGGTTTATCTCTGGACATTTTGTCCTGTTACATTGATCTTATTTCTTTGTGCCAGTACCATACTGTTTTGATAACTGTAGCTTTGTAGTATAGTCTGAAGTCAGGGCACCTGATTCCTCCAGCTCTGTTTTTCTTTCTCAAGATTGCTTTGGCTATTCAGGGTCTTTTGTGTTTCCACACACATTGTAAAATCTTTTAATTCTATGAAAAATGCCATTGGTAATTTAATAGGGATTACATTGAATCTGTAGCTTGCTGTGGGTAGTATAGTCATTTTGATAATATTGATTCTTCCAATCCAAGAACTGGTATATCTCTCCATTTGTTTATATCATCTTTGATTTCTTTCATCAGTATCTTATAGTTTTCTGAGTACAGGTCTTTTGCCTCCTTAGGTAGGTTTATTCCTAGGTATTTTATTCTTTTTGATGCGATGGTAAATGGGATTGTTTCCTTTCCCTTTCTGATCTTTCGTTGTTAGTGTGTAGGAATGCAAGAGATTTCTGTGTATTAATTTTGTATCCTGAAACTTTACCAAATTCATTGATGGGCTCTAGTAGTTTTCTGGTAACATCTTCAGAATTTTCTATGTATAGTATCATGTCATCTGCACACAGTGACAGTTTTACTTCTTTTCCAGTTTGGATTCCTTTTATTTCTTTTTCTTCTCTGATTGCCATGCCTAGGACTTCCAAAACTATGTTGAATAAAATTGGCGAGACTGGACATCCTTGTCTTGTTCCTGATCTTAGAGGAAATGCTTTCAGTTTTTCACCATTGAGAATGATGTTTGCTGTGGGTTTGTCATATATGGCCTTTATTATGTTGAGGTAACTTCCCTCTATGCCTACTTTCTGGAGAGTTTTTATCATAAATGAGTGGTAAATTTTGTCAAAAGCTTTTTCTGCATCTATTGAGATGATCATATGGTTTTTTTCTTCAGTTTGTTAATGTAGTGTTTCACATTGATTGATTTGTGAATGTTGAAGAATCCTTGCATCCCTGGGATAAATCCCACTTGATCACGGTGTATGTGTTGTTGGATTTGGTTTGCTAGTATTTTGTTGAGGATTTTTACATGTATGTTCATCAGTGATAATGGCCTGTAATTTTTTCTGTGTGGTAACTTTGGTGTTTTTTTTTTTTTTTTTTAAAGAAGGATATTTATTTTACTTTTTTTTTTAAAGGAATTCCTTTATTTTTATTTTTATTTTATTTATTTATTTATTTATGGCTGTGTTGGATCTTAGTTTCTGTGCGAGGGCTTTCTCTAGTTGTGGCGAGCGGGGGCCACTCTTCATCGCGGTGCGTGGGCCTCTCACTATCGCGGCCTCTCTTGTTGCGGAGCACAGGCTCCAGACGTGCAGGCTCAGTAGTTGTGGCTCATGGGCCCAGTTGCTCCGCGGCATGTGGGATCCTCCCAGACCAGGGCTCGAACCCGTGTCCCCTGCATTGGCAGGCAGATTCTCAACCACTGTGCCACCAGGGAAGCCCCGGTATCTTTGGTTTTGGTATCAGGGTGATGGTGGCCTTGTAGAATGAGCTTGAGAGTGTTCTTTCCTCTGCAATTTTTTGGAAGATTTTCAGAAGCATAGGTATTAACTCCTCTCTAAATATTTGATAGAATTCCTCTGTGAAACCATCTGGTCCTGGACTTTTGTTTGTTGGAAGTTTTTAAATCAGTTTCAATTTCAGTACTTGTGATTATTCTGTTCATGTCTTCTATTTCTTCTTGGTTCAGTCTTGGAATGTTGTACCTTTCCAAGAATTTGTCCACTTCTTCTAAGTTGTCCATTTTATTGGTATATAGTTGCTTGTAGTAGTCTTTTATGATTTATTTATTTATTTGGCCACACTGCACAGCATATGGGAATCTTAGTTCCCTGACCAGGATTGAACCTGTGCCCTCTGCAGTGGAAGTGCAGAGTCCTAACTGCCAGGGAGTTCTCTCCTTTTTCATTTCTAATATTATTGATTTGAGTCTTCTCCTTTTTTTCTTGATGAGTCTGGCTAAAGGTTTATCAATTTTGTTTATCTTTTCAAAGAACCAGCTTTTAGTTTCATTGATCTTTTCTATTGTTTTCTTCATCTATATTTCATTTATTTCTGCTCTGATCTTTGTGATTTCTTTCCTTCTACTAACTTTGGGTTTTGTTTGTTCTTCTTTCTCTGGTTGCTTTAGGTGTAAGGTTAAGCTGTTTTTTGTTTTGGGGTTTTTTTAATTAATTAATTAATTTATTTATGGCTGCGTTGGGTCTTCATTGCCACGCACAGGCTTTCTTTAGTTGCGGTGAGCAGGGGCTACTCTTTGTTGCAGTGCATGGGCTTCTCATTGTGGTGGCTTCTCTTGTTGCTGAGCACAGGCTCAGTAGTTGTGGCACATGGGCTTAGTTGCTCTGCAGCATGTGGGATCTTCCCAGACCAGGGCTTGAACCCGTGTTCCCTGCATTGGCAGGCAGATTCTTAACCACTGCACCACCAGGGAAGCCTGGTTAAGCTGTTTATTGGAGATTTTTCTTGTTTCCTGAGGTAAGATTGTACTGCTATAAACTTCCCTCTTAGAACTGCTTTTGCTGCATCCCATAGGTTTTGGATCATCGTGTTTTTGTTGTCATTTGTCTCTAGGTATTTTTTGATTTCCTCTTTGATTTCTTCGGTGATCCATTGGTTGTTTAGTAATATATTGTTTAGTCTCCATGTGTTTGTGTTTTTTACAGTTTTTTTCCTGTAATTTATTTCTAATCTCATAGCATTGTGGTCAGAAAAGATGCTTGATATGATTTCAATTTTCTTAAACTTACTGAGGTTTGATTTGTGGCCCAAGATGTGATCTATTGTAGAGAATGTTCCATGTGCATTTGAGAAGAAAGTGTATTCTGCTTTCAGATGGAATATTCTATAAATATCAAGTCCATCTGATCCAATGTGTCATTTAAGGTTTGTGTTTCCTTATTAATTTTCTGTCTAGATGATCTGTCCATTGGTGTAAGTTGGGTGTTAAAGTCCCCCACCATTATTGTGTTACTGTTGATTTCCTCTTTTATGGCTGTTAGCATTTGGCTTACATACTGAGGTCCTCCTATGTTGGGTGAATATATATTTACAATTTTTATATCCTCTTCTTGGATTGATCCCTTGATCATTATATAGTGTCCTTCCTTGTCTCTTGTAAAAGTCTGTTTTAAAGTCTATTTTGTCTGATATGAGTATTGCTACTCCAGCATTCTTTAGGTTTCCATTTGTATGGCATACCTTTTTCCATCCCCTCACTTTCAGTCTGTATGTGTCCCTAGATGTGAAATGGGTCTCTTGTAGACAGCATATATATGGGTCTCGTTTTTGTATCCATTCAGCCAGTCTGTGTCTTTTGGTCGGAGCATTTAATCCATTTACATTTAAGGTAATTATCAATATGTGTATTCCTATTGACATTTTTCATTGTTTTGGGTTTGCTTTTGTAGTTCTTTTTTCTTCCCTTCCTCTTTTGTTCTCTTGTGATCTGACAACTATCTGTAGTGTTGTGTTTGGTTTGCTTTTCCTCTTTTTTGTGTGTATTTATTGTAGTTTTTGGGTTGCTGTTCCCATGAGGTTTTTGATATAGCAATACACACACACACACACACACACACACACACACACGGTTGTTTTAAGTTGATGGTCTCTTTCACGCCTAGAGAGTTTCCTTTAGCATTTGTTGTAAAGCTGGTTTGGTGGTGCTGAATTCTCTTAGCTTTTGCTTGTATGTAAAGCTTTTGATTTCTGCATCAAATCTAAATGAGATCCTTGCTGGGTAGAGTATTCTTGGTTGTAGGTTTTTCCCTTTCATCACTTTAAATATATTCTGCCACTCCTTTCTGGCCTGCAGTTTCTGCTGAAAAATCAGCTGATAACCTTATGGGGATTCCCTTGTATGTTATTTGTTGCTTTTCCCCTGTTGCTTTTAATATTTTTTCTTTGTCTTTAATTTTTGCCAGTTTGATTAATGTGTCTTGGAGTGTTACTCCTTGAGTTCATCCTGTATGGGACTCTCTGCACTTCCTGGACTTGATTGTTTCCTTTCTCATGCTAGGGAAGTTTTCAGCTATAATATCTTCAAATATTTTCTCAGGCTCTTTCTCTTTCTGTTCTCCTGTGACCTCTATAATGTTAATGTTGGTGCATTTAATGTTGTCCCAGAGATCTCTGAGACTGTCCTCATTTCTTTGCATTCTTTTTTCTTTATTCTGTTCTGTGGCAGTGATTTCCACCACTCTGTCTTCCAGCTCACTTATTTGTTCTTCTGCCTCAGTTATTCTGCTATTGATGCCTTCTAGTGTATTTTTCATTCAGTTATTGTATTGTTCTTCTCTTTGTTCTTTAAATCTTCTAGGTCCTTGCTAAACATCTCTTGTGTCTTCTCAACCTGTGCCTCCATTCTTTTTCTGAGATTTTGGATCATCTTTACTTACCTTTACTCTGAATTCTTTTTCAGGTAGATTGCTTATCTCTTCTTCATTTAGTTGTTCTTGTGGGTTTTTATCTTGTTCCTTCGTTTCCAACATATTTCTCTGCCATCTCATTTTGTCTAACTTTGTGTGTTTGTGGTCTCCTTTCTGCAGGCTGCAGGATCATAGTTCCTCTTCTGGTGTCTGCCCCCTGGTGGGTGAGGTTGGTCCAGGGGCTTGTGCATGCTCCCTGGTGGGAGGGACTGGTGCCTGCCCTCTGGTGGGTGGAGCTGGGGCTTGTCCCTCTTGTGGGCAGGGCCATGCCAAGGGGTGTGTTTTGAGGTAACTGTGAGCTCAGTACAACTTTGGGCAGCCTGTCTGTTAATGGGTGGGGCTCTGTTCCTGTCTTGCTGGTTATTTGGCCTGAGGTGTTCCAGCTCTGGAGCCTGTAGGCAGTTGGGTGGGGCCGGGTCTTGGTGCCAAAATGGGGACCTCTGGAAGAGCTCATGATGATCAGTATTCCCTGGGGCCTCCACCACCAGTGTCCTTGCCCCCACAGTGAGCTATAGCCAACCCCTGCCTCCCCAGGAGACCCTCCAAGATCCCTAATTAGGCCTAGCCCTGGTTCCTATGGAGTTATTGCTTTGTGCTGGGTCCCAGTGCATGAGAGGTCTTGTGTGCACCCTCCAGGAGTGGAGTCTCTGCTTATCTCAGCCCTGTGGAGCTCATGCACTCAAGCTCTGCTGCCCTTCAAAGCCAAATGCTCTGGGGGTTCTTCCTCCTGATGCCTGACCCTCAGACTGTCTTGGAGGGCTATTTTTATGTGGGAACATCCCTGCATAGCCTGTGTGGGTTAATAATTTTTGGTGTGAGGGCTGTTTTTAGTATGGATGTCTGCCACCTCTTTCCTCAGTGTAAGCTGGCCATTATCCCCTTGATAGGAGGTGTGACTGATGTTGTGGTGACCTGAGCCTGCACTGGATATTGAGTGGGGCCTCTCCTCTGCTCTGTGGCTGTTACTGCCCTGTCAGGGGCAGGGTCTGCTCCCTAGTTGTTGGAGTAGAGGCCCCCAGATCTGTTTCTGAGCTGTGTTTCTGATCTGCGGTGTGAGTTAGGCAGGATTGGAGCACTCCCACTGGGAGAGAAGCCACTGAGTATTCCTCCACTGGAGCTGTTCACCTGTGAGTGCACTCTGTTGTGTCACTTCTCACCTGTTTTGCTGGCTCACAAATTACACTGCTGTTGGAACTGCTCTCAGTCCCACCTTAACCATGGGTATGCGGGCAATTGGCTCTGGTGTTTCTCAGGCATTATTTTCACCAGGCCACCTGTGTAGATCCACCAATGCCAGGTCCCAAGACTGCAGTAGTCGTGCACCTGGACCCGCTATGGAGGCTATGGAGGCAGCTCAGATTCTGGCCTGCTCCAATCCCTGCATTTACATGCCCACAAAGCCCACAACTGCTAAAGCTAGACCCATCTCAGCTATGGGAGCACCCATCCATTTGGATGTTCCACAGGTGCTGAGTTTACAAAGCTGGCCGGGTTGGGGCAGGGTGGGGTGGAGGGGGTTGGTGTTATGAATATGTGGTTCCTGCAGCTGCGTGGAGAGATCTCAACTCTTCTTCCTTAGTAGCATGGCCCCAAGGCTCAGCTATGGTTTCAGCCGCACCTTTGCGTGTGGGCCTCCCACCAGCATCTGCTCCCCGAGGCTGCCCCAGAGCACACATGCCTGCCCAGGTCTGTGGAGGCTGAGGCAGTGATGGGCAGGGCGCACAAGCCCGCTGGGGCCAGCAGGGGCAAAGGAGGCAGTGGCAGTTTTTTAACTTTTAAACTAGAGTTGTAAGTGAATTACACACTGCCATTACCATATTACAGAATCTAACTTTGACTATCTATTTACCATTACCAGTGAGTTATACATTACCTTCTTATGTTTTTATGATGTTAAGTGGTATCCTTTTACTTCCACTCAGAGAACTCACTTTAGCATTTCTAGTAAGGCTGGTCTAATGATGATGAACTCCCTCAACTTTTGTTTGTTTGGGAAAGTCTTTATTTCTCCTTCATTTCTCAAGGACAGCTTTGCCTAGTATAGAATTCTTGGTTGACAGGATTTTTTTTTTCTGTCACTGTATGTAAACTGTAATAACATAAAATGTGAGGGGGAGGAGAATAAAAAGTGTAAAGTTTGAGAATTCTATTGACGTTATCACTTTATAATAGGGTGTTATAATTTTAAGGTATTTTATGTAAGCCTCATGGTGCCCACAAGGGAGAAACCTGTAGTAATTACACAAAAGAATAAGATAAAGAAGTCAAAAGCATACTGATATCAAAACACATTCAAAATATTTTGAAAATATCATTCCATTCTCTTCTGGCCTAAAAAGTTTCTGTTGAGAAATCTACTGATAAACTTATGAGGTACCCTTGTATGTAACTTCTCTCTTCTCTCTTGCAGCTTTCAAAATTCTTTCTTTCACTTTTGACAATTCAATGATAATGTGTCTTGGTGTAACCCTATTCAGGCTCAACCTATTTGAAGTCCTTTGGGCCTCATGGATCTGGATGTCCATTTCTTTCCCCAGGTTTGGAAAGTTTTCAGCCATTATTGCCTTAAATATACTTTGTTCCCTTTTCTCTCCTCTTTCTGGAATTCTCATAATGTGAATATTGCTTCTGTTGATTGTGTCCCATAGGTCTTGTAGGCTTTCTTCACTGTTCTTCATTCTTGTTTTCCTTTTGCACCTTTCAAATGTCCTGTCTTCTATGTCACTGTTTCTTTTTTCTGCGTGCTTGAGTCTGCTTCTGAAACTCTATTGAATTCTTCAGTTCAGTCATTGTATTTTTCAGCTTTAGGATTTGTTTGGTTTTTGATGGTTTCTATTTCTCTGAACTTCTGATTTTGTTCATGCGTTGTTTTCCTAATTTCATTTAGTTTTCTAATCACTTAAAACAAAAGTTTGTGTTTTTTTGCTGTCTGGGTGATTTATTTTATTAATTTTTTTAAAATTGGAGCATAGTTGATTTATAATGTTGTGTTAGTTTCTGCTGTAGAGCAAAAAGTGAGTCAGTTATACATATATCCACTTTTTTAGATTCTATTCCCATATAGGTCATTACAGAGTATTGAATAGAGTTCCCTGTGCTATACAGTAGACTCTTATTAGTTATCTATTTTATATATAGTAGTGTGTATATGTCAATCCCAGTCTCCCAATTTATCTCCCCCTTTTCCCCCTTGGTAACTGTAAGTTTGTTTTCTACATCTGTGACTCAATTTCTGTTTTGTTAACAGACTCATTTGTACCATTTTTTTAGGTTTCACATATAAGCGATATCATATGATATTTGTCTTTCTCTGTCTGACTTACTTCACTCAGTATGACAATCCACGTCACTCCAAATGGCATTACTTCATTCTTTTTTATGTAGTTTTCTAATCAGTAGATGGGTATCACATTTCCATATGAAGAACAGCATTATTATGGCAAAGAAATCATAATTTGTTAATGACCAAATACACTTCTTTAAAAATAAACTACTATTTCCTTTTTGGTTAGTTTTTAATAATTACAAAGTGAAAAATACATTAACAGAATCAGTCAATGATGTTCTACCTAACAAATTCCTTTTCTTGGATCCTCAGTAGGTAATAGTTTTCTAGTTATAAATTCTCTTCTGGGCTGTTTAAAAGGCAAATTTAAATAGCACAAAGAAAAAATTCTAAAACACTGAAAGAAGGGGCTAGTATTTTATGGCTGTGCTATGAAATATGCTTGATAAACTGCACCTGTGAGGGTTTCCAGTTGTATATGTGTGCACATGGGTGCACAGTGAAATTCACTGCCTGAGAGAACGGGGATGTATAACACAGCTTTTTTAAAAACTAGCAAACAGACACACTAAGATATTTAGGAACCATGTCCTTAAACATAAAGACATATATAGGACGTAGGGAGAAACACCTCAGTTTTAGGAACTGGGTAGGCCTAATTTTGAATCCCAGCTCCACCACCAGCCAATTATAACTCCTCTGAGCTTCAGTTTTCTTATCCATAAAGTGGTGGTAAGAATACCTAAGTAGCAGAGGTGTTGTGAGGATTAAATGAGACTAAACGTTAGGGACTTATGGTTAGGAATCAAGCTTTCACTCATCACCACAGCCAGGGATGTCTGTCTGCTTTCCTGCCTCCATCCACTCTTAAGGGGGTAATGTGGTCTCAAAGAGCATGAGTTTTGGAGTCAGTTCAATTCCAGCCAGGAGTCCTGGCTTTGCTTCTTAAAAACTTGTGATCTCAGGCAAGTTAATGTCCCTGAGCCTTATCAGAGATAAGGATACCCACCATATTAGATTAATGTGCAGATTCAATCATATGGTTATATTTAGCTCCTACCACAGCAACTGGTAGGATATAGTCAATGCAAACTGTATTGCTTCAGCATGTGCTTCTTAAATGTGAATGACTTTACATGCCATAGGTAAACAGGGAATTGGTATAACATGGAAGTCATTTTGGTTCCTATGCAATTTTTTTTCTAGCGTGTTAATATTTTGAAGCAACCAGAGGCAAGCTTTCTCATAGTAACTACCTCTTTTTTTTTTTTTTTTTTTTTAATTTTTGGCTATGTTGGGTCTTCATTGCTGCACGCGGGCTTTCTCTAGTTGTGGCGAGCGGGGGCTACTCTTCGTTGCAGTGCGCAGGTTTCTCATTGAGGTGGCTTCTCTTGTTGCAGAGCATGGGCTCTAGCGTGCAGGCGTCAGTAGTTGTGGCACGTGGGCTCAGTACTTGTGGCTCGCGAGCTGTAGAGCGCAGGCTCAGTAGTTGTGGCGCACGGGCTTAGTTGCTCCACAGCATGTGGGATCTTCCTGGACCAGGGCTCGAACCCATGTCCCCTGCATTGGCAGGCAGATTCTTAACCACTGCGTCACCAGGGAAGTCCCAGTAACTACCTCTTTAATAAGAGAAAACCTTAGCACTCTATGAAGGCCTTAAGGAAAAGCTGCCTTTTTTAGCTGCAGAAAGCAACTGATTCAGTGACTTTAAGAATCACTATTATCCTCATGTTGTGCTTTCTAGAGAAGCTGAGGGTACTGATGATGAGTCTGTGAAGACATTTCCCTTTAAACTAGGAGAGATTAGTGAAGAACACTACTCCTTAAATCACGTTTAATTTTGATGAAACTGATCCCTATTAGCAATGAATGTCCTCCAGGACTTACATCTCAAAAGAAGCCCCAGGGCTCAAGGGCAGAATGCAGCCTGCAAATATTCAAGCTAAGGTTTAGTGGGGGCTGATATTTTGCTAATGTTGACATTGTTTTTGTTAGTGCTTGGGTTACAAAATTGCATAGGTTTTTTGAGTGGTCTGCCCAACCCTATTTTTTCCCCAGCAGCCCAGTTTTTTTCAGTGGGCTATTTTGTAGACCATGGAGCTTTTCAGGAACACATAGGTGGTGGTATAGCAGGGACATCTGTATACGTTCCCTTTCCCTCTAAGGTTTCTTTCTGAATAAAATCTAAGCAATACAAAATGTAATAATGAAAACAATGGCTCACATTTATTGTGTACTCTTTCCAAATGAGTCAACCCTCATTTAATTCTCAACAATCCTGTGAAATAGGGGCTGCTGTTACACCCATTTTATAAATGCGGAAACTGAGATTTATAAATAACAATTTATAATTTGTAAATTATAATTTAATTATAATTTAATATAAATTATAAATTTATAATTTATAGATTTATAAATAATGAGTAAACTGAGATTAACTTGCCCAAGGTCACACAGCTAGAAAGTAGTAGAGTGAGAATTTAAAAACCTGTGCATTTTCTGTGCATTTATTTAACCACACATCATATTGTTTTGTCAGTCTTTTAGCATACATGGGATTACACTTAAATTGTTTAATTTTACAGGCGCTGCCCTATTTAGACAGGCCATGTAAAGGAAAGCTGTTAGTAATTCACAGCTATTTACATTTCACAAGACTTGTGTTCCATTCCAAGAGATCAGGCTCATCAATTATTTGCATTTGGTAACATGTTAATTATACAAATAATTAGCCTTGAGACTAGACTTGAACATGAAAGTATAATGAATAGTTTTGCTAATTGCTCTTTTCTGTTACGGACAGTCCTTGAGCTGAAGTATTAACAGCTCCAACATTCAGCTTGCTAAATTCTCCTTTCACTTCGTGGAAAAGTCCAAATCAGGGCTGACAATTAATTTCCTCTGTCGTGCCAACTCTAACCCGTTGGTTATGAGTACTGGGAGCGCTGTGTTGAGAGGCTTTGGAGGGGACGCGGCATCTGGGCCCCAGGGGCATCGCCTGGTGATAGGTGAGTGTGAGTTGACAGCCTGTGAGCCAGAGATCTGCCATCTCTGGCCTGAGTGTTGGGAAACTTACTTCCGCCTTGGAGGTCCTAGCGTCTTACTTCCTGCTCCCTCGAACAATCCTACGAGTAAGCTGTGTTCTGGGCTAGGAATATAAAAATGAACCAGACATGGATTATCTCCTAATAAGAAAGGCATAAATGGCCATACACAAATTAAAAGGTACTAAGTGCTCTAAAAGCAATAGATAGTGTGACACAAGGGATCAGAGAAAATGGATGGTTTAAGTAACTTTTTATTTATTTATTTATTTATTTATGGCTGTGTTGGGTCTTCGTTTCTGTGCGAGGGCTTTCTCTAGTTGTGGCAAGCGGGGGCCACTCTTCATCGCGGTGTGCGGGCCTCTCACTATCGCGGCCTCTCTTGTTGCAGAGCACAGGCTCCAGACGCGCAGGCTCAGTAATTGTGGCTCACGGGCCCAGTTGCTCCGCGGCATGTGGGATCTTCCCAGACCAGGGCTCGAACCCGTGTCCCCTGCATTGGCAGGCAGATTCTCAACCACTGCGCCACCAGGGAAGCCCTGGATGGTTTATAGTAACAGGGAGGCTGGGGCAGAGATGGATCAAGTGTCCCCTTTGAGGTGAGCCTTACAGGATAGCTAGAAATGGGTGGGGGCTGAAGTGAGGAAGGCTCAGCGTTTTTTCCCTTTTTTTGGGCAGATGATGAATCACCTGCTGTAGAGAAAAGAAGGAAATGTGAAATAGGGGCATGTACAAGGGAAGAATTCAGTGTGCCTGGAATGTAGGAAAATAAAGGAAGGTAAAGTCGGGAAACAAGGGCAGGCCCAGGTTGCGAAGGGCCTGGGAACACCAGATTAGGAATGCTTTAGAACAATATCTCTCAAGGTGTGTCCACAGGATGTTCATAGTTTTCACGTAACAAAAGGATCCTGTTGTCAACTGTTGGAGAAACACTGGATTAAAAACAGGTTTCTATATCACAGGAGTCTGAGCTTCTAAAATGCTAATGTACACTATGAATTTCCAAGAGGGACTTGCAGTTTGCAAAAATCACAGTGATCCTAGAATGTTTATCTTGGAGCACCTCATGAGGTTAGTAGTGTTCTACGGGAGCTTTATGCAAGGAATGATACCCGCAGAGTACATATTCAACATTACCTGCTAATTGACCAACTGACTGATCTTCCAGGAACCTGTACTAGGGTTACAGGGATACAGAGAAAATTATTTGCCCCAAAGGAGGCATCAACCCCCTCCCCCTCCCTCTCTGTTATCCCTTCTGCTTTATTGTTATAAGGATCTGTCTTCAGCCAGGCTCAGTTGTACTACTCTCACTCCTGGGGCTTAGATCCCCCTTCCTGATAAAACCTTGCCTTGTTTCAGGGCTCTGATGGTGCCCTGTTTAAAATCTCCTATCTGTCATCCTGGATCCCAGACGTTCTGCCTGCCTTGCCCTCGGCTGCCTGATGTCCCAGCCCGCCTGGACTCTTTCTTAGCCACTGCTCTGACGTCCACATACTTTGAGTGCTTCTGGTCCTCCTGGTAAACCTCGAGATATCCCACCTCCAGCTGGTCACAGCCCTGGGGTGACTGTGGATCTGGCTTCTGCTACGTGTTCAGAAATGAGGTACCTGTGTGCTACATTCTGGGGAGCTGAGTTCATGTGTGTCTGATAAACATCCTTCTTCTGCCTTTCCTGGTTGTCACAGCTTCCAGGTGAGATGCCATCATTCTGCTTGGGAGGGATGAGCAAGCATTTAATTATCCCCTGTGGAAGAGAAAAATTCTAGCAGTGACACATTAGAGCTGCAGTCCTGAGAGGCTTGAGTCAACTGGGCAAAATTAGGTGGGATCACCCGACAATCTAGAAGGGGCAGTGAAATCTCTAAGTGTTTAGAGCTCATCCGGCTCTTCTGGGTGTTGAACAAGAAGCCAACGGGGGTGAGATCAAATGAGGCTGGGTGAGTGGGCAAAACCTTGGCAGATAAACTTTGCTGAGAATAAGGGCATGACAGGGAGGAAAAGTACAGACTATAGAAGATGAGCCGCTGCCCACTACAAACCAGCTGTTGTGACCCAGAAAAAGGACTTGGGGTTCATTGCAAGAGTGTGCAGCAAAGACTCTGGCCCCCAAAGTCCTACCGGTTTTGCAAAATTATTAGGAAGAATGAGGAACAAAAACACACAGAAAATATTACCTTTATAGGGAAGGTATAGCTCCGGTTGATGCATTATAAAGAAAGAAATAATGGAGGTGACAAGGCATTTGAAGTGGTCCAGACTGGACAGGCTTCTGTTTGAGGCCAGGGTGACAGGGGATGTGCTACAGTCTAGAAAATTATGAACATAGACCAAAACCCACTTATTAGAACTAGGAAGTATCCTGAGACAGTCTCAAGATTTCAAGCAAGTACAGAACGGTTACTGAATGTGCAGCATTCATTACCCCCTCCCCCAAAGAGGTAGCATAGGCTGAAAATAGAAATAGCTTCCAAACTGCTTACATAATGTTGTGGCCGCTGGAACTATCATAGATGACTGAGTGAAATCTGATTGTTGTAGATGAAATAGGCCAACTGTGTCTTCCTAACACGCAGCCTTAGCCTCACAGCGTCAGTGGAGAAGATCCTGGGTTAGACGTACACATGCCAATCTTTCTTTAAAAAAAAAAACAAAACGGTAAGTTGCCTACATGAAGGTGGATATTGTCATATTATCAGGTGCCTACCTTATATTGGGCACCAGCTAGGCACTTTATATACATGATCTTTAATCCTTACAATAATGCAAGAGGTAATAATTATCCCTATTTCATAGATAAGAAATTGCTCAGATACGTTCAATAACTATTCAAGGTCACACAGCCAGTAAAATGGAGGAGCTGGAACACTCTTAATACTGCCTCTCATCTCATCCATTTCTTATGTTTTCCTGTCCTTCATGCCTAAAGTTAGTCTAAGACTACCAGCCAACAATCCCCCAAAATGATGCTTTTGTCCTTCGCTCATTACTAAATAAAAATGACCTCAGTCATTATAGGATCAGCACATTTGTTCATATTCTTCAAAAGTTCAAAGTACCCAGCAGGAAAGAGGGAACAAGTGGGGTCCTGGGGCTGAGACATGAAGGGGAATAAGAGCTGGATAGGGCTCAGGCGTTTCATGTGCTCTGACATGTAGTTCTCACAAAACCCATTATTTTAATTTCCATTTTGGTGATGGGAAGACTGAGTCAGAGTATGTAAAAGACCTAAGAGCCACGGTGCATAGTCAGTGGGTTCATTATGTGAAACCAAATGTGTCTGATGCCAAAGCCGCAGCCCTCCATCTCTGCTTTCCTTCCTATAAGGAGGCAACCTCAGAGGTTCCCTCCATTGCCACAGACCCCAGGGGGGCTCTCTGCTCTACGCTTGCTATGTCATTGCTGGTTCCGTGCATACAGAAATTCCGGTTGTCTAGTGAATGGATTTTCATCAATCCCACCCTTTACCTTGTCAACATTTTTCCTAGTCGGCTCTAGTGCTTGTTTTTAACAAGACAGATGGTTCTTCTGAGTCTCTAACGCAGGGTTTGTCAACCTCGGCATACTGGCACTGTGGGCAGGATACTTCTTTGGTGTTGGGGGCTGTCCTTTGCCTAAACATCGTAGGATGATAAGCAACATCCCTGGTCTCTGCCCCCTGGTTATCAATAACATCCCCCTCCCCCACCACTATGACAACCCAAAATGTCTGCAGACCTTGCCAAATGTCACCTGGGAGGCAAAATCATCCCTGGTTTAAAACCACAGCTGTAACTCAAGGGGGCTACCTGGTCTCCTTGCCTTTCTACCAAAAACCCAACAAACCAATTCACTCCTCCCAGGAATGTCAGCCAAGGAGAAGTGGTCCAGTGACACCTGTGGGTGGAGCCTGGCTTTCCTGGTTTGGGGGAGGGAACGCAGCACACAGATTGCTGGCCCTGCACTTACTTGATGTCCCCACAAGACGTGAAAAATGTAGAGCTTTCAACGTGCAGATGGCTCGCGCTGCTTAATTTCCAGCCGAAAGCATGCTAACATTTTCCTCCCTCTCTCTGCCTGCAACAGCCCGCCAGGAGCAGTGAAGGCATTAACAACAGGGAGCGGTTGCCCTTTCCCCGCATCTTATCGCACACTAATTATTTTATTCTAAAGAGACAAAGTAGAAAGAATGTAACATATGATTCTGACGACACTTTTTTTTTTTTTTAACTGTCTGCTTTTCCTAGTGACTAGAGCATAGGAGCTGGTTGCTAAGCAACTGGGAAACTGCAGACTCCTGTACTGGCCATGCTGGTTTCGGAAATGAGCCATAAAAGGAATTCCCCAGTGAGAAGGGATCCCATACCATTGCCTGGTTGCCATGGACACCATATATAAGTGATGGATCCTGGGTTATAGGCCCTGCTTAAGAAAAAATATGTTACTACCCCTGTTTAAGGCTTGAATGGTATAAGAAAGGGATGGAAGCTGTCTTCCTCCACATTATCCACGTGGGCACGTCCCGGCCTCTTCCCCACGTGCTCCCCCGAAAGAGAGGTCTGAATCTAAGTGGCTGAGACATTCCATCCAATTTCAGCTCTGCTCTCATTTAATATGTTCCAGTCTTTGCTAGCGTTGGAAGGGAGTCTGCAATCTGGAGAACAAATTTTTAAGCAAGAAAAGATGCCTCGGGTGGCAGACAGGCTGTCTGTCTGTCTATCATCCACCCCTGTTTGGGGGCCACACAGCGCCCAGATCAAGCACAAGGGCAACTCTGTCTGTTCACAGGTTCTATTGGAATTTTGCAAAACGAGATTAGTGGAGAAAAAAGACAATAGCTGTGACTCCAAAATGAAATTGGCATGTCATGCAGAGCGAGGCACACAATGGGCCACTGCAATTCTGTCAGAAATTAGAAACAGACTTCAGATAATAGGAGTGAAAAACGTGAGGCAAATTTAAAGACATGGAGCTTAACATACAAAGAGGTGCGGGTTTAACCAGGCTTCATACACTAAACAGTAGAAGAGATGGGCCTTGTAACCTCACAGGCTACATCTTCACGGACAGGAGACTTGAGACACTAGACTCTAAGCCCAAAGCCTCCCAGACGAGGAGACTGAAGCCCAAACAGCAGCAGCGATTTGCTAAAGGTCATAGAAGACAAACATTTCTGAGTGGGGGTCTGTAAAGGACAACTCTGCATTTTTAATATTGCTGCATAACAAATTACCCCCCAAACTTAGCAGCTGAAAACAACACAAACATTTCACTACTATATACAAAATAACCAATAAGGACCTACTCTATAGCACAGAGAACTACACTCAATATTTTGTAATAACCTGTAAGGGAAAAGAATCTGAAAAAAATATATATGTATAACTGAATCACTTTGCTGTACACCGGAAACTGACACAATATTGTAAATCAACTGTACTTCGATTGAAAAAAAAAAAAGTTATCTTACAGTTTGTGTGGTTCAGGAATCCAGGAGCATCTTCGCTGGGTGCCTCAGACTTGGGATCTCTCACCGGCTACAGTCAAGATGTTGGAGGGGCTGCAGTTATTTCCAGGCTCCACGGGGGGAGGATTACTCACGCGGTGGCTAGCAGACCTCAGGTACTTGCTGGCTGTTGACTGGAGATTTCAGTTCCCTGTTACATGGGCCTCTCGGTAGGTCAGTTTACAACATGGCAGCCAGCTTCCTTATAGTCAAAGAGCACCTAAGGTGGAAGCCACAGCCTTTTTTAACCTAAGCTTAGAAGTGATGTCCCATCATTTTGGTCATATTTTATTCATTAGAATTGACTTACAAGGTCCATCCTGTACCAAAAGGGAAGGGATTCCATGAGGGCATGGAGACCAGTAGGTGGGGACCATTGGCCATTGCAGAGGCTGCTGACCACAATAACCAAGTATGCTTCCAGGACCCAAGGTGGCAGAGGGGAGAGCAAGGGGGCCTAGGAAGGGCAGCTTAAGGGAGGTGATTGATAGATAAATATGAGGAAAAGAAATATAGTAGCAGAGAAGAGAAAGAGAACCTGGTAGAGTGGGAACAGAGAAATGGTGGAGGAGGGGAATCAGGGAGTTGGAATGAAGGACATAAGCTGTAAGAAAAGAGGGAAAATAGTACCTAGGTTTTGGCGCCAAAAACAAACAAACAAAAGAAGTGAAAATAGGATGGAGGATGAATTGGGCATGGAAACAGGGGAAGAGAGCTGGGAAGCAAGGAGCAAAGAGCTCAAGAAGACAGTGTAAGAGCCATGAGGGCACAGGGTCTCGTTCTTCAGATCCCCACAGAGCCTTGCACTATCTTGAGCAGGTATTCAAAAAACTCTGTGGCACCACACATTTACTTCTCCTGAATCCAGTGAGAAATTCTGCTGCTTTATTAACTAACTTCATGGGAAGTGAGAAAAGACTGGCTCTCTCCCCACTCAGCCCAACTCTTGACTCCCTGTTTGACTCTGGGTCAGTGACTTAACCATTCTGGAATGTAGGATCCTTATCAGCAAAATAGACAGGTTGGCTGGATGATCTTTAAAGTTTTTTCTAGCTCTGAAACCTCACAAATTACATATCAGGGCCTAGAATTAGGAGTCAGAGTAGAAAAAGTCCATGGATCTGATACAGATACAGGCTGCCACTTAGAGCTGATAGAAAACTGAGCTGGATTCCATTTTACCAAGATGGTAGTCCCTCAATATGCCTCTCAAGGGAAGTTCAGCTCCACTCTTTTGTGGCATCTGTGTGCAATAGAGACTCCATGAGCTTAATTCTCCTCAGCACCAAGATCCCCATCTGATGCTATGTTAGGAACTTAGACTCATCAACCCTCAAAACAGTAGGAAACCAACCAGGGCATGATTGGTTCAGCTGCCAGAGTGCCATTAGGGATAAAGACAGTAGCAGGAGTCACCAGGAACACGAGGGTCCAGGGCCTCCAAGATATGGGAGTTAGGATGCCTGGATTTAATCACTCTTTTCAGTTGTCAGTGTTTGGAGCTGGTACCTATGAATAAAGGACAGCATCCCATACCTCTGTTTGACCCCTGCCCTCTTGGGCAAGTTACAGGTGGTCTGCCTGCCACACCGTGGTCCACGAGGTACCCAAGGATGTACAGGCACTTTCAAAAAGCATCTAAGATTAGCCTTTGCTAATCATGGAAATCCACTGATGGTGGAATAAAAACAATCTTGAGAATAAAGTCTGTATATATTTGCTTCCATATCCTCCGTCCACTGAAAATGATGGATGGGAACATTTTGAAAAGGCTTGATATTAATCTATTGGTTGTGGCCACTGGTTCCATTTCCTAGTACTTCTGTATAAAGAAAATATTTTGAAGGAAATACTTCACTTTCCTAATAATAAGTCTCTCAAAACCCTTTTTGATTTGCAGAAAATGCATCCAGAAGACACTTACCAATAAAAAAGAGTTGTTGTCGTGACTCTCAGGAGCAATGGAGAAGCCACCTCCTCACACGTATTCTGAGAAGCTAAGTGTAGCAGACGTGCTGGTGTCCTGCCCACAGCCATTTACATTTCAGCCACTTACATTTGGCTTGGCTTCCAACTGCCAGCATTTACCATCCAAGAGCTTTCTTGGATTTCGATAGCCCCTGCCCAGGTAGAAGGTAGAGCGCTAGGATATTATCACCCACCCGCTCCCCAGAAGCAGCCCTCCAACAGTGACTGAAGGAGCCAGTATATAAACACCCCAGGTTCTTCGCCCTCAGGTGGCACAAATCTGAGGTGTGTCTTTCCACTGTTTCCTAGAGATTCCCCCGCAGGACTGAGCGTCCCTTGCCTAAGTAGTAACCTGCTCCATGACATACCTTGTGTTGACTTTCCTTCCCTTCCCACTATCAATTCCCTCTCCTACTGGCGTTTCCTGACATGAACTCCCTAATAAATAATTTGCACTTAAACCCTTATTCTCAAGGTCTGCTTCTAGGTGAACCCAAATTTCTGCTAGGGCAATAGGAAGGAACAGGGGAAAAAAAAAAAAAGACTGTTATTTAAAAGAAGGATTTCTGAAGGGGTGTGCTCCCCTGGTGCATTTAAGAGTTTGTTTACCGCTCATTACCTTCCTTTACAGAAACGCTACGGGATAGATTAGGTAAGAAGTGCTGCCAGCGAAAAACCGGCCAGAAATGAAGATGAAGCATCTCTGAAATGGTCATGGAGGTTGCTAGGAACATTGACTCGATTTACGAAACTTCTGTTTACTCACGACTTTCCTGGTAGGAGAAAGGCAGGACGCCTGTAGTGATAGCCAACTGCAGCATCCCTAGAGACGCATGTCCACGGAGTCATCCGGAAAAACACACTGGGGACAAGGGGCTTTTCAGAGGAGATGGTGCTGGAGCTTGGCGGTACCCACACTGGATTGTCTGGTTTTCCTCCAGCAGCATTTGGTCCCAAGGCTGCCCCGCTGCAGAGGAGTGGGGGCAGGGAGAGCCGAGACACCAAAACTTGAAGGGCAGCTGAATAGGAAGCAGCTTACAGCATGTGGGCTCAATTTTCCTCAAAAAGCTCATAATATAACTGTCAAAAATGGCACTATGAACCCAAATTATAAGATAATTATGTTCAGTCCCAAATTCAACACAATAAACGTTATTTGCTCACAAGCCCTAGCAACCGTCTCATAAGGGGGAGAAAAATACTGTACAAAAACAAAATGTAAACTCGCAAGGCAGTAATAAAACAGGCACACAACTATTCATTTCAAGTCTATTTTGAAAAGCCTTTGATAATACCAGTAATTCCCCATAAAGCTCATATTCTCCTGCCACAATTCCCTTCTGGAGATAGAAAAAGGTTTTGCTGTTCTACAGTCATTCCATTTAAGGAGATAAAGTCCACTTTCTTTCCCAATTTTAAATGTTTTTCATTCTTAAAAAAAAGTTAAAGAAATCCCCAACCACCTCTATCCAGCTAAGCCTCCCACCTAGGCAGGGCTCAGTGGCAGTATCCATGTGACTACTTCCTGTTTCTCACAACACAATTCATTCAGTGGTCTTAACAAGGTGCTTAAATGGAGTCCAAGAGCCTTGTCCACACGGTACTGAAACGTTCCCCAAAAGGTAGAAAATTCAACCAACCGTCTGCCCATTTCTAAATATTCTGAGGCTTCTGAGCACGCAGGCCAGGTGGTCTCCCTTTCACGTCCTGGCTGACACGAGGGAGGCTGAGCAACTCCTCCGGGCACCACTGGCAGGTGTACCTACAACAGAGGAAGGAAGGGGTAGGGGCTCGAGACACACCTTTGGTTGTAAGAACAGAAACCTACTTAGACAAGTAAGAGGGCGATGGTTATATCATCTCATGGACCCCGAGGAAAAGCTGGGCAATCAGGCCTCCGGGAGAGCGGGAACCAGCAGCAATTTTGGTGGGGGAGTGAAGTGACAGGGAAAGGACAGGCAGGGCTGTGTGCAGGGACAGAGGCCCCTAGAAGGGACTGGGCATGTGGGTAATTAGTCCCTTTAATACAGGAAGACAGAAAGGAAAAGAAAGAAGAACAGAAGGTGGGGAATGAAGTAAAATAATAGGAACCAAAGTGAAAAGGAAGATAAGCGTTAACTGAGGAGTGAAGAAATGTCATCAACAAATATTTCAGCCAGCAGTCAGAAGCTCTCTGGTGCTAAAGGTCAGCCCGTCCCCTTCAATCAATCAACTAAAGCTTAGACTCTGCCTACTGTCCGAGCCCCTTCATGGATATGCATGTACCCACAGCTAAAGACTCCCCTGATTTTGTTGTTTGGAGAGACACTTCTTTGGGAAACAACCCCAGTGTTCTCCTTATTTGCTGCAAGTAATAATAAACCCTTCATTCTCCCAGGGCGGGGGGGTGGGGGGATCAGCTGTTCCTAATGTAGAACCAGCTTGTGTAGTACGGCAAATACAAAGCCCTTCTAATTTACCCACATTGGTCATTCTGATTTACATGATTTTATATTCTGATTTTACGGACTAATTGTAAAGAGAGAAAGTTGTATTCATTGAAAGGATGTGTATGATCTTGATGAAGTCCATGTACTTTTCACGCTTCAGTTTTAAGGCTTTAATAACTTGGCTTATACATACAATAGACATAATCCATAATTGTATTTGGGGCACACTGATGTTTCTTGCTACAACTGATGTGAACATCAGTTTGCTTCACTAGGTTTATCTTAATGTATATGGCATCAATTCTTTGTCCCAAGGTGTATGCCCTAAACTTTAATAAATCGTTGCTTCAATTCCACTTCAACTTTATCAGAAATATTTCCTGAACACCTATGATGTTAAAAGCACCGTGCTAAGCACTTATGTGGTTACAAAGTCGAATAAAACATAGCCCTGTCTTTATGGATCTTGTCATTTGAAAGTGGAGGAAGTGAGTGGAAGGGGAATTAGGCACAATCAGACATATACACCAATGACTATAAGACAAGACTATGTCTATACTACTCCACCCAGCAAGGCTCTCGTTCAGATTCAGCAGAGAAATCAAAAGCTTTACAGACAAGCAAAAGCTAAAAGAATTCAGCACCACCGAACCAGCCTTACAACAAATGCTAAAGGAACTTCTCGGGGTTGGGGGGCAGTGGAGGGGAGGCCACAACTAAAAACAAGAAAATCACAAATGGGAAAGCTCACCAGTAAAGGCAACATAAAGTAATAGTAGGAAATCACCCACACACAAATATGATATCAAAACCAGCAACTGTGAGGAGAGTACAAATGCAGGAAATGGGAATTGCATTTGAAATTAAGAAACCAGTAACTTAAAACAACCTTGTATATATACAGACTACTGTATCAAAAACCTCATGGGAAATGCAAACCAAAAAACTACAATAGGTACACAAACAAAAAAGAGAAAGCAACCCAAACACAACACTAAAGATGGTCATCAATCCACAAGAGAACAAAAGAGGAAGGGAAGAAAAAAGAGCTAAAAAACCTAAAACAATTAAGAAAATGTCAATAGGAACATATATATTGATAATTACCTAAATGTAAATAGATTAAATGCACCAACCAAAAGACATAGACTGGCTGAATAGATACAAAAACAAGACCCGTATATATGCTATATACTAGAGACTCACTTCAGACCTAGGGACACATACAGACTGTTAAGTGGAAAAAGATATTCCATGCAAATGGAAATCAAAAGAAAGCTGGAGTAGCAATACTTATATCAGAAAAAATAGACTTTAAAATAAAGACTGTTACAAGAGACTTGGAAGGACACTGCATAATGATCAAGGGATCAATCCAAGAAGATATAACAATTGTAAATATATATGCACCCAACATAGGATCACCTCAATATATAAGCCAAATGCTAACAGTCATAAAAGGGGAAATAGTAACAATAATAGTGAGGGACTTTAACACCCCACTTACACCAATGAACAGATCATCCAGACAGAAAATTATTAAGGAAATACAAGCCTTAAATGACACATGAGACCAGATAGACCTAACTGATATTTATAGGGCATTCCATCTGAAAGCAGCAGAATACACTTTCTTCTCAAGTGCACATGGAACATTCTACAGGAAAGATCACATCTTGGGCCAAAAATCAAGCCTTGGTAAATTTTAAAAATTGAAATCATATCAAGCATCTTTCTGATCTGACCACAATGCTATGAGATTAGAAATAAATTATAGGAAAATGTAAAAAACACAAAACATGGAGGCTAAACAATATGTTACTAAACAACCAATGGATCACTGAAGAAATCAAAGAGAAAAAAAAAATACCTAGAGACAAATGACAACAAAAACACGATGATCCAAAACCTATGAGATGCAGCAAAAACAGTTCTAAGAGGGAAGTATATAGCAATACAGTCCTACCTCAGGAAACAAGAAAAATCTCAAACAACCTAACTTTACACCTAAAGCAACTAGAGAAAGAAGAACAAACAAAACCCAAAGTTAGTAGAAGGAAGGAAAGAAATAAAGATCAGAGCAGAAATAAATGAAATAGAGACGAAGAAAACAATAGCAAAAATCAATGAAACTAAAAGCTGGTTCTTTGAAAAGATAAACAAAATTGATAAACCTTTTAGCCAGACTCATCAAGAAAAAGAGGGCAAGGGTGATGGCTCAAATCAATAAAATTAGAAATGAAGGGGCTTCCCTGGTGGTGTAGTGGTTAAAAATCCACCTGCCCATGCAGGGAACAGGGGTTCAATCCCTGGTCCGGGAAGATCCCACATGCCGCGGAGCAGCTAAGCCCATGAGCCACAACTACTGAGCCTGTGCTCTAGAGCCTGCAAGCCACAACTACTGAGCCTGTGTGCTGCAACTACTGAAGCCTGCGTGCCTAGAGCCTGTGCTCTACAACAAGAGAATCCACCACAAGGAGAAGCCCACTCACTACAACGAAGAGTAGCCCCCACTTGCTGCAACTAGTAAAAGCCCGCATGCAACAATGAAGACCCAATGCAGCCAAAAAAAGAATAACACATTTACAAATGAAAAAGAAGTTACAATGGACACCACAGAAATACAAAGGATCATAAGAGACTAGTATAAGCACTATATGCCAATAAAATGGATAACCTAGAAGAAATGGACAAATTCTTAGAAAGGTACAACATTCCGAGACTGAGCCAGGAATAGAAAATAGAAACAGACGAATCACAAGTACTGAAATTGAAACTGTTATTAAAAAACTTCCAACAAACAAAAGTCCAGTACCAGACGACTTCACAGGTGAATTCTATCAAACACTTAGAGAAGAGTTAACACCTGTCCTTCTGAAACTCTTCCAAAAAAATTGCAGAGGAAGGAACACTCCCAAGCTCATTTTATGAGGCCACTATCACTCTGATACCAAAACCAGACAAAGATACCACAAAAAAATAAAATTACAGGCCCATATCACTGATGAACATAGACACAAAAATCCTCAACAAAATACTAGCAAACTGAATCCAACAACACATTAAAAGGATCATACACTGTGATCAAGTGGGATTTATCCCAGGGATGCAAGGATTCTTCATTATTTGCAAATCAATCAATGTGATACAACACATTAACAAACTGAAGAATAAAAACCATATGATCATCTCAATAGATGCAGAAAAAACCTTTTGACAAAGTTCAACACCCATTTATGATAAAAACTATCCAGTAAATGGGCATAGAGGGAATATACCTCAACATAATAAGGGCATATATGACAAACCCACAGCAAACATCATTCTCAATGGTGAAAAACTGAAAGCATTTCCTCTAAGATCAGAGACAAGACAAGGATGTCCACTCTCGCCACTTGTATTCAACATAATTTTGGAAGTCCTAGCCACAGCTATCACAGAAGAAAAAGAAATAAAAGGAATCCAAATTGGAAAAGAAGAAGTAAAACTGTCACTGTTTTCAGAGGACATGTTCCTATACATAGATAATCCTAAAGATGCCATCAGAAAACTACTAGAGCTTATCAATGAATTTGGTAAAGTTGCAGGATACAAAATTAATACACAGAAATCTCTTGCATTCCTATACACTAATAATGAAAGATTAAAAGGAGAAATTAAGGAAATAATCCCATTTACCACTGCATCAAAAAGAATAAAATACCTAGGAATAAACCTACCTAAGGAGGCAAAAGACCTGTACTCAGAAAACTATAAGATACTGATGAAAGAAATCAAAGATGACACAAACAGACGGAGAGATATACCAGTTCTTGGATTGGAAAAACCAATATTATCAAAATGACTATACTACCCAAAGCAATCTACAGATTCAATGCAATCCCTATCAAATTACCAACAGCATTTTTCTCAGAATTAGAACAAAAATTTTTACAATTTGTATGGAAACACAAAAGACCCAAGTAGCCAAAGCAATCTTGAGAAAAAAACGGAGGTGAAGGAATCAGGCGCCCTGACTTCAGACCATACTACAAAGCTACAGCCGTCAAAACAGTATGGTACTGGCACAAAAAAAGAAATCTAGATCAATGGAACAGGATAGAATGTCCAGAGATAAACCCATGCACCTGTGGTCACCTAATCTATGACAAAAGAGGCAAGAATATACAATGGAGAAAAGACAGTCTCTTCAATAAGTGGTGCTGGGAAAACTGGACAGCTACATGTAAAAGAATGAAATTAGAACACTCCCTAACACCATACACAAAAATAAACTCAAAATGGATTAAAGATTTAAATGTAAGGCCGGGTACTATAAAACTCTTAGAGGAAAACAAGCAGAACACTCTCTGACATAAACCGCAGCAAGATCTTTTTTGATTCACCTCCTAGAGTAATGAAAATAAAAACAAACAAATGGGACCTAATTAAACTCAAAAGCTTTTGCACAGCAAAGGAAACCATAAACAAAATGAAAAGACAACCCACAGAATGGGAGAAAATATTTGCAAATGAAGCAACCAACAAGGAATTAATCTCCAAGATATACAAACAGCTCATGCAGCTCAATATCAAAAAAACAAACAACCCAGTCAAAAAAATGAGCAGAAGATAGACATTTCTCCAAAAAAAGACATACAGATGGCCAAAAAGCACATGAAAAGATGTTCAACGTTACTAATTATTAGAGAAATGCAAATCAAACTACAATGAGGTATCACCTCACACCAGTCAGAATGGCCATCATCAAAAAAATCTACAAACAATAAATGCTGGAGAGGGTGTGGAGAAAAGGTGAACCCTTCTACACTGTTGGTGGGAATGTAAATTGGTACAGCCCCTATGGAGAACAGTATGGAGGTTCCTTAAAAACTAAAAATAGAGCTACCATATGATCTAGCAAACCCACTCCTGGGCATATATCCAGTGAAAACCATAATTCAAAAAGATACATGCTCCCCAGTGTTCATTGCAGCACTATTTACAATAGCCAGGACATGGAAGCAACCTAAATGTCCACTGAGAGAGGAATGGATAAAGCAGATATGGTACAGGACTTCCGTGGTGGTGCAGTGGTTAAGAATCCACCTGCCAGTGCAGGGGACACGGGTTCAAGCCCTGGTCCAGGAAGATCCCACATGCTGCGGAGCAACTAAGCCCATGCGCCACAACTACTAAGCCTGTGCTCTAGAGCCCGCGAACCACAACTACTGAGCCCAAGTGCCACAACTACTGAAGCCCATGCACCTAGAGCCTGTGCTCCACAGCAAGAGAAACCTCTGCAATAAGAAGCCTGTGCACCGCAACGAAGAGTAGCCCCTGCTCTCCGCAACTAGAGAAAAAGCCCACATGCAGCAATGAAGACCCAACGCAGCCAAAAATAAAAAATAAAATAAATAAATTTTTTTAATTAAAAAAGATGCGGTACATATATACAATGGAATATTACTCAGCCATAAAATAGAACAAAATAATGCTGTTTGCAGCAACATGGATGGACCCAGAGATTGTCATACTGACTGAAGTAAGTCAGACAGAGAAAGATATCATATATCACTTATATGTGGAATCTACAAAAATGGTACAAATGAACTTATATACAAAACAGAAATAGAGTCACAGATGTAGAAAACAATCTTATGATTACCAGGGTGGAAAGGGGAGGAGGGAGGGATAAATTGGGAGATTGGGATTGACATATACACACTATTATATATAAAATAGATAACTAATAAGGACCTACTATATAGCACAGAGAACTCTACTCAATACTCTGTAATGACCTATGTGGGAAAAGAATCTAAAAAAGAATGGATATATGTATATGTGTAACTGATTCACTTTGTTGTACAGCAGAAACTAACACAACATTGTGAGTCAACTATACTCTAATTAAAAAAAAAAAAAGAGTAGATAAGACTATTACCTGCTTCAACCCACATTCTTTAAACCTCTTCCAGCTCTCTGATCGGCGCCTTTGTCCGCCCCTCATCTGTTATACCTCCCAATCTTTCTATCTACATCTTACCCATCCTTTCCTGCTACTCATTCCATAACCATACCCTCTTGTGAGATCCCTCCTGTAGCATGTGATCTCTTTGGAACCTCTGCAGCCTTTGTGTAGTCCAGTGTGATGGAAGTTATCACTGGAGGTTAAGTGGTGCCTTTAAGATACCCTGAGTCAACAGGCTCTGTGAACATGCCCCAGGGAGACCCTGAACACGGGGAATCTGCCTGAGCTGCTGGGCGCCCACACCACTTTTGCTACTCAGACACTTACTCTGCTCTCATTTCTGGTTTCATTTGGGACTTCACATTTCTGATTCCTCCCATAAGAGTTCTCCATGCTTTGATCAGGCTGGAGAGAGAGTGTGTATGTGCACACGCAAGTGTACCAAAGGGGAAACGATAACTGATGGGTTTGCCTTCATTTCTTCTCTTGCCTTCTTGTCCTCAGCTGCCTCTTAAAAATTCAGGTGCGGGACTGCAGGTGTTGAGGGGCTCACACACCTCCATCAGCCCTGCCCCTGGAGAGAGGCTTGGCCAAGGACAGGATGAGCCTGGTGCCTGTGGAGATACTCTGTGGTTGGCCTCACAGGAGGGTGTATCATGCTGGAAACCCTGTCCTTGGAGATTTGGGTCCTGTAGCTCCTGCCTTCGTTCCCTCTGCCCTGATTCTGATGGTGATAGGCATCAGTGCTTGCCGATTACTCAAGGATCCTCACAGGACACCTCTGACCCGCAGCCCAAGTTCCATGGGGGTAGTAATAAACTCTTACTGCTTTGGAAGTGCAGCCCTCAGCTCAGACCCTGACCAAAAGCAGGTGATTCTTATCAGAGGCTGAAGGACAGGTTTTACCAGAGTTCCCATGCCCAAACTTGAAAAGCAAGTTCAGCTGCCCCTTTACTCCACTCACGTGGGGTTCCATCCTATTCTTGAGAAAAGGTCAAATGCTCTACCTCTTTAATGACTCTTGAGATCACCGTGTGGCCTAGTGACCACTGGCTGCTGGTCACTGAGGCTGACCAACTATGCCGGTTTGCCTGGGACTTGGGATGTTCAGTGCTAAAACCAGGAAAAGTCCCAAGCAGCCAGGGACGAGCTGATCAGTTTTTCAGAACTCTTGCTGTATTCAGAACCCTTGTATGTACAGGATAGTTTGTCCTCCGAGACTTGGATGGGGAAGGAGCAAGGAGGACTAGGAATTTTCATGACCACCATGTACCTGGACTGTATTCTAAGTCTTGTCAAAGTGGGATTTTGACAGTTATTTGTAGGTTGAGGACTGTATGACTGGTCCAGAATTGGGCCATGGACGTGGAACAACCAAATTTCCCTCCAGTGAACTGGCTTGAGTCACTGATAGGGCTTCCTCTGGCTGAATCAGAATGAAAGCACAAATCCAAACCTCAGGTCAAACCATGCCAATGTGAGGAAAAGCCATGCCTGCAAAGTCACCTGTGAACAGAGCCAAAGAAGAAGGCAGGGGTACATGAGAAAAAGAGTATTTGCCCCAATGGCCAAAACCGGGCGGGTCTCATAGCCAGGGCCCGGGGAATACCAATTGAGCCTGACACCAGGACCTCTTCTACCCCTCAACCCCCTGCAAGCACTGCCATCCAAAATCAGATAGTGACTGGGTCTCCAGGCCATGCCTTATTTTTCTGGAATCCTTATAGGCACAGGATCCAAAGAGAGACTATGCATGTGCTCTGGGATCTTTAGCTATTTTTAAAGCTCTATCTCTATGTCTATGGCCCATTAAAATGCCCTGATTTGACCAATTTATTGAGCTTGCCTCCTTTGCGGGGAGATGAGTTTTCCTCTGCTTTGGAAATCATTATTGTGTAAGTATTCACAGGACTGGTGGCTAAGAGCCCCGAGCTTTAGTATTTTTAAAGATATCTGTGATTGGCTTAAGGTGAAACACTGAACTTCTCAGTTTCCTTGCCTATAAAATTGACTGGAGTAAATTTTGGGTACTAAGGTTTCTTCCGGCTTTATGATTCATCTCTCTCTCTCTCTCTCTCTCTCTCTCTCTCACTCTCTCTCTCTCTCTCTCACACACACACACACACACACACTTACTCTGCATTATTTCTGGATGTTAACTCCAAAAGCCATGCCAAACTATATTAGAGCCTGAGGTAAAAAGGAAAAATCAGTAGTACTTATCCTCTATTTGAATACTGATATTTTGTTCATGGGTGTTTTTGCATTAATTTGGATTTTAATGCACTATTTAAAATCTTGACTGCTTGGGACTTCAGGCAGTGGTTAAGAATCTGCCTGCCAACACAGGGGACATGGGTTCAATCCACATGCCGCAGAACAACTAAGCCTGGGAAGATACCACATGCCGCGGAACAACTAAGCCCGTGCACCACAACTACTGAGCCTGCGCTCCCTAGAGCCCACATGCCGCAACTACTGAGCCCATGCACCATAACTACTGAAGCCTGCATGCTCTAGGGCCCGCGTGCTGCATCTGCTGAGCCCCCGTACTGCAACTACTGAAGCCCACATGCCTAGAGCCCGTGCTCCGCAACAAGAGAAGCCACCGCAATGAGAAGCCCACGCACCACCATGAAGAGTAGCCCCCGCTCACCGCAACTAGAGAAAGCGCACGCACAGCAATGAAGACCCAATGCAGCCAAAAATAAAAATAATTAAAAAAGATTTTTTTTTAAGTCATGACCATAGAGAAACTAATGGTCATGACAGATCATTTAAAAATAAATAAAATAAAATAAAATCTTGGCTGCTGGATTTTTGGTACCCCCTTAAATTGTGTGCCCAAGGCAAGGCCTCACTTATCTCACCCTAGTTCCAGCCATGTTAGCCCCTCTCTCCCCCTGGGTGATGAAGGAAGAGGGACTGCCACAGACAGGCAGAAAGAAGAGACTAATGCAGCTCGCTTTACGAAGTTACCAGGGCCAGCGGTAAGGGTTATTTTATTATCGGTAACCCACCTATAATTTCCAGTTGTTTATTTTGTTTCCCCCAGACTAACAATTCTTTGAGTATGGGGACCCTCATATCTTTTTTTTTTTTATTCCTGCCCCCTGCATACCAAATGCCCAGCACAGAGTTAAGCACTGAATTATTAGAACAAAATGACAAGACACACACTGAATTCGAGACTTCACACCCACCCTTCTCTTGATCTTCCAGAATATGACTATCTGTCATTAAAATTATTTTTAAGTTCAGACAATAAAAACACAAGCAGCTGGAAAACCAGAAACGTGAAACAGTGGCGTAGGCGCAATGTTACCAGATAACGAGAAAGAAATTTGGGTTTTATTCCTCGATTTTTTCTTGCAGAGTCAAGAGGAGCAGAGGGAGGTAAGACCTAGACAAACCAGCCTCATGGGACTAAGATGATTCCAGAACGTCCTCACTCTGAGGAGGTTCACCATTCTTTGACCTAACAAACCAAAGGACGCCTGTTACCCACTGGCTTGCGGTAGGATCTGCAGGAAAACCTTCTAACCGCACTCACCGGGGCTTGGGGTGGAGCACAAAGGACTTAGTATTGCAATAGGATCTGTGAAAAGTCTGCATTAGAGGACATTTCAAAGGAATTTTATTTCTTTTAATTAGATGCATTAATAAAGACTAATAGCTATAAAAATGGATACGTGAAGTGCTGGCATGCCTTTATCAAAGTAAATAAGTGATGATTGGCGTTTGGGTGCTATTGTGAGGGAAGGCACTGAACTGTATTCTCTACTTACTTGACCGCTAATTGGCTGTGTGCCCTTGAGCAAATCGCTTGCCCTCTCTATGCTTCATTTTCTTTATCTGTAAAAGAAGGTGTTGGACTATTTGGTCCAGCTGCTAAGATCCCCTTCTACCTCTGATATTATATAGGAGGGGCGCTATTCAAGGGCTGAGGGAAAGTTTGTTTGTTAAATATTCCCTCCTGTTGTCTTTCTGCCCTGTTGGCCTTTTTTCATCGGGAGTGTCAAATTCTTAATTAGTAGGTTTCCAACCATGAAGAATACAAAGCTTTACTGTACATCTGGTTTTGGTTTTTTGCTTGTTTGTTTTTGTACATTTGGGAAGAATGGAGGTTTACCTTTTAAAGCAGAGAAATAGAGCTCGCTTAGGAAATCAAACTGAAGTCACACCCCCCCCCATGAAAATGAAATGGAAGCATGAAAGGTCCTGAAAATCTGGGACGCCATGCAAGGAAAGAACAAGAACCGTGTTGGTATTTTTTTAAAAGATTCTCATTTTATTTGCAACATCTTTGTGCTTCCTTTATGGATTGCTCCATCTTTTTCAACTCTACAGTGAGCTATTTTAAGACTCTGTTTTCCTTCTCTACAGTAATACTGTTCAGATAGGCAATTTAATTGTCATCATACTTTTTCTTAGTCTTTCAAGACCTTTCATTATGGTGAAATAATTTTAGGCACACCAAGCACAGATCCATTAAATACATTCCTTATTTCACTAATGAACTATTGTGGGTGGTAAAAATTAATTTCATTCCACCCATGATACTCACATATCTGTTCAATTTTTATAGCTGAGAAATGAAGGTTGCAACTAACTGAAGGCAAATGAGAGTCTCCTCTTAAAATGTTAAGTCTGTTGTTTCATTTATGCCAAGATGTATCCGAAGGAAAAAATCTATAAAAATACTTCACAAAATGAAAATGGCTCAACAGTTCCAATCTCAGGGTGGATGCTGCAGAAGTTTTCCAGCCTGGATATGCTTAGGAATTAGAAGGCCCCTGTGTTAATGCACTGGAAGAAAATCTGAGCAGATGTGTTTAAGCTCATCCCAGTGGGCAAGTCATTTCCACGCTTGCATGGTACCAACAATATCAAGGTCCTGGGTTAAATCGCCACTCAGCTCAGCCAACGTCACTCAATTCCACAGCTCAGGCTGTGGCCCTGACACCTCCCTGCCATTTCACACACCCCTAAGGGAGGTCACAAACGAGAAGGGTAGGGGATGTGGAAGGAGTCAGTCAAACCCTTCCCTTCCAAGCTCAGGTCCTACTAACGAGGGCCAAGGAAGCCACCCTGACATTCGAGGGACAACACAGCATAACAGTGACGGGTCAGACCCATTAACTCTGGTTGGAAGGTGCACTGAAAAGGAAAACAGAAATCATCCCATCACACTGACAACAATAATGATCCCATTGGTAAGGGGTGTGGGTGCGGGGGATGTGCCTTTAGAGAAAAAGGGCAAAAGCCAGAGTTCTCTTTAGGGGGACAAGTGTCACAAGGCAAGAAAGGTCTAAGAACTGTCCCTGAAGATAAATACTTACAGAACCACCAAGGGCCTTGACTAATGTGAAATTGGGACTGACTGGTAAGTGCTTCCTTATTTACAACAAGTCCCTTCAGAGCCAACTCTGATTTACTTAACATCAGTGCCTCAGGTAGAAGCAGCGGTGTGCCAATTTTTCTTTAGTCAGATTTAATTCCAGTTTCTGCCTTCAAATGTGCGCAAACTGCTCCAAAGGGTGCCACAAGCCTGGTGCTTGAACCCCGCTACTCTTTTTTCCTTCATCTCTTATTCTGCACTCCTTTCTCATTTCTCTCCACCTTTCTTCCTAAAACCCAAATGGTTGACTGACGAGAGGACACGATCACTGATAAGAAGACAGTCTAAGAGGAAACAAACAAAAAGCCCCCAAGTCACGTCCTGTGGCCCTGACATAAGTACTCAGGAGAGTCTGATGGAGTTCATACCAATGCTGAGTTTAGGGCTTAACAACATAACCAGGAAGATCACTGATGACTTTAAAGAAAAAATGAAGAAAAGAGCAATGAGAAGGCAGTTATATTTATTTTTTCAGTCTATAAAAACCATGATTCAATGTACTTCCATTTATACACTCACACACACACAACCTGATACCTTTATTTTTTTAAAATATATTAAATGGCAGCGAGCCATGTTAGACTGCAGAGAATTATAAGTGGAGTCTGCCTTAAAAAAGGGAAAAAAGAAGCTTTCTCTCAAGTGACAGTAAATTGGATAAATGCTATTTTTAGATGAAATATATCTAACTAATGTCCAGATGTGATTCTACCACATGAAGAGAAAAATGAATCTATCTAAAGCACTGAGCTGTACTTGAAAACATTTTGTAAAGATTTCTGGTAATAACGATTTATCATGGAAAGGCTTAGACACATGGTACTGACCAGCAGCCTCTGCAGCAGTTCCCTTGGGAACAACATCTGCACACATGGCTTCAACATGTAGATAATCCCAAGGTTTACATTCCTGATTTAATTGTTACTAACTCTCTGGGCTTGCAACTCATTGGCAGTGTATCTCCACATGAGCAGAGAGGAATAAGGGGAGGAGAACACACGAATCAGGATTTCTGTGCTCAGCCAGTGGGGTGCTCAGATGGCTGGTGTCACGAGAGATCATCTGCTTGTTCAAAGGATGCTGCTTCTGCTCCAGACATTTTTGGACATCCTACTCATTCACTCAACAAATATTATTTAAATGACCTCTTTTTTTTTGGCCTCACTGTGCAGCTTTCAGGATCTTAATTCCCTGACCAGGGATCGAACCCATGCCCACTGCCATGGAAGCTCAGAGTCCCAGGCACTGGACCACCAGGGAATTCCCCCAACAAATATTATTGAAGTGCCTACAGTCTTCAAGCTGAGCATCAAGTGATGAGCAGAGCAAACACAGCCTCTGCCCTCATGGTTATAGTCTAGTGGAATTTCTTTTTGGCCCAGATTACAAGTTACAAGAAAAAATCAAATCTTATTACTTTGGTGACACAAACAGTGGTGCCATGTTTGATCATGGTCTTTGCTATTGTGCATGACCCTGAATCACATCTGGCCATTTGAAAAGTCAATCCCTGAAATATAGTCACTGAAGATGTTTAAAATAACATGATATTGGCTTTAAAAGAAGAGTTACAAACAAATCACTGGGCAGTGGCATCGTCACTGGAATAAAGGCATGGCCTCTCCAAGTGATTCTCCCTGCTGTTTCTGCTCCTACAAGGGAGTGAGGACGTCTGCCTGGGGACAGCAGAAAGGTGGCAGGTGGAGCAAGTAAGGCAGGTAAAGAATCCCTGGATAGAGGAGGGAGTACAGCTCTTATTGGGGGATAAAAGCAATAAATGAGGGGAGCTTCAGAGCTGAGCCCAGCTGGTTAGAAAACCTTGGCCAAGTGTGTAATGGAATCCATCAAAAAAACTAGATGGGGAATCGCAGGAACTGGCCTCACCTAGGGCTGGGGAAGGAAGTGGCTTCATGGGGCCATGGGCGTGTCAGGCACTTCTACTCTTGGTAGGAGTGGCCACAACTACCTTAAAATCTTCAAGACTGTCTGCTTGGCCCCACCATTGTCCCAAGAAGAGGATGAAGCCACCTAAGGATAACTATGTCCTCATTATGGACAGTTAATAAAAGGTTAAGATGGAACAGGGACTAATGACTTTATTTGACATGACTTTCTAATGATTTCTTAAATATCCAGTAGCTATGTGAAGATGCATACATACGAAAAAAATCCTCTTTTTATAACTGACAAATCATATGCGCCATCTTGCAGTTTAAGTGGTTTTTATTTTCCAGTATTAGAGATGGATTTGCATGTAGCCCTCTAAACTCTCCTACTCGAAGTCTCTCGCAAGTAGCCCACTCTGCAGAGAATAGCTGCAACCTGGGGTGTGCCTCGTAGGCATGAAATCGAGCCGTTGAAGATATCAGGCCTGCAACATCAGTTTCACTCACATTACCCTCTACAGCTCAACTAACCAGGACAGGCCAGAGTTGGCTTCCTTTCCCTCCTCCAGAGCCACCCCACTGGGATAATCTTTTAAGCCAGAAATATACTTATTGTGTGCTTCCTGGCACCTTGGGTGACGCTACTACCCTGTAGGGACTCTAATGGAGTTGATCTCTTGATCTCCACCCCAATGCCCTGCTTTACACCGGTGGTTTTAAAATATACCTCAAGTAAAGCAATTATACTCCAATAAAGATGTTAAAAAAAAATAAAAAGTAAAATAAAATAAAATATACCTCAAATATACATCTATGGGATGGCCTGGTGGGTAGGATCAGGCTTTCCCACTTGGGTACATATATTTTTTTTAATTAATTAATTTATTTATTTTTGGCTGCATTGGGTCTTCGTTGCTGCGCACGGGCTTTCTCTAGTTGTGGCGAGCGGGGGCTACTCTTCATTGCAGTGCGCGGCTTTCTCATTGTGGTGGCTTCTCTTGTTGCAGAGCACGGGCTCTAGAGCTCAAGCTCAGTAGTTGTGGCGCATGGGCTTAGTTGCTCCGCAGCATGTGGGATCTTCCCGGACCAGGACTTGAACCCGTGTTGCCTGCATTGGCAGGTGGATTCTTAATGACTGCGCCACCAGGGAAGTCCCTAGAGCTGCTATTTTTTTTTTTTTTAAATCAGTTTCCTAAACTGGTCTCCCTGCAAGATTTTGTTAGATAAAACAAAAAATTCGGAGGAGGTTCTATTATACATATTTAAAGAAAAAAAGGTGGGGTGCTTGAAATAGCTATTCTAGACCAAGAGTCAGCAGTCATTTCAACCATATATGGGATGAACAGGGCTAGACAATGGGGTAAGCAAATTCCTTCTGTAGTCTGTTAAACCCAAGGCACGGACAAGAAAGAAGAAAACATGGGAAATCAATAAAAGAAGAGGGAAGTCAGAGAAAGAAAAGGATTAATTGCTGTAGTAGTGGTTTGGGGCCTTTCTCCCCAGAATATGCACACTTACACATATTCACATAATACTTTGCAAACCATCTGTAAGGTTCTGTGGACTGTGGAGTCCCTCACCTTGGGCCCAGGTTGAAAATCTCCATGGGAGGCCTCGCCCACAGCAACAACCTTAAGTTACCCTATCAGTTACATAGTGTACCTGCTGTGAAGGCAAAATTCTGGATTCTTCATTTTTCTTTAATGCCACTCTGATCATTTTTCCTAATTATCCTCATATGGATGCTGCTATGAACCACAATGAACCATACCCAAAGTTTTGGACATGGACTTCCAAATATTTTGCTCAGGATTCGTCTGATTTAATAGGCTTTATCAGCTACTCTCCAATCCATATCTATAGATCTCTAATCAAAAGAAATAACATAACCTGTCAGCTTCAGGTGAAGTCTACCACTTGCCAAATGTGTTTCAACACTTGTCATATAAATAGCTCCCCTTAGAAGCATAAACAATTGAGGTTTTTGCTGGAGACATCTAATATTACTTGGTTATTTTAACAGCACTAGCCTCCTGCTGTCATCCTTAGGCCTCGATGGTTGTTAATGAAACTTTTAATCAACCTTCTATTTAGAACCCTAAGACCAAGTAATCCACCAAGTTGTTACCCTATTGTGCTTGATCATTACCCAAAATAATCACTGCGTTTCTCGCCATCCATCCTCTCTTGCACTAACAGAGTAGGGTTTAATTCCAGCACAGACTTTTCCTTCTGAGTTCCAGACTCACATATCCAGTGGCTTGTATGTCCCAGACACCTTAAACTCAACATGCCTAAAGCTGGACTCTTCTTTCCTCCAGATCGACTTCTCCACCTGTCAACTTGCACCTACCACCATATAAACCATGCTTAAGACAAAGTTATTTGGACATCTTCCTTCTTCTCCGCTCTCACATCCAATAGGTGATAAGGTCTTAAGGAGTCCACCTCCATAGCCAAGCGCTTTAGCTCAGGTCTCCATCTTCCTTCTGGATTACTGCAGCAATCCCATTGGACTTTTAGCCCCTCTCCCCTCAATATGTTGCCAATGACCTTTCAAAATTACAAATCTGATCTTGGAACCATTTCTACTTAAAATCCTTCAGTAGATTCCCCTTGCCTTCAAAATACAAACCAGACTCTTTAGCATGGAATTCAAGGCTGTACCCGTGCTGCCCTTCACTCCCCCAGGCCAGCACCCAAAGCTGGGACCCAGTAAACCACGTGCTATTCCTCTGAATAGGAAAGGGTGATCAAGAGGGAAAGGCCATCTTTCCTCTTGCTTAACACCTATGCGTTCTTCAAAAATTCATGGAATGTTGACACTGACACTATGTTGCTGTTGAATGCACATTTTATCATTTCTAATCCTCCCAACAATCCCTTGGGACTTGCAGAATTTGCTGAAAGTCACACAGCTAATGAGTAGCTAAAACAAAGATTCAGATCCAGGGCTGCTTGATTCCAGTGCATACAATCTTTCCATGAAGCCAAGACGCCCCACTTCAGAGCTGCACTCAGATGTCTTCTTCTACAGCCACAACACCCCCCACCCCGCCTGGCCCCACATCTGGCCTGTTCTTATAGCGCCCCACCTGGGCTTTCCTCTAACTGCCTCAGTAATATGCAGCGCAAGTGTTCCTGAGTCTCTGTCCTATGTTGTGAGCTTCTAGTTGGCAGAAGTTGGGCCTTTCAATTAGAAAAGAATACCTGTTCACAGAAGCTAAAATTTAACTAATATATCAGACTATGAGTAGACCCACCCCCCACCCCCAGTCCAGCTTCTTACAAGTAACCAATGTTAACCTCCTTCTTGTATAACCTTCCAGAAATGTTCATGACTATGGAAATATGCATACAAATACTCTTTCCACCAACAGATGGGCTCATACTGTATATACTTCTCTGCAATTTGTTTTCTTTCCTTAAAACTATATCTTAGACATTTTTCTACATCAGTATGTGTAGATCTACATCTTTTTTTTATAGAAATAAATCCATGTATACTACTTTTACAATTCATATAAAGGAATAAAACTCACTGTTTAAAGGTTATAAAGTTAGTGTGGAAAAGAAAAAAAAGTCTAGCAATGTGCTGTTTATAAGAGAAACACCTAAAACATGAGGCAGAAAGATTAAAAGTCAAGGGATTCACTCCTACACTCTTGGTGGGAATGTAAATTCGTGCAGCCACTATGGAGAGCAATAAGGAGGTTCCGTTAAAAAACTAAAAATAGAGCTACCATATGATCCTGCAATCCCACTCCTGGGCATATATCCAAAGAAAACCATAGTTCAAAAAGATACACGCACCCCAATGTTCATTACAGCACTATTTACAATAGCCAAGACATGGAAGCAACCTAAATGTCCATTGATAGATGAATGGATAAAGAAGACGTGGTACAGAACTAGAACAAAAAATTTCACAATTTGTATGGAAACACAAAAGACCCCGAATAGCCAAAGCAATCTTGAGAAAGAAAAACGGAGCTGGAGGAATCAGGCTCCCCTGACTTCAGACTATACTACAAAGCTACAGTCAGAAAGACAGTATGGTACTGGCACAAAAACAGAAATATAGATCAATGGAACAGGATAGAAAGCCCAGAGATAAACCCATGCACATATGGTCACCTTATCTTTGATAAAGGAGGCAAGAATATACAGTGGAGAAAAGACAACCTCTTCAATAAGTGGTGCTGGGAAAACTGGACAGCTACATGTAAAAGAATGAAATTAGAACACTCCCTAACACCATACACAAAAATAAACTCAAAATGGATTAGAGACCTAAATGTAAGACTGAACACTATAAAACTCTTAAAGGAAAACATAGGAAGAACACTCTTTGACATAAATCACAGCAAGATCTTTTTTGATCCATCTCCTAGAGAAATGGAAATAAAAACAAAAATAAACAAATGGGACCTAATGAAACTTAAAAGCTTTTGCACAGCAAAGGAAACCATAAACAAGACGAAAAGACAACCCTCAGAATGGGAGAAAATATTTGCAAATGAAGCAACCGACAAAGGATTAATCTCCAAAACATACAAGCAACTCATGCAGCTCAATATCAAAAAAACAAACAACCCAATCCAAAAATGGTCAGAAGACCTAAATAGACATTTCTTCAAAGAAGATATACAGATTGCCAACAAACACATGAAAGAATGCTCAACATCATTAATCATTAGAGAAATGCAAATAAAAACTACAATGAGATATCATCTCACACCCGTCAGAATGGCCATCATCAAAAAATCTACAAACAATATATGCTGGAGAGGGTGTGGAGAAAAGGGAACCCTCTTGCACTGTTGGTGGGAATGTAAATTGATACAGCCACTATGGAGAACAGTATGGAGGTTCCTTAAAAAACTAAAAACAGAATGACCCAGCAATCCCACTACTGGGCATATACCCTGAGAAAACCATAATTCAAAAAGAGTCGGGGCTTCCCTGGTGGCGCGGTGGTTGAGAATCTGCCTGCCAATGCAGGGGTAAACGGGTTTGAGCCCTGGTCTGGGAAGATCTCACATGCCACGGAGCAACTGGGCCCGTGAGCCACAACTGCTGAGCCTGCGCGTCTGGAGCCTATGCTCCGCAACAAGAGAGGCCGCGATAGTGAGAGGCCCACGCACCGCGATGAAGAATGGCCCCGGCTCGCCGCAACTAGAGAAAGCCCTCGCACAGAAACGAAGACCCGGCACAGCCAAAAATAAATAAATAAAATTAAAAAAAAAAAGAGTCATGTACCAAAATGTTCATTGCAGCTCTTTTTACAATAGCCAGGACATGAAAGCAACCTAAGTGTCCATCAACAGATGAATGGATAAAGAAGATGTGGCACATACATACAATAGAATATTACTCAGCCATAAAAAGGAACAAAAGTGAGTTATTTGTAGTGAGGCAGATGGACCTAGAGACTGTCATACAGAGTGAAGTAAGTCAGAAAGAGAAAAACAAATACCGTATGCTAACACATATATATGGAATCTAAGGAAAAAAAAAAAGAAAAAAAAATTATCAGAAGAACGTAGGGGCAAGACGGGAATAAAGATGCAGACCTACTAGAGAATGGACTTGAGGGTATGGGGAGGGGGAAGGGTAATCTGGGACAAAGTGAGACAGTGGCATGGACATATATACACTACCAAACGTAAAATAGATAGCTAGTGGGAAGCAGCCGCATAGCACAGGGAGATCAGCTTGGTGCTTTGTGACCGCCTAGAGGGATGGGATAGGGAGGGTGGGAGGGAGGGAGATGCACGAGGGAAGAGATATGGGGACATATGTATATGTATAACTGATTCACTCTGTTATAAAGCAGAAACTAACACACCATTGTAAAGCAATTATACTCCAATAAAGATGTTAAAATAAAAGTTAAATAAATAACGTAAAAAAAAAACAAAGAAGATGTGGTATATATATACACAATGGAATACTACTCAGCCATAAAAAAGAATGAAATAATGCCATTTGCAGCAACATGGATGGACCTAGAGATTATCATACTAAGAGGAGTAAGTCAGAGAAAGACAAATATCATATGATATTGCTTATATGTGGAATCTAAAAAAAAAAAAGATACAAATTAACTTGTATACAAAACAGAAATAGACACAGAGACATAGAAAATAAACTTATGGTTGCCAAAGGGGAAAGGAGGGGAAGGATAAATTAGGAGTTTGAAATTAACATATACACACTACTATATATGAAATAGATAATCACCAAGGACCTATTGTATAGCACAGAGAACTATACTCAGTATTTCATAATAACCTATAAGGAAAAAGAATCTGAAAAAGAATATATATGTGTGTGTGTGTATAACTGAATCGCTTTGCTGTAAAACTGAAACACAACATTGTAAATAAACTATACTTCAATAGAAAAAAAGCACAAAAAAAGGGGGGAAAAGACCAATAAAAGACAAAACAAAAAAATGTTCTAGAGAGCTATTTAAAAAAAAATTCGAGGGATTCACTGAATAAAATAAGAATATATGAATCTGTGTGTGTGTGTGTTTAAATAAATAAATGGAGGAGAAGGGAAATTTCTGCCTTACAGAAAAAAACTAACCAATAAGTATGGGAGGAATGTTGGAAGTAGAAAACTGCCATTTGGCAACCATCATAGTAATAACTGATTCAAGCAAGAATCATTAATTTTTACTAAAGGGTAAACATTTGAGGAATAACAGCTTATTTACAATTGTCTCAAAATCTCTCTCCACAAGAAAGAATGAATTTACAAATTACAAAAGGAAAAATAAGAACTTTCCAATGAAGATATTGACAGGCACCACCCTAACCAAGTGATCTAAATTAGCAGCACAATTAATGTGCACATCATCTGATATCAAGCACTAAGAAGGACACAGCATTACTTCTGGGGTAGTTCTGTCAAAACATATAACCTGAATATCATCATGAATAAACATCACACAAACCCAACTCAAGAGACATTCTGCAAAATAACAGGCCAGATCCTTCAAAAATGTCAAGTTCATGAGAGACAATGAAAGCACTGAGGAAGCATTTCAGATTTAGGGTAGCTAAAGAGATGTAACAACAGAATGCAACCTGTGATTCAGGACTTTCTTTTGCTATAAAGGACATTACTGGGACAAAGCTCAATGGCATTCCAAAATTACAAATCTGATCTTGTAACCACTTCTACTTGAAATCCTTCGATAGATGTCCTTTGCCTTCAAAACATAAAGCAAACCTGTTAGCATGGAATTCAATACTCTTCGTAAACTGTCCCATCTGTAAATACTTCTGTATGTATCTCTAAGCAATGACTTTCTTGTTGTTGTTAATGTAGCCATAATTTCAGCCAGGGCTGGATGTGGGAGCTATCGGAGACCCAAGCAGAGCCTGTGTACCAGCCCCCACCATCTGGAAGCACAGGGGTGCCCTTGCTATAGATGAGCTGAATTCTGGATCTCTAAGAATGATGCTAGTTGGTACTTTTAACCCCCCTTCCCTCCAGGTGATTAGAGTGTGTAGTTGGCCCCTGCCAACCTCTCCATTCTCCTCTCCCACCCTCCACTCTTGAGCTCTGTGAGATCACAAACTGTAATTCTGGGGACCCTCAGTCTTTTTTTTTTTTTTTTTAATGTATTTTAATTTATTTTTTATTTTTGGCTGCATTGGGTCTTCGTTGCTGCATGCAGTTTTTCTCTAGTTGCGGCGAGCAGGGGCTACTCCTTGTTGCGGTGCGCGGGCTTCTCATTGCAGTGGCTTCTCTTGTTGCGGAGCACGGGCTGTAGGCACGCGGGCTTCCGTAGTTGTTGCACGTGGGCTCAGTAGTTGTGGCTCACAGGCTCTAGAACTCAGGCTCAGTAGTTGTGGCACGTGGGCTTAGTTGCTCCACAACATGTGAGATCTTCCCGGACCAGGGCTCGAACTCGTGTTCCCTGCACTGGCAGGTGGATTCTTAACCACTGCAACACCAGGGAAGTCCCATCTGGTTCCTTTTTGCTTAATAATTCCTTCTTCAATTCATCTCTCCCCTTCCACATTTCACTGTAAGTATTCAGGAGGAACCAAGCTTTTCCTTCAATAGTTTCCTTAGAAATCTCAGCTAAGTATCCAATTTTATCATTCACAAGTCCTACCTTCCACAAAACACTAGAACACAGTTCAGTTAAGTTCTCTGCCAAATTATAACAAGGATCACCTTTCCTTAAGTTTCCAAACACCTGTTCTCATTTCTGTCCCAGATCTCACCAAAATCACTTTTAACATCTATATTTCTAGCATGCACCTCAAAACTCTTCCAGCCTTTACCCATTACCCAGTTCCAAAGCTGCTTCTACACACACAGGTGTTTGTTACAGCAGCACCCAACTTCTCCATACCAAAATCTGCTTTAGTCTGATTGGGCTGCTATAACAAAAGATATACCATAGACTGGATGACTTAACCAAAATTTATTTTCCCACAGTTCTGGAGACTGGAAGTCCAAGGTCTAAGTACAACAGGGTCAGTGTCTGGTGAGGGCTCTCTCCTTGTGTTGCAGAAGGCCATCTCTTGCTATGTCCTCACATGGCAGAGAGCAAGCAATCTCTCATTCGCTCTTCTTCTTATAAAACCAGTAATCCCATCATGAGGGCCCCACCTTCATGACTTCATCTAACCTTAATTCCCTCCCAAAGGCCTCATCTCCAAATATTAACACATTAGGGGTTAGGGTTTCAACATATGAATACAGCTCACAGCATTGTCTAAAATTTTTCTGTCTTGCTGGGCTGCTCCTTTTCCAATCCTTTGGATAGAGACAGCAGACTTTTGTTGAGGTTTCCTTGTCTGCTCCTATTGGCATTTCCGGGTTGCAGGCTTTCTTCAGCTCCAAGTCTGGGGTGTATGAGGAAAAAAAGAAAATCCAAGAAACTCACCGCCATATTGTTTTTCAGGTCCCGAAGTCCCTAGCCATTCTGCCTTTTGTCCACCTTTCAGAGTCTTCTTTTGTTTTCTATACAGTGTCCAGTGTTTCCAGTTATACTTAGTGGAAAGAATAAGGAGAAGTATATCTACTCTACCTTCCCTGTTACTTTATTCTTTTAAAGAACTCTACTGGGGACTTCCCTGGTGGCACAGTAGTTAAGAATCCGCCAGCCAATGCAGGGGACACGGGTTCAAGCCCTGGTCCGGGAAGATCCCACATGCCGCGGAGCAACTAAGCCCGTGTGCCACAACTACTGAGCCTGCACTCTAGAGCCCGCGAGCCACAACTACTGAGCCCATGTGTCGCAACTACTGGAGCCCGTGCACCCAGAGCCCGTGCTCCGCAACAAGAGAAGCCACCACAATGAGAAGCTTGCGCACCACAACGAAGAGTAGCCCCCCTGCTCGCCACAACTAGAGAAAGCCCGTGTGCAGCAATGAAGACCGGATGCAGCCAAAAATAAATAAATAAATAATTTTTTTAAAAAAGAGCTCTATTGGAGGGCTGTGCCATAATTTACTGATGACCATTTAGGGTTGGTAATAAATGTCATTTTTTCCTACTGAAAACAATGCTGCAATAAACAAGGGAGTCGACTGTTGGGGTTTTGCTTGTTTTTCATTTCTCTATCACCAGGGCTCAGTAGTGCCAAGCCACATAGCAGGTAAGTAATAAATGTTTATTGAATGAATAACTGCATTGTGACTGAACGGCTTCATTCTTTACCTCCTGTGCCCTTAAATGCATCAAAGATTCTTACCACTTAGAAACCTCAACAATTAGAACTGAGTTGACTAAAAATTAGCTTATTAATTGATAAAGACTTGATCTATGCCTTCTCCATCAGTTGTTGCACTTTATGACTGAAAGAACTTAGCTTTCTAGGTATGGGAGCAAATATGATTAGAAGGAAATTCATCAAAACAAAATCCCAATGCTAACTCTGGGATTACGGGTGATTTACATTTCCTTACCTTCTAAGTTTTCTACAATCATCACACTTTATATCTGAAAAGAGTAAAACAATAAGTTATTCTTAGAGTGAAAAGCTTTTAAAACTCAATGGCCTGAAGCTGTGGTCATTGGTGGAGGGTCTGGAGTCTCCATAAATAACATCATGCTGTGGGTATATTTACTGGTAATCCTGGCCCTGCATTAACTTGGAAATAGATATGGGAGCATAAGTGAAATGTATCACTTCACCAAAAGCATCATGGCATCTAAGGGAGACAGGCCTACAGGTAAACGCACAGAAGATTCACACAGCTGTACCCAGTGTTGGTCAGATGAGTGAGTAACTTGGGTGGCAGATGAATGATAAAAGCTGAGATTTGTTGAGGCCTTCCCTCATGCCAGGTACTGTTCTGGGTGCTGTACATGAAGCAATGGCCTCAAAACAACACCTATTCTATTTTACAGATGAGAAGATGGAGGCAGAACTGCCTTATGTGATTGCCCTAAGTCACACAATGCAAGCAGAGGAGCTAGGATTCAAAGCACAGGAAGCATGGCTTCAGAACCCAAACTCTGAATTTTAAGGGTGTCAAGATCTCCTCTGCTCTAAAAATACCTCCTCCTCCAGCTGTTTCTTGATTTGTCATGCTTGCCAAAAGCAGCATTAAAGTGCTTCTGGACGAAGGGTAGATGCAGCGAATCTTGTCCATGGGAGTTCTGTGTGGGCACGTACATCCCCATGGCATTTCCCTGATGGCTCACTACCGATTTGCCACTCCCACTGTTTCTGGAACACACCCCATGATTTGCCTTCACCCTTAACTTTTGACCATTACTAGACCCTTGTCTTTGGAATGGGTCCCAGCCACCTCATCAGCTGCACATCACACCTCCTCGGGTCCCATCCTTAGGTTCTGTTCTAGCTGCTTCTCATATTCATTCACATATTTAGTCCCTCTGCTAGGGGTTGACAATATTGGATTTATTTCTTTGGTTTTGGTCCCTGTGAAAACATAGTATTCCTAGAGAGATGCACTAAGTCTCATTAGTATTTTCTCCAGTAAACTCATGCTAAGGCATAATTACCTGGGCCAGAAAATAGTAGACTATGAATCTGTTAAAAATGGAAGGGATGATTTTGATGATGATGTTGGTTACTTGAGTGATACCTATGAGGTTCTAGACCCTTCACATATATTGTCTTATATAATCTTCACAGCCTTGGCAATGATATCATTTCCCTTTTACAGATGGAGAACAAAAGGCTCAGAGAAGTTAAATAAGATTACATAGCCAAGACTCAAATCCAGGTCTGTCTGGTTTGCAAAACTAGGGTTCTTCCCCCATTTCTGTGCTTGTACACGGGTGGAGGATTGGGAAAAGAAAGTAAAAAGCTGAGGACTCCATATCCTGTCTATATATACAAATATACTATAAGCCCATTACTGGGCATCATCTACCAGTTTTTTGGCCATTAAGAGACATTCAGTGGCTCACAAACTTTAGGTGATATATTTATACACATACACACACACACTATATATATATATATATATACACACACACACATATATATATATACATATATATCTTGAAAAATAAGAATGATATCCTGCCAAGAACCACTGGGGGAAAAAAATCTAAACAAAATTGACTCTGCCCAGTGAATTAGAACACTGGCTTCAGTGCATAATATTTCTTCTGTGCCTTCTAAATCATTTTTTGCAGAAAACTAAGTTAACATTTCACATTTGGGAAGCAGAGATTTCTCATTCTATTTGGTCTTTCCAAGGCTTGAACTAAATAGTATGGGTTGTATTTGTTTGCTCTAGGCCAGTGGCTCTCAAAGTGTCATCCATGGGCCCTGGGGATCTCTGAGACCCTTCCAGGGACGCCCACAAAATTAAAACTATCTTTATAATAATACCAAGATGCTATTTGCCTTTCCTCTGGGTTGAAATTTGCACTGATATTAAACAACGGTGGGTGAAACTTCTGGTGTCTTAGCATAAATCAAGGCAGTGGCACCAAACTGTACCAGTATGAAAGGTTCATTGATTTTAGAGATTGGAAAGACAAGCCACAGACTGGGAGAAGATATTTACAAAATGCATATCTGATTAGAGACTAGTATCCAAAATATACAAAGAATTCTTAAAACTCAACAATAATAAACAACCCAATTAAAAAATGAGTAAAAGATCTCAGACACCTCACCAAAGAAAATACACAGATAGCAAATAAGTACATGGAAAGATGCTCAACATCATATGTCATTAGGTAATTGCAAATCAAAACAATGAGATACTACGATACACCTATTAGATGGCTGAAATATAAAAAAAAAAAAACCAAAACTGATAATACCTAATGGTGGCAGGGATGTGGAACAACAGGAAATCTCATTCATTGCTGGTAGGAATGTGAAATGGTACAGCCACTTTGGAAGAGAGCCTGGCAGTTTCTTACAAGCCTAAAATAAACATAGTCTTACCAGAGCACCTAGCAATCACACTCCTTGGTATCTACCCAAATGAGCTGAAAACTTATGTCCACACAAAAACCTGCACACAAATGTTTATAGCAGCTCTGTTCATAATTTCCCCAAACTGAAAGCAACCAAGATGTCCTCAAAAGGTGAATAGATAACAAACTGTAATACATTCATCAATGGAATATTACCCAGCTATAAAAAGAATTGAACTATCAAGGCATGAAAAGACATAAAGGAATATCAAATGCATATTGCTTAGTGAAAGAAGCCAATCTGAAAGGGGTGTATACTGTATGATTCCAACTGTAAGATGTTCCGGAAAAGGCAATACCATAGAGATCATAAAAAGATCAATGGTTACCAGCGGTTCGGGGGGAGAAGAGAAGGGATGAGTAGGTAGAGCACACGATTTTTAGGTCAGTGAAACTATTCTGTATGATACTGTCATGGTGGATACATGACATGAATTTGTCAAAACCCATAGACCTATATGCCACAAAGAGTGAACTCTATTGTAAACCATGGACTTTAGCTAATTATAACATACCATTACTGGCTCATCAATTGTAACAAATGTACCATACTAATGCAAGACGTTATAATAGAAGAAACTGAGAGTGAAAAGGGTTTATGGGAACTCTCTACTACCTGCTCAATTTTTTGTAAACCTAGAACTTCTCTAAAAAAGTCTGTTTGTTTAAAAAATAATAAACGTCCACTGATAGGATTTCAGATTCCTCATTAAACTAACCTTTAAGAAGCTACCACTTGTTGAGTCTGGTTTTGGTGTTCAAAGAAGAATATTCATAATTATTTGAAAAGGCTGTTAAAATACTCTTTTCCAATTACATATCTGTGTAGGGCCAGATTTTCTTCATCTACTTTAACCAAAGCAACATATCACAACAGATTGAATGAAGAAGCAGATATGAGAATATTCTTTCTATTAAATCACACAAAATCTAAAAATCATCCCTCTTCTCACTAAATTTTTTTAAGAAAATAGTAATTTTTCTTTTGAAATGTTATGAATGTTACATGCAATGTTTAACTTATTTTAAAACAAATAAATATTTTTATATATATTTTTAAATGATCTCAGTTTGCATTTCTTATACAGTAAATACTAATATAGTCCACACAAACGAAAGCTCTTTGGGGTCTTCAAAAACATTTTGAGAGTATAAAGGGGTCCTGACGAAGTGAGAGAGTAGCATTGACCTATATACACTACCAAATGTAAAACGGATGGCTAGTGGGAAGCTGCCGCATCACACAGGGAGATCAGCTCGGTGCTTTGTGTCCACCTCGAGGGGTGGGATAGGGAGGGTGAGAGGGAGATGCAAGAGGGAGGGGATATGGGGATATATGTATACATATAGCTGCTTCACTTTGTTGTACAGCAGAAACTAACACAACATTGTAAAGCAATTATACTCCAATAAAGATGTGAAAAAATAAGGGAGGGGTGGTCCTGAGAACAAAAAGTTTGGGAACTGAGGCTTCGGGCCTATGTGGTCTGATTAAACTTTAATTTTTAGGCTATTTTCTGGACCATTTAACAAGTGATGTACTAATAGCAACTGCATCTAATAGTTAGTTAAGTGGAAGCTGCCAATATCCAGAAAGTGGCCATCAGGGCTGTCCGGGCTTATGCAAAAAAGATATGTATGCTAAGCATATCTTTTTTCAAGCGTGAATTTGGAATTTGTTCAATTTTCATTCTTCTGTTATCTTCCTTTATAATGAAACATTGCAAAGAATATAATAAAACATGAAGATAAATAAAAAAACAGTGCAAGTCAAATTTATGGTGTGGGAACATAAGGCTTGCTATTACAGCTTTTAATGGCAGATAGTTTACAATAACATTGGGCTAGCTGGTAGAAAATAGTCACAGACAGGAGGTAATTACTTGTCCATCTCCAAGCATCAGAAGCTCTGGAGTCCCTCCAGCTGAATAATGCAGATCTGCCAACTGTCACTCACTTGGACTAATGCTTTTTTTGGTGGTTGTTTTAATTAAATTGGAAAAAAAGAACATAAGATAAACCTCCCTCTGAAAGTGCTAAAATTCCATGGATGGATAAATCCATGGCCCATCCTTTTACACTGTCTTTATTAGTCTTGAGTAAATCACAGAGACTCCCATAAATAGAGTCACAGAGGGGAATGGAATGTATACGGTGTTAGAAAGGGCTTGTTGCCAGCAAATCTGAATATTACAGTGAGGGTTCTATAAACAGTAAAAGAAAAACAGCTAGATCCCCATACAGATAACAAGAATATAAATGGAACCTTTAAAACGAGCTTGCTCATCACATATGAATAATAAATACACCCAAACAGAGATAAAAGAGAAGAGCAAAATTATGCAAAAATTCTGTCGTTAAGATATGTGGGCAGCCTGGACTTCAAAATAGAACGAAGCAGCTTTCCAAGACTCAAATGGTTTTAGATAAAGAAAATACAATTGCTCTAATTCTTGTTTAATCCTGTTGCCTTCAGATTTTGTCAGAAACTGTTACCCACCTCTGGTTATTTGAGGACAGGGGAACTGTTCACAGAAATATACCTGAAACAGATTCTCACAAGTAGAGATTCTAATTTTAAGCCTTTTACATTTAAAAAAAGAACCATGGCAAAATTCAAGGTTATGTGTTAAGGAGAATAGCCAAGATACAAATGCCATGCATATTTTACGTTAATCTCCAATATGCTTCACAAATAACTTACATTTATCTTTGCTGTGTACTTTGGATTAAAGGGTAATTTAGCATCGATTCTTAAGTTGTTAACGAGAAAGGCTTCAGGTGTTATTAATATCTTAGATTATTTGAAATCAAGGGCTCTCAAAGTCACACTGTGTTTTTAGCCAGGATGTTTTCTTCTTGAAATAAAGAATAAGGGTAAGAGTAATTCTAATTTTTATTTGGATTATCATCTCATTGGCTAAGAGGTTGCCCTAGGCCTTCAGTGGAAACTTCCATTTCATTTCACAGTGAATGAAAACATTTTTCCTTATACAGCCCTGTATAGCAGAACTAGCTTATCCCATGGCAATGCTAATAATAGCCTGACTTGTTATATGTTCAAAAAGAATTTTAAAATAAATAATGCTAGATCTTAGGAACTGTAATGATCTCTACTTTCAATTTCATTATGAAAATGTATGACATGTCACAGGTGCCAAACCCAAAAGAAGTAATGTGACAGTAAGAAAATGAATAAAATTGAAAAAGAAACTGAGGTACTGAAACGGAGCCAGACCCTATTGTCCTTCCCCACACCCACCCCCCAACCCCCGTCTTCCTCCTGCCTTTTGTCTGTAGAAGAACCCTAGCCAAAGAATAAGTTTAATCAGAGAAATGAGAAAATACAGAAGCAAAGGAAAGCAGTCAAACTGGACAAAATAATAGTTTAGTCATTAAGCAAGGTCAAGGACCTTTAGTTCCTCCTCAAGGGCTACAGATAATACTCTGAGCCATATCCTTTGAGCTGTTTTGTAGATACTGAAACTCCCACCAGGTGGAAGAAGTTAACTACATGATGACCAGACTGTAGCCATGACAGAAGCTGCCACCATTCCGAGAATTGGCCTCAAGGAAATGGGAACAAACCGGCTGTGGAACTGAAGACTTAACTGTTCTTAAAACAATCAAGATGATGTTGATCAGACCACCACATGACCAACTTCAAAATGACTGTCAGAGCTGGCTGTGCTGTCTCTGCTTGTAGCCCCCTCCCTCCAAAGGCTCTTGCCCACTGGCTGTCGGGGGGGGGGGGGGGGAAGGGGGGGCAGGGAGTCGGCCTTTGGACAGGAGTCCGAGCACCCCACCCCCTTGCTGGCCTCTGAAATAAAGCAAACTTTCGTTTCCACCAAGCTTGACTCTTTATTGGCTTCAGAGCTGTGAGCAGCCGGACCCCACTTTTGGTAACAGTACTACTTTTCTACTAGTTTTCCTTCTGGTACTGATGCTTGCTTTCATCAGCTTCACAGGGTCAGGGCAAAAGTAAGCATGATGGCATGAGACCAACACTTTGTAAACCAATAGAGCTCAATATTGAGGGCTTCCCTGGTGGCGCAGTGGTTGAGGGTCTGCCTGCCAGGGCAGGGGACACAGGTTCGAGCCCTGGTCTGGGAGGATCCCACATGCCGCGGAGCAACTGGGCCCGTGAGCCATAATTAACTGAGCCTGCGCGTCTGGAGCCTGTGCTCCGCAACAAGAGAGGCCACGATAGTGAGAGGCCCGCGCACCGCGATGAAGAGTGGCCCCCGTTTGCTGCAACTGGAGAAAGCCCTCACACAGAAACGAAGACCCAACACAGCCATAAATAAATAAATAAAAATTAAAAAAAAAAAAAACCTCAATATTGAGTATGAAGAAGTCCTAGATTTAACTAAAAGTTTGCACTCGGAACGCTTACAGGTAGAAGAGACCTCATGAATGGAATTTATCTGACCCTTACAGTGTTTTTCTAAAAATTGAATTGGTTGCCGACATTCACAAATCAGGATATTTCACAAAAACAGAAATAAACAAAGACCTACATTTCTGTCTTCCCGAGCAACTGAGCCATCAGCAGTTCTGGCAACACAGCACCTACGTCGTTGCACCCTGGCAGAGGGACAGGAGCTGGGCCTTGGCGGTTCTCCTCCCAGGGGCTCAAGAGTTCCCCCAGCCCACTTTGCGCATGTGCATTTCCTGCTTGGCATTTGGCTATATTTGCATGTGAAGCCCCTTTGGATGAAACACTTACTCCACCTGTGAGTCAATGAAGACGCCTGATCAGACTCCGGTGTTAGCTTCTTCTGGGTTCCTCCCTATCCTTTCCAATAAAATCCAATATTCACTGTAGAGTTTCAGATCCTGATTGAATCTAAAATGAGAGGCATTTAGGGCCATTGCCCCAGATCAGAATCACTTCAAAGTTATCACTGATCTGGAGATTTTCTGGGAAATAAGGACTCAGAGCCTTTACTAGAAGTGTTTGTCTAATCTAGGTTGAGCTGGGTAATGTATCTCAATTCAGAGCAAGAGTAATTCTGGGACCAAACAGGAAAAAGACTGGTGATGGAGGTATCATTGAAATGTTTCTCTGTATACGAGGTGGGGAAGAGAAGAATTCCTGGATTCTGGACCCCACTCTGCCTCTGACAACCTGTGGGACCTGAGGTGAGTCACTTCATCCTTAGCCTCTGTTTCTTCACCTAAAAAATGAAGGGGATGTTTCTGCATTCAGAGCCCAGGCCATACATTAGAATCACCTGGAGGATTTTTTTTTAAATACTGATGGTCCAGACCACCTGAATCTGATTCTCTGAGATGGGGGTCCAGGAATCAGTATTTTCCGGACACTCCCCTCTGTGATTCTGAGGTACGGATAGGGAAACGGTGCAACATTGTCTCCAAGGAGAGACATGATTCCATGGGATCTCCGATTTTCCTTCCCATTCTCCAATTCTGTGGTCTCAGGGATTGGGAGCGGGTACTAGGAGAATAGCCATTTGCTCTGTTAATTTCTCCTTTATGTCGGATTGCTGGCAAAGGCTATACATTTCACCCTTAAAAAATATTTTTTTTCATTAAATCACTAAAAGAAGCCCGGACTAGAAGCCCCAGTTCTAACACCCACTCCCTTAAATTCACTCTCCACAACCTATTCAGGCATCACTTGTTCAAGGTGCACTGATTCTCATATTGTAAGTATTTTTATCCCGGAGAAGGTATCTAAATTGTTGCCATTTAAAGATACCAAGATGCAGCCACTATGGAGAACAGTATGGAGGTTCCTTAAAAAACTAAAAATAGAACTACTATAAGATCCAGCAGTCCCCCTCCTGGGTATATATCCAGAAAAGATGAAAACTCTAATTCAAAAAGATACATGCACCCCGATGTTCATAACAGTACTATTTACAATAGCCAAGACATAGAAGCAACCTAAATGTCCATCAACAGATGAATGGATAAAGAAGATGTGGTACATATATACAGTGAAATATTACTCAGCCATAAAAAAGAATGAAATAATGCCATTTGCAGCAACATGGATGGAACTAGAGATTCTCATACTAAGTGAAGCCAGAGAAAGACAAATATATGATGTCACTTTATGTGCAATCTAAAAAAATGATACAAATGAACTTATTTCCAAAACAGAAACATACTCACAGACATAGAAAACAAATTTATGGTTACCAAAGGGGAAAGCTGGGGGGATAAATTAGGAGTTTGGGATTAACAGATATACACTACTATATATAAAATAGATAACCAACAAGGACCTACTGTATAGAACAGGGAACTTTATTCAATACCTTGTAATACCTATAATGGAAAAGAATCTGTATATATCTATGAATCACTTTTCTGTACACCTGAAACTAACACAACATTGTAAATCAACTATACTTCAATAAAAAAAAAGATACCAAGAGCTTCACAGTATAATAAGGTAACTGCCAGCCACACCCTTTGCATGAACACCTGGAATGTGACAAGTCCCGATTGAGATGCACTGGAATTGAAAAATACACGCTGAACTTTATGTATTTAGTACCAAAAAAGTAAAATATCTCATTAATAATTTTTATGTCAATCACATGTTGAAATGACAATGTTTTAATATAGTGAGTTTAATAAAATATATTATTAAAATTAAATTCCCCTGTTTGCTTTTACCTTTCTAAATATGATTACTAGAAAATGTTAAATTACTTAGGCTGCTCCCATTATATTTCTACTGGACAGTGCCGATTAAGGGGTGTCCACTTTCTGAAACTTCCATTGAAGTTTATAGTGTTTAAAAGAAGAATGGGGCTTCCCTGGTGGCGCAGTGGTTGGGAGTCCGCCTGCCAATGCAGGGGACACGGGTTCGAGCCCTGGTCTGGGAAGATCCCACATGCCGCGGAGCAACTGGGCCCGTGAGCCACAACTACTGAGCCTGCGCGTCTGGAGCCTGTGCTCTGCAATGGGAGAGGCCGCGACAGTGAGAGGCCCGCGCACCGCGATGAAGAGTGGCCCCCGCTCGCCGCAACTGGAGAAAGCCTTCGCACAGAAACGAAGACCCAACACAGCCAAAATAAATAAATAAATAAATATATTTAAAAAAAAAAAAAGAAGAAGAATGAACTCCTCAGAATGAACTAAGTTGGGGTTTGAAAAACATTTTATTACCAGTCTTTACTGCCCAGGCTCCTACAAGGGGACGATTCTTAATAGAACCTACACAACTTCATCTGGATGGGGATACACAAATAAAATCAGAAGCAGTGCTCTGGCAACAGGACACTTTTGTACAGTCAGATAGGGTCTTTGGGAGAATCCTAGCGGAAAACTTCAAGGGAGAATGATGTGGAGATTAGTGGTCACTTCCTCCTTCCTTCCACCCAACATTAGGAATATAATTTCACTATATGTACTGATCCACGATGTTTTCCCCGTTCATGCACTCACTTAACGCGAGTTCTGTCCTGAAGCCAGAAAAATGCAAACCATAAAGAATGAATTAAACGAGTGAGTGCATTTGGAGGGGACAGCATCTGTAGGTCCCACTCACAGCAACTTTGTTTTTCATCACTGGTGTCTCAAACGCTTCAAAGCAGTTGTTACTGCAGGCCTTGTGGGATTTCCAGCCAAAAGGTCTCAGATTAGCAGTAATCTGGCCCCCACCCTTGCCTTATCATGCAGCCACAATAGAGGGCCGGGAGGGAAAAACACGTAAGACTGAATGGAAACAAGGCCAGCTTTTAAGTGCAGAAAGAGCAGGCAACTATCCAGAATCTGGGAATTCAGAGGTGCCAGGAGCGCTCCAGCACACTAAGGAAAATTTTGTTCCGGAGCTGGCCGAAGCTCTTTACGCTTAAGGCTCTGCAGCCTGGTAAATGCACGCGCTCCCAGGTGTCCCCCATATTATTCATTCATACCTTAACTGAATACCTTTCAGGTGAGTTCGATTTGATAAGTATTGCCGGACCACCACGTGCGGCTGCCCTAAGCAGAATTTGAAAAGACAGGGAGGGAAAGGAACGTGGGGGAGGGAGGAAAAGGGCAGAGACGGAAGGCGGCGAGAGCTGACGGACGTCCTCTAGCTCGGGTGGAGCCCGCGTCTGGCGCTGTGAGAAATGCTTCCGCCAGAAGGGAACCGACACACGAGCAGGCAGCACTGAGTGGGACCTCTAGCAACACTTGGAGGCACTTCATTCCTCGCCGTGAGAGCCTTCCGTCTCTCCATCTCCCCCTCCCAGTCTCCCAGGCCCACACGCTCGCTCCTCTGCTGTGGGGCTTGCTCCATCGTCTTGTTTACTTTCCTTCCTCCCGCACAAGCACAAAGACTGCGTCTTATTCCTCCTCTAAGTTCGCGGGAACCTAGCACGGCACTTGGCACTTAAGTGCTTAATAAATGTTTGATGAATGAATCCGTAACCGCACCTCCCTGCCTCATTGGGGGGCGACGGGGGGCGAGGGCCGGGGGCCGGGGCACCAGGAGAATCTATCATCCTGCTGGTAGCACTCGGTTCCAAATTCTCAACTCTGGACACAACATTCTGAAACAAAGACAAAGGGGAAGAGGCCTGAGACAGGTCGGGGCATGAAGATACCGCCAACTATGTGCACACATACCTATTGAGATGCTGCCAGAACGTTGCTGGGCCCTTTCCCGTGGACACTTGCGTTACTGTTTTATCCCTGACCTCAGTAGGTTTTTTTTTAATGAGAAAAAAGCATTATTATGACTTGTTTTGCTCTATTCTGTATCAAAGTAAATAAAAAGCAGAGTATCTCAAAACCCTACCCCACCATAGTAGATTATTATACTTTTTAACAAGCTGACTCATCACCGTTTTCCAGCACTTGTGATGTGCAGCATGTGAGTGCCTGGCGCTCAGAAAGCCCACGGTTCCAGTAACAGTTGTGTGGCCTTGGATAAGGGACACAGGGAGGCTCTTTGTCCTCTGGTTTCTTCAGTGTATTAAAGGAGATAATGGTATATTCAATGGGTATGAAAAAAGCTTAACATTCGTCTGCATGAAACTCTTTGAAATGCATGAAGGGCCCTACAGTGTATAAATATAACACTTGCCCTATAGTGTTCACTTAGAACCCTTGTCCGAACATTTATAAAATCTCTCTGTGGATGTGTACACACACACACACACACACACGAATATATTTAAAATTGCTTAATTGCTTTTAAAGTTTTAAAGTAAACACACTGAAATGATTATAAGGCATCTGTACAGTGTATCCAAAATGCAAGCCTGCCACGATAAGAGCTATTTGAGAAACTAAATCACATCAATTCAAGAATAGCAATGAGCCAATTGATGAAATACTGCATTAGCGGCAGCCTCTGACCCCATATGAGGCCAACCAAACGCTTTTTCCTCTCTTTGTAATTTAATCATTTTCAGTTAAATTAATTTCTTAAAATCCACTCAGATAAGCTGCCTGTGTTAAACACACACACACCCCTCCAGGTGTAGGTGAAATAAAGGACAAACTGCACCCTAGTTGTAACTCTCTCCCTCTGCTTGATTTTGGTAATGGACAATATCCTGTTCCTTTTTTCTCTATCTGAAAGAATTTTCCATAACTTCTTCCTGCTAATGTGTGATGTCAAGGGCCCCCAATCCCCCAAGATAGAGACCCAGTCACCACAATACAAAACTATGAAAATGCAGCCATAAGAGACCCCACTGTGTCTCTGGCTTTTTTTTTTTTTTTTTTTTACGTTTTAAAAACCGAACACACACTAACTGGGTCGGAAGGTGGCTTTGTAAAGGTAGCAACTTTGAGAAGAGTGCTGACAAGCCCGCCCTGCACGTTTGTGCTCGGGCTTGCTGGTGGAGCGTATTCCACACACATCCAGGAATTTGTTTGAGGACTGAGCGTGGTTAAGTCATGTTTTAAGAATGTTCTCTCATTATCCTGACTCAGAGGGTGCAGCGAGCCAAGAAGGGAGGCCGCCCAGTGATACCTCCTGTTCCATCTGGTTTTCAAGAACTGCCTTCCGTGGTCCTGATGCCCATGGACTGATGTCACCCAGGTTTCTTCACATGTTCTTTTCACAGGGCGCAAGCAAGAGCGCTTTTTCCTGTTGATGTGTCTAAAACTGAGTGACCTTGGGTTGGGCTGGCTGAGGGAGGGGAGAGGTGAGGGGAACCAGAGAAGGCTCTAGCCTGGAAGGAGAGGAGAGAACCAGGGGCCAAAATGACCAGCCAAGAAATTTGTTTGGGAAAATAGAAATCTAAGAGCTGCAGTTTGGCAAGGTACTCTGAGTCTTAATGAGAAAGGCAGAGGGAGAAGAGAGGGGAAATGGGATGAGGTGGGCAGGAGGAAGATGAGGAAGGAGAGGAGGACAGCAAGACAGGAAGAAAGAGGCGGGGAGGAAAAGGAGCATGACTCAGTGTGGGACAGAAATGCATCTCTAAGGGACATCAGGAAGAAATGCACTGAAATGAGACTGGAAGCTGAAAATCAGGATATACTGCCCAATATGGGAACTCTGGTCTTGTCAGTGTCCTGGAAGTAGGAGAAATAGCTTTAATAATTCATCTTTAATCATCTTGTGCCACTGGCCAAGCACATGCTTGAATGACATTTTGAAGTTTCCTCAATGGCTGGAATAGGCATCAAGTGGCCACATCTACCAATTCTGGTGAGGGACCTCCTCACCGGTGTCCACATGATATGGCAGACACGCACATGCGCACACACACACGCACATGCACACACTTGCACACACACGTGCACACAGGCACACATGCTTTAAAAACCACCCCATGGCTTTCCACTGTACTTAGAATAAAATCCAACCCTAGATCTTGCCACCTCACCAGCCTTCCCTCACAACAGTTTTCCAGCCATACTGGCTTCTTTTCAGCTCCTCGAATCCCCTGAGCTCTCTCTCCCCTCAAGACTTTCCCAATGTTGTCTGCCCCACCTGTGCCCCTTCTCCACCCTCCGAGAGCTGGCTCCTCTCCATCCCTTGGGTCTCACCCAGAGAGGCCATCTTTGACCACTTTGTCTAAATAGGTTCCCACCCTCCCCATCGCCACCCCCAGTATTCTCTGTCACTGCACCCTATTTGTGTCCTGGTGCTAATTACCATTGTCAGCATGTATTTATTGATTTGTCTACATGTAAATTGTGCTTGACACCTACCAAAGATTTGTTAAGTGAACAGACAGAATGTTCTAGATTCATTTGTTTGGGATGCACAGCTTGGAACACCAGCAGCAGTCCCGAGTAATCCACCTTAAGTGTTTCCTCCTCCTCCCTGCTGCTCCACACCTAGTACCCACCTAAGTCTTGAAGCTGTTCCCGCTGCCTGTGGAAACCCTGAGAGTGCCTCCCCCCACCCCGCCCTCGCTAGAGGGAAGGGAAGCATCTGTCCTTGGTGGGAGAGGCAATGAGAGGCCACAAAGGGTTAAAGAAAGAAATTAGTTAGCCACTAATCTGATGCTACTTCCATATAATTAGAAAAACAGAAAGTGAATCATAAAAGAAAGAGTCCTGGGACTCCCTGGTGGTCCAGTGGTTAGGACTTGGCGCTTTCATTGCTGTGGCCCCAGGTTCAATCCCTGGTTGGGGAACTAAGATTCTGCAAGCCCCACAGCATGGCCATAAATAAATAAATAAATTTTTAAAAAGAGTCCTGAAGAGAAGAGTGTGCAGGTATTAGAAATATTCTATGTCAGGGACTTCCCTGGTGGTCCAGTAATTAAGACTCCGCACTCCCAATGCAGCGGGACCGGGTTCGATCCCTGGTCAGGGAACTAGATCCTGCATGACACAACTAAGAGCCCAAATGCCGCAACTAAAGAGCCTGCATGCCGCATGCCACAACTAAGACCCGGCACAGCCAAAATAAATAAATAAATAAATATTTTAAAAAAAAATTCTATGTCAGGGATGAATGCTCCTCTGTGTGGCACGGTCATCTGAGGGATCACTACTCCATCCCTGTGATTACAGAGGACACTTCACAGAGAAAAACCTCCATGGCTGCCAGGATCAGGACACAGATGATTAGAAAGGAGGTCCCCCGGCCCCCCGCTGCCCCTGCTCCTCTAGCAAGCTGCCTTCTGGGTGTTGCTCTGCTCTCTCTCTCACTTGCTCGGCATTTTTATCCAAACAAATCATCACCAAGTAACATCCATTCCATGAAGGTCCACAGGTTGCTCAGTGCCCTGTTGATGAGAAGGATTTTTGTTGTTGTTGTATTTGGCCTGAATATTCATCTGTCCAGAAGCATGTTTAATAATCACATGAGATCCCTGATGTAGCTTTCTGAAGCCCGAGTCTTGCTCAGAGCTTGGTGATTGGTCCACAAATTAAACTCTTGGCCAAACATGTATGGCTTGAGTTTATCCAAAGTCCAAACAAATCAGATACCCCTTCTGGACAGAAGTCAAGTTCTTTCCTTTGGTAATAATTTCTCAGAAATTCAGAAAAGCAGTATGTTTTATGTTCTCAAAGTTCTTATAATCACATCCAATCTTGTATCAGCTGCATCAATTGCCATAATGAAGGGTTTCAAAAAGTCTGAAGCTTCCAAAATGGATAAAGAAATCAAAGTCTGTTTGAACTTTTGAGAAATATCCCAACAAACTTTCATGAGTTTGCTCTCTCTTTGTAAAACAGCACAACAGACTAGCTACAATTCCAAATGAGGAAAATTCTAAGGGATCCCCCAAAGGACATGCTTTTTAAAAATTAATTGTAGAGAGTTTGCCAATCTCTAGTAGAGTCTACTTTATTCTACAAGAGAATCTTACTCAAATATTTGACCTATGAAAGCCCACCAGGCATTACTAAATTTCAAATAGTTCACGGGTGGCTGCAAGCCCCAAATTGGACACACCCTCACGATTAGGTATGAGGTCACAAAATGTCACTCTCTGAAATTCAGGATAAAAAAAAATATCAATCTAAAATTAACCACCATGATATTAGCAACATAAGATTAACATTTTAAAAAAATAACAAGCTTTTGGAGATGTTTTATAAATTCACGGGGTGATGTACCTTGATATATCCTCAGACTTCAACAAGGAGAATTAAATCTACATAACACAAATAATCATGATAGCTACCATTTGCTGAAGAAGCTATCATGTGGCAGGTTCAAGGCCAGAAACTTTGCACTTGCTATTTCATTAATCTTCACACCAAGCTGGTGAGAAGGCTCTGACTGTTCCCATTGTAACTCTGAGGATCTCAAGGTGTGAAGAGGGATAAAAGTTGTTCACTAGCATACAGCAAGGGCCATCGATGAGATTCAAACCCAGGTCTTCTCAACTCCATACTATGCTGTCGATGACGTAAGTGGAAGAGAAGTGGTCCCGTAAAGTTGAGTAAAAAGGCAGTTAACTGAAACAAAGATGGGGTAAAAAAAAAAAAAATCTAAAGCTTTGAGGTGAATAGTCCAAATCAGTTATCCAGACTGAAACAGCTCTGGAGGGAAGGAAGGTTATTCCTTAAGGCCTCCTCAGCCTGCTAGATATATCACTCAAGAACACTCAATTCCCTTTGAGTTAATTCAATATTCACCAAACATTCAGATCTTTAATTTGATCTCCCGGGGATGCCTTTCCACACAGGAGGAAGTACCTTGTGCATTGACCAGGGCTGGTCAGCTGCCAGCTTTAGTCTCTGGGATAAAACATCAGCTTGGTCACATGGAGGACATTTAGTCTCTGTTGAGTGGAATTATTGGGAATCAGTTCCTATAAAGAGCAGCTCTGAATTAACTAAAATGGCATTTCCAATCTTAAAAAACCAAGGACCCAATCCTGGGTCTTCAGTGACTTCCATCAAAATGTATACATAGCCTAGAGGGTTCACCTTGAAACAGCCTACCAGGCTCTCTAGCCACCTTAATTACATCAATAAAGGACCACTTTTAATGAGTGACATTAAGAGATGATCACATTGCATACCCACAGTCTGGCCAAATTATCTCTATGGGATGAATGCAGAATGTCACAACAGCCCATGCCGTATTCAATAAGCCATTAGCCAGTTTTAAAAATTAATGAGATGAAACAGACTTATGGTTACCAAAGGGGATAGCAGGGCGGTGGGGGAGAGAGATATTAGGAGTTTGGGATTAACATATACACACTACTGAATATAAAATAGGTAAACAACAAGGACCTACTATATAGCACAGGGAACTATACTCAATATCTTGTAATAACCTATAATGGAAAAGAACCTGAAAAAGAATATATAATATATATATTATATATATATATATAAAATGGAATCACTTTTTTGTACCCTTGAAACTAACGCAACATTGTAAATTTACTAAACTTTGATAAAAAAATTTTTTTAAATTAATCAGATGAATTCCCTACCGAGAGGGGTTCTGGAGGAGAATCCATGAAGCTTTAGAGAACTACAGTACCCATAGTCCCCTTCTCAGGAAAGCCACTCCTAGAGATCCTATCTGTAAACAATCTGCCATGGCACATAGCTTGTGCATTGAATGAAGGCAACATCACCTCGTTGGCCTCAGCTGATGAGAACAGAAGGCTGTTAGTCACAGTGAGGCCCAGGTAAAAAAACGACCATGTTGTTTATGAGAGAGCCCATCTCCTTCTGGGGCCACTTGACCTGAAGCTCTATGCCCATCAGGGGAGCTCCTGATTGGATAATGACAAAGCGACCTAGTTAGACTCTCTCTTAGGAAGAAGAAATACTCAGTGGACAAAGAGAGCATGGGTTGTTCCAGATCAAGTGAGTAGCTGGGCCAGGTCTCACGAGGCGCCTAACCCTTGGGAGGCTTAGAAAGCATAGCTACCCCTCTGCACCGCTTACTCTTTGTAATGAGTTCAACATTGCCCTCAAAACTGTGATTTCCAGGGCTTCCCTGGTGGCACAGTGGTTAAGAATCCTCCTGCCAATGCAGGGGACATGGGTTCGAGCCCTGGTCCAGGAAGATCCCACATGCCATGGAGCAACTAAGACCGTGCACCACAACTACTGAGCCCACATGCCACAACTACTGAAGCCTGTGTGCCTAGAGCCCATGCTCTGCAACGAGGAGCCACCGCAATTAGAAGCCCGCGCACCGCAACAAAGAGTAACCCCAGCTCACTGCAACTAGAGAAAGCGCGCGTGCAGCAACGAAGACCCAACGCAGCCAAAAATAAAATAAATTAAAAAAAATGTGATTTCCAAAACCTAATACAGAGTCTACTTCTGAAATTTTATACTTGAAGTTGCCCTTTGCAGAACTCTTAGATGAAACTGAAGAATTTCTTGACACTTATTTGCAAACACCAAATATCTCAGTCATTAGAATCTATTATCTACTTAAGTTGGGTTTTTTCCTTAATTTATTTATCATCTATTAGGGACACTGTGCAAAGAGCAATGAAGAGTAGGATCCTTTCCCCAGCCAGGAATTATGTTTCTTCCTCACTTTAATATTTCACTTTCTTGGCATTTTGCTCTTTAAGGCTAGAACTAATCTTATTGGTAATTTACATGCTAAGCTCAAGTTTACTCACTAAACACTGAACCAGGTTGCTCAGTAACTTTTTACAGGCTGACCTCTGGCACTCTAACCCTCTTTCAAGGGCACCATGGTGCTTTTCATAGAACTTAATTTTCAGAAACACTTGAAATGTAGAAGAGTTTAAAACTGAGACATGAAGTGACGTCTCCAAACCTTGTTATTTAAAAATCTTCAAAAATATATGATTGACACACATATGCATTAAATAAAATCTTAAAATATGCCTCAGAAAGTAAAGCTACTGATTACTGAGTGCTTCCTGTATACCAAGTATGATGGTAAGTGCTTCACTTGTCCAGTCTCATTGAATCCCCACAGCAATCTTTTGAGGTAGAAACTATTATTTTATATAGATGTTGAAGTGGAAGGAGAAAAATCTGGGTCCAATATGTATCAAGGTGTTTTTCTTACTAGTAGGTAACGTCAGGGATTTGGGAATGGGAAGCCCTGCTTTTTTTTATATATATAAATTTATTTATTTTCGGCTGCGTTGGGTCTTCATTGCTGCGTGCGGGCGTTCTCTAGTTGCGGCGAGCGGGGGCTACTCTTTGTTGCAGTGCGTGGGCTTCTCATTGCGGTGGCTTTTCTTGTTGTGGAGCATGGGCTCTAGGTGCGCGGGCTTCAGTAGTTGTGGCACGTGGGCTCTAGAGCGCAGGCTCAGTAGTTGTGGTGCACGGGCTTAGTTGCTCCGTAGCATGTGGGATCTTCCCGGACCAGGGCTCAAACCCATGTCCCCTGCACTGGCAGGTGGATTCTTAACCACTGCACCACAAGGGAAGTCCAAAAGCCCTGCTTTTGAGCCCTGGTCTGTCACTTACCATGTGTCCTAGGGCAGGTCACTTCTCTTCGACTATCTCACCTGGGTTTCAACTTCCTTCTCTGTTAATCATTAATCATTATAATTATTTTTATTTGAGGGGGGTCTAGCTCCAACAGAACAAACTCTCTACCTACCATTTCACTATTATAGTTTCAATGCAGTGTGTCTTAAAGATTTTGCGTTTCTAAGCATTTCCTTTTGAAAAGCACAAACCATGGGGAGAGGTCTTAGGTTAGCACTTACCAGTTAATGCTTCAATTATCAGTTGATGCTTTAATAAGGATTACTCGATAGCTAGCTGAGAACAAGAACAGAATGTGGGTTGGGCTACTGGAGATGGAAAGGTACTAGGGATTACTGAAAGACTAATAAAGTTTGGACGACAAAGTGCCCAAAACAAAGACTTCACCTAAGTACATTTGATCTGGGCTCTGCCTGGCTCAGGATATGCCTTAGAAGTTGATATAAAGTCAGGGAGTAATATCAGTTGTGTATACAGAGTCTCATCTGGCTGAAGTATGATGAAGAAGTGCTGAATGAGGAAAAACCAAGAATGTGAGCCCTGGGGAAGGGATTTCATTCCCCAGGGAGTAAGGAATTTTGAGAGCTTCATAACATGGGGCCAATGACATTGGATCTATGCTGATTATGGAAACAGGGAAAATGGTGGGGATAGGGGTGTGGAAGACAGGGGCCCAGGGTGTGTTAGGAGGTCCTTCTAATAATCCAGTTAAAAGGTTGTGCAGCCCAAAACTAGGGTGGTGGTGATAAGAATAGAAAGAAGGGTGTGATGCTGCAGGAGACATGGACGTCAACTGGGTTTGGGGGTTGCTGAGAAGACACCCAAACCACAGACACCTGGGGATTCTGGGCACTGATGAAAGGTCCAAGAATTTCTATTCTCCTTTTTCCCTATTCTCTACCCAGTCAAAAATGCCCTAACTTGACACCAGTTGGCAAGTTATCAAGTGCCTAAATATGCACAATAAATGAAAGAGAGTCATCTTTGCCTGTGAAAACCACAGACAGAAATAAACCTGGCAGAGGGTGTGTCTAGCACAGGTTCCAGTGCCTTCTTTCTAAACCTGTGGGCACTAGTCTAAGCCTCTAAGAACCTCCTACCTTGGGAAAGGCAGCCAAGATTACTGATAACCAAGATATAACTGGGTTCCTGTCTCATTTCTGCCACTGATGGGGTGCCTCCCTTAATTATTTATTTCTTCCTTTTCATGTTGGATCAGATATTTCAGAGATCCCCTGCGCAGCTCAAACTGCAGGGCTGCACTCTTTCCCTCTATCAGTGTATTGCCTTTAATATTATTTTATTCAGTTAAAAATACTTTCCCCTCTCGTTTTCTAATCTCATTCTTTGTAAAGCACAGCACTGAGTCGGGGCAGGAGTGAAGGCCTCGATATCTGGGCTTTGGACTGGGCTTTGGACTTCAAGACAAAGCCAATCCGCCTCCTCCTGCTCGCCGCCATCACCGCTTTGCCTTCCCGACCGCATCCCGACTAGTTCCCAAGGCAACCGGCGCAGCGCCCACGTCCGGGTTCGGGACCGCCTGGCCTCAGCCCAACCCCGCCCCCACGGCCGCGCTCACCGAACCCAGCTCCCGCGCGAGGAGGGAGGAGGCCGGGTTGCTAAGGAAACGGAAGGACGCCAGGCAGCAGCCCCCACCGCCTCCGCCCCTAGAAAGCCCGGCTGCCGCCGCTAAAAGCTGCCTCCGGGGAGGAGGAGGAAGAGGGGCCGGTAGAGGGAAGGAAGAAGAGCGAGGAGGAGGAAGAGGACCACAGGGACGGCCCCCGCACGATTGATGGGCGGCTCCTCCGCCCTGGACCAGTCCGCCTGCCCCGCCCCTCGGCCCCTTTAGCCCCTCGCAGGGGGAAAAGACTGACCCGCAAGGTAACGGCCCGGCTCGGCCCGGCCCTCCCCAACCCTGCCCCCGACCGTGCGGCTCCTGATCCTCCGAGGAAGTCGGGGGAGGAGCGGGGGGGACCACCTCTCCTTGCGACTTCTCCGATTCTGGAGGGAAATCGGGCCTGAAGCCTGGGAGCCTGGCCGCTCCCTCCTTCCGGCTGACCAGAGCCCCCGTATTTTTCTGCCTCAAAGAGACAGGTTTGAGGAGCTCTGTGATCATTTATTTGCACCCTGGCAGCGGCCCCTCACGTACATAACTTCCCCGCAGACTACCCTTTTCTGCAGGTCCAGGAGAGGTATACGGATCACGGCCTTTCCGGCTCCCGAGTGCGAAATTACTGATATTGTTGAAAGCATCGAATTGCTTGTCCAGCCTGTGACATACCGGCCCAGCCCCAAAGTTTCCGAATTACACGTTGAGTCTCTCTTTTGGGCTTGATGGTCAGTGTATGCCCGCCCAGCTCTTTCACGGTTTCACAATAAAATGAAGAGTCACCGCCAAAGAGCTTTTCTCATAAGCCCTTTATAGCACAGCACCTCCCACCCCGCCTCCTGATTTCCTAAGCAAATTGGATGGAACCAATCTACCATCTACCCTCAACCCTCTCGATTCCCCGTCTTTTTCTTTGGTCACAGTATTCTCTCAGGAGTGCAGTGTTAGGAAGATTGAGCCCAAATCACTCATCTTTGTTGCTTATACTCAAAATATTTTTATAAGTTAAGATTTTAAAACTCTTAAGACTTTATTTTTTGTTCAGATTTTCAAAGTTCTAAGATTTTTGAAAGCTAAACAAATTCTGTAATCTTTGTCATTACAGATTAATTAATTGTGTAAAAGGATGAATAAGGTCTCCTGCAATGCTTCTTCCCAGCACCCAGTTATGGAAAGGGGGGTAATTTATAAACCTGATGGTCAAGTATAAATATAGCCATTTAGATTTTGGTTCAGAGGAACCCTCAGCCGAAAGAGGGGCTTACATTTACATTTTTCTTTATAACTGAACCAATAAAATATTCACTTTAACGACATTTCTAATATGAGAACACCGTAAGAAAACAGTGAAATCGCTTGACTGTTAATAAAAAGAACTCCCTTCCAATCAATTCTTTTGACAAATGTGGCCATAGAACAGAAAGACAGCGCATATGATTGTTTTTTAGAGAACTGAAAGAAATATGTTCTGCAATCAGATTTTGTTCTCCTTAGTCAGGGAAATTCAGCTTGAATTCATGGGAAATGTACACTAGAGAGGAAGACATATGTCACAAAGTTCTTAGAATATTCCTCCCTGAAATTTCACAGATATGTAGAATTTTGAGGCCAAGACGAATCATTCACTCTCACTTTCGGCAAAGCAGGACTTCCTTTCCCACATGCCTCCTCCTGCCTTCTCCTCTCCTGCTCCCTCTCCCTCATTTAATATGGCTTCTTATGTAGATTTCTAAAACACAAAATTGGCACATTATCACCAGAGGCTTAAAACAGAAGCGTGCATAACTATGAGTGGATAGTAAATTGAAAAGCAGTTCAAAGGTGAGAAACAGAAGAGAATACAGAATGCTATTTTAGAAACATGTGCCCTGCCCACATTTTATTATCACTCTCCTCCCCTCCACCTGTCTGTATTTGCTAAGAAAAAATTTTTGGCTTCAAATGGCCATCTGGTTGAGGAAGCCCACAAAGCTGAAATCCACGAATTAAGCATGATCTCATGTGGATTTATTTCCATATAGTTATTTTCCGTTTCTTGTTCCTCCTGGTCCGTTTTTAACCTGAAGTATAGTATGAAGTTCAAGTGACACTTGAGAATGTTTGCCTAAACTGTGGTGATCTACCTACCATCTCCTTGATCTGTCTCTAATAATCTGTTTCCTTAGGGCCTGGAGTATTTGTTTAATCCCACAAAGCACTGACATATTTAAGAGATTAAATGTGGCACCATGATGCTTCTAAATATTCATTTTATAGTAGAGTACAATAATAGAGAGTTTATGGGAGGGCAAAGAGACTTTTGCAGGCAATTTTAAAGTCCTTTATTTGTCGGTGTGATTGTGAAGTCAGAGGTAACCTAGCAAGGAGTAATTCAAATAGTGTTATTTCCTACCTATTTAGACAAAGTGATTTCATGCCTCTTGATTTAGAAGCCTCCTTAAAATTATACTACATTAAAGCCAGGATAGATTAGCTGGCTTTTCTATGTTAATTTTGTAACCAAAATGTATCATCCAAGTGGACTCTGGGATGTGCTCCTTTAGTGACCATTAACATATTTTCATTATGAATCCTTATGTTCTCTGCCTGATTAACATTCAGACAGGTTTTTCTTTCCAACAGTAGCAGCAGGGGTCCATCTTTCTGCCGGTTATAACACCATCGTTTTCTGAAAAGCGTGGGAACATAACTTTATTCTATGCAGGTACAAATTCACATGAAAAGATAAAAGGGGTCTTTTAAAGTAGGGTTCCATAAATGACTATTAAAATGCTCAGAGGCAAAATTTAGATTTTGTGTGTCATCTGTGGAACTACCTATCAGATTGTAGTTTTAGATTCTGACTCACAAAGACCAACCTTCTATAATTGAGAGAAAATATTCCCCAAGGGACCAGAACAAGTTCTTAGATGATATTGTTTGGGGCTCATGATAAACCTTTCAAGAGTTCATAGTGACCAGACCAGACATTGGGTCACCATGAGTCAGGTGCAACCTGATTCTGCCAATACCTGCACAAATGGAAAACAAAAACAAAAACAAACCGGAAAAGGGAAAGAAAGCTATAGAATGTAGACACTTGAGGTCAGGGATGTTGTCTGTCTTATCTTGCTGTTTCCCCAGAACCTAGAGCAGCCCTGTCACATGGTTGTCACTAAAAAGTATGTGTAGGAAAGAAGAACCAAGCTGGAGAGATCACGCTTCCTGATTTCAAACTTACATTACAAACCTACAGTAATCAAAATAGTATGATATTGGAAGAAAAACAGACACACAGATGACTGCAACAGAATAGAGAATCCAAAATAAACCTATGCATATATGGTCAATTAATTTATGACAAAGGAATCAAGAATATACAATGGGGAAAAGACAGCCTCTTCAATAAATGGTGTTGGGAAAACTGGACAGCCACATGCAAAAGAATGAAACTGGACCACTATCTTACACTGTACACAAAAATCAACTCAAAATGGATTAAAGACTTAAATATAAGAGATAAAACCATAAAACTCCTGGAAGAACACATAGGCAGTAAGTTCTTTGATACTGGTCCTGGCAATGATTTTTTAAATGTGACATCAAAAGCAAAGGCAACAAAAGCAAAAATCAACAAGTAGAACTACATCAAACTAAAAAGCTTCTGCACAGCAAAGGAAACCATCAACAAAATGAAAAAGCAACCCACAGAATGGGAGAAAATATTTGCAAATCATATATCTAATAAGGGGTTAATATACAAAATATATAAAGAACTCAATAGTAAACAAACAACTCAATTTAAAAAATGGGCAGAAGATCTGGACAGACTTTTTCCCAAAGAAGATATACAGGTGGCCAACAGGTACATGAAAAAGTGTTCAACATCACTAATTATCAGGCAAATGCAAATCAAAACCACGATGAGACATCACCTCACACTTATTCGAATGGCTTTTATCAAAACGATAAGAAATAACAAGTGATGGTGAGGTTGTGGAGAAAAGGAAACCCTTGTGCACTGTTGGTGGGAATGTAAATTGGTGCAGCCATTACAGAAAACAGAATGGAGTTTCCTCCAAAAAAATTAAAAATAGAACTACGTGTGATACAGCAGTTTCACTCCTGGGTATTTACCCAAAGGAAATGAAAACATTCACTAACTCAAAAAGATATATGCACCCCTATATTCACTGCAGCATTATTTACAATAGCCAAGACATGGAAGCAACTGAAGTGTCTATCAATGGATGAATGTATAAAGAAAATGTGGTGTATATATATAATGGAATATTATTCATCTATAAAAAAAAGGAAGGAAATCTTGGCATTTGTGACAACATGATAGACCTTGAGGGCTATGTGAAATAAGTCAGAGAAAGACAAAATACCATGTGATCTCACTCATATGTGGAATCTAACAAAACACCGAACTCATAGATACAGAGAACAGACTGGTGGCTGCCAGAGGCACGGAGTAGGAAGTGGGTGAAATGGCTGAAGGAAGCTAAAAATGACAAACTTCTAGTTATAAAATAAATAAGTACCGAGGATGTAATGTACAGCATGGTAACTATAGTTAATAATACTGTATATGTCAAAGTTGTTGGGCTTCCCTGGTGGCGCAGTGGTTGAGAGTCTGCCTGCCAATGCAGGGGACACGGGTTCGAGCCCTTGTCTGGGAAGATCCCACATGCCGTGGAGCAACTGGGCCCATGAGCCACAACTACTGAGCCTGCACGTCTGGAGCCTGTGCTCCGCAACAGGAGAGGCCGCGATAGTGAGAGGCCCACGCACCGCGATGAAGAGTGGCCCCCGCTCGCCGCAACTGGAGAAAGCCCTCGCACAGAAACGAAGACCCAACACAGCTAAAAATAAATAAGTAAATAAATAAATAAATGTATACAAAGTTGTTAAGAGAATAGATCTTAAAAGTTCTCATCACAAGAAGAAAAAAACTTGTAATTATGTGGGCTGACGGATGTTAACTAGACCTATTGTGGTGATCCTTTTGCAATACGTGCAAATATCGTTGTACACTTGAAACTAATATATTGTTACATGTCAGTTATATCTCAGTAAAAAAAATACGTAGAAATAAATGAAAGAGCTTCACTGGACAAGAAGCAGGAATAGCGTGGGCCCTTTGATGACCTTATAGATGAGGTCTAGTAGACTCACTATGAACAGTGCCATTTACTAACTCAATGTTTTGGTCATAAATTTAGACCACACCAGTCAGAGACAAACTTCTTGAAAGCATCGTTTCCACATCCTTACCTCTCATTTACGCAACTCAATACAATCTGTCTTCAGCCCTGTCACGCCACTAAATGCTCTCACCAAGGTTATTAATATTCTCCTCCTTGACGCTTGCCCTTGGCAGCATCTGTGAAACTGCACCCACCTGATTCTCAGTTTTCCTCCTGCCTCTCCGGCTTCTTTCCAGAGCTCCTCTTCCGCTACCTACCTGTTCTTAAAATCCAGTGGTCCTCAGAATTTTGTCCTGGGTCGTCCTCCTTTTTTCAATACCCATCCTGCCTTCGACTTCAGTTGTCATCAAAATGCCAGCAATGCCCAATTCTTTTCTTCTCTAATCAGCTCCAGAGCCCTACGTCTAACTGCTTACTTAACATCTCCATTTGCTGTCCCGCAGCCCCTTCAAAGTTCACATTATCTTCTCACAAACTTGCTCTTCCCTGCGAGTTTTCTGAAGGGAATGTTGGCATCGATCAGCCAGCTGCCCAAGCCGGTAACCTGGGCCTCCATCTCCCATCCCATTCGTATTATCAACAACTCCTGATGATTCCCTCTCCTGAGTATCCCTTGATTCCATCATGATTAGAGCGTGGGCACTGGCGTGAGACTCTCTGGGTTCAAACCCCAACACTTGCACCCACCAGTTCTGTAACCTTAGGCAAGTTACTTAATCCCTTTGTGCCTCAGGTTCCTCATCTGCAAAATAGAGATGTAATTTTTTTTTTATTATTTTATTTTTTAAATTTTTGGCTGCGTTGGGTCTTCCTTGCTGCGCACAGGCTTTCTCTAGTTGTGGCGAGCGGGGCTACTCTTCGTTGCGGTGCGTGGGCTTCTCATTGCGGTGGCTGCTCTTGTTGCAGAGCACGGGCTCTAGGCGCACGGGCTTCAGTAGTTATGGCACACAGGCTCAGTAGATGTGGCTCGCAGGCTCTAGAAAGCAGGCTCAGTAGTTGTGGCACACGGGCTTAGCTGTTCCGTGGCACGTGGGATCTTCCTGGACCAGGGCTCGAACCCGTGTCCCCTGCATTGGCAGGCGGATTCTTAACCACTGTGCCACCAGGGAAGTCCCTAGAGATATAATTCTTGCCTCAGTGTGGCTGTGAAGATTGCATGAGCTAATATGTGTAAATGTTTAGACCAGTACTTAGCACTTCCAGAGGCTCAATACCTCCTCCTCCCTCCCTCCAGTGTTGAGACCCACGTCTGGGCACCACCTTATCTGGATTAGTCTAACATATCCCCAGTGGCCCATCCACTTCCATTCTTCCTCCACTGCCCCCACCCTCCATCCAGTCTCTATACTACAGCTGGAGGGACCTTTTCTTTTTTTTCTTTTGGCCGTGCCCTGCAGCTTGTGGGATCTTAGTTTCCCAACCACGGATTGAACCCGGGCCCTTGGCAGTGAGAGCGGGGAGTCCTAATCACTGGACTGCCAGGGAATTCCCTGGAGGGACCTTTAAACATGTAGATCTAATCATGTCCTCCCCCAATTGGAACCCTCCAGTGGCTTTACATGACTCTTTGAATCACGACCTCCAAGGCCCCTTGTGAGCCAGCCCCTGCCTATCCTACAGCCCTTCCGTTACTGTTCTCTCCTCTCTCTGCTCCAGCTGCACCAGCCCCTGAAGCCCTGAAGCCTCTGTACCTGCTGTCCTTTCTGTCCCAGATCCTCTCTGTTCCACTTCTGGCCCAGCTCACTCCTTAGCAAACCCAGTGTCATTTCCTAAGGAAAACCTTGCCTCCCCCACCCCCAATGACACTTTGTCAGAGAACCCTGTATTTCTGCTCCATTGCACTTATCACCATCAGGGTCCACTTGTCAATGTTCAAAGACTTGGGATTTGAACCCAGAGAGTCTCACGCCAGTGCCCATGCTCTAATCATGATGGATTCCAGGGATACTCAGGGGAGAAAATCATCAGGACTTGGTTTTTATACGGATGGGGCAGGAGAAGGAAGTGTGAAGAAAACTGCCCAGGTTACTGGCCGGGCAGCCGGCTGGTTGATGCCAACATTTCCTTCAGAAAACTCGGGAGGAGGAGCAAGTTTGTGAGAAAGTCATGTGGAGTCTGAAGGGGCTGGGGAACAGCAATATTCATTGCCGGTCTTCCAAGCTAGATGGTAGCAGCACGAAGGCCGGGGCCATGCCATCTTGCCGACTGCCATACCCCAGTGCCCAGCGGAGTGTCTGAGTTGGAATAGGGGTGTGATCATTTGTTGAGTCAATGAATTTAAGTTACCAGGGGCTCAGAGCTTTGGTCATTGCTAAGTTAGCTAGGTTCTTGGGTTTTCTTTTTTGTCGTGCATTAGAACTGCTTCTGAATCAGGTGTCTGCCAATCTAACTCCCTATGAGTAACCAGAACAGGTTCACTGAAGCCAGCCCATGAAAGTGGCTGCATTATTTATGTCTGGAACAAGAGGGCTGTAAAGGCATCGACACCCATACAAAGAGTCCTTTCAGTCTGAAAGGAGCATCTGTGCCTTTCCAACAATAGCTATTAGATTAATAAGAGAATAAAAGCAATTATACTAAGAGAAATCCAAATATGGCAAAGCAACAAAGGATGATGTCACAGCACATTTATTTATCTTTTATATGCAGGTCACGGATTAAGAATCATGTTGCATGAAGCAAAGGACAGGCAGAGGTTCGTCAGCGATGTTCAATATCTGCGGGACATGCAGCATAAGGCGGACTCAGAATATCAGGTAATGGCAGAAAATGAGAATTATCTTCTACTTTCACTTACGGTATTAGGAGAGAATTCAGGCTACAGTATCAGTATATGATAAGCAGTAATAGGTTTCTAAAATCCAAAACCCACACTTACTAGTTGTGTGACCTTGAAAAGCTACTTTACCTCTCTGCGTCTCAGTTTCCTCATCTGTACAATGGGGATAATAGTCTCCACCTTATAATATCGTCATGGAAATAACATTTTTCAAGTATTTAGCACAGAGCTTGGCACACAAACCTTATCAACCAATGACATCAGGGCTTAAATTGGATAAACCAGCAACCAAGAAAAAAGACATTAAGGAGTTAACCGAGTCGCCCTACCATTTATAAAATAACACGCCCTTCCTGTTGTCCTCCAGCCAGAAGAAAGGTGGTTAGCACATTCTACAATAAGCTAACTCTTCGTCACCCTAGCTACAGTGTTTACAGGCAAAAACAAAACAGACAGGGAGCCTGAAGAGTCATGATGTAATTACCCAGAGCTGGCATAGGACAAGCTTGCCAGGCTGAGTTGTGGGATTCTGGGAGCAGTTAGAAAGTGTCACTCAGCCCGCTGGCTGGAGGTCAGCCCTCGCCAATCAAGCAGGCAGGTCCTCAGCCTCAACTGAGGATCCCAAAGCGCTCCTTCCCTAAGGAAAATACAGGCCTGCCGTCATCAGGTTTTCCTCCTTCTTAGCAATCTCAAATATAACTGAACCTCCCGGGGCACCAAGGAAACCAGAGCGATCTCAGTAACCTGATTTCACCTGTGTAGCACAGCTTAGCTCTGGGCCTGGAAATGGAGCCAGCAACTTCCTCCTACACTTGCCAGCCCACCTCCAAGGCTGTATAGTTGAGGGAGTCTCTACAAAATAAATAAGAACGTAAACATCCAAACTGGTCACACTGGGGGACCCTCTCCTCTCCACAAAGATGCCTCTGCCAAAGCGAAATTCAGCAGACACCTTTTTAGTCTTTGTTTTCTGAAGCTTTACCTGCATTTGGAAATACCTGTTTGAAACTGTCTCTAGAACAGGCACGTTAAGAAAATCAATCTTATTATTTGATGGTCTCTGCTAAAGAAAACCGCACAACTGCGTGGCTTGGAGCCACTGCAGCTTTATTTTCTAACTTCATTTGGGCTTTCAACACTGTCCTTGTTAATAAGGACACTTTCAACACCGTCCTTATAAATAAAAATATTTATTAAGTGCCTACTATGTCCTGAACAAAGTCCCTGCTCTCCCGGAGTTCTTATTCTAGGATTGAGAAACAAACTACCCACACAAGTAAAGTAATATGTAAGACAATATAATGTATATGATAAATATAATGAGGTACATAAAAACAGAGGTAGTAGGGGTGGGGTGATGCTGCTTTCCACAGGCAGGGAAGCCTCTTTGAGGAAGTAACATTTGGTCGTGGAGGTAAATGATGGGAAAGAGCTCAGCCAGAGCATTCTGAGCAGAAAGGAAGCAAGCGCAGAGGCCCCGGGTGGGGGGGGGGGGGAACTAGCGTGGAGCACTGCAGGAAACAAACGAAGGCCAGAGTGGCTGGAACACTAAGGCAGAGTGTGGACGAGGTAGCTAGGACCAGATCGTGTCGAGTCTCTCAGGACAAAGCTTGGTATTTGGAGTTTATTCTTATCCCGGTGAGAATTACTGAATGATTTTAAGCAGGGCAGTGGTATGATCTGCTTTACGTTTTTTAAAGATCACTCCGGCTGCTGTGTTCAACCGAAAGGGGCAAGAGAAGCAGCAGAAAAACTTGTAAGGAACCTGATAGAAATTTAGGAGAGACCAGCGCGGTGGGAGCAGGGGCGGTGAGAAGTAGCCCGAACCAGGAAATAGAAGCAGCGCAGACATCTTGCTGATAGACGGGGAGGCGGAGTGAGGGAAAGAGAGGAAGAGAGCATGACTCACTTCAACATGTTTTCTTGTCCATTAGCTCCCTCCGTTATCACAGTTTAAACTTTACTTTTTTCAAACCTCCCATCCCCATACTTTCAACAAGGACCGTCTCTTCCTGTTTTACATACACGTGAAGCCAAACAAAGAACCTGAGGCCGTCAGGTGGGGAGCCACTTGGCTCTTCCCCTTCTATCCCAGGCTGCACGCCCGTCCAGCCCTCAAGTCTCGATGGGTGAAGGACACTCTCCCTGCTGGTGCCGGACCTGAGATCTTGGTCCATGCCCCTCTGTCTCCAGCCCCTCTCCATCCATGGACCTCTCATCTGCATCCTTGGAATTTCTCTTCTTCTTACTGGCTCAGCCCACAAACATGCTCAACTCTCTCTCATACTGAGAACAAAAGAACAAAGCTGTCTGTGGACAATGTGTCCTTTTCTAGCCACAGCCCTGGCACTTTCCAGTCTCCAGATGTCCCCAAACAGTCAGCTACACTTCTGTCTCCCCTCCGCCCCGCCATCCCATTCATGCCCTCACCTGCTGCAGCCTGGCGGTCTCCTCACCTCCCCTGAAACGGTGCTCGCTAAGGTCAGCAGCAAAATTCAGCAGACACCTTTTTAGTCTTTGTTTTCTGAAGCTTTACCTGCATTTGGCGCTATTACTCTTTCCCTCTCGCAACATTACTTCTCTGGCTTTCTGACATCGCACTCTCCTGGTTTTCCTCCTGTTTCACTCACATTCCTCTCCCTGCCCCTCACAGGTTAATTCCCCCAGGTTTCCATCAGCCCAATTTTCTCCTAATTCACAATGTCTGTGGCCCATCTCATCCCCTCCTATGTTTGTAACCACCACTCATACACTGATGACTTGTAATCCTGTGTCTTCTCAAAGTGTCAGAACCCCATGCACACCTGCTTGCCGGATGGTTCCATCTGGGTGTCACACAGGCATATTGAATTCAGCGTGTCCACAGTTGGACTCCATATGTCCATCCCCTGCCATCCTCTTCTGTAGCCCCTCTCTGAAGACAGTGACCCAAGCCTTCCCTGACTCCTTCACCACCCATATCCCCCAGCTACCAAGTCCTACCAAGTTTACCTAAAAGCTCATGAGCTTGTGCCTCCCTTCTCATCCTATGGCCATCACCCTGGTTCCAACGTCCATAGTTTAGCTCCAAGACTATTACAATGTCCTCATAACTGGTCTCCCGGCCTCCAGCCTTGCCACCTTTCAGACTGAAATTTATGTAAAATGCAAACTATGTAATTCAGTTGTTTCCTCTCACATAGAGGTTTGTCCCAGACCCAAGAACCACAGCAAGACCAGTCCAATCCTTGACCACTTCTCTAACTTCCTCTTCCCTCTTCCTTACTCTCTGGACAAGGGTGGTGAAGACCATAGTTGTTTGTTTGGTTTTTTTAATATTTATTTATTTGGTTGCACCGGGCCTTAGTTGCGGCAGCCAGGCTCCTTTAGTTGCAGCTCACAGGCTCCTTTAGTTGTGGCTCACCAGCTCCTTAGTTGTGGCATGCAAACTCTTAGTTGTGGCATGCAGGATCTAGTTCCCTGACCAGGGATCGAACCCAGGCCCCCCTGCATTGGGAGCATGGAGTCCTAACCACTGCACACCAGGGAAGCCCTAAGACCATAGTTTTAACTTAGAACTAAAAGGAACCTCTGTATTCCCATAGCACCCTCTTTAAAAAAAAAAAAACACCTTATTGAGGTATAATTTACATAGCATAGAATTCACCTGTTTTAAGTTTAAATTGACCAAATTTGCCATCATCGCCATCATCTGATTTTAGAACATTTCCATCAGTCCAATACCAAAGCACCCTTTTCATACCTCTTTTTCATTGCTGATGAAATTGTATTGAAATTGTCTTTTGTGTGTCTTCCTATCAAACTGGACCGCAGCTTCCTAAGGGCAGGGACAGAGTCTCACTCTCCTCTTTCAATCCGAATGCCTTGTCATTGATGAAAGCCAGAATTACCGAACTTGACCACCAACTCTGTTTATCAGACATAGATCCAGCTGACTTGTAACTAATCCTCAAAGTCAAATCCACCTTCATTGAGCATTTTCAAAACCACTCACCACAAGGTCTGCAAAAATAAATATGGTTGTCTTTAATATGTTCTGAGGATTGTCGAATTAAGTATATAGAAACCCACAGAAACTATTACTTTGACGGGAACAGTGATGAGTTATATTATTGACTCCGTCCCTTGCCTTGTTCCAGAAAAGATTTAAAGTTGGGGTTTAAGAATCAATTGCATGGCTTTAATGACCCCTCAGTAACTTGGTCCATATACGACCTTTGTGTATTTAGATAATTTACTAAGGTAGAGTTTGCACTGAAGGGATATTGAAACCTTGGGCCATTGATGAGCTTGGCCGGTCACTCGTGGAAATCCCAGCTTTCACGAGCAGCCCAGCAATGTGCAAGGGATGCCCTATTTCAGGGTGTACAAATAGTGTAAGACCTACTAACCAAGACTCCCAAATCATAGACATTTGCCACATATGCCTTCCTGTGTTGGACTTGCCTTTAATGAACTGGCTCAAATTGAGGCCCTTAGAAACCTCCTGTATACACTATTCCTGCTATAGCCTAAAATATGCTATGGGTTGGTATGTACCAAATTAGCAGTGACTTTATAGGTCTGTCTGCTAGTGGCAGGAGAGGAAGGTTAAACCCACCCTGAATTATTTTGATGCTACTCCTTTTGGTGGTTGGGTGGGACCCGTTTGAAAAAAACAAGAGGAGATATTTATTTGGCATATTACATGCTATTTCAGAATCTGGTAACTAGTACATAATTATATGACATCTCAGAATTTGGCTATATGTCTTCAAGAGTGTTCATGCTGCATAGCTTTTTTTCCCTTTCTTTCCGTCAAATGTGTTTATGTAACTTGTGGCAAAATTTAGCCATTAATGTCCACTGAAAGCTAGAGAGAAAGATTACACTTGGAGTTTCAGGATGATTTTCTAGACTATCAAATGTGTTCAAATGGGTTTTATTTTATGTCACTTATTCATTCTGATTCTTTCAAGTGCAGATCAAACAACTAATATGATGATATAAACTTGTTCAAGGATGTGATGTGTGACTATAACAGGTGGCGAGAGTTTGGGGACTGTCCACTCAGGGGGTTGAGGGAATGGATATAATTCAACTTTCCCTCCTGTAGGAGTCATGGGGAGGGACCTGTGACGTGTGTTTCTCTGCTCTTCACAGACAGAAAAATAAACTCAGTCGAGGGGAATAGCATGTCAAACTGCTTTTACACCTTTGATTTCTTAACCTCCTAAAACTAATGAACTTCAATAATGTCCCCAGTGATAATTAAAACCCCAAACTCTGAGTTAGGCATGTTGGATCATAAAAACAACAACAAAAAAAGAAGCACCTGAAGGCAAGTCCCACTTCCCAAAACACTCACAGAGTTCAAGTAACAGTAACCTTGACAGAGGCCACTGCTGATGAAGAGGTAGAGTTGGGTCATAGTTACAATGCTTTTTTTTTTTTTTTAATCTTTTTTAGAGTATAACTGCTTCACAATACTGTGTTAGTTTCTCTCATACACCAGAGTGAACCAGCCATATGCATACATATGTCCCCATATCCCCTCCCTCTTGAGCCACCCTCCCACCCTCCCTATCCCACCCCTCTAGGTCATCGCAAAGCACCGAGCTGATCTCCCTGTGCTATGCAGCCGCTTCCCACTAGCTATCTATTTTACATTCGGTAGTGTATATATGTCGATGCTACAATGCTTTTTAGGCCAGAACCATGAGGCTGGGAAGTGTCCCTGTGGTGCATGGCTTCTTAAGGTACCAGGAGCCCAGATGATGACTAAAAGAATGGGGCTGGTAATAAAGGGAACAAAAGAAACTTTGAGCATCCCTGTGGGTTCAGAAAGCTGTAATTCTGAAGAAAAAGCAGTTTGCAGAGGGACCCTGCGTGACTGGGAGCAGGAGCTCCCTCAGTTGGCTGCCCGGGGGAACGGGAAGTCTTAGGAAACAGACCTCTACTTCCAGGGGAGAAAAACAAGGATGAACTTCAGGCCTGCAGGCCTGAAGGCCTTCAGAAAAACAAGGATGAACTTCAAGTCTTTTTTCTTCCACAACCAAGATCAGAATCACATTATTTAGCAAAGGCTGACTTTAGAAAAAGGAGTAAACCAAGAAATGGGATTGGAAGCAACACTTAAAGCCTGATGATGATGATGATTGATGATGATGATGGTGGTGGTGATGGTGATGGTGATGATGATGAGTTTTATTGAACAGTTTTATTGAACGCTCACCACGAGCCAGTCACTCTGCTAAGCATATTACCAACAGTGCCTCCTGCTCTCCCAGCAACCTTGCAGCACAGAGACATCTCCCTCTCACAGATGAGGGAAGCAAGAATCCAGGGAGTCAGTCAGCCTGCCCAACGTCACAGTGCTAGAAAGTGGCAGAGCTGTGGTTTGTCGTGTTTACCCGTATTGAGTTACGGTGAGTCACAAAACCCATGTCAGCCCCCACAGGCACAGATGCACGTTCTGTGTTCTGCCCCACAGTGGTAGCTTCTGTACAGAACGCAGCCTGACCGCGAGCGCTGCAGTCAGAGGGATGGGCCTGGGGGGCGAGGGGGCGCGACGCGAAAGGAGGAAGCCCCGATTCTCCGCAGAAGGAAGAAAAGAAGAAGTTACTTGAAGTCTCCCGTTTCAAGACTCGGCCAGTTTTGTCACATGAACAGAAACTTATTTATAGCAATCTAGCTCCAGACACGTGAAATTGAAAGGGAAATAAAGTTCCAGAGTAAGGGGAGCCCCTGGTGATGATGAATTACAAATCTGTTCCTTCTCCCCACCCTATGGATTTCACGCGCCTCTGCCCCTGTCCCTTCAGGACCCTCCAAGCAGAAACAACATCAGCATCAAAAACAACAAAAAAATCATCCACATTTACAAATAACAAGAAAACTAGCCCCTGATGGGGGTGCGGGGGGAGGTATGGCTAAGTTCTTGCTGTTTCTAGGACTGGAAGTCCGAACTTGGCTCGTGCCCGTGTTCCTTCTCAGCGAAGCAATAACTTGGAGAGGGCTAACGTTTGATTTACACGGAAAGATTGCTTGGCTGTTTCAAGATAAAAATTAGTAAGTACCTACCTTGCCACTGGTTTCTTCTCCTGGTCCTCTGTGAGAGGAAGGATAAGGAATCAGAGGGGAAAAACATTTTTGTTTTCAACGGTTGCAAACCATTCTATTCCTCCTCCCCTTTTGGTAAAGAAATACTTAAGTTGCATGCATTCTTGGAGAGAAGTTTCAAAAAACACTCCGCCCACAGGAATTCTGTTCATCCCACCAAATCTGCCTCGGTCCTGCGTGCAATAGCTAACACAGTCTCCTCCACTTTCAGCCCATCAGCGTTTTCTTCTCGTGCCTTTAATACAAGTGGGTTAGGAAAACAGAGACATCTGTGGCTCTAGGAAACAATACTCCAGGCCAGAGTTCCCCCCTCAACAGGGAGCTCCAATCTGAAGTCATCGTAAAGGAATAAGAAAAAAGAGCCCCATATTTAGTTGAACTCCATTAAACTCTCCAGCTGACTCTCTTTAGTTTTACCTTGGTTTATTCTATTATTTGGTGTCTGTGTAACTTATTTATTATAGTTACTACTATTCAGTATTGGGCAGGGGGGACTTCTTATTTATTAAAACAAACACTATCCAGGATTATTAAAATGGGTTGCTGTCTATACGGCATCGTTTTTGAAAATAAACCCAAGGGGGAAAAAAAACCCCACCATTTTGGAGTGCTCTCCCTTTCCAAGCAAGGTGGGGTGAAACAGCACCTTTCTCTTGGGAATCCAGGATTCTACTCGCTGCAGGTAACTGATTCACTGTTCCCAAGTCCAAGTGGTAAGTGTTTTATTAATATCAGGTCATTTCTACTCTTAACCTTGTAGCAGAATATTGGCTTTCTCCTTGGCCGTGAAATTCTGGCAAGTCCTTCTACATCAAGGAAGGAGATGCATTTTCTAACAGAGGGAAAAAGATGGAGAAGGAATCTTTCCTTACCCAACACAGGCAGGAAGAGGGAGATGTCAGGCCTGGTTTAGAACAATAGTGTCTGTCTTTACACTGTATTTCTTTACAGTGGACAATTTAGCCCTGGCAGGACAAAGGTGAGTTCAGTCATTGGATCTATAGAAATGCTGCAAGAAGTTTTGCTATTTTGGAGTATTTGAAATATCAGTTGAAAGTGAATTAAGCCAGGGACTTCCCTGGTGGCACAGTGGATAGGACTCCACACTCCCAGTGCAGGGGGCCCGGGTTCGATCCCTCGTCGGGGAACTAGATCCCACATGCATGCCACAACTAAAAGTTCACATGCCACAACTAAGAAGCCAGCGAGCTGCAACTAAGGAGCCATAACTAAGACCCAGTGCAACCAAATAAATACATAAATATTTTAAAAAAAAAAGGAAAGAAAGTGAATTAAGCCAGATAGAGAAAGACAAATAGCATGATATCACTGATATGTGGAATCTAAAAAAAGATACCAATAAACTTATATACAATACAGAAACAGACCCACAGACATAGAAAACAAACTTATGGTTATCAAAGGGGAAAGGGGGGAGGGATAAATTAGGAGTTTGGGATTAACATATACACTCAACTATATATAAAATAGATAACCAACAAGGACCTACTATATAGCACAGGGGACTATATTCAATATTTTGTAATAACCTATATGGGCAAAGAATCTGAAAAAGAATATGTATATACCTACACACATATATATGTTTCTATAACTGAATTACTTTGCTGTACACCTGAAACTAACACAACATTGTAAATCAACTATACTTCAATTTAAAAAAGAGAGAATGAGAACAGAAAGAGAAGTAAATGCAGTGTATTGGGTACTTCCTTAAGAAGGCAATTGTTGGGTAAGTACTTGACAAAACGCCTCTTAGTATGTCTGTTGTTTGAATTTATTAAGGCAGTGGCTAATATTTTTGACCTGGCATTTTGGGCAAAGGGAGGAGGGAGTGATGCCTGGGTGAGTGTCTTCACACCTGGTAAAAGGTATTGATGAACACTTAGAGATGGACACCTGCACTGCATGTTCCTCACAATAGGAATTAAGCATAAAGTTATCAAAGCTAGTTGTGGACCTAAACCAAAGAAACATCTTTTTTTTTGTTCTGCAGGCTTGTCTGAGACGACAGGAATACAGAAGAGACCCAAATGGGAAGAAACGAGATCCATTTTGGGAGCAAGAGACAAATTTTGAGAGATCCCGGTTTTCAAGTGGGTCATCTTCCAAACAGGTACTTAGAATGCTGGGAGACATTCTTTTGCTGCAGGGTGTGTGTGTGTGTGTGTGTGTGTGTGTGTGCGCGCGCGCGCGCGTGTGTGTGTGTAACTGACTTAGGAAAAAGCCAGCCCAAAAAGGAGATGTTGCAGGGGCAGGAGCTCTTGTCCTGGGTACCACCCCTGCCGCCCCTGCTCCTCCTCTGCTGTGTGACCTTCCCTCTTCACCCTGGTTGGGCCTCACTCTTCTCTCCTGTAGACCAATGGAGATGGTCTCTGAGGTACCACCCAAATCAGAAATGCTGCAATTCTTTGATTTTAAGAGTCGGAAGCACCGGGCCTTCTAAAGCACTGCATCATAATACATCTATATACCTATATCTATGCCTACTTGATCTGTCTATATTAATATAGACATATATATATATTTATATATATGTAAGCTTATAGTCTTACCCATTGCATTGCTTAGTGTAGTTTTTATTTCAAATAGAGTAAAATGCAGTAATAATTGCGTCATGTAATAACTAGAAATTGTTCAAATATTTTTGTCTGGATTATAATAATAAATAATAAGATCAGTATGATATGATAGCAATATGAAAATGATGATTACAGTAGTAGTAGTTACCATTACTTGAGTGATTACAATGTTCCAGTACCGTGCTAGGCGCTTTATACCTATTAACTTATTTAATTCTCATAAATCTCTATATATTTGCCTCATTTTACAGATGAGAAAACTGAGCCCTAGAAAAGTTAAGAAACTTTACCTAAGATTTCACATCCAGTATGTGGTGGAGTAGAGTTTCCTTTCTAGGCAGTCTGACCCCTGAGAGGGTGCTCTGAACCACTGAGCTATATGATCATATTTCATGTTTAAGATCTTATCTGTGTAAGGGTTTTACTTATCCTATGTAAGCACTGAATACCGCAAGCTGCATTCAACACCGGTTGTTAGTATAGCAAATTAAGATGAGTAATATGCCTTTTATGAATTCTCATTTAATGTTTTATGCCTGAAATATACTCTAGAGGATGGACTCTCTTTTCTATCAGTGGTGTGGATCCCCAAGATAGATCCTGGATACCTGATATCAATCAAGTTCTTGTTGGGGTTTCTTCTTTAATCTAGGATGTTCACATGGTGGTTATTTAATGTTCGAAGGACACCTTAAAAACATCAGTGATTGATGTTTATGGATGTATCCCTGGGAGAGATCTATACTCCCTATTAAGGAACATAAAATCACACAATAAAATATTCCACCTAAAGCCTGAAGGTGAAAGAGACTATCTCACAATATCGGCAGCACTGAGAAGAACACATTGCCTGCATCTTTTCATGTTAGCCAAGGACTAAATATAATGCCTGCTGCTGATTAAACTTAGGGAGTGAGATTAATCCAAAACTTAAATCTAGTTTGGCTCGAACCACACATCTTTAGCATTAAGATAAATTCTCGCAGTTTTGCACTCAGAAACAAAAATCAAGGACAGATGAAAAAAAATGTAATTTCAGTCAAACGGTAGCATGTAGCCATCTTCCTAGTTTGGAATTACTAAACAAATGGGCAGCTGGGTTCTTCTATTTTCATGCAAAGACTCACATGCAGAGTCTTGGCCATTTCACACGGCAACACTCATGCATGTTCCTCTCCACAAACTGTGTTTAGGGGACAAACTGGTGACAGATTCCTGTAGTTCCCTTCTTCATGCTATACAAATTACTAATTCTTTAAGGCATCATTGCAAAACACTCAGACCACATCTAAAAAAGGATGCAGCTGTACATATAAAAGTAATTATGAAATAAAGACAAAAATATGTGGTAAAGTGCATAAAACTGGCAATTTCTAAAGCACGCGAAGAGGATTTTTCATGTTTGCTTTATGTCACTGCACCTCAGTTTGTCGGAGAACTTGGAACAACATTACTTGATACGCTCGATTTTTTCCAGATGATGCTATCCCAAGGGTTTGGGTATTGACTGTACAAGTAACTTCAAGTTGCACCTTCTCTATCAAGAAGAGTGACAAGATCCGAATTTTCCACAGTGAATTTCACCTCTGCTTTGCTCCCTGTATTACAGATATTCTTTGGGGAATACTGGAGGATTTGCCTCTGGATACAAAAGTGCAGGAAGGTCAGGGTGAGGGGAAGTGTCATGGAATGCATCCTTGTCAACAGCCATCAGGACTGTGTGCTTATCATTCCAATCCCTCCTCACTCAATCCTTCGACTTTTGCCTGGTACAAGTGAAGCCAGAGAGCCCTCATGACATCCAAACCAGAGCCGAAAAATCTTCAACTCCCACAATCATGGGCTAGTTTGAAGATTTCTCCTCCCAGGTTTGGACCCCCACCCAAATTCTGTGAAAATCTGGTTGTTCTTAAACCTTCATAAACTGGGGCTGCCCTGCTCTATATCAAATCCTGAGGGAATGCAGAATTTATGAAACCTCTTTCTACGGGGTCCCCAAGGCCAGGGAGATCCTAGAGCTAGTTTCCCAGGATAAGAATGCTGGCACCAGGACTTCCCTGGTGGTCCAGTGGTTAAGACTCTGTGCTCCCAATGCAGAGGGCCCGGGTTCGATCTCTGGCCAGGGAACCAGATCCCGCATGCCGCAAATAAGAGGCCGCATGCCGGGCTTCCCTGGAGGCACAGTGGTTGAGAATCTGCCTGCCAATGCAGGGGACACGGGTTCGAGCCCTGGTCTGGGAAGATCCCACATGCCGCAGAGCAACTAGGCCCAAGAGCCACAACTACTGAGCCTGTGCGTCTGGAGCTTGTGCTCCGCAACAAGAGAGGCTGCGACAGTGAGAGACCCGCGCACCGTGATGAAGAGTGGCCCCCGCTTGCCGCAACTAGAGAAAGACCTCGCACAGAAACGAAGACCCAACACAGCCAAAAAATAAATAAATAAATAAATAAATAAATATTTAAAAAAAAAAAAAAAAGAGCCCGCGTGCCGCAACTAAGACCCGGTGCAGCCAAATAAATAAATAAATATTTAAAAAAAAAAAAAAAGAATGCTAGCACCTCCCAAAGGAGAACCCAGGCCAGACTGATGCAATTTCCAGAGCTTAGTGTATGGAATGTCACATCAGGCACTAGAGCTGCAAAAGATCGTCGGTCAATCAGAAAGTGGCAGGAGAAAGATACAGTCCAATGAGACAGTGTAAACCCAACCCAAGCCCTCTTACCTAGGGAACGTTTCCCTGAGTAATTTCCTTCTAGAAATTGCTGTGGCTGAAAACTCAAAAGAACATTTTATCCCTGATTTGAGAAGGCAAGTTCATTCCCTGATTGAGTGGGTTGTGTGAGAGTGGATTGTTTAATCCATGGAAATTTTTCCACTGTACAATCACGATGTGAAGCGTGCTACCACCAAATTTTGACACTTGTATTGTAACTTCCATCACTTGTTCATTCCTTAACCCAGTCTTAGACCATCACAATGCTGATGGGCCTGGGAAAAGTGAGGCATTTACCATCAAGTAATAGATCCAGTATCAAGATACCATTTCTAAACACCTGCCTGGGGGTGGGCAGATCCCCAGATAAATGCACAGTTAACATGGTAGCCCCGCCCTTATGGCACAATCTCCTCACTCCAACCCGTGGCTTTAACAGTTGGTTATGCAGAGATGGTGTTCAATCTAACGCCAAGATAAAGCAATCACTACCAAGCCTGTGCTGAGGGGTTCTTTAAAGCAGCACCTCCTAGAAAAGGGAACCCTCCTATATACGTTGTTGGTGGGAATGTAAGTTGGTGCAGCCACTACGCAGAACACTATGGATGTTCCTCATAAAACTAAAAATATAATAACCATATGATCCAGCAATCCCACTCCTGGGCATATATCCAGACAAAACTATAACTCAAAAAGATACACGCACCCCTATGTCCATAGCAGCACTATTCACAATAGCCAAGACAGGGAAACAACCTAAATGTCCATCAACAGATGAATGGATAACGAAGATGTGGTACATATATACAATGGACTATTACTCAGCTATAAAAAAGAATGAAATAATGCCATTTGCAGCAAGATGGATGCAACTAGAGATTATCATAGTAAGTGAAGTAAGTCAGAAAGAGAAAGACAAATACCATATGATATCACTTATACATGGAATCTAAAATATGACACAAATGAACTGAAATAGAAACAGGCTCAGGGACATAAAGAACAGACTTGTGGTTACCAAGGGGGAGGGGCTTGGGGGAGGGATGGAGTGGGAGGTTGGGGTTAGCTGATGTAAGCTTTTATAAATAGAATGGATATACACACTGCTACATTTTAAATCGATAACCAACAAGGACCTACTGTATAACACAGGGACCTACTGCTCAATATTATGTAACAACCTAAATGGGAAAAGGATTTGAAAAAGAATAGGTACATGTATATGTATAACTAAATCACTTTGCTGTACACCCGAAACTATCACAACGTTGTTAATCAACTATACTCCAATATAAAATAAAAAGTTTAAAAAAAAATAAAATCATTAGTAAAAACATACACACAAAAAACCCCCCACAAAAGCACGCACGCACACGCACACACACACACACACACAAAATAGAATGGATTAACAACAAGGTCCTACTGTATAGCACAGGGAACTAGATTCAATATCATATGATAAACCATAATGGAAAAGAATATAAAAAAAGAATATATATACGTATAACTGAATCACTTTGCTGTACAGCAGAAATTAATACAACATTGTAAATCAACTGTACTTCAAGTTTTAAAAATTACAAAAAAAATAATAATAGTAAAGCAGCACCTCTTAAATACATTTAAGTTAGTTGTGTGACACAGTACAAAGAACACTTATCATCAAGGGCCTGCTCTGTCCCTCATTACAGTGTGAATTCAGACAAAGCACTTTACTTTTAAGTACTTCAATTTCCCATCAAGGAGATCCTTATTATTATGCTATTATCTCATAGGATCATTGTGAGAACGCATGAGATGCTCAAGTGTCATACTAACATTAGATTCATTATAAGTTGCCTTGGTGTCCAGCTATGCTTGCAAATGATGCTCCAACACTTATCGATAGAGGAGCAGCTCCTGAGGCTTCTAGAATACCTTCTTTCCTCTCAGCCCCATCTCAGGCCACATTTCTAAGAGCTAACCTAACGTAGCAACTTAATTTCACACCCTTTTCAAAGTTACCTACAACCTTGTGAGCTGTTTAATCAAATTAGAATTTAACAGGGAAATAAACAGCAGCTCTGCAGAACCAACTACACCTTGGATGATTTAGTGCATTAAAAAGCAAAGCAGCCTCTCAGTATGAACAGGAAACAGTGTCCCCGGGACACTGCTGGCCCAGAGGAGCCTGCTGTGGTGCCAGGGGTACCAGGATATTTTGACCTTTCAAAACTTCACAGAGGGGACTTCCCTGGTGGTGCAGTGGTTAAGAATCCACCTGCCAATACAGGGGACACAGGTTCGATCCCTGGTCTGGGAATAACCCACATGCTGCGGAGCAACTAAGCCCGTGCACCACAACTACTGAGCCCTGCGCTCTAGAGCCCGCGTGCCACAACTACTGAAGCCCCTGAGCCTAGAGCCCATGCTCCGCAACAAGAGAAGCCACCGCAATGAGAAGCCCGTGCACCGCAACGAAGAGTAGCCCTCGCTCGCCGCAACTAAAGAAAGCCCGCACACAGCAATGAAGATCCAATGCAGCCAAAATTACATAATAAAAATAAGTTCAAAAATAAAAAAATGTTTTAAAAGAAATTGAATAAAAAAAAAAAAAAGACTTCACAGAGAAGGGTCAGGACCCCCAATTTCCCCAGAGAAAATGATGAAACTGATTAGCCCAGGACTTGGGGGACGACAACCTTCAATGAAGAAAGTCATCATGGCCCCTTCTCATCTTCCAAGATCCCGCATCCTTGCTGGATGGGCCACTTCCAAGAGCACAAATCTCAAGGACTGAGGACATGTTGTCACTATATTTGGCAAAGAAGGTGGGGACCAGCCCTCAGTTTTTCAAGAGCACCGTTTGCTCCGATAATAGGAATAGGATTGTCGTCCTTTCACCGACAATCAGCAACCGAGCGGCTACATGTTTAGACTCCAGGTCACCAGGACCCAGCGTTACACTGGAAGAAGGTGGGTAACCTGACACCAGCAGCAGCCGGCTCTGCCCCAGACCTGACTCAGCAGGATGTTTACATCCGTGATATCACCTGAATCTCCCAGAAGGCAAGGTAAGCTTAAGTGTGAAGGCGGTTACCCAACAAAAACATTTTAATTGTTTTGTTCGTGATCATCCACACAAACGTTGGAGGTTGAAATGAAAAATAAAGCTTCTTCAAGTAATCTGCAGTGGCTTAAAAAATCAGAATGTGCATTCATACATGAGGGCAGCAAAAGCCTAAAACTGTGCTGTCCAATACAGCGGCCACTAGCCGTGTGGGACTATTTAATTAAAATAAAATTTTAAATGCAGTTCCAGGCTCAGGAGCCACATGTGGCCCATGGCTGCCATATAAGACATTTCCAACATTGAAGAAAATTCTATAGGACAGCACTGCTTCTGACTATGGTGAAGTCCAAAAGATGAAACAAGACAAGATCCCATGGGCCAGCAAGGGGTTTTGTTTCCCAGAAACCGTCCTCGCATACTCCACACTACAATGCTTTTGCCCACCGCGGCTCCTTGCAAACGTTTGCTCTCCGTTGCTGAGTCAGGTGTCCGCGAAGGCTGGCTCTCTGTGCATTTGGTGTTTTCCTCCAACTTGGGTATATTTGCATGTCTCCTTTCATTACCTGTCTCTTCAGCCTCTCCTGCCTGTGAAACCTGCAGCTTCTCCTCTTTCAAACCGCTCTTGGGGAGCTGTTTGTTCTCCCATTAATCTGTCAGTGTCAACCTACCAACACCCTTGATGGTGTCACGGAAGCAGCCAGCTTAGCACATGGCATATGCGTTCTGTGACTCACGCTTTTAATTTTCTCTAACTTCTACCTGTCCATTGTCAGACTCCCCGTGGGCCGGGCCTCCCATCGTTCTGGCCCCGGGCCCGTGTGAAAATGAGGCAGGTCACACACGTACATGCTGGCTCTGACTGCCGGGGGCCTCACCTGGGAGGCTGTGAGTCATCCCTAACACCTGGCCAGGTGTGGTCACCGCCGCCCCCTCGACTCTAGCGCAGATTCCGCGCCCTCGAGGTGCACCTGAGTCACGGTGCAGCTCCACACCCAGCATCTCGAGCCCAACACGGATGTCAGGGAGACAGAAAGTGCAGCCCATGGTTTGTCGGGAATTTTTGGTGGAGTCTGTTTTCCATTTTAGCTGTTGGTCTGTCCTCCTTGGCGTGTCCCACCACCACCTCAGACTCAAGAGGCTGAATGCATTGTCTTCTCCCCTCAGATTGGTTCCTCTTCCTGAATTCACTTCTGCCCAGGCCAGAATTCAGGAAATTATCTTAGACTCCTCCTCCTGCTCTCACACTTTACAGCCGTCAGACACCAGAGTTAGACTGTCTTCCCTCCTCTCTCTTGACTCTATCCACCAGCACCTCCCTTTGCAGGGCCCTGTCTTTTTTTTTTTTTTTTTTTTGCCTGGATTATTGTAGGAGCCATTTTCCTGATCGTTTTGCCTTCACCTCACCCCTTCTGGCCAGTCTCCCTGGCAGCATTATGAGTGGATCCGTCTAGAAGCAAACTGGATCTTGTCGCTCCTCTATTAAAAGCTCTCTAGTAGTTCCCCATGTCTTTGGGATCAAGTTCAAACACCTTAGCAAAGTGTTTGATGGCCCTGATGGCCCTCAAGGCCCTGGATGGCCTGACCCTCAACTCTGAGGACACTTCCTCTGGGAAGAGCTTCCAGAGCTGCTCCTGGGGGTCAGGTGGCTTTGTTCTTGTCCCTCCTTAGTATTCCCCATAACACCGTCTGGGCTCAAGCCCGTCTTAGGATACGTCTCCCTGTCTGTCTCGTCCTTAGGCTGGGAGCCACTCAGGAGCAGGCACTGGTTATTGCTCTTTTTTGATGGTTGGAATTTGCTTTAATAGATTTCAGCAAGAGGAAAAAAGAATAAATGAAGTAAATGTGGGAAAAATCATGCTAATTTTCAAATCTGAACGATGGGTATATAGGAGCTCATTATTATTCTCTCTACTTTGCCATGTTTCATATTAAAAAAATCTGAGACAAAGGCCCCACCCTTTGTCTGCCCTTTGGGGCAGGAAGTTATAAGGCAGGACCCAGGTGAGGTGCCCAGGGAGGGCACAGGGCAAGGGAGATGGAGGGACAGAAGGAAGGAAGAGATGGTGCAGGGGGCCCGGAAGCAGAGATGATGTTGTCCCTCAGAGGGTGGCATTCTCCAGGACCCGCTGTCTTGTTGGGCAGGTCACCTCCCCACCAACAGCTCTCTGAGACTTCATTCTTCAGGACTCACTTCCAGACTCTTCCAGAAACCAAATCTGCTGGCACCTTGATCTTGGACTTCCAGCCTCTAGAACTGCTTGAGCAGGAACCGGTACCGGGCGTTGGTGCGCAGGGCGATGGCCAGGTGAGGGGCAGACAGGAGAACCCCGCTGAGTACCACGGCCCGCATGTGCACGGGCAGGAGCGTGTAGATGGTGTAGATGAAGAACACATTTTTTTGTTTTTTTTTAAATCATAGGTTCACAGCACAGGACAGGGACCTTGAAGGACATTTAGTCTAGTCACCCATTGCAGTTTTAGACACACTAGTTGTTAGAAAGTTTTTTTTTTAATTTTTATTTATTTATTTTTGGCTGTGTTAGGTCTTCGTTGCTGTGCGCGGGCTTTCTCTAGTTGTGTTGCGCAGGCTTCTCGTTGCGGTGGCTTCTCTTGTTGCGGAGCACGGGCTCTAGGCGCACAGGCTTCCGTAGTTGTGGCGCACGGGCTCAGTAGTTGTGGTTCGTGGGCTCTAGAGCGCAGGCTCAGTAGTTGTGGCACACGGGCTTAGTTGCTCTTTTTTCCACCACACACTAGGAGCTCCATGAATGTTTGATGACTGTCAGTCACAGGAATGTTTTAGGAACGTGCACATGTTGAAATCATAGCAGTGTAGCCACAACCGTCAGAGCAGGACTCCGCCCCGAGCGAGAGAAGAAAGTGGGTACCGTTATCAGGAGTGGTGGACCCTGGCCTGGCTTGAAATCATCAAGAAGAGAGTGGTTTGCTGAGACCGCCAACGAGCAATGGCCAGTTTGGGTCTGAAGATTGAAACCGCAATCAACCATATGGAAACCTCCTCATTGGTGGCGGCCAGAGTAACTGGCTAAAGAGAACGTTCCTTTCCTGGCCTGCCACTCCGCAAAGCGACAGGTGGCTTCTTTAAAGCTCTGGGTAAGTTCCTTTTGTCACAGGTGGGCAAGAACACAAAGACATAAGCAGCTCTCCGTGGACAGAGGAAACTCAGAACAGCCCAAAGTCGACCCAGGACTCACTCGTATTTTATAAGAGGTCATCTTGGTGTGCTTGAATGTTCCGCCAGGTAACTCACCAGACTGAACTGAAGGTTTCCTTTGTGATCATATTATAGAGTAATTGGAAGACCTGGGGTGCAGGCCCCTGGGCAAACCAGGGTCCTAGAAGCCTTTCACAGCAGTAAATGGCACAAACGAATGATAATTGGTCTGGGCAAAGCCAGCAGTGCTTCATTTCTCCTCCGTTTCTGTGCTTTGCCTGAGTTCCACTAGGTAATTTAAAAATAGGGCATGGCAGGAAAATGGGGCAACTGTCAGTTTAAATTGCAGCTGCTTCCAGAATGTCGTCCTGCCTTTTGAACAGATAAGCAGGACAGCCTAGAGTCAATCTTTCCACGGGGTGATTCTGCCACTGGGCCCAGTGAGACAAACACCAATTGTTATCCCAGCTCAGTGAAATCGCCGGTGCCGAGCAATGTTGACCCCTGACCCCAAGAGTTCCCTGTGTTAATTAGACTCAGCAGCTCAGAAATTGCATGAGCGAAGATTATGATAAAGTGGCTTTTTTCGCATTTTATGTAGTGCTGTATATTTCAGTTTACAACATCTTATTAAAATCCCCTACTTAAAAAGGTTCTAATTGCTTTTTAAAACTAAGAAACTTGTTAAAAACCTATTAAAATTCAGATATCAAACTTTTAAATTTTTTCAGTCAGTTGCGAGACATGATTATTCAGGGGCATACTCGCATTAAACATAACCTATAAATACAGCATTTCACCCTAAAATCTTCTTTTGTTGACAACAACAATTGCTTTATTTGTTAAGGAATTATAAATCACTGGTGTCCAAGACACTGTGTTGGGTGGTATGGGGATATAGTAATGAATAACCTCTGGTCCCTTGGTTCCTCTCCCTTTGTGCTCTCATTGCCCCCTCTGTGCCAACTTTCCCTTCCCAAGCAGCCTATGTTCTGTGCTTGATCCTCTTTAACACTTCCCTTGCCCTCTGTTTTGTTGCCACACCTCTCTGGCAAAATCCTGCCCATCCACGGTCTCTGGGTCTGCACCCATACCACTGGCGACTACCGGAAAAAAAATCACCCAACCTTGAAAAATGGTGCCCCTGGAAGGTCACAGCCACTAACCTCCTGCAACTCTTCGATGCTGCCCAGTTTCCCTGGTCAACTGTCCCTTCCACTTCAAGCCTTCTTCCCTTTCCCCAATCCCTCCTCTCTTCCACCCCACTCCACAGTGGTCCTCACGTGGAAGCTCCCTCAGCTCTCTGCTGCCCAACCCGTCCACCCCCTTCCTTCTGCACCACCCTCCCCTCATTCCCACCCAGTTACCAACCCTTCCATCTCTGCTCATGACCCTCACTCCATCCATCGTCCCTTCCGTTCCCGCGTCTCCAACTCTGTATCAGAGCCTTCCCTACCCATCAGCATTTAATCATGACCCAAGGTCTCCTATCAAAAATCTTGGGCTTCCCTGGTGGCGCAGTGGTTGAGAGTCTGCCTGCCAATGCAGGGGACACGGGTTCGAGCCCTGGTCTGGGAAGATCCCACATGCCACGGAGCGACTGGGCCCGTGAGCCACAATGGCTGAGCCTGCGCATCTGGAGCCTGTGCTCCCAACAAGAGAGGCCGTGACAGTGAGAGGCCCGCGCACCGCGATGAAGAGTGGCCCCCACTTGCCACAACTAGAGAAAGCCCTTGCACAGAAACGAAGACCCAACACACCCAAAAATAAATAAATAAATAAATAAATTTTTAAAAATTAAAAAAAAAAAAAATCTTAAGAAAACAACAGAAGAGACCTTCCTTGAGCCCCCATCCCCTCCACTTACTGCTTCTCCCTCACAAAGTTCTCAAAAGAATCATTTACGCTGACTGACTCAGTTTCCCCACCTCCTACTCACAACGCAACCCACTGCAATCTGGCTGCCGCACACGTCATTCCACAGAAACGGCTCTTCGTCGGATGCCTTCCACGTCTATGATGCAGGGCGTCTCTTGCAGTCCTCACCGTGCTCCACCTCTCGGCAGCTTCAGCTCGCCTGGCCACTCCATTCTCTGCAAAACGCTGCGTCCCCGCGCTTCTGCGAAGCCACGTTCTCCTGGCTTCTCCTCCTCCTCCACCTCGGCGCTGAGTCCTGGGATTCCTCCCGGCTTGCTTCTCTTCTCACTCTACACCTGGGGCTTTATCCTGGTTTTGTATCACAGGCCTCTTAGGCAATACAGATGACCCCTCTGGATCCTCTTCTCACAATAATATTTTCAAATGCATAAAATAAGATGCACAGGATTTCAACCACAGTCCTTGAAATAATCATCAAGATATTTTTAGAAATCTGTGACTCAGTAATATATGTGCTTCTTTTTTAACACATGAAATAACAAGTGATGGGTGTAAAGGGTATTTTGAGACATCTGCAACGAATTTAATGAAATGTGAAAATACCTGTGATTTCGATTGGTGACAAATCACAGGTACTGCTAATACTACTGTGGTTTGTTGCCTGTATTAGTAAATGAAAGATGTGCTTAGATTTCAATAAGAGGTTAGTGGAAATAAAGATGCAAAATTTTTTTTCCAATCCATATTCATGTCCCACCCCCAAGAAACCCTGCCCTATTCTCCTCAGGTTACCTGCCCAAGATGTTACCTGCCTATGACTCCCAAATCTGCATTTCTAACCCAAACCTCGCTTTTGATCTCCAGATCTAAATAGCCAATAGTTTTCTAAATAATTTCTACTTGGATGTCTCAAACTTAATAGGCCCAGTCCTTTTTTTTTTTTTTTTTTTCTGGCCGAGCCGCATGGTATGCAGGACCTTAGTTCCCTGACCAGGGATCAAACCCGCGCCTCCTGCAGTGGAAGCGTGGAGTCTCAACCACTGGACCACCAGGGAAGTCCCTGTTCTTCCTTTTGCGCAGTATCATCAGAATCTGACACTTTCCTCCTTACCGTCTTATACATCACCGAGTCCCATCCATTTTACTTATCATTTTAATCCATCGGTGTGTTCGTCTCTGCTATCATCCAGTTAAGTTACTGCAAAGGCCCCCTAACAGGTCTTCACAACTCCCGCTCCTGCACCCAAATCCCGCTTTCCCTACCACAGGTGATTTGACAAGTGGAACCCAGATCACTCTATTGGCCGCTCAAACCCCTTCCATGGTGTTCTGTGGCTTTCAGAATGGGGACCAACACCCATCATGTGGCCAACAAGGCCCTTTGGGATCTGGCCTTCCTTACTGCTCTATGCTTCAACCACACTGGCTTTGGGTCCTCTTTCGTGCCAGGCCACCTCCTGCTAGGAGGCTTTGCACATGCTGTTCCCTTTTCTTGAAGCACTCGGCCTGCCTTCCCACCAGGCCTCAGATCTCAGCTCAGGTCACTTCCTCAGGGAGGTTTTCCCCAGCTGCGCCCACGCCCCCGGCAAAGGAACCTCTGCCCTATCTTCTGATGGCTGTCCATGCAGTTCCTTTATTTAAATGTATCAAAATTCATTTTTTTAAACGAGTTTTGATAAATGCATGTAACCATGTTTCGTATTTCCATCACCCCATGACCCTTTCCAGTCAATTCCTGCCTCTGTCCCTCTCAGAGGCAACCACTGTTCTGGGTATTTTCACCATAAATTAGTTTTGCCTTTTCTTTTTCTATTTCTTTACACTGTTTTCAGTTCAACTTTTAAGTCACTTTTTAGAAATTGGTGGAATATAGATTCTAAATAGATGAGCTAAATAAATGAACCTACTTAATAATTAAATTAGGGGACTTCCATGGCGGTCCAGTGGTTAAGACTCCACGCTTACACTGCAGCGGGCACGGGTTCGATCACTGGTTGGGGAACTATCCTGCATGCCACATGGCATGACCAAAAAATAATAATAATTAAATTAAAATTACATACAAGTTACAGATTAAAATGATAGTCTTTCCCCAAAATGACAAAGTCGCTTTTAAAAAGATAATATGTAGTTGGAAAAGTTATGTAGAAATTGGCATTCTCATGTACCTCTGGAAATGTAAATTGGTACAGTGTTTCTGGAGGACAATTTGGGAACAAAATATTGTAAATCTTTGTGATGCTAATCTACTAATATAAATTCCCACTTTGGGAACTTAAAGAAATAATTGATGATGTGCATAAATATATAAGAATATTCATCGTAGCATTATTTATCATAGAAAAAGTTGGAAGCAACCTAAATGACCAACAAAAGTAATTATGACAGAGCCATACAATAGGAATATATTGTAAAGACAAAGAGAACTGCCAAGAAAGAATAAAGTTTGCTTAATGGGTTTATTCTTAGAGTACATTTGTACTGTGATTCTGAAATTATTTCATGTTCATTACAGATTAAAACAAATGAATACATATAATAATATAATTAAGGAATAAAGATTTTAAATATAAGAGAAAAAAGATACAAATATAAAACAAAAGAAAGAAAGGGAAAATGCCTTCCACTAAATATGTATTAGTGTTAAATACGTATTTCTAATTAATTCCATTGAAAGGACTTAGGAACAATGTCCCTCTAGGAGCAATGAACACACACAGCATGAAGATACTGATTTCTAAGTAGCTTTCTAAACTAAAAGGAACCAGAGCTTATTGGGAAAATAGCTGATTCTAGGTCTGAGCCAGGTAAAGTACAAGGTGAGGCTATGAAATTTTATTGTGCCATAAAGCGTAGAAGTGCTCGGAGACTCAAGTCAGAGCAAACTTGAATGAACTCCCATTCACCAATTTTGGGACGATTTGAGCCTCAAAAAATGTGATGAGATAATTGAATAAAATGTGTCCTTGAAACCACAATGATGATGATAACAAACAAAGAGGCAAACAAACAAATAAGAAGGGAGGAAAGGAAAGTTCTTCTTTAGAGAAGAATGCCAGCTAATAATTGTAGAAGAAAGGATAGAAATAGAAAAATCATCATTTTGCTACCTTGATGTAATTATCAATTCAGGCAAAGCACATCAAAAGATGCTAAATCATTGGGTAAAATGTATCATGAATAGGGTATTTAGTGTCAAAGAATCGTCTCACAGATTTCTGACTAATTACAAAAGGGAAAAATGTACTTTTATAGTGGAAAAATCTGGCAGTCACCACCTTACCCTAGAGGCCAAACAGCATTGTTAGGCACTGAGGTGATGTTATAAAGAGGGATACCACACCACTTATGGAATATTCTAACCCAAAATGATTAACCTGAATTTTATTATGAGAAAGCCAGCAAATTCAGAACGTACGACCTTCTCTGAGGCTGGAGCTCTTCCAAAGAGCAAAAATCATGAAAAGACAAAAAGGGCCGAGAACGAAAGAGACATAATAACTGCGTGCAGTGGGTGTATCTTGATTGGGTCATAGATCAAAACACACAGCTAAAAAGACATTTTTGGGACAGTTTGGTTTGAATATGCTCTACATAATAGATAATGTTATGGAACTATTAAATTCTCTTGGGTAAGATAATGGTATTGTGGCTTTGTAGGAGAATGTCCGTTTTGATAGGAGATACATATTGAAGTATTTAGGGGTAAAGTATTACGAAGTCTAGAGAGAGGGAGGGAGGGGGGAGAGGGAGAGAAAGCCAATTGGCAAGGTAAAGGGTAATGGATGTTATTTGTACTATTCTCTCAACTTCTCCATTGATTTGAAATTTTTCAAAATAAGGTTGACAAAATTATAGAAAGGTATCTATTGATGCAATGTATTGTTAAGTGACAACGTATGTATGGCTCAATTCTATTTTTGTTAAAAAAACAATATTTATACAGATGCATAAATATATGTGCAAGAGTAATGTCAGCTGCTATAACAAAGGGACCAAAAATATGATGATTCAATCAAGAAAGAATTTATTTCTTGCACCTATGATGGCCCAGGTGATCCGCAGGCAGCTCTCCTCCACTAGGACTTACAGGGATTCAGGCCAATGATGGTTCCATTGTCTTCAACACATGACTTTCAAAGCTGTTGACTTTCCAGCTGAGAAGCAGGGCCAGAGATTATCTCTGAAGCAGGCTGTACACATCAACTGTGCTCCCACTCCACTGGTGAGACTTTCCTCCTGAGGCCACCCCTAGTTGCAGCAGAAACTGAGTCATTCAGTTCAAGGTGGGCGGCCACATCCAGCTGTAGCTCTTATCACTTGAGAAGGGATTTCAGTGGAAAGCTAGTAGTCTCCATCACACTCATTTGTTATACAGCAGAAACTAACATAACATTGTAAAGCAATTATACTCCGATAAAAATGTTTTAAAAAGGGGGGGGGGTGGTCTGAAAGAACACAGACCAAGCTATTTGCAGTTTTCATTTCAAGGTTAATAGAGTTTTGAATGCTTTAAAATTTCTCTCTTTGTCTTTAGTTTTCCATTATGAACATGCATTTTTTTTTTGCAATAAAGAAAAGACTTACACTTTACAAAAATAAGCCATTGAAACTACAAAAAGATGCTTTGTTTTCTTCCTCTGAAAGAAACATACAAGCTAATCTTAAGTACCACATTAAGCGTTTTTCTTCTCACAAACCTTCAGTTGGACCCTATTCTCCATCACATTAACTCTCAATCCTTTGCTTGACTCTCAGAGCCCCCCACAATCTGACCCCAGCTTGCCAGCCAACTTTGTCTCTCGCCTCTCCTTCTCATACCCTCTGCTCTGGCCATGTGCCTTGCTGCCTGAGAATCACGCCGTGGGTGTCACTCCATCCATACCTTGGCTCCCATGCTGCCTCCAGCCTAAGCTGGTCCCTACTGCTCCTTGAGATCCTAGAAAACACCATCCCCTTCATGAAGCCTCCCTTGACTTCTCACTTTTTTGCTGTGAGTTCCTTTGAAATTTAGAATTGGTGCCACCCAATTTATCACTTAATTAAACTTCGTTTCACATTTTGCTAGTACGGTATAAATTGTGTCTCTCCCATTGCAAGTATCTTGTCTTTATATGGGGTTGAAGACACAGTAGATGCATATGATGCTTTTCAATTAATTCCCATGTTTTATGACCTATTATTTTGAGGAGGAGGTATTTTCATGGATGACCTCCATTTAATGGCCAAGTCTTTCATGTTCTTCAAATGTTCCTCTCAACTAGAAGGAGAATATGAATTCAAATAAAGAATGAAGGAGAAATACATTGTAGCAAAACCACTCCTGAAAAATACCCAACAGAGGGCAGTCTCAATGTGCTACTAAACACTACATCTTAGTGCTCAAATATTTTACATCCAACAATTTCCTGGCCACATGCCACTTCCTTACCCACAGCCCACCACACAGAACTCCATTTCAGAGACTACTACACATACTTGTCCCCCAAAGCATGAAAACGTATCATCACCACCCATGTAAACCAACCAAGATTTCTGCAGCACACGAAGGATTCATTTGCATTTTAAGAAATACTAGCAAGTGTCATAAAACATGTCATGTTTGCCATTTCAGTAGCTTGCAGCTCTGTTTCACCCAGAGGACCTTCCCTAGTGGGATGGCTTGTAATCAGGAAGCAAGTTCTACTAAAGTCCCACGTGCCTGTCCTTCAGAGAGCAGCCCCAGTGGTGATCAAACATTATGAAGACTTTAACCACTGAGGCCACTGGTGCTCTCAGACCAGCGTCTCAGGCTGGGTCATTCCAACTTGCTGGCATGAGAATCAGAGAGAAGGTGGCAGGTAGGAGGGAGTTCTCTACAGAATTCATTGGTACAGACAACTGCCCATGAAATTTATGCACATGGCAGCCCAGCCAACTCCCAAAAGCTTCTTGTGGCAAAGTGGAAAGCAAGGGCTTCTACTGCTGAGCCTGGTCTTGCCCAGCCCCACCTGGGAGCCACGTCTCCAGGTGGGGAGACACAAATGGGGTTAAGCAGCAGTTGGATTCAGGTGAGTGGTACCTGAGTCCAAACCCGGCCCCCAAATTACTAATCCAGTCTGTATTTTTGTGCAAGTTTACAATCCTGGTAAGCTCAAAATTGTCCTGAACATGGGAAGAACTTTGCTGCCCTTAGTTTTTTCTAGAAGAGAGAATGTTTAGCCAGCTTTGTGATACAACAGCACTCTGTGGAGGACATGCTAACTTTATATTTCTTCAATCCATAAAGGTTCCCATCCTGTGCAGAATGCTATTTATACAAGCTGCCCTTAATTCCCAAAGGCAATTTTTTTGTGTTTGAGGCACAGTATGAATGTGGACTTTGGGGACAGCACTCTGAAGATACTCATTTGCAGCCACACTTCCTTGGTCACCCTTCCCATGTTGTCACTGTTTGCGTGTCGAGGTTCACAGCCTTGATCACTCTCTTTCATGATCTCATGAGAACGTTTTCTCTCAAATGTAATAAACACACCGTCTTTCTCTGGCACCAGCCTGACACTACTCTTTGCCTGTTTTCCTATTCAGAGCAAGTCATGTCCCGATCTTTACACTATGTCATAAGATTCCCTCAGCTCAGCCTTCCATCACATGACACGTGGCTACAATGCGTTTTGTACACGTCAATCAGAACTCATCAGCACACCTTGTGGGAGGGAGGGAGGTGGCATACCAGTTGAGAACCAGCTCTGTAGATCTTGGAAACGAGCCATCAGGCAAGAGCTGGAAAATGACTTGGTCTTTTCTGTCCCTGACTACTTCTGTCTCCTTGCCTTTCGGATCATCTGTGCTCATTGTCACCTTGCCATTTCAGACTCAACATTGTTAGGTCCCAGTTTAAAAATCTAGGCCTTTTCTCACCTTCTGAGATGGCCCACACTCTGTCTGTGGACTGTGTTTCTCTCTAAATAAATCCACTTCTTACCTATCACTTTGCCTCTCACTGAATTCTTTCTGCCATGAGACATCAAGAACCTGAGCTTCATTAAGTCCTGAAACCAGAGCAATGTACAACATCCAGGAAAGAAGAGATTTTACTTTCATTTTTAATGTTGTAATGGGTGACCAGTGCTAGAGACTGGGTAGGAGGAGTCAAGATTGAGGATTGTGGTCAAGAATCCCAGTCCAAACTCCCCACAACGTGCCCTGTCACTCATGATCCAGCACAGGACTTGACCAGCCCTCCAGGTTCTGAGTGACATGGAGAGCAGAAATCAATGGGAAAAACAAGACGGAAACCATCCCAGGATAAGAATAAAAGTTTTTCTCCCACATATCCAAAACCATGAGGTGTCCTACATCTAAAATAGTTCCAAGATCCTGCATGCCATGGAGCAACTGGGCCCGTGAGCCACAACTACTGAGCCTGTGCGTCTGGAGCCTGTGCTCCCCAACAAGAGAGGCCGCGATAGTGAGAGGCCCGCGCACCGCGATGAAGAATGGCCCCCGCTCGCCGCAACTGGAGAAAGCCCTCGCACAGAAACGAAGACCCACCACAGCCAAAAAAGAATAAATTAATTAAAAAATAAAATAGTTCCAAGAAGTTCCAATATAATAACCATGGTGGTGGTGGTTTAATTATATATACACTCAAAGACAGAAATATTAGAAAGAACTGCATTAAATACTAATGAAAGCTGTGTTTCAAAAAAAAAAAAAATCTAGTCACTCTCACATCCCTGAAGAAATGCACCCCACTTGCCAATCCTTGGGTCTCCATCATCCAGGAGGCCTAACTAGAACCATTATCATGTTTCAAAGTTGCTACTTCAGTGCCCAATTCCCTAATGTAAGTCCCTTCTTTTCCTAGTGTGAGTCTTGCTCTGAACTTTTGAGAATTTCTAGCAAGGTCATATCTCTACTTTATTGTGGATGATGCCAAAAGAGCAAGTTGGGGATCTTTGGAAAATGTTGACTATAAAAATCATAATACTCCAGAAAAATATTAATTTTGACAATAACTTCTTTTAGTTAATGTGGCTTTATTAGGACTCTCATCAAATTACCAAGAGAGAACTTAAAGTCTACACATGGGGCTTCCCTGGTGGCACAGTGGTTAAGAATCCGCCTGCCAATGCAGGGGACACGGGTTCGAGCCCTGGTCCGGGAAGATCCCACATGCCGCAGAGCAACTAAGCCCATGTGCCACAACTACTGAACCTGCGCTCTAGAGCCCGCGAGCCACAACTACTGAGCCCACGTGCCACAACTACTGAAGCCCATGCGCCTAGAGCCCGTGCTCCGCAGCAAGAGAAGCCACCGCGATGAGAAGCCTGTGCACCACAACGAAGAGTAGCCCCCACTCTCTGCAACTAGAGAAAAGCCCACGCATAGCAATGAAGACCCAATGCAGCCAAAAATATAGATAGATAGATAGATAGATAGATAGATAGATAGATAGATAGATAGATAGATAGATAGATAGATAGATAAAGATTCCCAACTGGAAGTAAGGTTGATGGAACCAGGAACCAGAGAAGGATATACTTGGAAGGCAGGTGCATGATACCATATGTAATAGGCATGGTTTAATTGGCCAAGTTTTCTTCCACCTTTGGTGCTATTAAAGCTCAAGGTACAATGAATGGGTGAAGGAAGGATAAACATGGCTTAACACCCCACCCAATAAAGAGTCTCTTCACCAACTCCTCCCGATTCACCACTGCCTGGGGTAAGCAAAGAATTCTAGTCCTGGCTGAGGGTGAAGGGGACGGACCCACCAGTAGTGGACACTATTACTGCTCCTGATGCTGTAACCATGGATATTGGTAGTCTTAGCCCAGAGCATCTTTCCTGCCTTTCCACTGGCTGATAAACAGATGTGTGAGCAGGCTTGTCCATTCGCTAATGTAAGTTGTTCGTGTTGAGCAGTTTGTGGAAGAAATTCAGTCACACATTCACCAATGTTCTTCTTCCCTATGACCATCTTAGGCACCAGAATTAAAATTTGCCCACATTTCCTTCTCTGAGAATGGAAAGCCTATCTCATGTTCAGAAATGACCTCATGTTTCATCTTTGACATTTCAGAATAATTTTCAAGGATTTCTGTTGAATTCCAGAATCAAAAGGGAAAAGGGAGAACAACCAACTCATTATGTCCTTTCCTTTCTCCCATCCCTTTATCTGAGGGTGGTCTGTTTTCTGAAAATGCAGGGAGAAACAATAATTATTTGTTTGAAGGCTGTCACCAGGCTCTAAGTGACCAAACATGATTTATAATCCTGGAGAATAATGATCTGTCCACCTGTAGATTTGTACCGACATCCTTGTAGAAGACTGACAGGTAAGGGACTTTTTTGAGAGTGTAGTTTGTCTTACGTTGCACCCAATAACTCAAAGCTATTCAGAGTATTTTCCTGAGTCAGGAGGCTTAAAATGAAAATGCCACAACTGTCAGAGAGAATGGGGAGCAAAATCAATACAAATTGCCACCGCTGGGGAGGTGTGGAGGACGTTAATTTAGCACTCTGTGTCCGCAGAGGACTACACTTTCAGAGGACTTGCCAATATAGACCACTGTGCAGTGCAGGAGTATTTAGTGACCCTGCCCCTGGGGGGAGGGGCGGGAACCCTGTGGTTTTGTTTGTTGGGTGCATCGCCTAGCAAATCATATTAACACCAGGACCTAAGACCTTAAGGCAGGACTTAAATCGCCCTTCAAGACCAAGTTTCTCCTAATTGTTTATGTTGTTTTCACTCATTCCTTTGGTGGGTGTAAGTGTGGCAAAGTGTAAAGCTATTGAAGGCCTGGATAATTTTTATTGCGTCTGCAAGGCTGTGTTGAGATATTCTGATACCGCATGAGTCAGGATTTGTCCGTGCATAGATTTATACTGACTTCTTTATAGAAGACTGACAAGTAGGGGCCTTTTAAAAAGATTAATCTGTCTTATGTTGCACCCAATAATTCAGAGTATTAAACTGAGGTCTCATTGATTCAGTCCCAACACACTTATCTAAATTTCCTTTTCATTGTCAAGTATATGATTAACATAAGGAACATTTTTCCTCACCCACCCCCAAAGTAGTTCAAATAACAAATAGCAAGAAGTTTAAATGCACGGATGGTTTCTCCTGTTTTCATATGTAGCTCTTAACGTGAGCTGTTTATTGGTCATCCAATTACTTAAGGGTCAGGAATTCATTCTTTTCATAATGTTCTACAAAATAGACTCATTAACTTTGCTATTATTTCTAAATTGATACGCCCAGTCCATGAAAATCTGACTGGTGAAAGGGCACATTGAGCTGGCAGGGTGCTCCAGTGTCTTTGTTGAGGGGTTGCTGCATTTGGCTTGTCTCTTTTTCCTCTGCCCAGCAAAGATGGCCTATTGACCACAGATACTCAGACACCTTTCATTTTCGGTAGAGTTCTGGTGAGGAGGAAGCTCTAGCCGAACCAAGATTATCTGCCAAGAGTTCTGCGTGTAAGAGTGATTCCAGACTTCCAGCAATTGACCAAACATCAGTCAAGCAGAAACATAAAAGTACCATGGCCTCAAAGAAATCAGAGAAAGCGGGCCCCAGCAAACCCTCTCCAGGTGAGTGGCGGGTTTATTGAAATTCACAAGATCTAAAATCCCGGCATCAGAGGTAAGGACAGCAATCAACTTCGTGGTCCCGAATACACCTAGTGTTTTCCAAGTGGCCAGTTCAGGTTTTGCAGGGTCTGATGATCTTAGACAAATGATAAAATCCATTTTGGAGTAGAACATCAGGTCAAGGAGGTGTGAATTATGCAGAGTAACTGTCTCCACTGCCCACATTTTCTGCCCAGTCATTGGCTTTGTGTGGCACTGGCCCAGAATGGCTGCCTTTTCATCTTCTTCACCCTTCTGGGAGGGATAAAGGCATTTGGCCCCAGGTATCAAATTTTATGACTCAATCCAGAGCATGAAGGGAAGCTTTCAAAAGCATCTGAATGGCATAATTTACTGCTGAGAAAGAGGGTAATAAAGTCCTCCAGTTCTGGGGTTGTCCTCTCTGGGAAAAAAAAAGGGGGCTTGATAAATCTTCCCCTTTGTGCAATTTGGTAAATAATTCACTCTTTAGCTGCCTTTGAAGCAAAGACCGGTCCTCTGCTTAAGGCAGGAGAAACTTAATAGTATCCAGAAAGGGGATAAATGCAACTGAAAGTTTAGAGTCCCTCAGGCTCATCCCCATCAAAGCCAACATCTGTAGGACTAACTTGATTCCTCTGGGAACTGACGTGGAAGTTGGGATAACTAGGCAGAAAGGTCTGCCTTCTGCTTGCGGTGGAATGGAAACGATCCACATTAACTGCCGAAGAATTCGTAAATAGCATGCAATTCGTCTAAACCCAAATCACAATGACTTTCTAATCCTAAATAGCTCCTGTCGTGCAACCACCCGTCCGTCCAGTTAAGTCTTAATGCATTTTTAGACAATGGCAGCTCTTACTTAGATTAACCACCCACATTTTATAGCTTTAATGAAGTTTAAAGAAAAATTGACTTCTGAAATGATGTCCGTTCAGGCAAAGCCCCAACTCTTTTTCCTTATTTAATCAGGGGAAAGTATCATCGTCATTAACAACTTCTCATTTTGAAGCCTTTTAGTAGGAATTAGGTCTTTAATTCAGCTGTTTAAGAATGAAATAGGGCAGATAAGATCATTCCCCAAATATTTCAAAATCCATGTTGTCATGTATCAAATTGAGGATGTCTTTAATAGAAAAAATTAAATTTAAATAAGGCAACTCCAGTCACTCGATATAATTTTTAGCCTTCTTGCTAAAACTAGGTAGCTGTTTGCATGATGTGCTTTGTCCTCTGTAGAGATAAATCGTTCTAATGGACAGCTTAGGCCCACGCCATGATTTTAGTTTGTCTGATTAATAGAGATGTTCTTCCGACCGAGCGGACTCCACATGGAACTTACAACACTGACAGAAAGGGAGAATTAATTCACTTTACTTTCTATAAAACCTCAAATTCGAAGAATTACTAGACTAGAAAGCACCAAGTTTAGGCAAGAGAGCCAAGTTGGCAGAAAGATATCTATTTCACCACATAAGAGATGTTACTTGTAGTAAACAGCCTTTAAAAACCACCAGCTTGGGCTTCCCTGGTGGTGCAGTGGTTGAGAATCTGCCTGCCAATGCAGGGGACACAGGTTCGAGCCCTGGTCTGGGAAGATCCCACATGCCGCGGAGCAACTAGGCCCGTGAGCCACAACTACTGAGCCTGCGCGTCTGGAGCCTGTGCTCCGCAACAAGAGAGGCCGCGACAGTGAGAGGCCCGTGCGCCGCGATGAAGAGTGGCCCCCGCTCGCCGCAACTAGAGAAAGCCCTTGCACGGAAACGAAGACACAACACAGCCAAAAATAAATAAATTAATTAATTAATTAATTTTTTAAAAAAACCCACCAGCTTAAAAATAATGATAATAATAAAATAAATAAATTTAAAAGCACCAGGTTTATCACCATATTATAGCTCTAGACCGTGTCCAAGCCCCATGCAGCCATGAGCTGGACTGTGGCCTGGCCATCCAGCAAGCATAACAGCCCTGCTGACTGATGTCAGTTACTACAGAAGCCGACTCAGTTCTATAGCAAATTGGTTTGATCATGTGAGCTAAAAGCAAAGCCTTGGTGTGTTAAGATCCATTCGTTTTACATGTGTAGTCTCACCCTCAGAGTTCCTTCATCAGCACAGCGAAATGACAGACCAGGGACATGGCAAGAATTTAAGCTGAGTCTATTCAGGCAAAGTTGAGTCCAGTGGTGGTGACAACTCAGAAAAGTCAGATAAATACGCTGCTATTATAGAAAAAGAGGCTTGGGGAACTGAATTATCTGGACACGTTGATTCAATTCACTGGGTAAATTCATAGGTTCCCGCTTTCCTTCACCTCTGTAGGGAAATATTTTTCTAAAGCATTTTGGGGGGGGGTCACCCAAAGTTGGCAGTAAGTCACCAAAACTTCTTCCCATGTCAGACCTGAGTTCTGTGCAAAACTGAAGCATTAAGACAGTGAAATCCCTTTGCAACATCTGCCTAATAGGCTAACCTTCCATACTGTGTTACGCCAGACTTTTCCTGAATAAAATAATACAGCTGGGGAATGTGGCTTGACTTACATGCAAATCTATGTAATGATAATCCATGATAATCCTTATATGTGAATTATTATCTGGAACGCCTAAAACAGCTATTTATCAATACAGCGGAGGAACCATCAGTGCCCTCTACTAATAGATTTATAACTGAGAAAGCATCAGATATTCATTGTACTTCGCACTCTGTTAGAAGGAATTCACACATTTTAAATTAATTCATACATTCCATGGAACTATTTCTAAATGAGTTGGCCTGTGATTCTCCTTGTTATCTCTCTCCGTGCAGTTTTGGGCAAGTGCTTTAGCGTCAAAATGCTTGGATTAGCATCTGAGCCCCATTTCTCATTTGCTCTGTCCCTTTGAGCAAGTAACTACTTTGTGTCTCAGTGTCCTCATCTGTAAAATGGCAGAGCCTGGGAGTCAGCACAGATCCTACCTGCTGGGATGGCTGTGTGGATTCGATGATAAAACATATGCTCAGCCATTAGAACGGCCCCCGACACCATAGCTCATACATGATAGCCTTAAGGTATCGGGTACAAGGCAGCTGTATTCAGTAGGGAGAATGGACCAGAAAACTTTGTTTTCTTTGTCGTCACGTTACCTCCTCCCCACCTCCCACCCCAATCTTTTTTCCTTTACCAAAAATCAGGGTTATATTTTTAAACTCCTGACACAAACGCAGGTACAGATACTTTTACTATGCCCTGAATTTCCAAAGCAAAACACCAAATGGAAAAAGATGAACAATCAGAAAGCATTCACCAAGCGAGAGATTTGCTTCCCCTCCAAAAAGACATGGAAAACTCAGGCAGTGAGTCAAGACCCAGCTGGGTCTGATGTGCAATTGATTCAGAAATCCTATTTCATGATCAAGGTGAACACTGACACAGGGTGAGAAATAAGCCTGGCCGAGTTACATATTCTTCTTTCAAGCAGAGGGAGGCGTGGGGATTAACCTTTACCGAAGGCCCAGTCCGTATGCAGGATCTGCTGCCTCCCATCGACTTGTATGAATCAGGGGGAAGCAGAGCTGACAGCAGGCCCAGTGAGTGCAGGGAGCTATGGTGGCCACCGGCTCCTGGACTCCTGCCTGTTCCCAAAACCCCTCCCAGCCCCATCCTGGCTTGGAAAGGAGCCACCTCTCCTTTCCAGGACACGCAGAGGCATCCAAAGGCCATTGTGCTGTGGGGGTCTGGCACCTGGAGTCCTAAGTCACTCTTGACCCCCGTGCCAGGCTCATAGGAAGTAAGTGCCCTCTCCTGCCCTCTCCTCTCACCTGGAGCCCGGGCAGAGTCCTACTAGTTATGTGCCAGGAAAATGGATCTGGATGGTGTCTGGTGAGGCTGCTTCCAAAATCTTGCCCTTTAAAACAAAGCCAAATGTTCTGAAATTCTCCTCACTCCTTACTGAGTTCAGTGTTAGTCATTACCAGATTCGGATTTGCGGGAGTAGCAAAACCTAGTCAGACTAATAGTGGCTTATGGTGGAGACTGTAAAACTAAGAAAAAGCAGTAAACTCAGATTTTAAAATGTACACATCTAAGACAACTGTGGTCTCTTTTGGATTGGGAACTATTCATTTGAAGAGCAGCCTGGAAGGAAAATTTGAGGGCAAATTCCAAATCTTCATAACTTACCTGGCAAATAAATTCTGTTGAAGATGTCCTCTGAAAGGCCAAGATTGATGGGTTTCCAGGCAAGTCCACTGGCATCCAAAAACTTTCCAAGCTGTCTGCCCAAGTTAGAAAACAACCAACATAAGCAAATGCTCCCATATTTATAGAGAGAACCATAATTCTCAGTCCATTTACGGTAACACTCCTAAGACAGAGGGGCCTGGGGCATCACAGAGCCTGGAATTTGAAGTTCTGGATCAGATTCCTGGTCTACCACATACTAGCCCTATAAATGTAAACTGGCGAATTCTCCAAACTCTGTTTCCTCATCAGTAAAATGGAGTTGTTACCAACCCCACCAGGTAGACAGGAGGACTGAAATCCTGGGTATGATTGGGCTTTAGGTAAAGGTTAATCCCGAGACCTCCCCCTATTTATGAAGCCTGCTCCCGACACCATAGACTGCTCCCGGGTTAGCACCTTCATAAGAGAATAGCTCAACAAAAGAAATTTTAGTTTGAGATGTGAGAGGTCATAACTTGATTATTAAAAAATTTACCTCTTTGATTACCAATGAAGTCATCCATTTGTACCCCCAGTACCTATGGGATGTTAGCATAGGTACATTCAACTGCCCCCACCATCTCAGAGTGTATGGCACAGGGGGTTTTCCCATCCATCACCCATTCATTCAGCACTTCGATACTCATTTACTGCCTGCTTACCTGCCAGGCACCGCATGGGTACTGGAGATACAAAAATCAAACACACAGGACCTGCCCTCCAGGGGCTCACAGCCTAGTGGGAGGGCAGGACACCAACACGCCCCGGCCAAGGTAAGTTCTAAGGATGTGAGGGGAGGGGCCAGCGGGGTGAAAATCCTGAAGGAGGGGATTGAGCCAGGGCCCGGAGAGGAAGGCAAAGGCGAGAAAGGTGCACCCAGCAGGAGGTACTGAGGGTGCGAAGGCACGGGAGAGAGAGAGAGCAAGGAAGAGGGGGAAGAGAGAGATGACAGACAGACAGACATGGAGGAGCTACAAAGAGTCTAGGGCCTCAGAGTATCCCCAGACTACGAGCAGAGGCATCACGGGAGAGCTTGTTAAAAATGCATGAATCCCAGCCCAGCCTTACTGACTCAGAACCTGCATTTAACAGGGTCCCTGGGAGATTTGTGTGCACATTTGAGTTTGAGAAGCGCTGGTTTAGGGTCAGGCTACAAGTTAGGAAGTGTAAAGTTGACGCCCTACGTGTAGGCAAGGACCAGGCCACCGAGGGCCTTGAACGTCATGCTGGAGACGATGGAGCATCAGATCGGCATTGTTAAAAGCTGACTGTGGGGCTTCCCTGGTGGCGCAGTGGTTGAGAATCTGCCTGCCAATGCAGGGGACGCGGGTTCGAGCCCTGGTCTGGGAAGATCCCACATGCCGCGGAGCAACTAGGCCCGTGAGCCACAATTGCTGAGCCTGTGCGTCTGGAGCCTGTGCTCCGCAACAAGAGAGGCCACGATAGTGAGAGGCCCGTGCACCGCGATGAAGAGTGGCCCCCACTTGCCGCAACTGGAGAAAGCCCTCGCACAGAAACGAAGACCCAACACAGCCATAAACAAATTAATTAATTAATTAATTAAATTTAAAAAAAAAAAAAAAGCTGACTGTGTTCATGAAAGGGGGCTGGCTGGGAGGGCGAGGGCAGACAGAGGCCGCGCTGCAAGCTGCCGTGGACCCGGAGAGAAATGAGAAGGGCTTGACCTGAAGCAAAAGCAGAGGGAGAGGGCCTGGGCTGGAGGGATGTTTAAGGATGTAAGCCTGGCACAACTTGGTGAGCGTCGGGGATGGGGAGAGGGAAAAAGGAGGAATCAGAGAGATCTTGGAGGTCTGGCCCAGAAAACTAGGCCAATGGCGGTTGCCTTTGCAAGGCTGAGAAAGCAAGAAGAAGGTGGGGCCCATCCTGTGGCCGTTGTCTGTGAAGGAACAGCCAGGATGGGCCAGGAGGAGATGCCAGGAAGCACCTGGGTACCCAGGTCTGCTGCTCAGCAGAGAACTCTTGGCCACCAGAAGGAAGCCAAGGGCCTCGAGTGAGTAAGAGGTGGCTGAAACGACAGGAACGTCTCCCCTGCGAGAGTGGACAGGGTAACGAGAGATGAGGAAGGAACCTCGGGAAATACAAACATCTGAGGAAGGAAGGGAGAAGACAACTACAGAGAAATGATCCGAGAAGTAGGAGCCACTCCAGGAGCCAAGGGAGGCCTTTGGAAATGAGTGGGTTAGAGTGTCAGCTCCTACAGCGGATTCAAGTAAATAAAGACCGAGAGCCCTCCATTATAGGTAATGGTTTTCAACTGGATGGTTATAACGATGGCATCTTAGCATAGGAACTGGGTTCAGCCGCAGCATTTCCCCGGCTTCTCTGATAAGAATCGCCAGGGAGGTCCTTAATAAAACACACACACCTGGGTCCCGTCGTGACCCAGAGCATCAGACTCTCCAAGGAAGGGGCCTGCAAAGCTGGGTTTTCACAAGCTCTACAGGAGATTCTCATCACAGAGGTTTGGGCCTCATAGCCTTGCTTCTCAAACTTCAGAAGTTCTTGAGAAATACCTGGGGACCTCCATCAACTGTGGGTTCTGACACGGTAGGTTTGAGTGGGTAGCAAGGCTGCATTTCTAAGAAGCTGCCAGGTGCCAGCCATATGCTGCTGGTCTCAGGACCACCCTGGGAGGAGCAGGGCTAGAGAACACAGGTTTTGAGGAGGTAAGCCGTTGATCCAAGGTGACCCGGCTTGGCTAGTGGCAGGGTTGAGAGATCTGTCATGCTTGAGGGGGTCTCTCTGGATCGTGACTCCATCGCGTGCCCGTATTCTGCGTCCAGCAAGGATGGCAGATGGAGTGTGAGGTTAGCGGACACATCATTAACTTCACTTGGACACCTCCCCCGTCCACCTGCTTCTCCCCGCTTGCGCTCTCTCCCTTCCCGTGAGCCCACCAGGATCTCTCTGCTTCTTTCTCTTTCCCCAAGCTTCCCCTCTGCAGCAGAAAGGCCAGATTAGGGCATGACCACAACCTCCCAACCCGGGGCAGCTGGAAGGTCGGGGGAGAGAGCCCTACCTAAGTGAGACCCCGCGGGCCACCATATGTTGCTGCCAGAATAGCTAATTAGACCGGCTGTGGGAGAGAAGGGCCCACGAGCTTCCACATGGGAACTTAGTGGGAAAGAACTTTCCTGCATCTGTCAGGGACGCCGGAGACCATCGGCTGGAGAAGGGTGTGATGGTGATGCCATTGCCCTGGTTAACTCTTCAGTGACTCTGAGCTCCAAGCCCGGTACCTCCTGGGCAGGAGCCACGCCGGCTGCCCCCAGGCCACCTTGAGACACCACCCCCCAGCCCCCGAAGAACGATGTTTGAGTTTAGATTCATTCACAGCCTTTTTCAAGTGTCCTTCCTCCCCCCCCCCCCCCGTGAGGGCTGCCTCCTGACGGCTCTTTTTCTTTTGTGCAGGTGACAGCAGCGAGCGCCGCCTGTTCTGTGTTGACTCCTCCCCTCGCTGCTGCGTCTTCGCTTTCTCCCCCGTCCCGCAGCCCAGTACCGACTTCTGCACCTACTGCTGCCCCCACTGCCGCCCGCCTCCCCAGCGGCCCAGCACTCCTCCCCGCCTCTCCCTCCGGCCTCCTTTCCCTCCTCCCCGGGCCCCGCGCCCGAGTCGCCGGCGGCCCTGTGCTACTTCCCCATCTCCTGCCCCAGCCCGGCCGAGACCCCTGTGCTGTGCCTGCCGGGCCCCCGAAGGCCCGGGAGAATTTACCTCGTGTGGTAAGTCGCCCTCGGCGAAGGACGCAGCACAGCGGGGTCAGGGAGTGGGGACGGGGGGACGGTAAGCTTCCGGAGGGCAGCGCCGTGACCCACGGCAGGAGGCGTGACGTGCGGGGCGGGGGGGGGGAAACAGGAAGACCAAGACAGCTGCTGCCACTTCACCCGGCCTTCTTCTAGCACTTAAAGGAGTGAGCGACCAATAAAATCCCGTCCTCTCTCGAGACCCATCTGATTTCTTCACTCCCGCGTCTGGCGCAGTTTGGATGGTTAACCACCAGAAACCAATCAGACTGCTCCGGGTCCGATCGTAGCCTTGGCGGTGTGACTATACCCGCCGAGCCGGCCCCGAGAGGGTGGCACCAGGGACAGGCCTCTGGGGGAAGCCCACGCTGGATCTGATTGCTGGGTCAGGGCCACACCGAGGAGGGACAAATTAAAGGGCTCAGTCGCTGCTTACGGCTTCTTTCCTGACTCCTTATTAGGCCCTACGCCTCCCCAAATCAAAAATCCCACCTCCTGGGGCCCAAAATAAAACATATTTATGGTGCATAATTAAGCTTTAATTCAGATCTCCTCTGGGGATGTGAGACAACACTCATTTCCAGCAGGCTCAGACTGGCAAACAGACAGGGCCTATTATTTGTGACTGTACCGAAAGCTGCCTATTACACCAAGGCAACAGCAGCTCTTGCGATTAAGCTGTAATTCTTCCCACGATCTAAAAGAAGCAATAAATCTTTTCAAAAGGCATCTCAGGCAGAGTCTTGGCACCTCCTGGGCACCGGGCATCGAAGTGAAGATAGTGTGGGGGACGGTAAAGGTTCAGGAATTGTCTTTTTCTCTTCACCTTTCTTTTCAAACTTCGTCTATCCAGAACCGTGTCTGTGTACGGCAGGTGATGGGAGGGGTGGAACAATTGTCAGGTGCATGGAATTAACGTGGGCCGTTAAAGGGACTCGGTTCTCAGTCATCAGAGTCTTGTATAAATATAAGGTTTCTACCTTTTTCTCCCTTTCCTGGTCAAATTAAGAACTATTCAGTCAACAATTAGTGTCCCAGCACTGTCAAGAGAACTGAGGCAGGACTACCCTGGTGGTGCAGTGGTTAGGAATCTGCCTGCCACACGGGGAGGGGGAAGGGTAAGCTGGGACGAAGTGAGAGAGTGGTATGGACTCATGTATCCTACCAAATGTAAAATAGATAGCTAGTGGGAAGCAGCCGCATAGCACAGGGAGATCAGCTCGGTGCTTTGTGACCACCTAGCGGGGTGAGATAGGGAGGGTGGGAGGGAGACGTAAGAGGGAGGAGATATGGGGATATATGTATACATATAGCTGATTCACTTCGTCATAAGGCAGAAACTAACACACCACTGTAAAGCAATTATACTCCAATAAAGATGTTAAAAAAAAAAGAATCCGCCAGGCAATGCAGGGGACACGGGTTTGAGCCCTGGTCCGGGAAGATCCCACATGCCGCGGAGCAACTAAGCCCGTGCGCCACAACTACTGAGCCTGCGCTCTAGAGCCCACGAGCCACAACTACTGAGTCCGTGTGCTACAACTACTGAAGCCCACGCACCTAGAGCCCGTGCTCCACAGCAAGAGAAGCCACTGCAATGAGAAGCCCACGCACCACAACGAAGAGTAGCCCCCGCTTGCCGCAACTAGAGAAAGCCCGCGTGCAGCAACGAAGACCCAATGCAGCCATAAATAAATAAATAAATAAATAAATAATAAACTTATTAAAAAAAAGAGAGAGAACTGAGGCAGACACCTTCTATGTAAACAGCCGTTTGGTTTCTTTGCTACTGGAGGTATCCCTTTGCCCAGATACTAGAAGGTGTGGGCTTCATGGTGCCCAAAGCAAGCCACAGTCTTCCCCAAATTCACCTACAAACTTCAGGATGTTAGGCTGGCTGGCAATGAAACTCCTGAACACAACCCCCTCCGTTCTCTGGAAGGCAAAGCGTCTGTCCTCCTACCTGGAGAGGAAGTTACATTTCACCTTTCAGTGTAAATATAACTTGGTCTTCCTGCAGATTAATATATGTAACATGCCACCGTGAGGACCATCTTAGAAAGGCCCCAAAGGTCTGAGGTTTGGTTCACTTTGGATGCGGGTAAGGTGAATAGGAACCGGAATTCATGGACATACAAACTAGGCAGCTTAGGTCACCTCATTCGTAACTTCAGTTGCAGATGGAGAAGAAGGAATAATTCCCAGGAGTTTGCTTTCCACTGAACCTAAAGCGTATCACAGGGAAGAAGTCAGTGGTGCAGCCAAATTAGATTATAATCTTTAGGCCAAAATGTCTTACTCATCTCTGTGAACCCTTGGATTATTACATAGCAAAGGCACACGGGTATTTGTTGAACAAATTATAATAAAAAACAAGTTGCTGTTTGCCTTTTGGATTTTATAACAGGATTAAGGAAGAGAGTCAGCAAGAATAACACAGAAATAAAGGCTGCTGAATAAGTTATTCTCAACCTATAAAGCCTGCATAATAATAAATTTCTGGTCAAATTCAGTTCTCTCAGGGGAGTGACTTCAGATTCCCAATTATTATTAGTAGTAGTAGTATCACTATTTATGGTGGAAGCAGCAGTTACCACTTTTAGCAGCTAATAAGCACCAGACACTGAGTTAGAGCATTTACATACATTATTGTTAACCTTCACAATAACTCTACAAGATAGGAATATTCCCATTTTACAGTTGCAGATACTGAGATTCAAATTGCCCAAAGTCAGAGGATTCTGCTTACAGGACCAGCAGTGTTTTCTTCACTGCCAGACCTGGTCAAACAGCCTCTAGTGTTTCAGCTTTATTACTTTAGTTTGCTGAGAACTCAATTAGAGGAGACAGGGTTATGGAAATCATTTTGGAAATCATTTAAGAGATTTGACGCTTTGAAGAAAGTACTTTTTTTGAACAAGAAAACAGACTAACCTGTTATCTTAAGTCATCCTGGGTGTTCAGCACAAGAAAAAAAAAATGGTTCTACTTTTGGAATTTCCCCATAGTTTCAGCTGAATACATCTTCTCAAGGCCTGCAAATCATGCTAGGCGATTATTATTTGCCCTGCAGTAGAATTTGAGGCAACACCCAGGCTGGCTAAGACAGGGTCCTCACCCTTAAGGAGCTTACAGTCTAGCTGGAGAGAAAAGACACACACCTGAGGCAATTTTGGAATATTTAAATGCTAAAGGCCCTAAGGACCCCTGAACGTTCTGGCCAAAGCAGACTCCTAAAACTGGAAACAGACCTCCAGGGACTTGCCGGCTGGCACAAGCTAGTGCAGGCTGAAGAAGAAAGCCCCTCTGGGAGGGAGGATCACTCCCCCAAGGGTGTGCAGGTGTGGAGCGGGGGTAGTAGGGGCTGTAGGCAGTGTGAAGTTCTGCTGCCTGGGCTGTGAAGGAAATTTGAATATCCTGCTGGGAATCAGAGTAAAATCCTTGGGACGAGGACCTTTGAGCCAGGTCCTGAACACGCACTGGACTTGGCCTGTGCCCCAAGCCTGGCCCTTCCCTGATCCTCCCTGTTTCCTCCTCAGTAATAACCCTGCTGCTTTCTCCCCGGTCAGCCAGGTGCTAGGCAGGAGGCAGTTGTTCACTTCTGAGCGCTGGACAGGAATGAGGCCTCAGGTGATGGGGAGAAGGCTGTGGACCAGAGGAACATAGCTCCTGGGGCTAAGTGCCTCCCCACTTTCCCCCGTGCCCAGTCCCTTAGTGTAAAGCCCTTGATCCCTCTCTCTCGCCCTCCTCCTCTCTCCCCACACTTGGTCAGTGAGATCCTGTCTAATCACGACCCTACACCATCTCATTTCCTGGAGGATTCTCTTCTCTCCTTTCTGGTCATGCCCACAACCTCTCTGGGCTCCACCGACGTGCCCTAAGCTGGAACCCACACCACTGGCAGCTCCCCCTTTTAGTAAGTTCCCTGTGGAACACGATCTTCTCTGTCTTAGAGCACAGAACCCACTGCCTTCCCCTGCCAGGGCCTGTCAGGGAAAGTAGGTAGTACCTAATCACTGTTTAAAACGAGGTTTCACGGGCTGCCAAGGAGAGCGTTCATTCCTTTCTTGAATCTGGATGAAAACTATTCACCCAACCACAGCTTACACCATGGAACATAAATTCAGTTGTCTTCATGTGCCAAGAAAGGCTGTTCTCTCGCACACGACTCAGGGACCCTTCCCAGCTTTACCCCCGTTGCCTGCTGGCTACGGCCATTTGTGAAATTTCTGAACTGTCCAAAAGGGGATGAGCCAGCAGATTCTCTTGGAAGCATTTAATCTAGATATTCACAATTTAACTGCCTGTGAACTCAAGAACTTGTACAGATGCATGGAAAATAACAAAACTCTTTCCCTAAACTCACGTGCACTGACACTTAATACATGTGAGGAAGAAACTTGAGATTATTCATACTAATTAGCAACCTAATTCAAAATGTGAACCTTAAAAAAAAATATTGGGAACTCAATCCAAGTTGGCGCTCCAGCTACTATCTTCCTGTGAGTGTATCATCCCAGCCCAGTGGCGGGTAGCACATAGGCAAGAGAAAGGGTATATGGTCCCCAGATGCTTGGAACCTTTCTGGAAGGCCAGATTAGCTGCTAAAAAACAACCTGAGGATATGAATATGCAGGTGTAAAGTAGGCTGTGATTCAAACTTGGATAAACACGTGGGGAGCAGGGCTTGTGTGTCCCAAATGTAAAAGGCTCTTGACAGTTTTACCAACAGGCCCATCCCAACATCTAAGAATTGGAAGCTAGCAACTTCTTAGCCAAAGGAAACACCCCCTACAGACTCCACATTGCAGGTGTCAGGGGTGCTCATTAATGGTGATAAAAGCCTTGTGAAGTAGGTACTATTATTCCCATGTCACAGGTGGGGAAACTGAGGCTTCCAGAAGTGATTTGTCCAAGCCCACATGGCTACAAGGTCATAGAACCAGATTTCAAATCCAGCTCTTCCCTGACCTCCTGGGTCTATTCTCTTAAAAGCCTTCCCCACCCTTTGAGCATTCTTTCTACAGAAGATGTTTTCCTGTAAAAATTATTGAAAAGATTTTGCATCTTTCAGCAGCCCAGGCATCACAGATTTTATCAAGGAAGAGGAGGCCAAACCTGACAGTCAGCCCAGAAATGCAGAGCCCGAGAGCGTCTGGGGACAGAAGCAGACAGAAACTGCAGCTGCCGGGGAAGGCGCCAGCCCTCAGGGGAGTAGGTAAGGACCTGCAGCTCGTGCATCTCCGTCCTCAGAGAGACTGACTTGTGCTGTAACCTGGTGAATTCCGTGTGGTTTTTAGACACTTGGGTTTTTATGTGAAGAGCCTGTACCTTACAGTGAAACACTTAAAAGGCTTTAAAAGCAAACTATTGGATCCAATTTCCTTCTCCAAGGGAGGCTGGTGGGAAAAGGCAGGGCAGGGAGGAGTTTTACTTTTCTCTGCCATTACTCCATAAGTGAGACTGTGCATGGTTTTGAGTGGGTGCCCGCTGTTAGGATTCTGGAGAGGGTATGTGGGTGGTGGGTGGGAGGTGTTGGGGGATGGGGTGGGGGGGTGTGGAGAGGCAGTCTGCAGCCCGGGGATGTCTCACCTGGCCACAGTTCCCGCCCACTTCCCAGGAGGGAAGGATAGGGAGGTCTGTGGATGGCAGACGACTCACCTCCCACGGAAATCTTCTCCCCTCTGATCCAAGGCGTCAAGATCTTACCGTGTAAGAAATAACATCGAAGCGAATATATGCTTTATTTCAAAACCCTGGTTGGCGGATACCTCCTCTTTCAATCTTGAGCATTCATCCCAAGGCCTAAGCCACGCTGCTCCGCTAACCACGTTGTCCTCTCCTGCGGTGGCAGAAGGAAAGGAGGAACAGGTCCTAAGGACCCCCCTTGGGATTCAAGGGAAGGGATACTTGGCAGCTCACCTTGCCAAGGACCTGTTCTTCCCCTTGGGGAAGCCACCGAGCATCACACTTCCTCGCCACCCGATGAACACAGGAGCCTTTATTTAAAAATATGATCTATACTGTGGTGGACACACGCAAATATAGAACATGTATTTGGATGGCTTGAAGTTAGGGGCGATTAGAGCATATGTGAATCTCTAGCAACTAGATGTCCACGGGACCCCAGTGATCTAATGCCTTCGGTCGGGAAGGGCAGACCTCACTTCTAATTCCAGCTCTTCTTCCTCCCAGCGGTGGAGTCTTGGGTGGTCAAGTAGCCAGCCTGGGTTACAGTTCCCTTGTCTTAAAATAAGGATAATGATATCTACCTCACTGCATTGCTATAATAACTAAAGGAAATAATATTCTGACCAGGACTTGACTATAGTGGGCACTCAACTCCTGTTAGTTTCTCTCCTGCCATCTCCCCAGCAGTCCTCAGTGAACTGTAGACTGTTATTTGAAAGGTGAGGTTCCCTATGCATCAGACGTTCCTGGACCCAGGAGGCTCATCTAATCCGCCACCTGCACCCAGAAGACATCTTCCATGATCCTGAGATTTTGTCCCCATTTTCTATTATTCCAGGACTCCTTATCTTCCCCCAATTATTCCCTCAGTCGTCTCTCCTTAGTCCTTTTTTTTCACATTCTAAGTGGTTTGCAAAAGTGGGAGTAGGAGCCAGATGTTTGAACTGTACCAGTCAGAGACTCGAAGCAAATGGGCCAGAGAGGTAATACATAGAAAGCTCTTACAAATCAATAAGAAAAACACAAATACCTAATAGAAAAGTTGGGGAAGAGGCACAGCAGACAATTTCACAGAAGAAGAAATACAGACGGCTAATAAAATTTGGGGGGAAAAAAAGTTCAAGCTCACTCAGTGATGAACGTAAACTTACATGAGATAAATTTGGCCTACCTTAGCTAGGCTATGGTTTTTTCAAATAATGTTCAATACTGGTAGTGAAACTAATAACTAACATTTCCTGGGCACTAACGTGTCAGGTGCTTGCCAAGGCCTTGGCATGCATTCCTGATGACACAGTTATGGGAGATGCTTTCATAGTCTACCTGTAGGGTAACCTGGTACAAAGTGGAATTTGGCAACATGTGTCAAAGTCTTTAGAAAGCTTGCAATTCCACTCCTATGAATCTATTCTAAGAAAATAAGACATATAGTCAAGGAGTTATGAGCAAGGACATCTATCCTGGTGTAATATGTGGCAGCAAAAAAACTTAAAATAATCTATATACCCAACAATAGGAGAAGGGTTGTATAAATTATGATATTTTATATAATGTACCCTTGCAGTATAATTATTATCGTGTTCTTCACAATTAACGGCAGGAGATAATGCTCACAATAAAATATTTAGGGAAAGGAAGCGGGACGTAAAGTTGTATATACCCAGATATCCCAATTTTGTTTTTTAAGACAATATTTCTAGATAAGAGAGCCCTGGGTTGTAAATTCAAATGTCTTCAGGAAACAGGCAGGTATGGCAGGAGAAATACATGACAAGGGCCGTGGGGCCTGTGGTGAACCAGACATGCTCCCCCCTAAAGGCAGGTAACTCAGTGTTCAAACACTGAGCCAGCAGACAAGTGCAGGATAAAAATAGCCCAGGGGTCTTGAGTTTGCAACCCACCTCTGAATTCCAGAACAGTAGCAATGGTCTTCTGAGTTTTGGATATTGGGTGATTTTTATTTCTTCTTCATCCTCTTCTGTGTCTTCCAAATTTCCTACAATGGACATCGACTACTTTTTTAACCAGAGGAAAACAAAAGTCTATGGCTGTCAGAACGGACGAAACTGTTGGTCAAGCACATGCGGAAGTCTAGACCAAAGACATAGTCTTAGGGCAGAGAGATGTTTTTTCTGGTTTCATCTCACTGCACCCACAACATTTGGTTGCACCTAGTCGGACTCCTGGAAACGGCAGGCACTCCAGTCATGGCTGGAGCCCATGCAGGTCCTCAGAGAGGCATTCAGCAATGTCTGCAGGGCCTGGTCTATGAAGAGCATATCCCTGGTCTACCCAATCGAGTGTTTATTCCCAGGCCTAGAGCTACGAAATCTTCTCCCTATTTGATAGACACAAGAAAAAGGATTAAAATAGCACAAATATAGAATAGCACAGTCTACCACCTTTAGGGGAAACACACACGTACACACACACACACACACACATACACATACACAAACACATAAGGGATTGAATTTTTAAAGAGGAAGGCCGTTGTGATGACAAGAAAGGGTGGAGATGCATTCCCAGGGTGTTCCCAGAATCCGCAGGAGCTGCAGGACAGCACTTAGCCTGCGACTTCTCCTGCCCCAGAAGCCAGTGTCACCAAGTGACAGCTCGGTGGCTTCTGTGAAATAAGCTATGGTTCCTGCTGTTTCCAGTTTCTGAGTTTCAGAAGCTGCTCTAGCTGATTCTTTTGCCCGTTAGGGGTCTCCCAAAGCCTGACCTAAACAGGCTCAGGGCAGAGGGGGCTCAGGTGCGTTCAGGGAACAGCCAGAAGATTCAGGTCCCAGCACTTGTTAGCTAATCTCTGAGGCTCTTCATCATATTCAAAACAAAAAGTAATTTGTCTCTCACTGAATTCTTTCTGTGATGAGACATCAAGAACCTGAGCTTCTTTAAGTCATGAGACCAGGTGTGTGATCTCAGTTAAAGGACTGTGGGTTCAAGTCCCAATCTGGATTTTGGCTGGGTTCAAGTCCCAGCTCATTGGTTCAAGTCCCAATCTGACTTGCACGGTTTCAGCTGGTGACCATGAAGGGACAGTGATAAGACTACAACAAATTGGGAGGAAATTTTTGCAAAAAAGTGAGACGGACCTTAAGATCTTGGCACTAAATATCGTTGACTCTACCATTGTATAGAAAATTTCATCTCTAGAAGCAAGAGGAACTACAATCCGGCAGCCTGTGGAACAAAAACCACATTCACAGAAAGACAGACAAGATGAAAAGGCAGAGGGCTATGTACCAGATGAAGGAACAAGATAAAACCCCAGAAAAACAACTAAATGAAGTGGAGATAGTCAACCTTCCACAGAAAGAATTCAGAATAATGATAGTGAAGATGATCCAGGACCTCAGAAGAAGAATGGAGGCAAAGATCGAGAAGATGCAAGAAATGTTTAACAAAGATCTAGAAGAACTAAAGAACAAACAAACAGAGATGAACAACACAATAACTGAAATGAAAAATACACTAGAAGGAAACAATAGCAGAATAACTGAGGCAGGAGAACGGATAAGTGACCTGGAAGACAGACTGGTGGAATTCACTCCTGCGGAACAGAATAAAGAAAAAAGAAGGAAAAGAAATGAAGACAGCCTAAGAGACCTCTGGGACAACATTAAACGCAACAACATTCGCATTATAGGGGTCCCAGAAGGAGAAGAGAGAGAGAAAGGACCAGAGAAAATATTTGAAGAGATTATAGTCGAAAACTTCCCTAACATGGGAAAGGATATAGCCACCCAAGTCCAGGAAGCGCAGTGAGTCCCAGACAGGATAAACCCAAGGAGAAACACGCCGAGACACACAGTAATCAAATTGGCAAAAATTAAAGACAAAGAAAAATTATTGAAAGCAGCAAGGGAAAAATGACAAATAACATACAAGGGAACTCCCATAAGGTTAACAGCTGATTTCTCAGCAGAAACTCTACAAGCCAGAAGGGAGTGGCATGATATACTTAAAGTGATGAAAGGGAAGAACCTACAACCAAGATTACTCTACCTGGCAAGGATCTCATTCAGATTCGATGGAGAAATTAAAACTTTTACAGACAAGCAAAAGCTAAGAGAATTCAGCACCACCAAACCAGCTCTACAACAAATGCTAAAGGAACTTCTCTAAGTGGGAAACACAGGAGAAGAAAAGGACCTACAAAAACAAACCCAAAACAATTAAGAAAATGGTCATAGGAACATACATATCGATAATTACCTTAAACGTGAATGGATTAAATGCTCCAACCAAAAGACACAGGCTTGCTGAATGGATACAAAAACAAGACCCATCTATATGCTGTCTACAAGAGACCCACCTCAGACCTAGGGACACATTCAGACTGAAAGTGAGGGGATGGAAAAAGATATTCCATGCAAATGGAAATCAAAAGAAAGCTGGAGTAGCAATACTCATATCAGATAAAATAGAGTTTAAAATAAAGACTATTACAAGAGACAAGGAAGGACACTACATAATGATCAAGGGAACAATCCAAGAAAAAGATATAACAATTATAAATATATATGCACCCAACATAGGAGCATCTCAATACATAAGGCAAATGCTAACAGCTGTAAAAGGGGAAATCGACAGCAACACAATAATAGTGGGGGACTTTAACACCTCACTTACACCAATGGACAGATCATCCAAACAGAAAAATTAACAAGGAAACACAAGCTTTAAATGACACAATAGACCAGATAGATTTAATTGATATTTATAGGACATTCCATCCCAAAACAGCAGACTACACTTTCTTCTCAAGTGTGCATGGAACATTCTCCAGGATAGATCACATCTTGGGTCACAAATCAAGCTTCAGTAAATTTAAGAAAATTGAAATCATATCAAGCATCTTTTCTGACCACAATGCTATGAGATTAGAAATCAATTACAGGGGAAAAAACGTAAAAAACACAAACACATGGAGGCTAAACAATACGTTACTAAATAACCAAGAGATCACTGAAGAAATCAAAGAGGAAATCAGAAAATACCTAGAGACAAATGACAATGAAAACACGACAACCCAAAACCTATGGGATGCAGCAAAAGCAGTTCTAAGAGGGAAGTTTATAGCTATACAAGCCTACCTCAAGAAACAAGAAAAATCTCAAATAAACAATCTAACCTTACACCTAAAGGAACTAGAGAAAGAAGAACAAACAAAACCCAAAGTTAGCAGAAGGAAAGAAATCATAAAGATCGAGCAGAAATAAATGAAATAGAAACAAAGAAAACAATAGCAAAGATCAATAAAACTAAAAGCTGGTTCTTTGAGAAGATAAACAAAATTGATAAACCATTAGCCAGACTCATCAAGAAAAAGAGGGAGAGGACTCAAATCATTAAAATTACAAATGAAAAAGGAGAAGTTACAACAGACACCACAGAAATACAAAGCACCCTAAGAGACTACTACAAGCAACTCTGTGCCAATAAAATGGACAATCTGGAAGAAATGGACAAATTCTTAGAAAGGTATAACCTTCCAAGACTGAACCAGGAAGAAATAGAAAATATGAACAGACCAATCACAAGTAATGAAATTGAAACTGTGATTAAAAATCTTCCAACAAACAAAAGTCCAGGACCAGATGGCTTCACAGGTGAATTCTATCAAACATTTAGAGAAGAGCTAACACCCATCCTTCTCAAACTCTTCCAAAAAATTGCAGAGGAAGGAACACTCCCAAACTCATTCTATGAGGCCACCATCACCGTGATACCAAAACCAGAGATACTACAAAAAAAGATTACAGACCAATATCACTGATGAATACAGATGCAAAAATCCTCAACAAAATACTAGCAAACAGAATCCAACAACACATTAAAAGGATCATACACCATGATCAAGTGGGATTTATCCCAGGGATTCAAGGATTCTTCAATATACGCAAATCAATCAATGTGATACACCATATTAACAAATTGAAGAATAAAAATCATATGATCATCTCAATAGATGCAGAAAAAGCTTTTGACAAAATTCAACACCCATTTATGATAAAAACTCTCCAGAAAGTGGGCATAGAGGGAACCTACCTCAACATAATAGAGGCCATATACGACAAACCCACAGCAAACGTCATTCTCAATGGTGAAAAACTGAAAGCATTTCCTCTAAGATCAGGAACAAGACAAGGATGTCCACTCTCACCACTATTATCCAACATAGTTTTGGAGGTCCTAGCCACGGCAATCAGAGAAGAAAAAGAAATAAAAGGAATACAAATTGGAAAAGAAGAAGTAAAACTGTCACTGTTTGCAGATGACATGATACTATACATAGAGAATCCTAAAGATGCCACCAGAAAACTACTAGAGCTAATCAATGAATTTGGTAAAGTTGCAGGATACAAAATTAATGCACAGAAATCTCTTGCATTCCTATACACTATGATGAAAAATCTGAAACAGAAATTAAGGAAACACTCCCATTTACCACTGCAACAAAAAGAATAAAATACCTAGGAAAAAAACTACCTAGGGAGAAAAAGACCTGTATGCAGAAAACTATAAGACATTGTTGAAAGAAATTAAAGATGATACCAACAGATGAAGAGATATACCATGTTTTGGATTGGAAGAATCAATATTGTGAAAATGACTATACTACCCAAAGCAATCTACAGATTCAATGCAATCCCTATCAAATTACCAGTGGCACTTTTTACAGAACTAAAACAAAAAATCTTAAAATTTGTATGGAGGCACAAAAGACCCCGAATATCCAAAGCAGTCTTGAGGGAAAAAAACAGAGCTGGAGGAATCAGACTCCCTGACTTCAGACTATACTACAAAGCTACAGTAATCAAGACAATATGGTATTGGCACAAAAACAGAAATATAGATCAATGGAACAGGATAGAAAGCCCAGAGATAAACCCACACACCTATGGTCAACTAATCTATGACAATGGAGGCAAGGATATACAATGGAGAAAACACAGTCTCTTCAATAAGTGGTGCTGGGAAAACTGGACAGCTACATGTAAAAGAATGAAATTAGAACACTCCTTAACACCATACACAAAAATAAACTCAAAATGGATTAGAGACCTAAATGTAAGGCCAGACACTATAAAACTCTTAGAGGAAAACATAGGAAGAACACTCTTTGATATAAATCACAGCAAGATCTTTTTTGATCCACCTCCTAGAGGAATGGAAATAAAAACGAAAATAAACAAATGGGACCCAATGAAACTTAAAAGCTTTTGCAAAGCAAAGGAAACTACAAACAAGACGAAAAGACAGCCCTCAGAATGGGAAAAAATATTTGCAAATGAATCAATGGACAAAGGATTAATCTTTAAAATACATAAACAGCTCATGAAGCTCAATATTAAAAAAACAAACAACCCAATCAAAAAATGGGCGGAAGACCTAAATAGACATTTCTCCAAAGAGGACATACAGATGGCCAAGAGGCACATGAAAAGCTGCTCAACATCACTAATTATTAGAGAAATGCAAATCAAAACTACAATGAGGTATCACCTCACGCCAGTTAGAATGGGCATCATCAGAAAATCTACAAACAACAAATGCCAGAGAGGGTGTGGAGAAAAGGGAACCCTCTTGCACTGTTGGTGGGAATGTAAATTGATACAGCCACTATGGAGAACAGTATGGAGGTTCCTTAAAAAACGAAAAATAGAATTACCTTTTGATCCAGCAATCCCACTACTGGGCATATACCCAGAGAAAACCATAATTCAAAAAGACACATGCCCCCCAATGTTCATTGCTGCGCTATTTACAGTAGCCAGGTCATGGAAGCAACCTAAATGCCCATCGACAGGTGAATGGATAAAGAAGATGTGGTACATATATACAATGGAATATTACTCAGCCATAAAAAGGAACGAAATTGGGTCATTTGTAGAGACATGGATGAATCTAGAGACTGTCCTACAGAGTGAAGTAAGTCAGAAAGAGAAAAACAAGTATCGTATATTAACGCATATATGTGGAACCTAGAAAAATGGTACAGATGAACCAGTTTGCAGGGCAGAAATAGAGACACAGATGTAGAGAACAAATGTATGGACACCAAGGGGGGAAAGCAGCGGGGGGTGGGGGTGGGGGTGTGATGAATTGGGAGATTGGGATTGACATGTATACACTGATGTGTATAAAATGGATGACTAATAAGAACCTGCTGTATAAAAAAATAAATTAAATTAAATTTAAAAAAAATTAACCAAAGCCTACACTTCCGAATCCTCCATATCATTTTTTCTTAAAAAAAAAAATATATATATATAGAGAGAGAGAGATATATATATAGAGAGAGAGAGAGAGAGAGAGAGAGAATTCAGATTGTCACATAGAAGCATTTGTTCCTTAAAATGCCATCAGCCCAGCCTGGGTGGGCACACAGCTCCAATCCTTTACATCCACAGCCAGATGCCCAGAGCATCGTAGAATCACTGCTATGTCTCTTACTGGGGTTTATAAAAACCTGGGAGGGGCCTGATAAGAAAGCTTAACTGATTTCTAGAAGAGCCGATGAGTAAAGATTCTCACTGCGTCCCTGAGTGTCCCATGCAGTTAACAATAAAAGGAGGCTCATGGAGTATCAGGATGTTGGAGACGCAGACTGCTGCCCCCCTGAGAGGCGCCTCCACTAAAGCGAGTCTGTATTGACCTGGTCTTCGGCTAGGCCAGACGCTTGGAGGACTTGCGTTTCACCTGCCTGAGCTGTTACCACACAGGCCTTGTTGAAGCTGTGGAGTCCTGTCCACTCTACAGGGTGAACCGCTTTGGGAACCAAACGATAAGGATGGCAGCGCCTCACCAGGTCCTACAGGATAGCAGAGGGGGGAGCAGAGGGGGGTGGCCAGTGGCAGGAGGGAACTCAGGAGAGTGGAATCAGAGAAGTAGGTCCAGTGTCCTGTCCACGTTGAGAGGGTAAAAACCCTCAACAGCACACACACTATGAATGAAGTGGATTCTTGTTTTTACAAGGAAATTGTTAGTCCAGTCAGTGTCTTCAGGAGTAATGCAGGGTAGTGGTTACAAACTGTAGCATCAGGCAGATCTGAGTTCAAATGTTCACTCCGTCACTTACTGGAAATAGGATCTTGGGCAACTTATGTGACTTCCTAAGCCTTGGTGCTCTCACTTATGATGTGGTGTGATTGTGGCACCTGTTCCACAGGGTTGTGAGCCTGTGTGCATGTAACACAATTAGCATGGTGCCCTCGATAGTGCTTATGCATTATTTTTATAAGGCAAATTTTGACCAAACCATTTCACCAATAGACTTTCCTACCCCTTTGGGCACTTGACCTCTCTCCTCTTTCTACATCTCCTCATATTTTAGATTCAGGGGGCAACGGAGAGGAATTCTATCACAGTCAGAGGTTACAAACTGACTAGGAGCTAGTGACAAAGAGGAGATCATGATTTCACCACAGGGTTATGATTTTTATTTGCACTGAGTAGTAAATGTAACCACGATCATCAAATTTAACTGGGCAGCAGCTTGTAGAGCCTTCCTCCCAATCTGCCAGAGTAGACTGTACATTTCTTAATGTTTTGTAAAGCTGTATGTGAAGCAGGAGTGTCCTGAATGTATGTTGAACAAATTGGGATGAGAAAGCACCGGTGGGTTTTGTAGTTGTCATTCCTGGAGTGTTTGCTGGTTTTCCTTCTGTAAATACTGGTATGAAAACCATCATTTGAGAGATTTTACCCATCATCAGCCCTGACTGACGTGGGGCTGGACAGTCTTCCCAGAGCTTCTGCAGAAAGGATCTGTATCCTCAGGGTCACTGTGCTGCCCCAGGACCAACCTGAGCTCCACAAGTGTACAAAAGAGAGTTCATAGGGACTTCCCTGGCGGTCCAGTGGTTAAGACTCAGTGCTTCCATTGCAAAGGGCAAGGGTTCGATCCCTGGTCAGGGAACCAAGATCCCGCATGCCACATGGCACAGCCAAAAAAAAAAAAGAAACAAAAACAAAAGAGAGTTCATACGCAGTAAACTGAAACTAACTCTCCTGTACTCCTTCGGTACCTCCAGTCATTTTAACCATGCCCGTTTTCCTCTCCAGGGCTTGTTTGTTGCCTTATGGGACCCTCACCCTTGGTGTTAGAGGTCTCTCATCTGTGAGCACCTACAGTAAAGTGATAAGCTTATCTTTTCTCAATACAGATCCAACCGTTCAACAAGAAGGTCCAATGTGGGCAAGTGACACCAAGCTGAAGAGGCCAACTCGAGAGAGAAGAAACTTGGTCCCATCCTCACAGCTAATAACGGTGATGGAGAATACCCCCGAGAGAGCCAAAAAAAGAGACCTGAGTGCTCTCTCCCAGAAGGAACCGCACCCAGCCCTATCCCAGGCCTTCCAAGGAACAAACAGTCCTCAAGAGTTGACCGAGTCCTTGGGGCCACCACTCGTAACTACCACCTTGGGAGGGCCAAGAAGAATGATGTTTCGGTTCAGAGATGAAGATTTTTATTCCGTTTTATCCTCAAACTCTGGAGGAGAAAATGGTGACACTGAAGAGGAAACCCATGTAGAGGAAGAACTTTTGTTGGCTGGTATGCACCCGCCCCATTCTCCTTCCAATCATAAGAGAAGTAGATTTCTTGGGACATTGGCCACTCGGGCCAAAAATAAAAGTTTTGAAGAAAATCCTGCAAATTGCAGAGCGAATTCTGTAAGAAGAAGTGAGTCCAGTCATGGCTCATTACGAATTAGCAGTGCAATGCAGCTAGTGCCAGAGCAGCCCTCCATCTGGCAAGGGATATTCCAAAACCCTGGGCAGCCTGATGGGGGGTCTGCTAAAGAGAAAGACAGCAGTGACAGTGAAAATGAGAAGACCTTTCATTCATGGGACACCAAGTCTGAAAGCAGTCTGGAGGATGACCTTAATGCTGAAAATGTATTTCGTGATGGTACTTCTGTGGAAAACAGGCCTGGAACCCATGATTATGAAAGAGATTGGCAAGCCCATTTAAGTGATTCTAATAATCCTCTTGGCTGTTTTCTTGCTGGTAGACCAACAGCTCCAAGATCATCAATGAATTCATCCTATAACACTCCAGGATCATTCGTGCATTCTGCTCTGAGAGACGATACTCCAATAGACCTGTCCACATCATCTACCTTAGCTCCCAGTTCAGACTCGGAGGGAAGCTCCAGGTTTAATGTTCGTCAACCACTGTCTCCCATTAGAAATAGGAATCTATTTGCCAGTGCTGAAAACCACAGTTATTTTCCTGTAAACAGTGTGCATGAATTTGATGTCAGGGGAGCAGAAGATATTACTTTAACAAGCCAATCTCAGGAGGCTCCATTACATACAGAAGATCTCTTACTAAATCCTCAAAGCAGCTTGTCCTTGGTGGAGTCTTCCAGCTCCTCTCCATCAGGAACGAATTTACAAGGCCACTTGCACGTGCCCAGGTCCCTGCAAGAAAATATACCTTTTACTTTCTTTGCAGTGTCTGAGTTCCCAAATCAAAATGACAATGGGAGCAGAATGGAGGTCCCTGGTGTCACCAATGAAAAGGAAGCCACTAAAACAAAGGCAGACCCTGAGAAACTCAAGAAATTACAAGAAAGGTGAGGAGTTTTCATAATTATATGAATTACATATATATTTCTAAATTCTATTTCTCTAATGCCAAAATAAGCAGTGCTTTCCTTAAAGGGTCATGGGGATTCTAAGTCAAGGGAGGCCCTTCCTTGACATTTTAATGATTTCTTCTTTCAAGAAAATTGTCTAGTTTGTTGCTTTTAAAATATGTCTCTACAAAGAAATGTTCAGTTTTTCAGCCCAACTTCTTCAGTATTCCCAAGGTGTTTTTTTCCCTTGAATACCATAACTTTAAGAAAGGCAAGCAGCTATACTCCAATAAAAAATAAATAAAATTTTTAAAAAACAAAGAAAATAAAAGGCAAGTTTGCCAAATATAAGGGTTTTAGGGTTTGCTTTTTTGTTTTTGGCCACACCTTGCAGCTTACGGTTTCTTAGTTCCCCGACCAGGGATCGAACCCGTGCCCCCTGCAGTGGAAGCATGGAGTCTTAACCACTGAACTGCCAGGGAAGTCCCAAGGGTTTCTGACTTCTACATAGGGCTTCCCTTTCCCCCTAGCAATTAGGAACCAAGATTTTTTTACGAAATGGTTGTTATCTCCCCAGAGAAGGAGTCATTCAGCACTTGGAAGTTCACCAGCTCTCCCCCATGAGCTCTGCGCAAATTCAACCAACAGTTCTAGAATTTGAACCTTCCAAACTAAAAGGCCGGTCTCAAACAGTTGCCATAGCTACCTCAGTTCTCTGAAGGGCCACGCTGGGGTGACCACTGCTTCCATTTTATGTGCTGCTTCTCATGCACAAGAAAGAGAGAAATAAGATCTTTTCTGAATTGCTCTTTTCTTTGATCTCTCCTTTCTTGTGAGATGATTCTGGGATATTTCACAACTATGAAATGCAATACTTTTTAAAGCTGTCATTAAACACCATGTCAGGATTTGACCATTTAATTTATGATAGGTGTTACCATGCCCTGATATTGGCTTACTGATCTGGAAAGTGATTCTTTGAATGCGAGCCCCTTTTTTGTGTTAGTATGGCTCATTGGGTCATTAATTATCCCATTGATATTCATCTGTAAGTGGGAAAATTCCATGGCAATGAATTTGAATGCAAAAAGGAGGAAAAGATACGACTTAGAATGCTCACACACTCCTGTCTATCATCCGACTGCAGGAATGAAGTAATTTCCTTGTTAACAGCACCTTTTTTTTTCCATATCAAACAAACTACCAAAAGACTGATCCAGGGTTAAGGGCCAAAAGGTCTCAGCACCCATCCATCCTCACCTACCCAAAAATACTCTTCAAACCCACTTGCCAGGGGTCTGGACTTCCACCATCCCAAAGCAATGTCTTTGGGCTAAAAATGACTTCTTTTAAAAATGCACCCACTTCTAGGTGTAGTAATGCATTAAACAGCTACTATTTGCGTACTTTGTTTATCAGATACTCTCTTTTTTCTGTATACAATAAACCTTATGCTTTTCTTATTACTTCAAAAATATTCATTTTAGGAAATATTAAAAATATAAACTTAAAAGAAAAATCACCAATAACCCTATAATCCAGAGAAAAGCACGGTGAAAAACTCTTTCCAGTCTTTTATCTTTGCATATAAATGCAATTTTTAGTAAACATTGGTTCATATTTTATAATATGCCTTATTTTAAGATTTCAAGCCCATTTCTCAATGCCACTTATACTCTTTAAAATTTTCGCTTGATTCGTTAGCTTGATACATACAAATAAGCATATAACATACGCACACTCTAGAGAATTAGAAGCAGAACAAAACCCGGGCATCCCTGCGCCCACCGTCCAGCGAACAGAACATCACTGGAGCTTGGGAGCCCCTCACTCACCCTATCTCATCTCCCTCCTTCATCTCCTCCCTCCCAACCCCCTAAACCCTCTGGAAATCATTCTTGCATTGCAATTATCATTCCTTTGCTTTTTAGTTTCTTGTTGTTGGAAGTTTTTTTGCTTTATGGCTTCACCATATGAGCATATGTATTCCCAAACAACACATTGTATATATTTTTGAATTCTGTAGAAATGTTACTATTATTTTTGAACTCCCTAGAAATGGAATATCTGTTCTTCTGTGACTTGCTTTTTCCCCTTACATCGTTAGCCAGATGCATCCTGGTTGATATTTTTGGGCTTTAATGCATTTGCTTTCACCACTACAGACAATTTCGCCATCCTCCTGTCGATGGACATTTGGGTCCTTTACTGTTTTCTGTACACAGTGCTGCATGAACATTCTTGTAAACGTCTCCTGGTGCACATGGGAAGAGTTCTCTGGGATATTTTTTTTTTTTTTTTAATCATCAGCCTTTTGGTTCCAACCAGTCTGGGGTATTTTTTTTTAATTAATTAATTAATTTTTTTGGCTGTGTTGGGTCTTCGTTTCTGTGCGAGGGCTTTCTCTAGTTGTGGCAGCGGGGGCCACTCTTCATCACGGTGCGCGGGCCTCTCACTATCGCGGCCTCTCTTGTTGCGGAGCACAGGCTCCAGAGGCGCAGGCTCAGTAGTTGTGGCTCACGGGCCTAGTTGCTTCGCGGCATATGGGATCTTCCCAGACCAGGGCTCGAACCCGTGTTCCCTGCATTGGCAGGCAGATTCTCAACCACTGCGCCACCAGGGAAGCCCTTCTCTGGGATATTTATGCAGAAGTGGACTTGCTGTCCTGGCGGGTAGCACAGCTTCCACCATACAAGTAATGCCAATGTACTGTCTCAACAGTGATGTATACTGTTGTCCATCCTGTCAGCACTTGTACTGATTGGCTTTACACGTTGTCACCAGTCGCATGGGAGTAAAATGATACCGTGGCTTTAATTTACATTTTCATGACTGTTAATAAGGTTAGGTGTTCTGCTGGCTCTTTTAAAAATTTTTTTGGCCACGTTGTGTGGCATACGGGATCTTAGTTCCCTGATCAGGGATCGAACCTGTGTCCCCTGCATTGGGAGCAGGGAGTCTTAACCACTGGACCACAAGGGAAGTCCCTGTTGGCTCTTTTAGATGTTAAACGACCATTTCTATTTCTTCTTCTACAAAATGCTTATCTATGTCTTCTGCCCATTTTTCTTTTAGAATATTTTTCTTTTATTTTAAAAATCCTTTATATAGTCTGGCTATTAATCTGATTCTTTGACAGTTATGTGTTGGAAATATCTTTTCTCAATTTGTAGTTTGTCTCTCCTCTTTCTTGATGTTTTTTAATGAAAATAAATTCTTAATTTTAATGTAGCCAACTGTATCCATCTTCTTTACAGATTGTGATTTGTATCTTGTTGTCTTGATTAAGAAATCCTTCGCTAACCTGGGGTCATTATGACATTCTTCCTATTTTCTTCCAAAATCTCTACAGTTTTCCTGTGCACGCTTAGGACTTCATGTGAAATGAATTTTGGACTTAAGTGTGATGTTTAATATGTGGTGTGAGGTATGCATTGTGAATACCAAGTTGTCCCAGGATCTTTCCCCTGCAGAGCCACATCTGTCATATAACAAACTATATATGTATAAGTCTGTCTCAGGGCTCTCTGTTCTGTTCTGTTGTTGGTTTTTTTTTTTTTTTTTTGTCTTTCCCTAAGGCACACCATCTCAATGACTGAAGCTTTATAAGTTTATAAGTGCAAAAGCCTCCCTCCCCACTTTGTTCCTTAAGAGTCCTTGACTATATACATTTAAAAATCAGCTTTTGGGGATATTCATTGGAATTGCATTGAATCTACAGATTATTTGGGGGAGAACTGACATCTTGCAGACATTGAGTCTTTCTTTGATAAACATGGCATATCTCTTCTTTTGTTTGTGTCCACCATGAGATAGTATAATTCTGTTCCTTTTCATTGAACTTCCCTTTCTTGGGGAGAAAACTCTTCTAAGACACTGAGCATACACTCCTATATCCAGAGTAATGTCCATTTCTTCCTCTCCTTTGATTTTAGTCTCTAGCCAGTTTTGCTTTCCTTGACCAGAGAGTCCCTAGGCCCATGAGGATTCTAAACAACAAAAAATTAGCCTTAGATTCCTCAAAAGCCTCCCTACAGAAACATCGACCAGCTATTCTTGACTCACCATTTATGAGACACAAATATGTTTGCTTACATTTTCATTAATTCCATCTTCATCACATTCCAGAAGCTTATATTCTGGAATGTTGGCATAATTTATTGGCAAGGGTTGAGTTACTGGTGAGTTCACGTCCAAGTTCACTGGTTCATCATTCATCCCAACCAACATCTACTGAGTGGTCTCCACATGCCAGTCCTTTACCAGACTCCAGGTGCACTTTATTGTCTGCACGGCAGGTTCACCCGCTCCAGGCTGCCCCATGACCCTGTAAGTGGGTAGCAGTAGTCGGATTATCATGGCTTTACACATGAGGAAACAGAGACCTGGGAAGCTCAAGCACCTTGTCCAAAGTCATCAAACTCACAAGTTTTAGAAGCAAACCTCAAAGCCAGGCCCTGGCGGGTGCGGGGAAAAGAGCTCCTAGCCTCTGGCTCAGTTTCCCTCTGCAGCTCTTTCCCAACCTTCGGATGTGTGATAGGAGCGCTGGTGCTCCTGGTTCGCTCACACGGATCAATAACTGCAGAGGAGCCTGACTTAAGAATCCGTGAACCTAGGGACTTCCCTGATGGTCCAGTGGTTTAGACTCCGCGCTTCCACTACAGCGGGGGCGGGCTTCGATCCCCGGGGAGGGAATTAAGATCACACATGCTGCGGGGTGTGGCCTAAAAAAAAAAGGAAATTAAAAAAAAATTAAAAATACCTCTACCACCTGCCTGCTGCGGCCTAAAAAAAAAAAAGAAAGAAAAGAAAAAGAATCCCTGACCCTGTTATCAGTAACCATCATACCGGGAAGAACCTTCAGCAGGGTCAGAGGGAGCAGTGAGTTAGCCCCCAGGAAGGCATGGGGGCGGCGGGGGCGGGTGTGATGGTTCCCTTTTCCTCCCCGCCCCACCCTACACTCTGGGAACTGGTATTTGTGGAAACGGCAAACGTGTAGACTCCTGGTGACGAGGGCTTGTTTTCCACTTAGTCTCCTGGAGGAGGAGTCCGAGGAGGAGGGAGACTTGTGTCGCATCTGTCAGATAGCCGGGGGTTCCCCCGCCAGTCCCCTCGTGGAGCCGTGCGGCTGCGTGGGAAGCCTGCGGTTTGTCCATCCGGAGTGCCTGAAAAAATGGCTGAAAGTGAAAATAACATCAGGTAGGTGGGAAAGGCGGAACGACACACGTGCCGCGTACTTGCCACGAGGCGCCGCCCTGTGGGACGCGCAGCCTTGACAACAGCTCACGGCAGCAGTCACTCGGGGGGAACGGGGCTCTTGCTCACAGCCCCCGAAGGACAGGGGCAGGACTAAGCTGCCTTCAAATTATGGGAGGGAAATGAGTTTTGTTTTGTTTTGTTTTCAAAGGCTCAGGGAAGAATCCTGGAACGTGCTGTCGAAATTCACCCCTGCTCGAAGCCTGAGCAGAGGTGCTAAAATTGCCTCCCAGGAGGAAGGAAACTAGAACTGGGTCTATTGGCTGGGTCTCAGCAAGCACACAGCGGCCACCAGGGCAGCTGGTAGACAGACCAGTTCTGCTTCCTTTTACTTGGGGGGAGGGGGTGGGGTAGCACCTAGAAGCTGACCCAAGCTGCCCTTTTGCAGCAAGGAAAAGAGCACTGATCTGATTTTTCTACCGCCATATTAGATAAAGAGATTCCCATTGTGCTCATTTTGTCAGCTCTGTCTTTAACAGATCTTGTAACTGGGTGTGAAACCCCGTTCTCAACTCCCGAGGGCGGTTATAACCTAAATATAGCCATGTCAGTAGGTCGGCTATAGTTTTCTTGGCAGAGAACAGGAGGTTTCTTCAAAACATTTAGGAACAAGAGCAACTTGAATAACAACAACAACAAAAAAAAAGGACGCCAATGCAAAGAACACTTCGCTTCAAAAACACCTAAGGCTTTTAGACTCCCCTCTCTGAAAACTTTTTACCCCAGAGCCAGATGCTGTTTGTCTCCTCCTCCATGCTCTCCTCCTTGGTTATCATTGTGCCAGACAGCCCAGGAGACCTATAACTTGACCCTGTCCCCGTGGCGTGTCGCCACGCCCCCTCACCAAGCACAGCACACCATTTAATCAGGCAATGAACACGCAGGATGATCCGGTTAACTGTCTCCTCCCCGAGGCCCTTTCTCCACGTCTGCAGGAGAAATGTAGGAGCGACCACTGCCCGAATTACTTAAATGCATCTCCACACAGTGAGCAGGGTACCCAGCCCTTCAGAGAGCGAAGAACAAGTGGATCTCAGCCACTAATGACTATGCTGTGCAATGCTTTATCTTACGAGAAATTTGGGCTAATTAAACATCTAGCACAGAAAAAATTACTCATGAGATGTGTGATGAAAGTACTGCTAAATGCTGGTAAATGCTAATGCTGGTCTGGGTGTAATCGGCAGGATTAGATTGGAGGACACATGGGACCCTCCGTAGCCTTAAGTATTATAGAATGATGCTTTAAAAAAAAAAATTCAAGTCAACAAAATGCAGATAAGGGATCACTGTTCATCCTTGTCTTTTGAAATTCTCTATTATTTACTACCTCTTTATACCCCCAGTGGGGAAAAATAGAACTGGGGTATAAAACTGCACAAACCCTATCTTTACCAAATAAATTCAAGTAACAGATTAGTCCTCTGTTTTCTTTTCTTTTTTTCTTTTTTTTTTTTTTTTGGCCGCACCTGTTGGCTTGTGGAATTTTAATCTTAGTTCCCAACCAGGGATCGAACCTGGGGCCCCCTGCAGTGGAAGCGCAGAGTCCTAACCACTGGACCGCCAAGGAATTCCCAGTCCTCTGTTTTCTAATGCATAAAATAAACACTAGTACATCATTAGCCAAAATGCAGCACCTACACTAGGGGGAAAGGGCATATGGCAACACGCTTGCTTAGACATAACAGCCATAGATCTGCATCTTCCACTTTTGCATTGGGGAATAGGATAAGCGTAGGAAAAAGTGCTGATCTAGAATTCACGTTAAAAAAAACCCAACAAACCAGCGACAAAGGAAGCCTTCTCCTGTTTCTTTTCCCAAATGAGGCTGAACTCAGGCTCAAGCGTTGGCCCCAGATACTGCCAAAGCAGTGCCCACACATGGCCCCGGGGTCCCTTCACTCTTCTCAGGCGGCAAGTCACCTGGGCAGGAGTAAAGACAGATTTTTAAGCCACAGATCAAGGATAGCTTCTGCCACCATTTTGGTCCTTACTAATTTATTTGCTTGGACCAGTGTTAGATCTGCCAGGAAAAACAAGAGTAACATAGACCCAGTATTCACTCTTCTGGCAAACACTTCTGTTACCGACTCTCAGCCTCCATGTAGTAATTCTAATTTTAGGAACCAATATGTTTATATTTAAACAGAAAGCAAGACCTGTTATTTAAAACAGGTGAAGTTCCTGGGAATTTCACTCACAGGGAGCTTGCATAATAATGAAAATGATGACAAAGGAAATTTTTTGGATCTCGGGTTCAAGGTCATTTTCTACCTTGAACCTGAAGGAAAGAAAACTGACTGACTAAAAAAGGCCACTGAAACTCAGAATTCCTAACACACACACAAATTCGCTCGCAAAATGTCAACACCAAAAGGGTTACGTGTAACAAAATTCTTTAATTTAAGGAGCAGATCTTGGCACCGTGAGGACCTGTGAGATGTGTAAACAAAGCCTGCTGGTCGACCTGGATGATTTTAATGTGACCGAGTTCTACCAGAAGCACCAGCAGTCCCGGGTAAGAGCTGCTCATACCCGCTCTGGGTCCATAGGCTAGAGTCGGGTAGAGGTACAAGGCAGGAAGAAACTCTTTCCCTGATACAAGGAACGTAGAAGCCCTGTGCAGGGGGTGAGTCTGGGAGTCTCCTAATTTAGCTCGCTTCTCTGAGAAGGTCTGTTACTAAATTGGACCACTGGAGGGTTGGAAGACTTGGTTGCCCTGGGCTGAGGTCCCACTGCTGTCAGGGACAAAGTAGGAAGCTACAGTAGCTGACTGGACACACAGAAACAGGAATAGTCTGGGAAGCTTCATGCCCAAATTTGCTGAAATAATTTAATAACAAGAGAAAAAAATTAGGGTCTTGGAGGAAATAGTCTCCAGTTTATATATCAAGTAACTCTGGGGTAATAAGGAACTGCTTTGCTCAAGGTTTAAAAACATGTAGTAAGCACCTACTGTGTGCTTTTTTTTTTTTTGGCTGTGCTGCTTGGCTTGTGAGATCTTAGTTCCCTGACCAGGGATTGAACTCGGGTCCTTAGCAGTGAAAGCACCGAGTCCTCACCATTGGACCACCAGGGAATTCCCCTACTGTGTGCTTTTTTTTTTTTTAACACCTCGTGAATTAATTCTCCTGGGACATTTGGATTGAAGTTCTAATACTGTGAAAGAGTTAACCTTAGGTGGGAAGGTGATTTATGCCCAGGATAATAGTTCACTGTCCAATTCTCAGGCAAACAATCTTCTATTTAGAACTGTACTGCCCAATATAGAAGCCACAAGCCACAGGTAGCTCACGAACAAGTGGTTACTTCCAGTTGAGATGTGCTGTGTTATACACCAAATTTCAAAGGCTCAGTATAAAAAAAAAAGAGAGTAAAATATCACATAAATAATTTTACATTAATTATGTGTTGAAATGATAACATTTAAAATATATTGGGTTAAATAAAATATATTATTGAAATTAATTTCACCAGTTTCTTTTTACTACTTTAATGTGGCTCCTAGAAATTTTCAGGTTACATATATGGCTTGCATTGGTGGCTCATATTGTATTTCTACTGGGTGGTGCTGATCTGGAAGATGCCTTGCACATAAGCAGTCAATAGATATTTATCAAATGAAAACAGCCCATCATTACCATTAAAATTCAAGACTGACCTCCCTCATCACACAATTAGGAAAAACATGATTAATAATCACGACTGTAAAGCACATAATTTAAAAACTATAAAATCACTGTTAGCAACTAAAATGTCACTCTTCAGAGGAGTCACTTTGGCTTTCAGGTCATTAGCCTGTCTGTATCCAGACCTTTTCTTGCAAAAAGCACAGCTGAGTCAAAATGGTGCCCGTGAGTGTGGGCAATCCTGTAGTTACCTTTTTAAAATCCTAAGGTTGCTAGACAAGAAAGGAAGAAAGGATGAAAGGAAGGAAGAGAGGAAGGAAGGAAAGGAAGGAAGGAAAGGGAGGGAAGGAGAGAGAGAGAAAGAAGGGAAGGAGGGAAGGAAGAAAAGAATGGAGATTTGAGCAGCACAGCCAATAAGTGTGATATAATGGACATAACGCCATCCCAGCCTTGAAGATTGGGCTTCAGGAAGTTGAGGGGAGGGAGGCGGAGAGAAAGGAAGAAAAAAGTAGTTTCCTGAGAAAACAATTCAGTATTTTGAGTCCCTACATTTTGAGGCCTGAGGGTCTCAAATCACTCAGTCGTAACCCTCAGGCACTGAGATCTGAGATGAGAAACAGAAGCGACTCACATTCTTGGACCCTGAGGATGCTGCAGTCAAACAATTGAAAGGAACCAGGCCCTCTGAGTGCCTGAGGTCAGGGTGCCAGCTAGATGCAGACAGCTTCTCTGAGGTCATTTCGAAGAATAGATTATTTCTGGGAGTGGAGCCTGCAGGACTTCACAGGAAGGACAAGACCAGGCAAGGCCGGGTTACCCGAATCCCACCAGAATATTCTGCAGGCATCACCACCTCCATGCAGCCCAGGGGAAAGCCTTGTCTAGTAAAGACCCCTGTTGGTCCCAAGCATTTTCACCTCGTTCTCCCTCTGCGAAGCTGCTGCCGCCACCACATACTGCTGGCTCACCAGTGGCACTTGCAGAACCGGCTCTCTAACAGCAGCTTTTTCCAGTTGCACAAAAATGTGTGCATGCACGTAGCCCGAGGCAGCCCACCCCGCCAAAAAGCACACCAACTTTGACTAAGATGTGAACCTAAATCCTATTCCCTTCCCCAGAGTGGCCCTGTGACCTTGGGGAAACTACACCAACTCTGGATATCTCAGTTCTCTCATTTGTAGGAAGTGGGAGATGATAATTCCTATCCCGAAGGATTGGATGTAGGAAAAGACCCCAGTACATCACCTAAGACAGTACCTGAGCAGAGAAGACTCTTGGTGAATGAGAACCGTCATATTACAGCCCCAGAGATGCCTGACCTCTTTGGACTCAAGGGAGAAAGCTAAGGGTACCAGGACCAAGCCAGAATCCATCACAGAACAAAGCCAACTGGCCCCCACAGGGGTCATACCTGTAACCTCGGCCTCACTGCATCCTACCAGCTGAGAGAATGGGCTATGAGCACATTCTAAAAAGAACCGTGAAAGTAATCGTGTCAGCCAGGGTCTGGGCAGGAAAGAGATGGTGGCACATGCACAAGGGGCGAGTGATGAGAGCTGAATGAAGGGCCAAAATGTGGATAGTAAAAGAGCAACAAGGAATGATGAGGCACTCTGGGACCGGCAATTGACCCCTCCTAGGCCTGGAGTGACAAGGGGAGGGGGCAGTTATCAGGATCAGGAGGGCTGTGGCTACAGGAGAGAGTCACCACCAGCCTGTGACCTTCAGCAGGGGAAAGCTGCCATGGCCACACCACTGCCCAGCAGAGAGGGAACGAGGGGAATAACTACCCCAGCCCCTCTCTCTTCTCCCGCCCTCTGGTCTCCAGCTAGGGTCTCCCATTAGCTGAACCCAGTGGGGAGCCAGACGACAAGGGGACCTAGTTAATGCAGTCCATTGAGATCAGCCAATGATGGGCCACAGGGCAGGGTGGAAAGTGTATCTGGAGGGGAAAATGGAAAATATCCAGCACAGTAATTACACGACATAGAAGCAGAAGAGAGTTCAAATTAGTTTCAGTGAGAACTTGACAGGCTGTCAAAGCCTTTTGAAAATGCCCTTCATTATAATCACAGAAAGAAACTAGATTGACAGACCCACCCTGGTGGGAGAACAAAGGTCCCAAGAACCAATGTGCAATATTTATCTGCTGATGGAAAGCAGTTCGGCTCACACTTTTACAGCAGTTCTGACTGTTCCGATGGCCCGTGGTGAATTCAGTGGTGTCTGTTTGCTAACAGTCTGAGTTAAACTTGAGACACTAGGGAAGTGTGACTTCGACAAGTTCAGAAACTCTCCATGGATGAAGACCAGAGTAACTGTCATTTAGCACAAAGATAACAAGGATGGAATACAATCGCCGCTCGTCCCCAGGTGGGAGACCGTTGGCCTGGCCAGGAGGTTGATGTGCACACCTGTGCTTCCGAGGTCCAGGCCCTTCTTCCGACTCCCAAACCTTGGCTCCTCTGGGCCCACTTAGCCAACCCTCAACGCCATTCACTCCTTGGCAAATGGGTTCCCTTCTTGAGAAGTGGGGTAGCTGATGCCAAACGCAGACATGTACCAAGAGAGGGTCAAAACCAGAAGAGGCTTAGAACTGGTTTCCGCTCAGGCTGGCCTGCACTTAACCTCAACTAACTAACTAGCAAACTAACTCACTAACTTATTTTCTTGTGCATTTTTCACATTTAGATTTTTTTTTTGCTTTTCCTTAGTTATAAAAATCACAAACACACAAAAGTCTCCCATAATTGAAATTAACATTTAGCTGCATGTCTTTTTTTTTTTTTTTCTGATGCCTGGGCTCAGCCCTGGAGATTCTGATTTAATTAGTCTGGGATGGGACCAGGGGTCAATTTATTTATTTATTTATTATTATTTTTTTTTAATTTTATTTATTTATTTATTTATTTTTGGCTGTGTTGGGTCTTCGTTTTCGTGCGAGGGCTTTCTCTAGTTGTGGCAAGTGGGGGCCACTCTTCATCACGGTGCGCGGGCCTCTCACTATCGCGGCCTCTCTTGTTGCGGAGCACAGGCTCCAGACGCGCAGGCTCAGTAGTTGTGGCTCACGGGCCTAGTTGCTCCGCGGCACATGGGATCTTCCCAGACCAGGGCTCGAACCCGTGTCTCCTGCATTGGCAGGCAGACTCTCAACCTGTGCCACCAGGGAAGCCCTATTTTTTTTTTAAGTGTGGAAAAATACACATAACAAAGAAATTTAACTCATTAACTTTTAAGACACATGTTGAGCGCCTGCTGTATGCCAGATACTGTGCTGGGAGACACAGCAGTGCCCAAGGTCAACACAGTCACTGCCGTCTCGCGGGGAAGCAGATTGGCGGGCAGTGACCCTGGTGTGGGAGGGTCAGAGCAGGGGGTAGACGAGCAGCTGTGGACACAGCGCAGAGAGGCCTGACCTGCTCTCAGGACCAGAGAGACCCTCCCCACAGAAGAGCCATTGAGGACCGGAGAGGAAAAAGAGGAGTGAGCCCTCCACACAGAGGCTCTTGAGGGCAAAACCCTCTGCTCACGTGGGAGACAGACACCTCACTCAGTATCTGACCATAGACTGTGGACACACCCAGGAGGCGCCCGGTCAGCACTATCAATGGTCTCTGAGGTGTGCGTGGGCTTGGATTAGTGTATGTTTCCCTGGTTTGGTTCATTGCTGCCCGTGGCCTCTAACACTGAAATCCGATTATCCCTCCATCTCTCAGACACTGAGCGGTTCCCTTGGACCCCGTAGGGTCAAGGCTTGTTACCAGACTTTGAGCAGCTAGATGAGGAGCTCCTATAGGCCTGGAGAGTGGCCCCCCGGAGGCTAAAGTAGCTGGGTGGGGGGGGCCCCAGGACCTGGACTAAGCACCTTGGGCTACGGGCATCTAGTGGTCCAGGCACTGGCTGGCAGCAGTTCACCCCCGCCCTAACTCAAAGACGCCTGAAAATTAAGCCCAGCAGGCATTCCACACCCACTGCCCACCTCCCAGTGTGCTGCCGTGAAGCAACTCCACATCTTCCCATGTGTGTGCACTTTAACCTGGACGTGGGACTCATGCTTGATTGACTGGTTGCTTGATTTGGTTTCTGAGTGGAAGGAAGAACTCCTGGATGGCAACAGGTAGAGCTCCAAGGAACATTCCAGGTTGCAAAATGGACCAGGAGAAAACAGGTTTAAGAAAAGTTGAGGTCACAGATTGTACACTCAAATGCCATAGAGGCCAGGCAGATAACGAATGATCAGAATCTCCCAAGTGGCATCAATTGGGAGTGGTGGCCATTGTGACAAAATTGCGAATACTCTCTTCAACGGAAGAAGTTCATGTCTGTCCTTCTTTCCTTCCTTCCTTCCTTCCAGCCAGAGCACATCCACAGGCCAGATTCAGCTTACTGGCTACCAACTGTTGATCCTTAGTTTAAAGCAGGGGTTCTCAAAGATGGGTGGTCCCCAGACCACTAGCAATAGCATAGCATCACCTAGGAATTCATTAGAAAGGCACATTCTTGGGCCCCACTCAGACCCACTGAATAAGAATCTGGGGAAAGGGGTGCCCAGCAACTGCATTTTAAAAGGCCTTTTCAGTAATTCTGATACATGTTAAAGTTGGGGCCACTAGAGTCGATAGTCATCACTGGTCCAAAATTATACATTCTTTTCCTCATTCTTTCATCCGTGCATATATTTATTGAGCACATATCATATAGCAGCACATATCATATACCAGACATGGGCCAGGCACTAGGAGCACAGGAGCAGGCAAGGCACATGTGGTCCTTGCCCTGAATCCTAGCTTTAGCTCTTGCCTCTTGTTGGATGTTTTCTCGGTTTTGTGAAATACCATGTCGTTTTAGCTCATTTTGCCATAATGCCTTGAGAAACAGGCAGAACAGAGGCTACTTCTCCCCGTTTATAAATGGAGTCCCTTTGTCCATGCACAGTTAAAAGTCTGCCCAACATCGCAGGGCACGGTGGCCCCAGGCTGCCTATCCTGGGGGCCCAGGCCCCCTGTGTGACGGAGACGTGCTCCTGCCATCTTGGCCCTGCCGCACAGGAGGGGCTCAGAGGGCCTCTGGCTGTCATTGCTCAGAAGCACAGGCCTGACTCGCTCCATCTTGGCCTCAGACAGATGTCCTCGGACACACACAGTCACCTAATCACCTTCACACCTGGGAGCATTCCATGAACATATCTGAAGACTTGACAGAACGTTCAGCCAGGCTGTCTGTTTCTTCGAGCGGATTGTGTTGAGAATTTCCATCCGTAGCAAATCTCTTGACTGAAATGAATTTTAACAAAATGAAGGGGCAGGAGAATAGGAAGAAAAACATGTGGCAGGTGGGCTGAGCGCTCCCAAGCCCCTGTCCACTGCTTCACATGCCTCTCCCTCCCCTGAAAGTCTCCCAACGCCCATCCCCACCTCTGCTGCTGCATGTGGGCAGCAAAGGGTGATGCAACTGGGTTAGGGAGGGGAGGGGAGGGAGCAGCTCCAATAAATAACGCTCCAAAAACTAGCTCATTCTGCCCTTACCGAACAAATACCACGGACGGAACTCTTTCTGATAACAAATCCCTCCCACTTGTGGCTCAGAGTATAAAGGATGACTCTGAGCTGACTATGAAACGCCTGCACCGATTGGCTGGCCCGGCCCTTTTGTCCAGCATCACAGGCTCTGCAAAGGGTACACATAAAGGAGCCGGGCCAGTGAGATTTATGGCACCGAGTAACAGGTTCCCTCCCACAGACCAGAGAAGAGACACAATCTGCTGGAAGTGACTTTTCAAATGATCTGCAGAAAACATTAGTGGATATTTTCCCATCTGCATGCCTCCGGGTCTTATGGAGTCATAAAAAGTAAATGATTTCCCTGAACGCTGTGACAAACCTGATAGTTCCAAGCCATTTTCTAGCTGATTGATTTGCCATTATGCATCGGAGTGTCTGTGAGCAGAAAGGCTTCCTGGCGAAGTGAGTGCAGGGGAGAGGGAGCCATTGGGAGCTCATGGGAGGCCGCCGCACCAGGAAAAGCGAATGAGGGACAAGGCTTGGCTTGTGTGGAGGAGCTAAACAGTAGGTAGGTTGGGAAGGCTTCCCAGAGGCGGTGGCTCCTGAGAAAGACCGCAAAGGAGGCACCAGCTCTTGGGAAAGATGGGAGAAGGCCCTTAACACAGAAAAAAAGTAGAAACAAGCAACCAGCTCTCTGCCTGCTCTAGGCCAAGGTCAGGAGAGAAAGGCTAAAATAGGAGGCAAACCGCTAAGGATAGTTGACTAGAGCCTTTAAAGACGGGTCTGTGGGGTGGTGGAGGGGTCTCGAGCAGTGACCTTGGGGCCAGCGGTCACCAAGATCTGGAGCTGGCCCCGATGCAGAAGGAAGAGCGCATCGATCTTTGCTCAGCTTGGGCACCTTTTCTGGCAGCTGTTTCATCCTGGAAGAGGTGTGTTCTGCGCCAGCTTCCTGAGCTGCCCTCGACAGGATGAGAACAGGATGATGGGCCTGTGAAGCACCTCGGGCCACTGAAGAAGGAAGGAGGAGGCACTGAGATGCTCACTGGGTCAAGTCTGAGCTTCGGTTCTCCTGGGAAAATGGTCATGGTGCCGACCTTTCCCAAGGGTGATGTCAAGGGCCATGCCCTCTGCTGGGGATTTTACTCCCCCAGGGCTTCCTGAGCACCGTCTGGCCCATCCCCGACCCTCCCACCCTGGAGATTGGACATGAGGACAGATGGGGGAGTAAAGTGGCAGGCAAGGAGGAGTCATCACTAATCCACGAATTTATTGAGGGTCGATGCAGGTCCACAGGGTGAGGCTCTGGAGGACAGACGGCCAAAGGAGCCGAGGACAGAGGCACCGTGGTCAGCCAGACAGCCAGATCCTCCCTGGGAACCTCCCTGTGTTCTCAGCACCAGTGAGAAAAATACAACCCACCCCACCCACCGAGAAAAAGCAAAAACATTAACAAGTGCAAAATGCTGCGTCCAGAGTAAAGACAAATGCTTAGGACTCAGGGAGGAATGACTAGATCAAATGAGGATCATCAGGAAGTCTTCTGCAAAGAGGTGACACTGTGACAGCTATAAAGGAAGTCATGCACACAACCTTAGAAAGGTGGAGAGTGGCAGAGGAGCATCTGCACAACAGAAGCACCAAAACAAGCCAACAGACCACACAAGAAAGAGCGAGCGCAAAGGCCCTGAGGTCCACAGGGCAAGCACGCTCTGGGGGTTAAATGATAACAGAACAGCCAGGGCGGGTGGGGAGTCGGGGAGCCCCTAGGTGAGACCATCGTTAAGCCCATCTGTAAAGGCAGAAACGTACAGAACTAAGGCCTGAGGCCCTTTCTCTGGGCAAACGAGGGATCTAGGCAAATCAAGTGCCCCCTCCCACCCCCGTGGCACCTGTGCCCCAGATTCTCCTACAGACAAGTCTGCCCTCCTAAGACACACATCTCACCGTGTTTACCTCTCTACTCAGAGGCCAGCAGCTACACACATACATATACACAGCATGACGCCCAAACACCTCAGTTCTGCCTAACATGGTCCCACCTTTCCATCTCCCCAGCCCATGCCAAGATTTGTTAAAAATTCAAAACAAACACCCTCCCCATATACTCCAGCCACATCAGTGAGTAGAGAATTTTGCCCAACATACGCTCTGCCCTCTGTGTGTTTGCCAGCATGCAGTGCCTCTGTCTGAAAGGCCCTGAACGCCCCCCCCATAGCCACCTACCAAAGTCCCTCCCATCCTTTAAGGACCAAAGATGCCACCCCCCACGTCACACGCAACCAGTCTCTTTCTTCCCCTTTGCATCTCCCTCGTGGCCATTGACACATCCAGCTGCTACTGGAGCCATTTATGAATGAGGCGCTCTCTCCCACATCACAGGAAGGGGTCCCAGCAGGGAGATGAGACGTTTTGCCCTGTGTTCTCCAAACACCCAGCTCAAGGCCGTGGCAGGAAACTGCTCAGTAAATGTCCACGGCCTGGGACTAAGCCTGGAGCCTTTTCAAGCATCTTCCACTAGGCAGTAAAGGATTCCAGGATGGCTGCCCGGCCTCCGCCCTGGATTCCCCTTCTGCTCTGTTCTCTGGTCCTCCAGGACACGGCTTGCCTTGGGGCTCGGGCTCTTGTCCTATTTCTTGTCCCCTCTTGGCCTTGTACCCTCCACCCCATGATTTAGACCATGTATATTTTACAGATGAACTTAAGAGTTTCCTTGTCCACATGTAGGCACAACATGAGCTGATGAATTCAGGCTTGTGCCTGGTGCTGCTGCTTCGTCTCTATGAACAGAGGTTTGCAGAACTCATGAGACTCAACCACAATCAGGATGCAAGAGAGAGGGTGAGTCCGGCCCTGCCTGGACCGTCTGGCAGCAGTCCCACTAACCTTGCCTTGCCGTTTATTAGATGTGCATCCACTGAGGTGCTCAAGGTCAGCTGGTGGGATATGGCACTGTCATCATTAGACTAAGACTTAGTGGCTGCTAGGTGTAGGCACAGTGGCCCTCTGGCTGAAAAGTAAGTGACAGTCACGTAATTGTTAAACATGAGTCGTAATTAAATGGTCATTAATGGTCGTATAAGCAAGCGAGTCTCTAGGGATATTTGCCCCCCAGAATAGAGGCCCGCAAGGTTGCGGGGTCTGGGTGTGCATTACGTGTGGATGCCCACTGCCCAAGCAAGGAGGGTCCATGAGAAACACGAACCCTCCCTGCCCCCAGCCAGGGAAGCTGTTTATTTTGCTTTGGATCCTAGGGTGTGTTATTCCAGCGTCTGTGTGTGTGTATGCCAAGAAACAAAGGTGCTGATGGGGTCCCATCTGTCATTAGAGAAGTGACAATGTATTTACCAGAAATGATCATCTGTGACTGCCCTTCCTTTCATAAGAGAACCGAGGCCCTCCAGGAGGCCCTGTGGCGTGGAGCGAGAAGCCTAGATCCGCTACTCTACCAGAATGCAGGAGACGGACAGGCCGACCTCTGAAATGTACAAGTACACTTGGCTGTTGTCAAGTCAGAACCCTGAGCCCCAAGGGACTGCCCTCCTGGTTAAATGCCTCCCTGTGGCCAGGCCAGGAAAGACCACTGGCAGCACAGGGGCACCTCCCTTACCTTAAAGCCATGCCAGGCGCTGATATTTTTTTAGTGTTTGGGGTTCCCCGTACACCCCTTGAGGCTTGGAACTCAACCTCTGCTCACATCAGAAGGTCACCACTGGAAAGAAAGCCAGTATGGCAGTGGACAAGCCAGTGATGGGGCCGCGAGGCAGCTTTAGTGACGCTCTGCCCCCCTTATCCCACGTACCTCTCCTTCTCTTCGCCTTCCTCTCTGTGTCTCTCCTCTTCTACCTCAAGTGGGCAAGAAGCACCTGTCGGCACCAGTCACTGCCTGGAGGTTGGACCCCACTGGCTCCAAGCGCTCCCTACACGGCCCCAGACCTCGCACCACTGGAGGCCGAGGCGATCCGTTTGGAGCCATCCCCACTAGAAACGCCGGGTTCAAACCATTAGCCATAAGAATTCGAGGGGCTTCCCTGGTGGCGCAGTGGTTGAGAGTCCGCCTGCCAATGCAGGGGACGCCGGTTCGAGCCCTGGTCTGGGAAGATCCCACATGCCGTGGAGCAACTGGGCCCGTGAGCCACAACTACTGAGCCTGCGCGTCTGGAGCCTGTGCTCCGTAACAAGAGAGGCCGCGATAGTGAGAGGCCCGCGCACCGCGATGAAGAGTGGCCCCCGCTCGCCGCAACTAGAGAAAGCCCTCGCACAGAAATGAAGACCCAACACAGCCATAAATAAATAAAATAAATAAATTAAAAAAAAACAAAAAGAATTCGAGATCTGTCCCTACATCTTTCTGGCTTCAATTCTCCCCTTAGACCCTAAGCTCTCAATTAAGACAACAGGCTGGGTCTTTGCCAAAATTGTCTCCTCAGGAATCTCACCCTCTTTCTGACCCAGGCCTGTCCTTCCTTTCACTCTTCCGTAGTTTTAGTGGTGACATAAATTCCTCAGAGAAATACATTTTTTTGAGAAAGAAGTACAGGAAGCAGGAAATGATCCTTTGTTTAACATGTCTGTAACCTCATTTTCATGATTCCACATCTTTTTAATGAACTTTTTACTGCACACTGAACTTCAAAGCACCTAGGGTTTGATAGAGGTTACAGATGGCCACAACATCAGCAAACAAACGCAAGTGACATAAGCCTCCAGGACTGCAAAGCACACACAAGAAGGCAACAAGCAGTACAACCCACTGGATGAAAACCTAGGCCCTAAAGCATTGACTCTAGAGAACGTTCTGGTAAAAACCATCCTAGAGAAGCAGTAAGTGATGCCAGGAGCAGGCCGGGAGCCAGAGAGGAAGGAAGCAGAAGGGACAGGGCAACACTCTTCTCTCCCCACAAGCTTACCTGTAATTTGAGATTCCCTGAAATAGATCTCACCCATTTAAACCACCAAGCAATATCCAGCACAAAGAATCAGTTAAGACGTACCCGAGGGGCTTCCCTGGTGGCGCAGTGGTTAAGAATCCGCCTGCCAATGCAGGGGACACGGGTTCGAGCCCTGGTCCAGGAAGATCCCACATGCCGCGGAGCAACTAAGCCCGTGCACCACAACTACTGAGTCTGTGCCCTAGAGCGTGAGCCACAACTACTGAAGCCCACAAGCCACAACTACTGAGCCTGCGCTCTAGAGCCCACGCTCCGCAACAAGAGAAGCCACCACAATGAGAAGCCCGCGCACCGAAACAAAGAGTAGCCCCTACTCGCCACAACTAGAGAAAGCCCGCGTGCAGCAACGAAGACCCAGCACAGCCAAAAATAAATTAATTAATTTTTTAAAAAATTAAAAAAAAAAAAAGAGGTACCCGAATGGAACTTGGAAAACAAGTGGCTTCTGTCAAATTCATACTCTTCTGGATTTGAGTCTCAGTATTTTCTTGTAGAAAACACTCATACTCTAAGGGTACCGTTTAGCAAAAGAGAGGCTCTACGATGGAAAAGAAACCCTCCTTCCCTCTCCTTTACCTACCAGAACTAAAAAACCCATTCGTGCCAGGCTTCTGGTTGTTTCTCAATAAGACACCCAGTGATGAGTGCCTGTCAACGGTAGTGATCATTCATTCACTCCTTTATTCATGCCCTGGCCTGTATCAGATGCTGAGATGGGAATCTGGGAAAGTGGCTACCAAACATGATACCATGATGTCCCTTTCTTTGAGGAGCTTATGATCAAGTGGGAAGATGTGACTCACATATTTAGAAAACCAGTTAATAATCAGAAAGTAGCCCTTGGTCAAGAGAACCAACGGACCCACTGAATTCCCAGAGGCTGTGATATTGACAACCCAAGATCTTCCCTGACTGTGGCTTCCTGGGGTTTCCAGTGATCCTATAAACAAATAATATTTCTCCCCAGTGAGGCCATGAGCTTTTTGAAGGCAAAGCCAGATCTTCTACACTTGTCTCCCATGATGCTGGGCACACAGTGAATCACGTCTGACTGCTGACCAAGTCCCAGGCACTATGGTGCCAGGAGCATTGAGTGATTACAAACTTGCTAAAGTTTGTAAATTTTGCTAAACTGCCAGATAAGGATGTGGTCTGCTAAGGGTTGCAGAGGCAGGGTTGGGGGAGGATGTGGTCACTGGCAACTTGGGACATGGACCCCTTATCTCTTTTGTACACCACAGTCCTCCAGTGCCTAGAAAATGCCTGGCACATAGTAGGTGCTCAGTAACCTTCTGATGCTCAAACAATGAACTAATGAACCAATACCTGCTTCTTCCAGGAGGCGAGTCTTGAGTTATGTTTTGGAGAAAGTGATAGTACAAATTTGTGGAGCGAAAAAGGTATTCTAGGTAAAGGAACACTCCCAAGTTCAAGGCATATTTATGTATTCAAAGATTTTCTGCGTGCCTACTATGTGCCAGGTTCTAAACTAGATTCTGGGAATATAAAGATGATCAAGACACGCTTTGGGGACTTCCCTGGTGGCGCAGTGGTTAAGAATCTGGCTGCCAATGCAGGGGACACGGGTTCGATCCCTGGTCCGGGAAGATCCCACATGCCGCGGAGCAACTAAGCCCATGCGCCACAACTACCGAGCCTGTGCTCTAAAGCCCGCGTGCCACAACTACTGAAGCCCGTGCACCTAGAGCCCATGTGCCTAGAGCCCGTGCTCCGCAACAAAGAGAAGCCACCACCATGAGAAGCCCGCGCACCGCAACGAAGAGTAGTCCCCGCTCACCGCAACTAGACAAAAGCCCACACACAGCAACAAAGACACAACGCAGCCAAAAATTAATTAATTAACTAATTAAAAAAAAAAAAAGACACGCTTTGCCTAAAAGGGACTCAAGATTCTAAAGAGACAGACATGTAACCAAGATTATCAAAAAATGTACCTTGTGTTACGACAGGAGATGGAGCCATATGTGGAGGAACACAGAACAGAATTAGAGGATGTGAAGGGCCACCGTTCTCACCCCCTCCTTCCACTCCTTCTCCAGGACAGACTCTCCAGGCAGGGCCTTCAGGGACACAAGCCGACGTTTCAGAGGGCTTGCTTTTAACCCAGTTAGGTTGTACACTTTGCCCTCAGTCTTCCCACTGCTTTGGGAGCCTGGTGGCAAAGCTGCTTCCATTATTGCTCTTGTCAACTGCTCAGCTGAGGAGGTGATGCTTGAGCTTGAATCTCGGACCAGGGTTGCTGGGGAGGGAAGGGCATTCCATGCAGAAGGGAACGCAAAGGCTCCGAAAGGAAAAGACTTGCACGTCTGGGAAAGTCAAGGAGTTGAGCGTGGCCGGAGCTGGCAGGAAGTGAGCAGGATGTGGAGGGTTTGTGTGCAGCTCTGGGAGGCCACTGAAGGCTTTCTAGCCTGGGGCTGGCAGGCCGGGAGATCTGCGTTTCCGAGAGAGAACGGGAGCGGCCTTGTGGAGGGTGGGCTGGAGGGGGAAGAGCCCGGCGGGGCGGCTGCTGCCCTGGGACAGGGTGAGGGGGCCCACGTGGGGAGCACTGGAGATGGGGGGCAGGTTTAGGTGGGCACAGAGTGAGGTACAGGCTGAAGGGAGCACCGCCTGTTATCCTCTGCAAATGCCCAGCAGGAAAGTGGCCTTTTCTCACTTCAGCTGTTCACGATGGGAGCATCTCCAGAGGACACAGCGCCCCACCAGCCTCACCTGATCCCACCTGGGCTCACCCTTTAGTCTCATGGGGACACAGGGCTGTCCTGCGGGGTGAAGCTAAATGGGCTTGCCTTCCCTCCCCGTTCTCCCTTTCAGCGCCTACGCGGGACACTTCAGTATTCAGGGCCTACACCCCGGGGCCCCTGTCCTGGGCTTCCTCCTAGCCCTGGGATTCGTCAGTACCACACTCTCCATTCCCCCCAATGAAATGACCCGGGACCCCGAATTCCTCTCCCTGCCTGCCCACAGCAGCTCCCCTAAACCCCTCAAGTGCCTAATTCGCTAAGTTAGGTAAAATAGAATCCCTGTCAGTGTGCCAAAAGGCAGAGCGCAGAAGGGACCCCAGGCCTTCCATGATGCCCTCCTGGCGTGAGCACCCGCCTCTGTCTTCTGCCCCAGGTGCGCTGCACTAACACCTGACCTGTAGGAAAATGTTCACCTGGAGGGGAGGGGAAGGGACTGCAGTGGCTGGCCTGGGGGGCAGGGAGGGTCTTGAAGTAGCTCTGAAACCCCACTGGCCCATTCACGAGTGAGGCTAGATGGACTTACTCTAGGCCCTCCCCATTCACACCTTTTCTACAAAACCGAAAACCCTTGCCTCAGAGGACCGAATCTACCCAAAGGATGCAAGGCCCAGGCTTGGCCCACAGTTGGGAAAGCTTCCCTACTCACCAAGACGGCGCTGCCTGGTGGCGTGTGAGCGTTGGTTTAGAAAGATGCCATCCCCTGGCATGGAATCTAGAGGCAGGATGAGGTCATCCTAGCAGCCTGGAGAAAATGGAGGCCGTTGCTAGCACAGTCCTGATGTATCATTTACCAGGTAACCAGGACTGCTGCTCTAGAAGAAATTGCATCCTTCTCCTGCCCTCCCCCTGGCCTTCTGGTGAGAGGGACCCAGGGGCCACAGCTGCCTCCACGCTGGCCAGGCAGTTGCCCTAGTAACAGTGTCCAGCACCCCTTGTTTTGTCCCCCAGCCTGTCACAAAGCCCCTCTGCAGCCTGGCACAATGGGCTCCCATGGAGTACACAGTGTTTCTTATTGTGGCATAAAAGGCCATAAAGTCAGAACAAAGAGGGAGCCCAGAGCCCTGATGGGCCCGCTGCTTCCTGCCGGGCAGAGAATACAACCGATTGTTTAAAAGCCAGTGGTGAGGCAAGTGGCCAGTTAGCACGGCCTTCACCCCACGGCCTGCAAATGTGATTCGTACCATCAGGATGGGATTCTGCTATTCAGATCAATTGCTGAAAGGAAGCAAGTCTGTTCACACTGCCAAATTTAGAAGCCCCGAACCAGCGACGGTGACCTGGGCTATGGCTGAGGCTCTCATTAGGATGAGCCTAAGCCCCACAGGTGCTGAATATCAACACTACCCTCGGCACCTCCACGCATTTACTCTGCCCCTTTAAGGTGACGTAAGGGATTCCTAGAACATCCCCGAGACTAGGGAATTAGACATCTGTTCACAATTGCTTTGGAAAAATGATTCATTTTTCATTGTCTTCTTTCTCATAGTTGTCAAGAAATTACCCACAACCCAGACCGGAAGAAAATGAAAGTAGGTTTGGGGATCAGTCCTGCCATGTTGAGGGTGTTTGCTAATTTGCTCTCTTTCGGTGACTGTGTTGAACCTAATGGTGTGGAAGGAAGTAATGACCACCACCCAGAGGCAAAAAATAACCCCACAAAGCTCGGGAAACTCTAGCTGCAGCAATCGGGAAGGCATGTCCAAGTATGCTGGATGCAGAGGAGATAAGAATTTTAATTCATCCTGAAAGCGAGGGGAAAGGCCAACAAAGGGAGGACGGTCTCCTTGGGCGTAGGACAACTTGCTACAGGTTCTTTCCTTTCCCTTTGCTGGGATTCACCAGCATCCAGCCCTTGGGGAGCCCCTGAGGGGACAACAGTCATTCACAAGCTAGTACTGGATTTACTGGATTTTCTCACTATTTGGCCCATTCAAGTGGGCCTGTTGAATTCAGAAGTTGAACAAGGAAAACAGGTGTCGGGGAAAGTCAAAGGAGGCAGGACAGCTGTCTTCAAGCAGGCTCATTATCCCATAGAAAACCCAGCTGAAGAAAATGAGCTCCATTAAAGCAGGCAGGCTGGCAGTCAGACTTGGGAAGAACTTCTCCATCAGCTGGGAGAACAAACATTACAGTGAACTGGGGGGTGACAATTCCATCCCCAGAGGCTGTTCTGGTGAGAAATTTCACAACTGCCTGCCTTAAAAGGTTTAGAACAGCGATTGCCACGCTGGCTTCGCCATGGGAATCACCTGGGGAACTTACCAAAAATACAGACTCCTGGGCCCCTCCCAGAGATTCCGTTTCAGGTGATGGGGTGGGCCCCTGGTCCTGATGCAGCCGGTCACGGTGATGCTTTTGGGAACCCCCAACAGACCCGTCTGCAGGAGAAGCTAAACCAGCTCAGAGCTCCGCAGGGTGGGGCCCAGATGACGACCCTACAGCACCCAATCTGTTATTCAGGGCGCGCAGTCCCGAGAACCCGGGCTGACCATTTTCAGACGGGGGGAGGGCCCTTCCCTCCGTTCACAAAAGGAACCCGCAGAGTCGCAGTCCCGGGCGCCACCGCGGGGGTCCAGCCGAGCCGGGTGAGGGCCCAGCGCCCCCCTGCGCCCTTGCAAGGCCCTGGGGCCACTCGGGGCGGCCGGCCCGACCCCCGGCGCGGTCGCCTGGGCCGACCCCGAGCGGCTGCTCCCCCTCGGGCAGCCGGGAAGGGAGAGCGGGCAGGGAGCTGTGAAGTCTAGGACGGACCTTTGTGTGCGGGCGCACGCACCCCCTCTGCGCCCGGCCTTTGGCGAGAGCCCCTGCTCCGGAAAGCGCCCCCGCGCCTCGGCCAGGACGACTCGGTGGCGCGAGGCACCGGACAGGGTCTCGGCGCCGCGCCCGGCTGCAGCCCTCCCCAGCGCACGCCCCGGAGGCGCCCGCGGTCTTCCCGGTTGGAGGAAACCTGCTGCGGCCGGGCGCGCCCGGGAGGGTCTGGCTGGGCAGGGGCGACCCCTAGTGCCCAGCGGGGGCCGCTGCCTCCCTGCTGCCCGGGGAGGCCCTGAGCAGGATGGAGAGCCTCCCACCCACACCCCAGCTTGGGGATGGGGAAGGGGCACCCCGGCTGCAAGCCTGAGCCCCAGGCAAGGGGGACGTCTCTAGAGGGCAGGAGAAGAGCACCCCTGGGGTGGTGCTTAAAAAGGAGTCTCCGCCGAGGGGACCCTGCCTTCCCGTGTTGCTCTGAGGCAGATGGTCCCCTGATGTCACTTACATCCCTCTTCAGGAAGCTGGGTCTAGCTCTAGGATCCACCGCTCCCCCGTCCCGGTCCCAATATGGGGGCCGCCAGTTCTCCCCTGGAAACAGGTCTAGGCCCTCTCTACCTGCCCTGAGCCCTGCACACACCCCCGACGCTGGCAGGGGCAGCCCTGCACAGAACACCGTCCTGGCACGCTGGTCAGATGCCGCCGTTGCCTGGCTTCCCGCCAGAGCCATGATCAAGACAGGAGCCAGGGCAGCCAGAGGCAGATCCACATGCCTCCCGCCCTCCCCCTGGGGCCACCCTTCTTTGGTCTGCGGCAGCCTGGCATGACTCACCTGGTTGGCAGCGCTTTGTTAAGTTGGGTTGTCAGAGCTGAGTCACAGCTGTGACCTGCTGCCCTAGCTCGATGCAGGTAAACAGGGAGGGGAAAAGGCAAAACATCAGGGCATACCAGGTGACACAAAGAGAAGCCAACCTCTTTGTGGCTCTGTGGTGCCCATGCCAACCTTCTCACCCTGTCCCCTGCACCTGGGAACCGAGGCCACACACAAAATGCCACAGGTGGCACAGATGTCAGGGCAGCTGGGGAGAGTCCCTGGGTGGGTGCGCCTGGCTCTAACAACCTGTCACACAGCTCTGTACCCCAGCCCCCCCGACAACTGCTCCCCAGTTGGCACGAATAACTGTCACCACACCAACGTCCGAGTCCAGGGAGGGGAACAATGCCTCTGGCAGCCACCAGTACAGGTGTGACAGGAGTAGGCTCGAGAGCCTTCAAGCCAAAGGCTGGGCCAGAGCTCCTCCCCGCCATACATAAAAGTCAAGGCAACTAGATTTGGGGGAAAGAACAGGAGTGAAAGAATGGGGGCAGCTCATGGGGCTGGGGCCTCCTTGTGGTGGAGGTAGATGCTGAGAGGGTCCAGGTAGGGATGGAGGGATAGTAATTATTCCTGCTCCCCTGCCCTTCTTCACCAGTCAGAAACCGCTTCCAAATAGTCAGGGAGTGCTCACTCAGGCCAATGGGAAAAGAAATGTACTGAGAACAAGAGTTTTCCCCAAGAATAAAGAAAAGCCCGCACCCCACCCCACATCCTCCACTCTGACCCCACTGCCATCTCACTGCCTCTTTGCCCTCCTGCCCTCCCTCCCATCACATGACCCTCTGCTTCCAGCCAATTTGATCTCTGAAAGACTGGGGTTCCTGTTCTCCGCACTGTTCCGGGCACTGTAGCGCACATGTGCACGTGTGTGTGGGTAGGTGGGGGGTCACTGGGGCTGGGGGAGGAGGGGCAGGAAGGGCAGAGATGCCACGCCCCTCCATGCCAGATCCCACGGCCTGCCGTGGCTCCACAGCCTGAGAGATGCTCTTGCTTTCCAGGTTCCGAGTGGAGAGATGGGAATGAAAGTAGCATTTGTGAAAGCAACAGCCAAGAGGTCTAGCAAGGGAGCTGGCCATGGAGCTGGGAGGAAATCTCTCCCCCCAGCAGCCCTCCCTACGTCCCCACATGCCTCCCTTCCTCCTCCTCTCTACTGAAACTGAAACCAATGTGTTGGCAATTATCTTTTTCAACCTTCTGCCACTCTCTTCGTGGGGTCCGGCTTGAGCATCTACAGACGGCAACAGCGACCAGCCTAGTCCCAGACAGCACAGGCCAAGCGACCTGGGCTTGCTGAGCCCCCGCAGGCTGCCCTGCTGCTGCCCCTCAGCCCAGAAGCCCAAGGGGACCCAGCAGCCCTGGCGGGCCCTGTGGCCTCAGGTCCCCCTGCTGAGGGCGCCCATTCAGGCCTCACTCCACCCCGAGTAGAACCAGTAAACCGACTTTATTCACCCAGCTTCGTTTTGTGCTCATTCCAGTCTCCTTGGACAAAGGCTCAGGGCCTCAACTTCCACTTCTCCTTGCTCCCCACCATCACTGCCACTAGGGATGACACATCCTGGGGCCCCACAGGCAGGGACAGGCTAGCTGGCCAGCCGCCCTCTGTAGGTGCCCACTTAAGAAGTTTTGGTACATGGACTCCACACTTCTCTCCTAATTATGTCTTAGGGCCCAAAGACCAGATCAAGAGTTAGGACGCAAAAAGGGCAGAGAATTTAGTAAGAAAAGTGTGTGTGTGTATGTGTGTGTGTCAGAGAGAGAGAGAGAGAGAGAGAGAAGGAGAGAAAGATAGGTCAAAAAAAAATAAAAGATGGAGGGAATGAACTACTGATACCTGCAAAAACATTACACTAAGTGAAAGAAGCCAGACACGAAAGACTGCATACTGTATGATTCTACTGAAAGGCAATTTCTAGAAAAGGTACAACTATAGAGACAGAGCAGTGGTTGCTGGGGGTTGGGGAGAGGAGCGGAGATTGACTGCACAGGGCTCGAGGGGACTTTATGGGGTGATAAAGGGGTTCTAAAAGCTGGTCCGTGGTTATGTTCACACAACTGGATGCATTTACTAACGCTCATTGAACTGTGCGCTTAACATGGGCGAACTCTGTGGTATAATTGTAAAATATGCCTCAATAGATTTGAGAAAGGGTAAGAGAGAGAGAGAGGGGAAAAGGTGAAAGGAAGAGGAAGACGGGCTTCCTGTGCCACTTTCAAGACCCGCCCTTCTCAGACCAGGAGTGACCACTGAAGATGTTGCTGCCAAGGGGGTCCCCCAAATAAATTATGATGCCAATAGGGTTTAGGAAAGCTAGCCTTGAATTACATCAAAATCTTGTCCCACTTCTCTGATCTGTTCCACAGTTAGACGGAGACTCAGGGACTGCAAACAAGTAGATTCCACCAAGATCCAAGATCCAAGAGCCAAACAAAGGGGCATCTTTGAATGTGAATAGAGCCTAGAAGAGCCACTCAAGTTGAAAATATCTCCATGCTGTACACAAAATTCCTAAAGCCTCAGGTTCCTCCGTTCACAAATGGAGCCCCAAGCCCTGATCATTCTATGAGAAAATGGGTCTTTATTTTTAACCGAACTTTAAGGTTGACTGAAGATAAAAGATTTGTCCAGGAGCCAGTACTGAGAAACATCTAAGAAGGGACAATGCATATTTTAAAAATAAGGTTTATAGAGAGCTTGATGGAATTTGAGGCAGTCGGGTAAACATTCTGACAGGCCAAACCCCCAGTAAGATGTGGCAGGGTTTGAGGCAGCTACCCTGAGACTGTTACAGGTTTACATCAGTCAATGTTGGGTTTTGGGAAACTATATGAAGGATTTACGCATGCAAGCAGGAGTGCCTCCTGTGAGGTCTGGGTGGGGAGAGATGCAACAGAACAGACATCTACCTGCACCATCAATTCAACATCACTGCAACCTGCACCATCAATTCAACACCACTGCAGCCCAGGGATCTGCCGGTGGGGCTTCTCATGGCCCGAGGTGCCCTAAGGACCAAGTCTCATTTATTATAAGACAGTGATGAAAAGGGCTATCTCCCCCCCTCTATAACTGGCTAAATATTGCCAGAACCTATTAGAGGTTGAGTCACACTGGATACAACACAGGGTCTTTCTAAGCCTTTGGCTCTTTAGGCAGTTTTACCAACCATTAACTATGTGCTATGTTGTTGAGGACACAGGAAAAATGCACAGTGCCCATCTTCTTGGAGCTCAGTCTTACTGGGGCAGCAGGACATATACAGAAAAAGTCAAACTGAGGTGACAGGAGCCCACGTGTGCCACTTAAAGAGCACTTCCTAGGAGCTGGGCCTGGGGATAAGCATTTTATATTTATCATTAATCCGCACAATAAGCCTATGAGGCAGATATTAGTAACGCCATGTTACATGGGAGGAAACGTATATTAGGGTTCTCCAGAGAAACAGAGCTAATAGGATATAGAGAGAGAGATAGAAAGAGATTTATTATGAGGGATTGGCTCACATGATTATGGAGTTTGAGAAGTCCCACAATCTGCCATCTGCAAGCTGAGGACCCAGGGAAGCCGGTGATGTGGTTCCAGTTTAAACCTGGGCCTGAGAACCAGGGGAGCCAAGAGTATGAATCCTGGTCCGAGTCCCAAGGCCCGAGAACCAGAAGTGCTGAGGGCAGGAGAAGATGGATGTCCTAGCTCAACAGAGAGAAAGTGTGCCCTTACTCTCCCTTTTTGTTCTATTCAGGCCCTCGATGCCCACCCTCCCTGGGGAGGGCCATCTTCTTTACTCAGTTTATTGATTCAAATGCTAATCTCCTCCAGAAACACCCTCACAGACCCATCCAGAAATAATGATTTACCAGCTATCTGGGCATCATTTAGCCCAGTCAAGTTGACACAGAAATTAAACCATCATGAAACCTAACCTCAGGGAAGTTAAGTGATGCCCCCAAGTTTATAGGGTGAAGTCAGTCTACTGGCCAAGGCCATGCTCCTGGCCTGCCCGAAAGAGAGGGCAACACCCCTGACCAGCCCAGGAAGTCAGGGGAATAGGCGGTCCCCAGAGCCAAGGGGTGCAGAAAAGGGCCTTGAAGGATGGTGGAGCCCAGGCAAGCAGAGGGGTGGTGGAGAGAAGGGAAACAGGGAGCCCACACAGATGAAGGGCATGGCGGCAGCAACCAGCTAGAATGGGGTTGCTGGGCAGGGGAGCTGGGGAGGCCCCAGGCCAGGTCAGGGAGCTGAGGGTCCACACATAGGCAGCAGGGAGCCACCAAAAGCCACCAACCCAGGCAGGTGAGATGAAGAAGAGCCGGCAGGAGGAGAGAGAGGAGAGCACGCTGTTGCTGCAGTGCCTGGGGGTGAGTTGACTCCCACTGGGGAGGTGAGTGTGAGCTTTAAAATATCCATAATAGTGTAAATGTCTAGTATATGCACCAAGCCCCCACTTCATTTCTATGCATACTGCACAATTCTCCGTTTTTTTGGCTGCACCACGCTGCACGTCAGTCCCCGACCAGGGCTCGAACCCATGCCCCCTGCGGTGGAAGCGCAGAGTCTCAACCACTGGACCGCCAGGGAAGTCCCCGTTCTATGCAAGGCTATGCATAGTATCCCGCAGTCCACCCCCAGCCCAGGTACCCAGGTATCCCTCCCCCACTGATATCCCTTCCCTCGGGAAGGGAGGCCCTAGAAGAAGGAAAGGAAAGAGGCCACTCAGCCCTTATACTCAAAATAGGCTTCTGAAACTCGGCAGAGATGTCTCAGATTGAGACAAAGTTCTTGAGCCTGACTGTAAGATCACAGAGGGGTTCTCTCCAGTTGCCCGCCCCCCGACCTTTTTATAGAGCAGGGAGGGTGGAGGAGAAGTAGCATTGCAGGTCCTTCCCCTCTCTGTGCCTCTGTTTTCTCTTCTGTAAAGGGGGACAGCAGCACCCAGCTGACGATGTGTTGAGAGGATAAAATGAGTTAATTCATGGTAAGAATTAGTTAGAACAAGTCCCAGAGAGAGATACAGACGGGCCTCCCTGCATAAGCTAGCAGGGCCATGCAATGACTGAGGGCCAGATCCCCAGACACCCCACAGGACCTCAGAACTTAGAGGTGCTGGGCAGGAAAGAAAAAAAAGCCAACTGGACTAGAAAACCTGAGCTGACCAGGATTTCCCTGAAATGGCTAAAACTACAGTCCTGCCATCAGCCAATATCAGAAGCCAGTTAATTTTTTGCATTGACTGCCAGCAACGAATCCACTTCAAGGGGGACATGCCTGCTTGCTGCTTCGCCCCTTTCCTTTCTCCAGGGCTGGCATCCCGCCTGCTTTTCTGGACAAGGATTCAGATCTGCAGCTGCAGCAGGTCGATTCTGGGGGGAGTCAAGTCTGAAGTCAGCCTTCCCTGGGCCTCTTGGCAGCCCTGACCCCTGAGATAAAGGCCTGAACATCTGGGCACTTTCATCTCATGCTGGTCTTGCTTGAGGCCCCTCCATGTTCCCTCCATCTCCTTTCCCTTTCCTCCCCCTTCCTGCCTGCCTTTCTTGGGGTTCTCCCTCCAGAGGCAATTCTTTACCTTGTCCCTGCAACAGACTCCAGCCCTCGTGCTCGAGGCAGCTTGGCAGGGCCCGGCCAGCCCCGTTCCAGGAGAGCCATGTGATGTGGCTGGCCGACTCCTCAGCCCGCGGCCTTGCAGCACTGCCCGCTGGGCCAGGCCAGCTCTGCCAGGACACCTGGGAGGAAGCCATCTCTGGCTTGACAAGGAGAGGTTGTGAGAACGCCTGACACCGTTCTCTGGAGAGCAGCCCGTTCGCCCATTCATTCATGGATTCAGTGAGCTGTCACGGCATCCAGGTGGCCAGAGCTGAGCCGGTTTAGCCCCGCAAGTGCAGGTTGGGCTCAGTGCCTGGGATACGGTGCCCTTCGCCCAGGCCTCTGGGGCTGGGTCTCAAGGCATCAAAGATGGAATGCAGAGGAGGTGCTTAACGCTTATTACATCGAAATGAGCAGAAAGGAGTTTCTGCCACGTACTTTAGCAGAACCAGCACTGGCCTGGGGCCAGAGGCAGATGGCCCCGGGCCCAGAGCCTTCCTCCTGTCCTACAGACAGAGAGCTGCCCGGAGTCCCCCTGCCCTCCTCTGAGCAGGCAGGAGCCCCCAAGCAGAACAAGGTCTACGGGGAGCCCCCAGGTGCATGCGAAACTGTCTGAAATGCTTTTGGGTGGGATTCAGGGCTCTGGTGAGGATTAAAGCCACCCGAGGGAAGGAGAGAGGAGTAGGGACAGGTATTTCTGGAGTGATTTAAACCTCTGGACACGCACCAGCTACTGGCCTCACTATTTGGGTTCTCACTCTCTCAGCTGCCCCTCCCACCCAGAGCCCGTGCCCCTGCCTTCACCCCTGGGCTTTTCTTCTCTCTCAGGGCAAGGGTCAGCTGCCAGCTTCCCAGGGGGCTTCTGCCCAGCGTGGCTCCCTGCAGCCTGGAGAGGCGACCTTTGAGCTGTGGCTAATGGCAGGGCACTTAACTCACAAAGGGAGCTGTTCCCCAGTTTGGGAAGCTAATCACTTCAGGGTGAAGTGGATTAATCATTCAGGACCCAGGGACTTCCCTGGTGGTCCAGTGGTTAAGACTTCACTTTCCAATGCAGGGGGTGCAGGTTCAATCCCTGGTGGGGGAACTAGGGTCCCACATGCCTCGTGGGCAAAAAACCGAAACATAAACCAGAAGCAATATTGTAACAAATTCAATAAAGACTTTAAAAAGGGTCCACATTTAAAAAAAAAAAATCATTGGGGCTTCCCTGGTGGCATGGTGGTTGAGAATCCGCCTGCCAATGCAGGGGACACAGGTTCGAGCCCTGGTCCGGGAAGATCCCACATGCCGCGGAGCAACTAAGCCCGTGCGCCACAACTACTGAGCCTGCATGCCGCAACTATTGAAGCCCGCGCACCTCGAGCCCGTGCCCCGCAATGAGCAGCTACCGCAATGAGAAGCCCGCCCACTGCAACGAAGGATAGCCCCCGCTCGCCGCAACTAGAGAAAGCCCGCGCGCAGCAGTGAAGACCCAATGCAGCCCTCCAAAACAAATAAATTTATTTAAAAAAAAAAACATTAAGGACCCACCACAGGATTGGGGCTCCCTCCCTGAAGCTGACCAGGCCCCTCCATGTTTCCGGCTGCTGCTGCAGAGACCGAAGAGCTGGATGGAGGAGGGCCTCGGCCTTGGCCTCAGAAAACTCAGGAGCTCACAAACCCTCCCCTCAGGGCTCCCCGACTCAGGAAATGGCACCCCGTTTACCCTGCTGTCCAGCCCAAAAGCTTTGGACTTCTCAATGTGTATCTTTTTATATCATTTGGGTTTAGGCTTTGAATAATGTGACAGTATTACCTATTCAGAAAAATCAGAAACTTGTTTTTAAAAATCACGAACAAGGCAAAACGCACGTGCACGCATGCGCACAGAATCTCACCATTTGCCGCAGTCCTGATTCAAAGCACCATCTGAAAAGGTCAGACTAGCTGTTCCCACTGACTTCCTGCTCTGCTTAACATCCACACTCCCTACCACTGCCCTCAAGGCCTCGGGCAATGAGGCCCCGCCACGCTCCCCTGCCCCCCGTTCCAGCCAGCCCGGCTTCCCTGCTGGTCCTCGGAAGCAGCAGGGACCGTACAGCAGCCGCCCTGCTCTTCCCCTGCCAAGGAGCCGGCCTGTGTGCACCACCCCTCACCTCCTTCAGGTCCCAGCCTCACTGCCTCCGGTGAGATCCTCCCCAGCCACCCCGTCCAAACTGGCCCTCACCCACCCACCTCGGCCTGTGTTAGGCCTCCTCACGGCACCTAGCGTGACCGGGCATGGTTGACCAACCTGGGCTGGCAGGGCCTTCTCTCTGTTCGTGGCTCTGTCTCCAGCTCAAACACCCTGAATCATCGGGTAGGTGAGTGAAGGTGGGCGGGAGGGAGGTCCTGTGATCCACTCCCCTGCCTCCTGGCGGTTCCAGAGCCCATGCTCCCCAGGGACGAAGGTGCACTCGCTTTCTCGAAGCTCAAGTGCAGGTCTGACGGCTGCCTTGGAAGGATGGTGGTGCGCGGCCCCCACCCCTGGCTGACCTGGGCGCCTCACACGCTCCCCTGGGAGCTGCAGCCCAGAAACAGCAGTAACAGCTGACGTTTATGGGGCAATTACTGCACGAGCTCGAAGGCGCCGACTGCTTTGCACAGGTGATCTCATTTAATCCTCAAACATCCTTAAAGGAACCCTAGGAGATGCGTCCTATTCTCCCGTCTTACACACTGAAAGGTGAGCCAAGTTGCCCAAGCTTGCACTGCTGTCCAGCAGCTCCAGAGCCCTCAACCCTCACACATATCCCCAGGAACAGACAGAAGGGTGTGGTCCCGGGGCCCCGAGATAGAGGCAAAATGGATGCAAGCCCCCCAAAATGACATTTATCTTGAAAAGATATGAAGGACAAGGCTCACAGCAGGACAGAGCAGGAACCCTTCTCTCTCAAGCCTCTTAAAGGTGTTTTATTTGTTTGCTTTTCTTTTTTCTCTTTTTTAAAACAATAATGGCACATTAAAAAAATTAAGAACTACAAAAAAGGACCATGTCTTCGAGTCCATGTTCACATTGTCCTGGGTTGTGGCACCAGGACTGGTGATTCCTGCTGGGATTCCGGCCTCTTGGAAAGGTGCTGGGTGGGTCGGCTCCACCCGCATGGGGCCACTCGGGGGACTCAGGCGCTCTTCTTCTGGGCCCCACTAGAGGGCGTCCCTGGGCTCTCGCTTCTGAGGCCCCCAGGACCCTGGCCAAACACCTCCTCTCTCTCCAAACTAGAGCCAGGAGCTGGAAACGTTAGGGAACTTACTTTGGTCCCCACAGGGGACTCTTTAGGGACACAGCCCTCCCCCGACCGGCAGGAGATGACACCCCAGCCCAGCCTGGTCACCCCCAGGAGGTCAGGGTGTCTCTCCCCTGTCCTGTCTCCAGCCCAGCTGACGCCACAGTGATGCCCTTGTTCTCCGTCCCGGCCCAGGCCCTCCTGCCATGTCCCATGGCCACCCCAGCAGGCACAGGAGTGACAAATGCTCGGCCCCCTCAGCCGACCCCCACCAAGAGCAAGAGGGCTGCCCAAACCCCAGGGCCCTGGCTCAGAAGGGAGGGCTGGGTGACAAGGGGGGCAGGGAGGGAAAGGAGCTGGCGTGAGGGGCTCAGAGCTGAGGCTGCCGGAGAAGGAGAGAAGCAACAGAGGCCGGCTGAGGGCTCGGGGAGGCGCCTCAGACTCTGCAGTGAGAAGCAGGTCCCGGGGCATGGGGCACAGGCCTGGGCAGGCGGGCCTGGGGAGGAAGAGGCAGAAAGAGGCTCCCGTCCTGCCTCTGGTTACCGTGGGGGCACAGGCCTGGGTGACAAGACCTTAAGAGCCCCCCCAAAGGGAAACGCCACGCTGCACTCAGCCAGGTCTCAGCCCAGCCCTCGTGGGAGGGAGGGACCCCACCAGCCCAGGCCCTGCCAGCCCCAGCTCCCCCAGCAGCTCCCAAGGGCACCCCTCCGTGGGCCGACGGGACTGTAGCTGGTGGGGGGCCCCGCCCACGCCCTTGGCTCTACTCCTGCTGTTCGTTCATCTCCATGTCGGACACCAGGATGTTCTTCTCAGTGGCCTCGCCGGGGCCGGAGGAGCTGCGGCTGTAGCGGGCGCCCTCGAAAGCCCCACGCTCGACGCTCTGTCGCCGCCGGTAGAGGATCAGGGCCGCGGTCAGCAGGGCCAGCAGCAGGAGCACCGCCATCAGCACCACCACCAGGGCCGCAGGGTTCCCCGGGAGCGCTGCTGCAGCAAGAAGAAGCCTCGCTCAGCGGCCCCGCTACGGCCACCCACTGCCCAGAAGGAGGGGGGGCGGGGGAGGAGGAGAGGGCTAGTCTCCGCCCTGCCTGTGACTCACCTGATGGGGAGAAGCTGCTCTCCTCAGCTGCGGCAGAGGAGGGACCAGTTAATAACAGTGGCAGTAATAATATGATAATTATAAGCAAACATGTAAGAACATTTTCTGCAGGCCCAGACACTTCATTTGCTCATTTAATCCTCTTATAGGTACTCTTATTGCCCCCATTTTACATATGTGTAAACTGAGGCCACAGAGTTTGAATGACTTACCCAAGGTCACAGAGTTGGCAAATGGTTTGGCCTGGGCTTGAACCCCATCCCTGCCTTTAACCACTACAAAATGACGGGTTTGCTGTCTAGTTTGGAAATGTGCAGGAAGGCCCCGTCCTACAGACTAATTAATCCCAGGGGAAGGCCCCAGGCCTGTCTGTTTATCCTCTCCCATCCACTGCACTGCCTGCAGAACGAGAAGCAGTCGGGGCCCCACCCAGCACCAGATGCCTGGGGGTGGCAGGAGGCCGCGGGTGTGCCTGCCAGGCGCTCACCTCGAGGGAGCTTGCAGACCACACCCATGGTGATGTTGGTGCAGGTGCCTGGGCGCCACAGCCCGCTGCTGCTCTGGATCCAGTAGCAGCTGTTGTGGCTCAGCATGCTGGGGCCCAGGCCCGGGGGCCCCCAGTTGGAGTAGTTCACAGCTGTGTTGTCCTGCCAGACCAGGGTACCTCCTGTGGGAAGAAGGCACTGAGGGGGCGTTGCGGGGGCGGGTAACAAACTGGAGCAGGTGGGAGAGAGCAGGCCTGTTCTAGAACCAACTCCCACCTTCCTCAGGTCCTCACCTCCACCAAGCCCCGGTGGAGGGCATCGCCCCTGCCGCCTGAGGCCTCCCCCTCCTGATCCTATACACAGGGACCCACCTTTGGGGTTGAAGTTCATGCCCAGCCAGGCGCCCCGACTCTGGCCCTCAGAGCTCTGCAGATGCTCCCAGACAAACACGTTCTCCATCTCATCCAGGATGGACAGGACCACCCCACCCTCTGGACACAAAGGAGGCTCACGTCAGGGCAGACGGGTCTCCCCGGGGTAGCAGAGCCCCCCAGAGAGGCCCCCGCCCTCTTCCCTGGCAGCCAGAGGAGAGGATGGCGTGGAGTCGTGCGTGGATGGAAGGGGGTTATAGTCACACACGTTATGTCACGGGTGGTCTGTGCGTATTGCAACATGAGGGGCACTTATGTGTGAGTGCTGCCGACAGGTAGACCGCAGCACGGGGACTGCATTCACAGGGTCTTTGAGTGTCCACGAGAGGGGTCGCCACCTGGAATGCCCACATATGGCCTCTCGCCCGCCCGGCCCACCTCTCTGGCAGCGCTGCAGCGCCTCCTTGTGGCCCAGCAGCAGCTCCATGTGGAAGGAGTAGCAGTGCTCCCGGAAGGGAATCCAGGCTGAGTCCGCCAGCCCCTGGGGACAGCTGCCGTGGTAGCTTATTCTTCGGGGAGGAGGGGGCCCTATGGGGGTGCAGGATTGAGAAAGTGGCCCAGGGTCCTCCCAGGGTCGGCCTACCCCCGGCCCACCCCTCGGCCCCAGCGGGTGGGCACTCACCTCCGTTAACTCCACACACAGCCCCCTGCAACTTGGTGTCACAGCTGGTGGTGCGCCAGGCCCCATCCATGTCCACGTAGGCGCAGCCCCCCGGGTACTGGGGCTCCCAGTCCTGCCAGCTCACATAGCTCAGCGGCTCCTCAGAGACCCAGGAGTACCGCCGGGAGCCCTGGGCACAGACAGCCATCAGGGTGGGAGGAAGGGGACCAGCCGGGGCGGGGGGGTGTGTTGGGGGGGAGCAGGTAAGGCACGGGGTTAGGAGGAGGCAGGGAGGGAAATCAGGGGAGTGGGCCCAGCCTGGTGCCCACCTCCTCACTGGCCAGCCCGATCCAGAGTGGCGTGCGCAGCCCTCGGGCAGCCTGCGTGAGGAAGGCCTGGGTGTAGGGGTCGGGCACGTGCGCCAGGCTGGCGTTGCGGCTCTCACACAGCAGGAGGGCGTCGTGCCAGCGCAGCGGCTTCTGCAGCAGCCGGAAGGTGCCGTTGAGGTAGGAGAGCTCAGTGCCCGGGGCAGGGAGCGATGCTGCTGGGCATGGGCTCAGGGAGGGGTCTACAGGGAAGGGGGCAGGGCTCAGGCCGGGCTCTGCCCCCATCACCCCATCCCCAGGCATGAGGCCGGGAGGGGGGAGCGCCGGACATCAGGCAGAGACCAACTCTCCTCTGGGCACAGTGCTTGACTCAGTGTCAGTCACTGCTGTTATTAATAACAATACGTTCTCACTAATAAAGGGGTGAGCAATCTAAAGCTCAACCATGAATCTAGGGCAGAGGGACCCCTGCACGGAGCTGCAGGAGCCTCAGACACAGAACCTCAGGGCCCCTGCCACCAGGCATGCCCAGTGTCTAGCTCTCCCTGGTCAGCCCTGCAAACCGCAAACCTTCCTCCTGAGACCCCTTGGTGCTCACTGCCTGTCCCTCTGATCGGCGCCTGGCCTTTCTGCCCATCTGCTTTCCAAGCAGACTCGACTCTGCGGGTGGCCCCAGGGGCCCTCTGAAGTCAGGGACCATGTCCCATTCCTCCTGGCACGGCCCAGGGAATCCAGTCCTGGGCTGGGGTTTCCAGGCTCCCCGGTGACACGTACCTGTGCCCTTCTGGCAGATGAAGCCGTGTGTCTCCTCCACGCAGCTCCGATCGTCCCAGCGGCCAGTGAAGTGAGCTGAGGGGCTGTGCAGGACCACCGCACAGCTGGTCTGGGGGGAAGGAGCTGCTCAGGGGAGCCCCGGCAGCTGCCCGCTTGTGCCACTGCCCCCAGAAGGCTGTACTATGAGCAAGGAGGCTGGAAGGGGGTCCCCAGGCAAGCACTGCAGGGCAGGGTGGGGGTGGAGGGCAAAGGAGAGAGTGGGGAGGGGCCTCCTCACCGGTATGTTGCCGCTGGGAGCAGGGCTAGGGCCAGAGGGCTCCCCAGGGGCCCAGTTGGTGTACCGAAGAGGCTCCTGCTCCACCCACTGGAAGTCCCTCTGCGAGGCGTGGAGGCCAATCCAAAGGTCAAAGGTCACATTGGGCAGGCTGGCTGTGATGAATGCTACAGTCCCCCCAGAAGAGAGAGTGATGAGCGACAGGGCGGCCCCCTCCTCGCTCTGCTCTAGCCCTCTGGGGGGACGGTGTCAGAGGATCACGGGGCCTCCCCATGGGCTGGCCCTACCTTGCTCTAAGGGGTTTGCAATGGTGACCAGTTGGGCCTCTTGCTGCTCACAGGAGAACTGTGCCTCCGACCACTTCACCCGGTCCTGGGGGTCCTGGCCCTGGATTCGGAAACACTGTGGGGCGGAGGGGGAGGCATGGCATCCTGCTCCACCCCCCTGTCCCACACACCCAGAAACTCCGCTGCGGACCCCTCGGCCGCAGGCCCTGGGGGAGGCTTGGGGGCTGTGAGAGAAAAACACGAGAACCAGGACATCTGGGTCTCCTTGACCAAGGCTCCGGCACCCTCTCAACCGGGCACAGCGGATTCACATACACTTGCCCACACTCTGGGGAATTTTTAAGTGGGAAGATTTCTCGGGGCCACCAAATGCTCTACCACTTATGACAGCACCGCCTGGGCCATGCCTGGGGACAAGGTCTGTCTGGCTCTCAGCTTCGCACACTCCAAAGGCTTTTGACAGAGTTACTGTATCATTACAATGATGCTAACAAATTAAGAAAGGGACCAATTACATATATAAAATATATTTTGTTTTAAATTAGGTGGAAGAAGTCATAATAAGCTTTTGGAAAAATTTAATGACATGGGGATATGCTGAAAATATAATACTGAGAAAGAAAAGTTGACTACAAAATTGTGTTATTTAGTATAATCTCAATTACATGGAAAAAGTCAGGAAGTGGAGTAACAAATATTGATAGTGGTCATCTCTGGAGAGTATGGATGAGTTTTAGTTTCATTTTTTTCTGTTTTTTTCCCCAAGATGTTAATAACACACATCTTACTCTTTTTTTTTTTTTTTTTAACGCAGAAAAGGTGTAATATTTGCTTGGATATTCTGAAGACAGTGAGAGCTCCACGACACTATGGGTGGGCTGCAAGCCAATGTATGACAAAGATTTATGGATTATGTTATCTAGTGTTAACTAATCTAATCCTCACAGTAGGGGTTAAGTGGTCTTACAATGTCCTGCAAAGAAGGCATGGATCGAAGCTCATACTAACGATGACAGCGCAAACCACAAGGAAACAGCGCCCTTCTCTTTCCCTTCTCTTTCTGGGGTAAGCGCTTTCAGACACTAGGTAAAAACAATGAAGGTCTAATCAGGTCTGATGAATGAGCCCCAGGGTCAGGAAGTAACCACTTTTGGAAAGAAACTCACACCCTAGAGGGAACATTTTGAAAACGTATTTAGATGCATATCCATTCTAATTCATTTTATTGTCTCAAACTTTCCTAGCTGCACACTCAAAACACTTGGGAAGAGAATTTTCTAAATGTTGTTTTTAAAAAATCTTCCAAGGATTTTTTTTTTAAACTCTCTTGATCAGCTCTTCTGATTAGTTTATAAGGCAGATTCGTTTAAATGCAGAAACTGACCAATTTTTAAACAAAAACCTTTGTTTAATTGGTAGGACTGGAAAATAGGGAGAAGGACTTAGAAAGCCCAGCCAATGATGGATGACCTTTTTTCATCTTGATCTATTTGTCTTCGCGAGGTAATCTTTTCGTCTACAACAACCATTCAATCCATGTTTTAAAATAATTTGAATTTCAGGGAACTTCCCTGGTGGTCCAGTGGTTAAGATTCTGTGCTTCCAATGCAGGGGACGTGGGTTCGATCCCTGATCGGGAAACTAAAATGCCACATGGCCGGGAGGGGGGGGGGAAGAATTGAACTTCAAACAAGACCTGTGAAGTCTGAATCACAAAAAGTGTCAAACTAAGATTTTTTCAAATAATGAAGTATATGCAATCACTTTGCTCTTATCAAAATTATTTAAATAGTAATAATTATTATAATTGATAAATTTTGAGTGAGCACAAAAATATTTTCATACCACTAAAAGGAAAATTTTGAAAAATTAAAAATACTATTTAAAAATCTCTAGCTCATGTTTTATATTGTTTTGTTCTTGTGTATATTTAACTATATATGACGTCAGTCACGTTAGTATGGAAGTAAATATATATTTACTTACATACACACATGTAATGCACACATACGTACGCTGTATGTTAAACATTTTAATAGGAGTTCATTATCAAGATGTTTGGGGACTTCCCTGGCAGTCCAATGGTTAAGACTCTGCGTTCCCAATGTCGGGGGCACGGGTTTGATCCCTGGTCGGGGAACTAAGATCTCGCAGGCTGCACTGTGCCTCCAAAAAAAAAAAAGACAACAACAAGCAGATGTTTGGCGACCAGGGATCTAGGAAACTCACCAAACTATATGGGCAACCTCATTACCTGGTGAATGAGAAGGTGTTACTACGCTGAGTTAGTTTCCAAGGAGTCTGGCCCTGGCACTGGGGCCATGCAGAAGAGAGGGTGGTGGGTACAGGCAGGAGGCCATGACTTGGATGCTGCCAAAGGGCGAGGACTCCGGAGGCTCAGCCTTCGCCTTGGGTGCCCCCTCTCCCCCTCCTACCTTGCTGAGGAACTGGCTCCAGCCCGGGGGGCAGCCGCCTGTGGGTGGTGGGTCTGGGGGTTGCTGCTCTCTGGTAATGTTGCTGCGCTTGCAGATGTAGGGCAAGGCTGTCATGCACCTCTGGTCCCCCCACTCCTCTGCAGGAAGAGAAGAGCAGTCACCCCAAGGGCAGGGCATGGCTGCCGGCACCCTGGCCTCATGCCCTGAGAGGAGGTGGGGCTGGGGCTCAGGTCCCTGTGTCCAGCTCTGAACTCAAGTCCTCTGTGGCTGCTGGATCACAGGGACAGGCCCTCCCCTCTCTGGGTCTAGCCCTTCTTGGGTTGTGGGGACAGGGAGAATGAGAAGAGACCTAGGGCCCCTGCGCAGGCTCACCTCACTGCCCCCAACACCGACCCTCCCCTCAGCTTCTGCACTCTCTCTGCCCCACCTTGCGCTCACCTCGGCTGGCCATCATGTACACGCACTTCTTGTCCTTGCCGATGGGCCGAGGCTTGCCGGGTGCCCAGGAGATGAAGTTTATAACGGAACCATCTGTCCATCTGCAATGGCACCGAGCAGGGATGACTGCAGCACTGGGCACCGTGCTCCCCTGTATGCAGCAATGAGGGGGCAGGGACCAGGGCCCAACACCAGGGGCTCAGTGGCTGTAGGCTGAGGAGTGGGGCTACTGAGCTCAGTGCAGCTAGAACCCAAGGACCTGGCGCCTCCAGGTAAGGGCCAGCCTTCCTGGGCATCCATTTCTCTAACTAGAAAAGAAGTGTAAGGATCCCAGAGCAGGGGTCCAAGGGCAGAGCTATGCTCAGACACCCACGTGCTCCTCCTGGTCCTTCCATGCCTCACGCATGGTAGGTGGGCCCTGAATACAAAGAGGCCCCTCTGGACCATCCTATGTTCTTGCCCATGTCCTGAGGGGACCTTATTCATGAGTGACCCCAGCATAATATGAGCTGCCATTATTTAGTGCCCGATAATGTGCTGGATGCCATGCTAAGGATTCACATACCTCATTTCTAATCCTCACAATGATCCTACCAGGCAGGCCTCGTTTCATTTTCAGGTGAGACAACCGAGGCCCAGAAAGGTTAAGTCACTTGCTCAAGGCCACACAGCCAGTGGAGGGCAGGGCTGGATTCAAATCCAAATCTGTCTGTCTCTGTATGCTGTGCCGCCTGCCTACCTCCAGCCTGGATTGAGGCTCGCCATCCACGCATGCGCCCCGCTGCCCATCCGCACCCGCTGCCCCGCCAGGGCTCCCACCTGAAGCGCCCGTCGCTCTCTGAAGTATGCAGGCCGATCCACCAGTGCTGCTCTTGGCCCCGAGAAAACTAGGGGAAGCCGGGCAGGCAGGTGAGGGTTGGCAGGCCCTCTCCCTGGCTCCCGGGCCTGCCCTCCCTGCTCGCTAGCCTGCCCACCTTCTGCAGGTTGTGCCCCAGGAAGTCCAGCTCCGCCTGGCTGTGCACGGAGACCAGCTCGGCCAGGAACCACGTGCAGATGCGCTGCGCCTGCGCCCACGTGGAGTGGTGCTCGAAGAACTTATACTCGGCCTCCTGGAAACGCAGCCATTCCCGCCGGCCTGCGGGGGCGGAAGGGGCGTGGGGATGGAGGCCAGGCTGGGGCTGCCTGCCCGCCCAGCCCAAGGAGGACAAGGCGGGTCCAGGGCAGCCAAGGCAGGCGGGCCTGCGAGCCCATCCGACCTGGGCCAGTAGGGTGCCCCCATCACCTTTCCCTCGGCTCAAACCCCTAAGGCCCTTCGTTCTGTCCCGGCCAGGCCCTGCCCAGGAGGTGACGCCCCTTCCCCACTCCAGGCCGCCGTGGGGAGCGGGGTGCCTCACCTTGTGGGCTGCCGTCAGGCTCCCGCACGTCCGTGCCTATGGGGACAACAGGGACAGAGACGCTGCAGAGAAAAGAGACCCTCCCCTGGACCCCCGCCCCCTCCGCCCTTCGTCCCATGCCCGGTCCGCCAGCGCCGCCCCACCCAACCTCGAGGGATCTTGCAGATCCAGTCCAACTGCGTCTCGCACTGCATGGCTACCCACTGCAGGGAGGCCAGGTCGAGCACTGCACAGCCCCGGATGTCGTCATCGTCGTGCCGGCTCCGGTCGAAATTGTGGTAAGAGAACTGATGAGGTCGGAAGCGGAGAGGGGTTTCAGGCACCAGGCGCAGGCTGCACCGACCCCCAGAACAGACCAACCAGAGGCCTGGCATAAGCTAGGAACCCCCAACCTGGGCTAGACGGTCCCCACCCCCTTTCCCTTACCTGCCAGCTCTGGCCAGAGGCGCTGCCTCTACTAAACCTCGCGCACCTCCGAAAGACCACGCCCACACCCAAACCTCGCCCGCCCAGGCTCCGCCCACCTGCCCCGCCTCCTCCAGGCCCCCTCACCCCTAGTCCATCGCTCCAGCGCCAGCTCTGCCCCGCTCCGGGGTCTCGACGGTTCAGGCCGATCCAGAACCAGTGCTGCTCGTGGATCTCGGGCTCTGACTCACTTTAGCACAACCCGGGGGTGAAGACAGAAGACATGGGGATGAGAGTTATAGGGGCCCCTTGCGGTTGTGACCTGGGCAGTCCCAAGGACCTGGGGCCTCTCGACCTGGGCTTCACACTCACCAGGCAAAACACTGTTGGGGCCACCCTTAAAAAGCTCTCCCCAAAGAGAACTGGGCTAGCTGGACCAGGCGCCCCGCTCACGGCGGGCAGGTGGCCTGGCTCCCTTCCCTTGCTTCCCTTTGGGTGGGGTTTGCCCTGCCAGCAAGACTGCAGGCTTTCACTTTAGGCAGCCGATGGGGACGGTGCATAGACCTGGGGACGCAGAATCAGATACACCTGGATTCCAGTCCTGGGTCACCCAGGGACCAGCTCTGACCTTGGGTAAATAACCCAACCTCTCTGGGCTTCCCTGGTGGCGCAGTGGTTGAGAATCTGCCTGCCAATGCAGAGAATACGGGTTCGAGCCCTGGTCTGGGAAGATTCCACATGCCACGGAGCAACTGGGCCCGTGAGCCACAATTACTGAGCCTGCGCGTCTGGAGCCTGTGCTCCGCAACAAGAGAGGCCGCGATAGTGAGAGGCCCGCGCACCGCGATGAAGAATGGCCCCCACTTGCCACAACTAGAGAAAGCCCTCACACAGAAACAAAGACCCAACACAGCCATAAAAATAAATAAATAAATAAACCCAAAGTTAAAAAAAAAAATTTTTTTAAATAACCCAACCTCTCTAACAGCCCACAAGGGATAATGTCTACTTAGTAGGATTGAGAAGAGTCTTGAATGTGGATTAAATGTTTAGTGCAGTACCTGGTACATGGTGAGAAGCAACTGACATGAGCTATTATAATTACTAGTCAAATAATGTAATTGTGCTGTTTGCTGGGAGGAGATATCCCTGGAATTAAGATGTCAGGAAGCCTGGATCCATTTGGATTTTTCCCAAGGCTAAGGGGCTGTAGGGCTGTATGTCATAGGAACCCACAGGACACAGACAGGGCTCTGGAGGGACCCCGCGGGCAGATGCTCACGTTTGTAGCCTTTCTATTCCTGTCTCTGAGAAAAAGCTGTTTATTGAGAAAGTGTGGGCCCTTATGGGATGGTATAGGGTTGCAGGAGGGGGGCGCTCACTTGGATCAGCTTGGAGATTTTGCCATGGAGAAGGAGGGATGGTGAGGGCAGTTACTTGTGTAAAAGTCTGTGAGTCTCAGGGGGTGTTGCTGGCTCTGGTGAGCAACCCAGGGTCTCCGACTCCAGGGAGACCAGGGTTACTTGAGGGGGGGTCAGGATGGGCCTGGCATTAGTAGCAGATGCACAGGTCATTCCAAGCCCTGGAACCGACCGCCCTGGGGTCGCCTTCACCCTACCCAGCAAAAGCAAGAGCCCGACTCATGTGCACATGGGCCACCGCCCCAGGCTCAGTACCCGAAGATCTTGTTGAGCATGTTGGCCACAAAGTGCTCCTCCTCATAGCTGGCCAGGCTCAGCAGCTGGGCCCCCAGCTCCTGGCAGGCCCTCTGGGCCTGGACCCAGCTCTTCTTGTCCTGCAGCCGCTCCGCGCTGAACACCTGCAGGAGCAGAGTCCAAGCTGTTCCCCAGCCCACCTCCCCCCGGGACACCTGCCCTCCCATGACGTGAGTGGGGAAGGGGGCTGGGGCCTCACTGGACAATCCTGCTCATCAGAGAGGGAGCCCCAGGGGAGGGAAACTGGCACAGGCATCTCCCAGAGATGGCCCCCTAACCAGCGGGGCAATCAGGGCTCTTATCCCAGCAGAGCCACAATTTGCTGTGGGCAAGTCCCTTCCCCTCCCTGGACTTCAGCTTCTTCCTGTAATTAAAAGACCCTGGACTACCTCAGTGGCTCCCAAACCCAGTAGGGTTTAAAAACGCAGATTACCAAGCCCCACTACAACCCACTGAATCCCAATCTCCATAGCGACAGCCTGGAAGATTTGTTTAAATCAGGCTCCCCAGGCAATTCTAAAGAGCAGCCAGCCTGGCCCCAACGTTTGGGAACCTCCGCAACCGATGGTCTCTGTGGTTTTTTCAATTCCTCAAATATTTATTGAGCACCTACTATGCACCAGGCCTCAGATGCCACTGACAAAAGGGTTTTCACAGAAAGTACCTCTGTCTGTTGTCTGTAAGTTTCTCCGGGGCCCGCCTGCCTGGATCATCGCTGGGTCCCACTGGGGCCACGCACCCCGCCAGGGATGCTGCCTCTTTGCTCTTGTTTCTCTCCCCCGACCCCAGGCCAACAGGCTGCCTACCTTATAGCAGTGCCGGAGTTTGGGGTCTGAGCCCCAGCCCTGGGGGCAGGCGCCGGTGAGGCTGGGTGTGGGGTCTGGCCCAGGCAGCTCAGGCGTCACTGGCGTGCCCAGGCTCTGCCGGCAGATGTAGCGAGCCCGGAACGACGTGCAATTCTTCACCTCCCACAGCCCCATGGCGCTGCCCGTGGCCAGGGCCACGCAGCCCCCACGGCTGTACCCTGGAGGAGGGAGAAGGGAGACCCACATGCTGAGGAGGACTCACCGGTCCTCCCTCACATCCCCGAGGGGCACCACCACGGCCCTCGCACCGGGAATCAGCTTAGCCATCTTTGCAGGGACATGCTCTGTGGAGTCGGGGCCCAATGGGGAGGAAGGAAATGGAGGCAGAGGCCTAGCTCTCTGTTTGCTCCTGTGAGACCTTAGGCAACTTGCTTAACCTCTCTGAGCCTGTTTCATCATCTGCCTCATTAGGTTCTTGAAAAGGTTAAAAAAGACGATGAATTTAAAATGGTAATAGTAATAGCGAGCACTTGTAGGCTCACTACTCTAAGGGCTTTACATATATTAACCCATTCAAGCCTCACGTCAACCCTGTGAGGAAAGTACCATTATCCCCATTGGACAGATGAGGAAACTGAGGCTCACAGATGCACAGCTAATAAACTGCACAGTCAGGATATGAGCTGGGCAGTTTGGCTCCAGAGCCTGTCCTCCTATAACCACATCACCACACTGTACAAATGATCTGTTTCCTGTGAAGCCCTGGGTCTTGGTTGTGGCAGGGCTGGTCCACCGCGGCCTCCTGGCTTCACCAAGGAAAGTCCAAGAAGGGGGCTGAGCGGGTGCTGTGGAGGAGGGGCTCACCGGGCTGGTCCCGGTTCCAGTGGGTGTACATGACCTCATCCCCGCTGAGCCAGCGGAAGGAGCCGGTGAAGTTGAGGTCCTGCAGGGCCGTCCAGAAGTACTCGCCATCCCAGTTGTAGATGAGGCTGCTGACAAAGGCCTGCTCGAACCTGCGGGAGAGAGGCTGGTCGAGGCAGGGAGCTCGCCCCCCACCACTCCCTGGGCTACAGGCCAGACGCCCTGCTCCAGGAGCCTGGGTGCTGCATCCAATCAGAAACTTACTCAGGGAGCTCCCCTGGTGGCACAATGGTTAATAATCTGCCTGCCAACGCAGGGGACAAGGGTTCGAGCCCTGGTCAGGGAAGATCCCACATGCCGCAGAGCAACTAAGCCCGTGCGCCACAACTGCTGAGCCTGCGCTCTACAGCCCGCGAGCCACAACTAGGGAAGCCCGCGTGCCACAACTACTGAAGCCCGCGCACCTAGAGCCCGTGCTCCGCAACAAGAGAAGCCACTGCAATGAGAAGCCCGCCCACCGCAACAAAGAGTAGCCCCTGCTCGCTGCAACTAGAGAAAACCCGCGCACAGCAATGAAGACCCAATGCAGCCAAAAATAAATAAAATAAAATAAATTAATTTTTAAAAATTAAGAAATGCTTTAAAAAAGGAACTTGCTCAGGGAAGTGGGGACCCCTGGGGACCCTGCAGCTGACACACAGCAACCCAGCTCCCTTTCTACTGTCTTCACCTCCATGCCTTGCTGAGGAGAAAGAAAATCAGACACAGCCAAGGTCTCTCTGGGGCATCCAGCCCACACCTATGCCTGTTCCTGCCCCTGCCCAGGACCTGTCCCTGCCCCTGCCCCTGCCCAGGACCTGTCCCTGCCCCTGCCCAGGACCTGCCCCTGCCCCTGCCCCTGCCCCTGCCCAGGACCTGTCCCATGCTGGGGTCGCTTAATAAACAGGAGTCATTCTGGTGACAATATTAGAAAAAGGCCCTGGAGCCAGTTGAAGCTCAAAGGACTCGCGTCCCTCTGCACTTGATGGCAGGATGCTGCCCCGTTTGGAGGAGGGACCACATTAGGCCAGGACATAGGGGAGGGCTGGCCCCTCTCCTGTACCTGTTGGTGACGGTGACCAGCTGAGAGCCGTGGTCGGTGCACAGGCGCCGGGCCTCACTGTAGGTCACCTGGTCCTCTCCCAGCCAGTAGCAGGATGGGCTGTGCCACGTCCAACCCTGGCTCAAGAGAGTGGGCAGAAAAGGGGTGTCTGGGGGGAGGATTCTCCTCTCTCACCCATAAATCCTGGGGTGCAGGTGCCATCAGTGGCACCACTGAATTTTCTGCAGGCTTGGGCACAGAACAGAGGGGACTGGTTTGACACCAGAGCCGGCTCTTCCTGTGCTGTGTTCTGCACCTTGTCACTCCACACTCCCCTCCCTACTGTTACCCACAACTGCCAGGCCCGGGGTGGAGGCATGGCCCACGGGTGGCTGATCGGGAGACAGCCAGTCACCGGCCTGCGGCCCGGCCAAGAAAGATGAGTGGCCCATCGGATTCCTCTCTTGAGTGTTTGAACCAAGAGACGCAGTGGGAAAACTGCCAGTTGGCTGGGGAACCAGAGCCAAAAAGCTGGGAGAGCTGCCAGGATGTGGAGGGGGCTGGGTAATCCTCAGGGGCCTGGAAAAGCTGGAGTACACGGAGGATGCGCCTGGCCCGGGAGCAGGGGGGACAGACCCTCGGCGAGGGGCAGCAAAGCTGCGGAAGCGAGACCACCCCTCCTACACGGCTGGCTCGCTACCCCCGCCCCCATGAGGCCGGGGAGGCTTCACCCCACCGACCCCTTGTCCCCTGGGCCACCCTGAGGGCCTCTCTGCTCTTGCCTTGCAGATGAGGACCTGAGGCTCAGAATTACGTGGCTTGATTTTGTACAGACAGCGCAGGCGGAGCCCAGACCGGAACCCACACCACAGAGGTTGTGTCTGTCCCTGCCACAGCCCTGCTCCTCCTGAGATGACACCAGGTGCCTGCCAGGGCCTTTGCCTCCAGGAAGCCTTCAAGTGGGATCCCTGTGGGTGGGGGCTGGAGCTTGGGAGAGACAGCGAGGCAGCCCCCAGGGCAGGAGCCAGCGCAGAGGAGAAAGTGGTGTGTGTGCGTGTGTGTGTGTGTGTGTGTGTGTGTTTATGTGTGTGTGTGTATTATGTGTTTGTGTGTGTTTATGTGTATGTGTATATTGCGTGTGTCTATGTGAGTATGTGTGTATGTGAGTGTGGCTTCTGCAGATGGAGCCACCAGGGGCCAAAACACCACCAACTGGCCTTGATGAGCAGCCTCCCCATGTGTCCACACTGCTCACACCCCTGCTCCTCTGGGGGCGGCGAGGGGTGGGGCGGGCGGCTGGAGGAGGGAAACAGATCCATCACCCACCCTCACCCTCTTTCATACCCTCCCCCCCCACTGATTCATTCCCCCCATTCAGTCCTAATCCCTTCCCTCCCCGGGGCTAGAGCCCAGGGACAGAGACACAGGATGGCCCCATTCCTCCTGAGGAGACAGACAAGCACACGCCGTGCCAGCAAGTGAGGTGGGAAAATGGGGCCGGGGTGCACAGAGGGCGGGGGTCTCCCCAGCAGCCTCCACTCAGGGGATGACTGGACCAGACTTGGGGGCCCACCCACCGCCACCTCCGGGTTCTCCGTGGCTTTCCGTGGAGGGGGGGCTCAGGGCTAGGGGTGGCGGGGGAGCTCTGCTTTTTCCCAACTGCTTCTCCCCCCCACCCCACCTCATCCAACATCACTCCTCCTGGAACAGAGCAGTTTGGAGAGCGGAGGAGGGGGCATGCCGAGGAAGGGACGATGCCATGGGAGGCTGCGGGCTTCCACCTGCCCTCCTGCCCCTGGGAGCCCCTCTGGTTGGCATCACCCGGGGCAGCTCCAGAAGCACCCTCACCTTCCGGCAGCCATGGTCCTCCTCAGCGGCCCCCTGGCTCAGCTGGCCTGCTTTCTTGCAGATGGATGGCAGGGACTGGTTACAGGGACTGTCATTCCAGCGACCTTCCTAGGGACACAGGGTATGGGGGAGTCTCAATCTATCTCCCCCAAATCTCCCAAACCCCTTCAGTGAACCTGGTTTCCAGACCTGGCCCTGCCTCTGACTTGCTGTGTGATTCTGAGCAAGAAGCTTGACCTCTCTGTGCTCTAGGCTGGAAAATGGGGGGAGCAGGATTAGTGCTACAAGCCTCACAGGGTTGATGAGAGCACACAGAGTTGATGTGCAAATGCCTCGTAACTTTGACAAGCACTGTCTAAATGGAAAAAGGTGCTCTTTTAAATTACTTACAGCTCATTTCATGAACATCAAGGACAAGCTGCCTAAGACTGTTAGCAGGACAGACAAATGAGATTCCCAGTTCGGCAAGGTGTCCAGCCAGTACCTGCAGATCCAGGGCGAGCAGAAGCCGTGTGCCCAGACCCTCACCTCAGCTGATGGAGCTGAAGAGGAACTTAGTCCTCGGCCCCTCCTAACTGCCTTAGCCCTCCTGTGTCCAGGGCACCCAGCCAGCAGTTTTTGTCTGCCTTGAGCTGCATCTGGAGGGCAGAGGTGTTAGTATGTCCCAGCCCCCAGGAGAATGCCTGGCACATGGCAGATGCTCAATAAATAATTGTTCATAAATTTTTAAATAGCATCCTCTAAGCCAGACGTCTCCACAGTCGCTGGCACTGTTGGCTGTATCTCACGGCAGAATGCCCTGTCTCTGGAGTAAGTAGTCTGTTCCTACAGTTCTGTCCATTCTTTAAGGGACAGACTTATCTCTGCTTGAAGCCCTGGATCAATTCCTTCATCCACCCATACTGTCTGAGCCAAAGCCATGGCAAACAGTCACAGCTCCATCATTCCTTGAGGGGACAGGACCCTGGGCTGGTAGGGCTGGCACCGAGCAGCCCTGCCTGCAGAGCATGTTCACATAATGTGGGTTCTGACGCCACCTGCAGGCGGGGAAGTGCAGCTGGCAAGAGACCAAGATCCCACCAGGCACCCTCCGAAGGCTTCACAAGAATTAACTCCTTTAATCCTCCCAGCGGCCCTCTGAGGTTGGCACCATTAGAGTTCCACTGACAGATGAGGAAACTGAGGATAGGTTTGGGGGCCCCGTGATAGGGAGAGGGGGTTCTCACCGGCCCCCAGATGGTGACACAGTCCTCCAGGCTGTCCCGGAAGTTGTTGGGCTCAAAAGGGTGCCAGTGGGTGAAGCTCACGAGGCTCCCGTCAGACCACTCAAAATTCATCTGCAGCTTCAGATCGTTGAGACCGATCCACAGCTCCTCCACCTCTGGGGTGCGGCCGGGGAGAGGGGAGAGGGGACATCGGGAGGTCAGCCTCAGTCACCGGCAGGGGAGGGAGGGACCGTCCCTGAGCCTCCGGGCGGATGGGATGGGCGTGCGGGAAGCAGCCCCTCACCCTGCTTGATCTGCTTGGTGATGAACTCCAGCTCGGCCATGCTGTGGATGCTGAGCAGGTCGCCCCCGCCCCGCAGACACAGCTTCTTGGACTCCTGCCAGCTGCGCTTCTCAGCCTGCAGGCGGTAGCAGTGGCCCTGGAAGGGCTGCCAGCTGGGCTCGCACTCCACCTTCACATTGGCCCACACGTCTGCGGACACCAGAGAGGCCGCTGCTCAGGGACCGAGCCGGCCGGCACGGGAACTGACCCACTGGGTGTCAACACAGTCAGGGGCCTGGAAGTCACCTCCTCCCCAAACCTGTCACAGATCTGCCCTTCCCACGAGGACAGGTCTGAATACTGAATGATGCTGAAAAGACAAAACCCTCAGGGCGGCTGGAGCCCCAGGAGGTGGTGGCAGATTCCACCCAAGACAGGACGGCCCCCCCAAGCTGGGGCTCTCCCAGGGAGATGGACGGGGAATCAGGACAGACCAGCCCCAGGAGCCTCAGTTTCCTCCTCTGTAAATGGGGTTTCCTGCTGTAAGATTACAACTTAGCTCGTGTCCACCTCACTTAATAAATGACACAGCCGTCATTGTCTCAAAGAACATCTATGGGGTGTGGCCCCATCAGTCCGGGGTGAAGGGGGTGGGGAAATGGGGCCTCCCAGGTCAGCAGCTCGTGAAGTCACCGCTGCCTGGCAGGCATCCCCTGGCTGGGATTTTTACTCTTGCTCCTTCCCCCACCCCCAGCTCCTCCCCCTGAACCCTAGGGCTGAGAAACCAACCGGTCTTAGGCCCTTCCTCACTCCCATTTCCATGCATTTCAAGTTCACCCTCTAGGGATCAGGGTCCGCGGGCACCTGATGCAAACAAGCTCTCACTTGGGTCTTGGCAAGAGAAAACAAGACTTTACCAAACCACCCACAACATCAGGCTTGGACAGGATTCTGCTGGCTGGGCAAGAAAGCATGCACCCACTTGAAGCATCGCCCCACTGGGATCCACTCCATCCTGGGAGATGCTCCAGGGTCCAACCATACTGTCTCTTGGAGACCTGGCAGAGTGGGGAAGGGCTGAGAGCCTGAGCAGCCTCCCTCCTTGGCTCAAGACCTATCGATCATCTCTTGTCAGCCGCTGAGCTAAGACCCAAGGCTGCCTACTTGGACAGAAGAGTTTAGTGGGTGTGCAGACCCAAGGGCTGTAGGAAGAAGGGAGTTTAGGAAATGAGGACGCTTTGGGGGCATGATGGCGCCTGCCTCTAAAATGACACGCTTTGAGTGATGAGTCCTGGAAGGCAGAACCACCCAAGAAACTGCTTAGAAAATACACCTCGTGCAGAGAGATGTGGGCCAGGATGAAAGAGGAAATCCAAGGCTAGAGACATACCTGCAGGTCCGTGAGGCCCCAGAGGAGAACTCCCCACAACAGCCACACTGGGCAGATCCAGGGGACAGAGGACTTGGTGAGGGGCCAGTCCCGATGGGGGCCACAGAGAGGCCTGCCCACACCGGCCCTGTGGCCCTCCTTTCAGAAAGGGAAGCCCTGGAACTGGTGCCTGCCCCAGGCTCCCCCCGAGCTGGAGGTGAGGTGCCCTAGATGTGGGTGCCCATGTTTTAAACCTTTGCTCCTGACCCCTAAGGGGGTGAGGAGAGACAGTGGTGGCCAGTGGCCCTGAACCAACCTTTGGCAACACTTCAATGGTCAGAAGCAAAAGTTTTGCTCTGTAAGCTCTTACTTTCTGTTTTGTGGATTTTTTTCTGGTTTTGCTGTATTTTCCTTGTACAAATCCCGTCTTCACCCCATGGCTACTGGACTCCTGCAGTAGCCCCTCCAACCTAAGGAGACGCTCCTTTAAGCCAGGCCAGGTCTCCAGTCTTATAGCAACCCTGCAATGGGTTTGAGTGTATCCTCAATTTGCACCTCTGAGACTAAGCTGCCGGCCCAAGGCCACACCCCAAAGCAGTGCCGGCCTCTAGAGCTATCTCGGTGAATCACAAATGTGAGCAAGACACTCCCTGCCTTAAAAGTCTGCAAAGGCTCCCACAGCCTACCCGGCTCCACCCAAATTTCACCCAGAAGCCGCCATCCTTCAAGAACTGGCTGCAACCTGCCTTTCTGAACTGTTCTTGTTCCCATGCCCTCTAATCCAGTACTTTTCAAACTGTACCTGCACATGAATCGCCTAAGGATCTTGGGAAATGCAGATTCTAATTCAATTAATTGGGGGGGGACACCTGAGATTCTACATTTATAACGCGCATTTGTAACATCACCTGGGAAGGTGACGCTGTGCTGCTGGACGGCGGACCACACTTTAAGTAGTTAGCGCCTATACTCTAACCCTTAGGGAGCAATACTCACCGTCCTTAAAGCTGCTGTGAACTTCCAGGCCTCCGTGCCTTTGCACCTGCAGTCCCCTCTGCCAGGAATGCCCTTCCCTCACACCTCTTTATGCCTTTTTAAACTTACACTCAACTTGAAAGGCCCAAATCCAATGTCAGTTCCAGGAAACCCTCCTTAAGTCTCTGGAGCTTAATCAATTTCTTCTCTGGCCCCTCTGATATGTATTATACATGTGTTTTATAATAGCACATAACTCAGGATATTCCAATTGAATGTTGAGATGTCTGTCACCTCCAGCAGACTGTGACCACCACGAGGACACGGTGAGTCAGGAGGCACTGAACACTGTTTTCAACGAACGTTCCCGGAACTTATTAATGGCACATTTCAGTTTGTTCAGACTTCAGCTGAACCATTAAAGAATAGGGAGGATCAGAGCCCCCTGTGCTGGGAGGCTGGGCCGCCGGCGGCTGCGGCCCTGACGAGCCCCACCCACACGCCCCGCGGCTGCCCGGCTCACCGGGAGGCGGGGGCTCGGCGGCCGTGGCATTGGGCTTCTTCTTGCAGACGTAGGGCAGCGCGATGCTGCAGTCGCGGTTCTGCCAGCCGCCCGACGACTCCGTGCGGATCACTCCGCAATTCTCCTCGCTCGGGTTGTCCGGCTGATCTGTGGGGAGGGCAGGGCGCCAGCGCCCCAGGAGAGAGAAACTCACCCCCTGGCCCGGGAGCCCTACCCCGAACCTCGTGCTCCCTCGGGAGACCTGAGCCAGCTCAGATGCCCAGCGCCCCGCTTCGGCCCTCCTGCTGCCTCACCTGGGCCCACGTGGTCCTGACCCCTCTGCACCGCAACCCGTTCCAGCCCCGCCCGCCCGGCCGCCCGCCCTGGCCAGGCTGCTGGTGCGCTCAGTGCCCCGGTGCCCGCGGCTGAAGGGGTGCGTGGAGAATAAGATCCAGTCCCCCTCCCAGGCCCTGTACCCCGAGGAAAGGGCATCGGTTCCTAATTCAGACGACACACGCCATGGACCAGTGGCGCTCGGTCCAGAAGGGAGTGGAAATCTGCCCCCACCCTCACTGCTCGCCTGGAGTAGGGTACCAGCGAAGGAGTAAACAGGAGACCAAGTGCCTGTGGGGTGGCCCCCTGGCCGCCCTGCGCCCCGAACCCCGCGCCTCACCACTCTCCCAGTTGAGGTACTTGAGAGGCGAGTTGTCCGACCACTGCCAGCCTCCGCTGGTGTCCAGGTCGTTAAGGCCAATCCACAGTGTGGAGCTATAGCCAGTGAGGAGCCCTGACAGCAAGATGGCGACAGTGAGGAGGAGGTCGCCCCATCCCTGGCCCTCCACCCTCCGCCCCACGACAGCATCCTCACCCCCACCAGCAGCAAGGGCTCAGGGCCCTCCAAAGGTGCGGACAGGTCTCGGGTGCCTGCCACGCTGCCCTGCGCCCAGCCTCACCGTTGATGTAGGTCTGCTCGTGGATCTCCGTGATGCTCAGCAGATCCGCCCCCTGCTGCTCGCAGCTGGCCCAGGCCTCCCTCCAGGAGAGCGTAGACTGGAAGTTAAACTGATAGCAGCTGTCCGTCAGCTGGTCCTTGTCCCAGAAGGTCTCACAGTCGTTACCTGCCACCGCGACAGCCGAACGTGGGTCGCTCCCCAGCCCTCTCCTGCAGGGCCCACAGCGGGTCCCTCAAGGAGCGCAGAGACCCCACTCAGGCTGCCCCGTGCTACGAGGAGAGGCCACTTCCCACTGTAACCCGCAAGTTCCGCCCCCCGCCCCCCCCAGGGCCAGCCTCCCGCCAGCCCCGCCCGCTCCGCTCTCACTCTTGATGGGGCAGAAGCCCCAGCGCTCGTCCTTGCCGTAGTCCTGGGTGGTGGCGCACCACAGGTGCCCGTCCTCGCGGCCTGTGCTGGTGCAGCCGTGGAACCACTGGTTGTCATACTTGAAGGGGATGGTGCACGGCTTCCCGTGGGAGTTGCCCTGGATGGTGTAGACCTCTGCAGGAGAGGGGAGCCGAGACCTTGGCATCTGGACCCCAGAGGCTGCCTATCCCTCACACGAAACCCCCTCTAACCCTGGGAGCCGGGGTGGGCAGGGGTCAGCAGAGAGGGGGAGGGGCAGTGGCACCAGACAGTGGCTTTAACGCTCCCTCTGCCGTCAGGTCAGCCCAGGAGCCTGGGAGAGGTCCTACCGCTCATCCCATAGGGCTGGGAAGGGGGCCCCACAGCGCCCCTTAATGCCTGTCCAAAATCCAGCTGCCCCTCACGCCAAATTCTACCTTGGAACTCCCAGAAAAGGACCCTTAGGATGGAGCTGCCCACCAGGAAAGGCCCCCCTCACTGGGTGACTCTGGTTCCTGTTCACCCCTGCAAAATGGGGATCAAGACACCTGTGGAGGATTACCCTGGGGTCTCCCCTGAAGAGTGGGCCTGGGGGAAGGGATTTCTCATTTGATTTTACGTTATACACTGTTGTACTGTCCGAGGTCTTTACAAGAGTGTATTAACTTTGTAGTTTTTTAAAAAGCAAATTATATGCTTTGAAGTTCTTTTTCTCAATTATTCCAAAATGCTTCCCATTGAAATGGAAGAGGTGACTGCCAGAGGTCTGCGGAGGCCAAGGTTTTGCCACCCCAGCATCTGCCCTTGTGGCTCTAGGCCCCGGACACGAGGAGCCCCAGGCCTGCCCTGCCAGCAGCCTCTCACCATAGTAGGGCCGAGCACACAGATCCTCATCGCTGCCATAGATGCGCCACTGGCCACTGCGGGTCTGGTCGCCGCGCTCAGGGGTGCCAGCCTTGGACGTGTTGCTGGAACGGCCCCCCAGGAGCAGGGACAGCTGGTCACCCAGTGTGCGACAGTGCCAGCGAAGGTTCAGTGCCTCCCGGTCACACTCGTACATGCCCAGGGAGGCGGTGGTGTTGGTGCCCGGCCAGCCTGTGCCCAGGCACTGCATGGTGCCCAGGTTGAAGAGCCGGTTTCGGGAGACCCACTTCCAGCGCTGGGCAGGAAGGCTGGCATTGCAGGCTGGGGAGACTCGGACTTGCCCACCTTGGGTCTCCAGGCAGCCCTGCAGTCCATGGCTGAAGATGAGGAAGACGTTGGGTTCTGGAAGGGAAGGCAGGACACGAGGCCATCACAGGGGTCTCCTGGCCGCCCTTGATGGCCAGGCCGCCTGCAGACACTGACCGTGATCCCGGTGCTGGGTTGTGAGGCTTCTTTCATATGATAAATCACTCAGTCTTCACTGCTGGCCCTTTGGGGGTTGGCAAGAGGCACTGCTGTCCCCCTGTGCCCAGTCAAGGCAGAGCCTGTGCGACCAGCCTCTGTTCTAGCCCCATGCCACCTGAAGGCAGGATTCAGCCTTCCGTCCCACCCCCCCCAAAGCAAACCCAACTCCATATGGCAAGTTGGGAACTGTTTACTTTTCTGAAGATCTTATGAGGACGGTGAAGGTGTTCACATCATGCACCACGCTGCAACCTTTATCCCAACCTCTGTTACATGGCGTTGTTTTTCCGCCAAAGTTCTCCAGCCTGGAGTCGTTTTGTCTCACTCTTCTCTCCTGCTCCTCAGATTCAGTGGCTCCATCTTTTCCTCTCATTTAGACTCTTCCCAAACCACTCACCACGCCCGCCCCCAGCAAAACCCAACCATTCATGTCCCATAACCATCTCACTCCTTAGATTTTAGACAGAGCTTAGCTTTCTGGCTTCCCCAATCCTGCATCTTCTCAACCATCACCTCACTGAGCAGACACTCTATGAAAGACATTGAAATCCAACCTGCCCCCTGCACACCTACTTTACAGATGAAGAAATCAAGATTTAAATTTATAGGAGGTAGATCAATGGTTGCCTGGGGCTGGGTTGGGGTGATGGGAATGGGGAGTGACTGGGGAAAGGTACAGGGTTTCTTTGGGGGGTGATGAAAATGTGCTAAAATTAGATTGTCATGATAGTTGCACAATTCTGTGAACATACTAAAACCCAATTAAAGGCACATTTTAAATGGGTGAGTTTTACAATATGTGAATTGCATCTCAAAGCTGTTATTATATCTTAAAGTGTTTGAGAGAGAGAGAGAAAGGGAGAGAGAAAGGACGAAACTGACATGAGTTTGAGCTGTGAAGTGACCCACTCATGGTACCAAACAGCCAGTAAGCAAACCCAGGTCTCTGTGACACCCACATTTCACCACCTCCTTCTTGTTCCTTAGCTGCCACTTACTACACGACACACACATGCAGCACATCTCAGTGTCCAAAGCACGTCTGCATCCACTGGCTCTTCAGGGTTATTTTCATGCCTTGAAAGCATGAGTCTGACTGCCAGGGTTCAAATCCCTGCTCTGCCACTTAATGTGTGAGTTGGGCACACTGCTTGGTTTCCTCATCGTGAGACTACTGTAAAGGTTAAATGAGATAAGACATGTAAAGTGTTTGGAACGGGGTCTAGCACACAGTAAGAGCACCATAAATGTTGATGATGATGATGATGGTTCCATATTATAGGCAAAGTATTTGACTAAGGGTAGTAGGACAATTTGACCAGAGTCACAAGGCTGAAATTTGGCCCCAGTCTTCTGAGTCCAAACCCCAGACCTTTCTGTTCCACCATGCTGGCCTTCGCATTCCTCTATAAGTCATTCTTCATGGCCAGACAGCATGATCTTTTAAAGATGTAAATAAGTTGTAAAAAAAATTTTTTTAAATAATATTGGAGTGTTGAAGGTCATAAGGAAAACAGCGATAACTTCAATAACAATAATTTTTTCATGGCATGAAAAATGCCATAAAAAATCAAATTTCAAGTGACAAAAATATGTGTAACTAACTAGAGGCAAATAGTTCATTGCCTAAAATGAAAAGAGCTTTTATAAAAAATACAATAAATTATGAGTAAAATGGCACCAAGATAGTAGAAAATGAATAAAAGATATGTATACACAGCTAAAAAAAAAAATGAAATGCAATTGGCTCTTAAATATTTGAAATGACAGCCTCTCTCATAGTAAAAGAAAAAGCAATATAAGTCAGATTAGTCTCTCTCCTGCCTTCAAAGGCAATTCATCATTCTGCAAATAAAATTCAAACTACTTACTATGAGCCACAAGACCCTACATGATCTGGTCCTGCTTACCAGTCTGATGTCAGATCATACTTCTCTCCCTTGGTCAAGTCAAGGACCTCCTTGCCCCTTCTTGAACAGGCCTCTTTCCTGCCTCAGGGCCTTTGCACTGCTCCCTCTGCCTGGCATTTCACATTTCAAAAACAGTCACATCTTTAGAGAGGCCCTCCCTGATCTCCCAATCTAAAGTGGTAACCACAGTTATTCCCTAGCGTAATTCTCTTCACAGCATTTATTGTTATCTGGTATTTTTTCCAACATCTGGGTTATCTGTGAGTCTGGGCCTACTGACTATTTTTTCTGTTGATTATGGGTCACTTTTTCCTGCTGCCTGCATGTCTAGTAATTTTTATTACATACTGGACATAGTGGATAATGTTACAAGGAGTCTGGATTTTTTTTTTTTTTGCATATTGGACTTGTAGATGACATGTTACAGGGAGTCTGGATTTTTTATCTTCCTAAAAAGAATGTTGAGTTTTGTTACGGCAGGCAATTAAATTACTGGTGGATCATCTTGATCCCGTAGAGGCTTGGTTTTAAGTTTTGCTAGGGCGGGGTTGTTTGGGTTTTTCTGTTTAGTCTTAAGGTGTGGCCCTTAGCCTTGGGTTTAATCATAGATGAGGCCTTCTAGAGTTTTAAAAGAAAACCTTAGGCAATTACTAAGCTCCTCTAACTTGGTGGAACTTGAATTCCAAACTCTTGTTTCCTCAGCACCAGGCAGCAACTGCAATCTCTTCCTCCCAGCTGCTGTTTCTCGCTGGGTTCCTTAAAGCTTCACTCTGCCCACGCACAGTTTACGAGCTGCCAAGGATTTGAGGAGAATTTGTAGGAGGACATCTCCTGCCTTTCCAGGATTTTCCCTCTTGATTTTTAGCTTTTCTGGTAGCCCCACACTCTGACCAGTAAAGATGTTTGAGCTCCGCAGACTGGGCAGTGCTCTCAGGAGGAAAAGCTGCTGAAGTGAACCACTCACTCACCTGCCTCTTCTCTTTCAAGGACTGTTTCCTCCCCAGCATGTCTGGTTTTGATTGCCCTCAAACCACTGTATTTTATATTTTGTCCTTAGTCGATAAGGACTCTTGGCCAGAGAATTAGACTAATACAAGCTAACCTGCCATTTCCAGAACCAGAGCTCATGATCTGACCTGGTTTTATTTTCTGTCTCCCCTCTTGTTCAGAAGCTTCCAAGGACTTTATCTTCACACTATATTCCCCGGTACCTATAACTCTGCCCGACACACAGTAATACTTAATAAAATAACGAATGAATGAATGAATTTCATGCCTAAATAACAATCACAACCAACCCGTCTAACTTTCTACTCCTTCTCCCGGCTGCCAAATTCATTTTCCTAAAACAGAGCGCCCACATCTCCTATCGCTGCATGTTTGAAACTCCACAGTGGGAAGGCCAGTGGGGAGGGACACTGGTCACTCTATTCTTTTGACAACACCAGGATGGGGGTCCTCTCTGGGCAAGACACAGGTGACTTCCTAAAGGACCAACGAGGGTGACTGCCACAGCTAATCCTCCCCCCCTGCTCTCACCCCAACCTTCCCTTCCGGCCCCCCTCCAGGAACCATAAACTGGCCCAGGACTTGATCCAGGCCTGTCTGAGCATTTGATTGGATTGGGCATTTGATTCTCAGAAACTCCACTCCAGCCAGGACAGTCAGTAATAACAGAAAGTGGCCCTTGGCAGGGGGTAGGGAAAGGGCGTGGGACCGGAAAAGGGAGAAAGTAGTGCTTGCTTTTATAGGTGCTCTTGGAGATGGGGCTGGACATGCAACTCAAAACGTCACAGGCGCTCACAGCAGCCCAGGGGGACAGTATCTCCCCTTCCTCCCTGACCAGAAAACCCACGCATGGTCTACATCAATTCTAGCCAAGCTGTGTGGTCCTAACAAATGGCAAATGAAGGGTCTGAAAGAGGCCCACGTGGTCGGGAGACGCCACCTTCTCACCACGTGGCAGATGAGGAAACTGAGGCCCAGAGGGGAAGAGAGCAGGATGCCCAATCGCAGTACCTTTCAAGGCCTCCGTTTCCTCCTCTGTCACATGGATCACAGCTGCAAGTCCCCTCCTCACTCTGCTGTCCTAGGTTCTGGGTTCAAACCCACATATCTACCTGGAGCGCCTGCTATGTGCACGGTATGTCCCAGGCAACGCAGGGAACACGAGGGAACACACAGCACCATCCTAGTTAGAGAACAGTGGGCTTGGACACAGCAGGACATGAGGGCAAATGAGCCCTTCAAGTCCAGGTGTCTGGGGGTGGCGGAGAGAGCTGAGTCTTCAGAGTCTGAAGTCACTGAGGACCCGGAGGAGGCAAAAGGTGAGGAATGCGGGTCACAGAACTGCCTCGGCGGCGGCGGCAGCAAATGAGAAAAGGATAAGGAATCTGGGAGCAGCGGGGAGGCTGAGGGCAATTCTCAGCGGTGGAACCCAGGGGCTTTGCTAAGCAGGGGGCTGGGGGGCTCTAGGGAGAGCATTTTCCACTCAGAGTCGAGGGGCGGGAGGAAGGAAGCTGTTTCTCCAGGGGCCAATGGAAGCAGAGATGAAAAAAAAGCGCTCAGGCGAGAGGGAAGGGAACCAGGCATTTTGAGAACTGCTTCTGTGTTCTTTGCATCTGCGGTCTCGGCGGGCACACAGGAAGCGGCAGAGGGAGCTCAAAGCGCGGAGGCCTGTGCCCCCCACCTCCCAAGAAGGTCCCCTCCAGCCCCACCCAGCCCCCTAGCCTCGCTCCACTCACTTGGGGAGCCTCAGGTGGCAGTGCAGGGAGTGGGAGTGGCCCTCACTAGGACCTTGGTAGGGTCCTCAGCAAGGACAAAGGTGACCCCTTGTATTTGGATGGCAACCACACCAACACCACAACACCAGGCACCCGGTTGTGGGCCACGATGCACTTGTTCAGGGAGTGAATGAATGAACGAGGCCAGGCAGGGAACTGTGCATCGAACACCAACTGCACGTCATTCATTCATTTGTTCAACAAATATTCCCTGAGATTCTCACAGGTGCCAGGCAGGGTGCCAGGCACAGAGGGTGTAAGGATGAGCCACCCAGATACAACCCAGCCCCTGTCACCATACGGGCTGGTGGGAGCCGGGCTCTGCATGGAACATACGGAGACGATAACAGAATCCCTGACCTCGTGGAGCTGCCTATAGTCTCTGGTCTTTGCTTTTGTCTACCTAGCAAACTTCCCACCCTCTTCCCCTTATTATTTATAAAGTATTTTCCTGCATCTCTAGCTATGTGAGTGGGCACGAGGCTCACTACTGGCCAATAGTCATGCCCATCCCCCTGGCTACAGTGATTGGCACTTAACTCAAACCATCCCCCTGGCTACAGTGATTGGCACTTAACTCAAACCATCCCCCTGGCTACAGTGACTGGCACTTAACTCAAACCATCCCCCTGGCTACAGTGATTGGCACTTAAACAGGGCTGATCAGAGTCTCTCCTGGAACCCTGATGTCTCCTCTCTCTGTTCACGTGGCTAAACTGGGGCTGCCAACGGCCACGTTTCCTACCATGAGGAAAAGATCTTTCTGCTGTAAGCAAGGAAGAAGATAATATGGAAAGAGACGCAGAGCTGAGAGATGGAAGGAGAGGAAGTGAGTCCTTGTGGTGCAGAACGTCCAGCCCCAGCCCCTGGGTTCCTGCGGCTCTTCCTCCGCGCTGTGCATCACTCAGGATCATTTGCAGCCGCATCCCCCTTTTTTTTTTTTTTTTTTCTGAGCTGGTTTTCATCACGCTTTTGTCCTTGTAACCAAAGAATCCTGACAAACACACAACCCTAGGTCCATGGACCAGTCTGGAACACTGGTCCATGCTCCTTACTCCCCTGGAGGCATTGTTCAGGGTCCCCTCTGACCGTCAGACCAATGATGGGCTTCTTGGGCCGGTGGCTGCATCTGGGCCACGTCAGAGGAGGTGCTTGGAGGCTGGACCCACCGCATCCTCTTGATCACGTCTCCGGCTGCTCCCCCAGAGACTTTCTCATTCATGACAATGACAAGCATTTATGAAACACTGAACTAGATACTACGGGGAAATTAAGGATATGGCTTCTGCCCTCAAGATGTTTACAGTGAAGCTGGAGATGCAGAACTCACAAAGCAATCCATGAAAATGTTACAAGCAACACATCAACAAGTGTGCAAAACAGTCAGATCTAATTTATACCACATGGTTGGGGGTAAATGGATAGAAATGGATTTCCCAGGTAACTGAAAGAACCTTTCTGGTGTGGAGTCCATACTTCCTTGCTTCTCAGACATCCAGGGCATCACCCTGGAAATTTATTCCTGTGCTCAGAGGTAACTGGGTTTTAAAGCTATCTGCCCTACACTGAGTAACCCCACCTCCTCCCTCCGGGTTGAGGGTCACTGTGGCCTCCTTTCCTTTCCCGTCTGCTGTAAGGTACACACAATGTGCTGGTCCTGAGGCTGAGTGCAGAGGCTCACAACTGTCTGTTTCCCGGCAGCAAACCTCTCAGCTGTCCCTGCAGCTTCCCGGACTCAACCCAGCAGCAGAGGCAGCCAGAGGTCTGACCTCCGATGAGACGGCTGTTCCCCATCACAAGCTGAAGACATCACACTGAAGGAAGCGGAGGGGAAGTTCACTCTAGCACAGTGCCTGGCACACAGCAGACTCTCCACAAATATACTGAACGAGGGGCATGTCAAACAAAACCCTGAAAGGCGCAAGCAGAGACAAGGACGTGAAAGGTGTTCCAAGTTCGGGGAATGGCAGAATCAAAGACTGGGGACCCAGCGAACAGCCTGGCTCAGCTCCTAGAGAGCTGGGGACCAGGGACCAGCTGGTGAGCCCGGGAAAGCTGACCATATTTGGTCCCAGAGGGCGGGTCAGGGTGGCCTCCAGCCGCTGAGCCTCTCCCCTCCCCACCCGCCCCCCTCCCCGGCCGTCTCCCCCTTCAGCACCCCTCCCCAGGCCACGCAGAGGCCAGGGGTCATCCCAGGGAGAGCCACGGGCCGCCCGCAGGGCTGCCAGCCAAAAGGAGCAGCTGTTTTCAATGAGCCACTTGGCCCTGAGGCCAGGCCTGGAAATGTCCGAGTCAGCAGAAGCTGCCAGCTCCGCCCTGCGGAGGGGCCAACCCTGGGGACCGGGCATCCCACCCTGCGCCACCCTCTACTAGAGGCTGTGTCCATGTCCCTGCACGCACACTGGACCTGGGGGGCGGCAGGGCATTCCTTCCATGGAGGGCAGGGGAGTCACATGCCTTTGAGGCCCAATACCCTGCCCAACTGTGCAGCAGCCCCACCAAAATCCTGGGCTAGCGTGGGCTTCCGCCTCTACCGTCCACCCTCCAGGCTTTTCACACTCTCCGGCCTCGTCCCCAGCAGCCCTTCCACCCCAGCCAGGCCAAACTGCTGGCCCCCCATCGCTTACAGAGCATGTGACAGAACCGAACACACACAGCCCCACGGAGGCTCCGCGGCTGCCACACGCACGCTTGTGTGCCGTGTCTCTCTCAGTCTCTCCAGCAGCGGTAAACCTCCTCTATGTTTCTAGAGACGCTCTTCTCCCCCCTTAAAATGTCTGTGTTGCACGATGTGATATGCTGTGTTCTATTAAGATGTTAAAGCAAACTCTGGCAGAGAATGGGTTAAGAGATGGGCTCGTCACCTAATACAGGCAAGAGGATGGTGTGAAGGGGGGATGGGAATTCGGGTAAATTCGGAAAGGCAGCTTTCACCCTCCCACGGCTCTGCCTGGGTCCCCCAGGTGGTGCCGGCTGAGGGGAGCTGGCCGCTGGGTCTCTCGGAGACGCAAATCCTCACCCGCCCTGACCTTCCCCCCGTGGCGATTTAAGAGTGTTTGATCTCATGCCCTGCTGTCTTTTGTCTTCTCAGACTAAAGCATCACGATATTTTCGGCCTGTCCTTTCCCAGGCCCCATCTTGTACGAAGGCTAGGAAGGGCGGGGAGTGCCGAGCCCCATTTCGCCTCTAACCTCTGGGGGGACCAGGCACCCCTCTGCTCACGGGCAGCTCCCGCAGCCTCGCTCCCCTGCCTGGTCCCCACGTCTCTTCCTCTACCGGAGCATCCCAGGGGCGGGCCCACCTTGACCCCATCCTCCCTCACGCCCGCCTCCAGGACCCGAGGTGCTGGGCCCCGCCCGTCCTCGGAGTTCCGGGCCTTCGCGGCCGCTGCGCCCGCCCTCCTCCCCAGTGCGCCCCCCCACCTAGGCCGTGCGCCCTCCTTCCGCGATGCGCCCCCATCTCTGCGGCGCGGCGCGGCCCGGGGCGTCTGGGCGCAGACCCCTCCCCCAGCCCCGCCGCGGCCACGAGGTCCGCCAGGCTCCCCAGCCCAGCTCTGCGAACCCCGGCTCGGCGGCCTCCGGCGCCGTCTGCTAGCCCGCAGCCAAAATAAACAGCCCAAAGCCACTTCCTTCCCCGGGGGGCAACTTTCACAACAACGGCCGGCTCCGGTCGTGGCAGGAAGTGGCCTTCTGGGCCAGGACAATCCAACCTCACTGACTAGCCAGCGAAGGGCAGGATCCAGGACCCGCGGCTGGAGCCGGGCCCAGCTCCGCATTCGCCTCTGGAAGGGAGCGCGCGTGGGTGGGGGCGTAGCCGTCCCGGCGCAGAAATCACGCGCCCGCCGCCCGCGCCCAGCGATCACAGCCGGGACAGCAGGGCCCGCCGGCTCGTTAACGCAGGCCGCGCCGGCCTCCGCGGAGCCACACTTGTTTCACTTACCCGTGGGAGTCGTCAGCAGATTATTTCATAAAAGCACGGATAGGAGAGCCCCAGCCCCAGCGCTGGATTAGATGCTCCCTACCTCTGATTTACGATGAGTAAATGAATGAGTGAGAGGATTTATAATAAAGGAGACACCGGGACAAACTGAGAGAGAGCAACTTTTAAACAATTTAGTTTGGGGAATTCCCTGGTGGTGCAGTGGTTAGGCCTCCTCGCTTTCACTGCGGGGGGGGGGGGGGCGGGGAGGGTTGGTTCAGCTGGCCAAACCAAAAAAAAATTTAGCTTTGCCAAAGTGGCTGCAGAAGTGAGCGGGGGGGCAGTAACTTAAAGCTAAAATACTAGAAGCCCCCCCGCCCCCCTACTGCTTACTGCAGAGTCAACAGAAAGGAAGAAAAAATCTCCTTTAGGCCTTTCTGTATTTTCCACAGTGAAGTTTTTTTCAAACAAAGAAAGAGAAACGTGTGGAGAATTAAACTAAAATCTAATGATTTGTTTGTGAGAAATCGAGGTTTCAAATATAAACCACTGGATTCGCAAGAACTATTTTATGAACAATTTTTCTTTTTTTTTTTTTTTTTTGGATGCGTTGGGTCTTCGTTGCTGCACACGGGCTTTCTCTAGTTGCGGCATGTGGGCTTCTCATTGCGGTGGCTTCTCTTGTTGCAGAGCATGGGCTCTAGGTACACGGGCTTCAGTAGTTGTGGCTCGCGGGCTCTAGAGCGCAGGCTCAGTAGTTGTGGCGCACGGGCTTAGTTGCTCTGCGGCATGTGGGACCAGGGCTCGAACCCGTGTCCCCTGCATTGGTAGGCGGATTCTTAGCCACTGCGCCACCAGGGAAGCCCAACAATTTCTAACTAACAGTCTTTAAAATAATATAGAAAAAAGGGTAGGATCCCTCCCCCCCCCCCCCCATTCACACAACACAATGAGTTCCTCATTGGCTAAGTGCCCCTTGAGGGCTCAGGTTCTATCCTTGGCCTCTCCATATCCCCAGAGTTTGCCTGCCATAGTCTGGACTCACGGTAAATGTCGAATGACAGAATGAATATGCACTGGAGGGTCTTAGAATTCATCTTGTCAGTCCTTTAGAATTTGGAAACTGAAACACAGAAAGGTTAAGTGACTTGTCCAAGGACATTCAAACAACTGGAACCATGACCTTTCCATTAGGACTAAACCTTATTCAAGTCCCGAACAGCATCACCCCAGTATCTGCTTATATAAGTTGACCATATCATTTACTGTCTCATGTTGAGAATGAGAAGGGGAGTTACTAATAATTACAGCACTACAACAAGCTTGAGCCAGGGCTGTCCCAGGCAAACTAGGACATACGGTCACCCTGCACTTATGGAAGGAGACCACAAATAATGATACGAGTTAATGTTTACCATGCACTTGCTAGGTACCCGGCACCAGCTTCCCAGGCTTTCTCCTTAATTCTCACAGCAATGCTCAGAAATAGGTAAAATTCCTACCTCCATTTGACAGATAAGGAAACTGAGGTATTAAATAACTGAGAGATCAATCCTCTTGTTAACACAGTTAATAAGGGGCAGAGCAGAGATGGGAGACCAGGAAGACTGGTCAGTTCCAAACAACTATTCCAGGTACTTGAAACTGATAACCCACAGGCAAGTTGCATTTGGCTGTCACGGTATGTGAAAGAAAAGTGAGCGAGCATTGAAAACTGGAGAGATTTCACATAAAAATCTGCATTTCCAGCTTCTCTTGGAAACATTGGGAGGCCTGACAATGCTGAGCCAGTGTGCCTGTAAGACGCCAGTCACAGTTTCTGGGTGGAGCTGCCCACCTGAGGGGGCTCACCGGTTTGCCACAGTCCCCACCCACCCCTTTTGCACCCCCCCCACTCCAACACTGAAGTGGAAGGAGAATGGCCATATGTTATCATGTTGGCACTATTGTTTTTACCAGAGTGGAGAAACATTCTTCAATATCCTGGTCTCTATTAAGAATGACCAGGGGTTCCCTGGTGGCGCAGTGGTTGAGAATCTGCCTGCCAACGCAGGGGACACTGGTTCGAGCCCTGAGACTGGGAAGATCCCACATGCCACGGAGCAACTAGACCCGTGAGCCACAACTACTGAGCCTGCGCATCTGGAGCTTGTGCTCTGCAACAAGAGAGGCCACCATAGTGAGAGGCCCGCGCACCGCGATGAAGAGTGGCCCCTACTTGCCACAACTAGAGAAAGCCCTCGCACAGAAACGAAGACCCAACACGGCCAAAAATAAATAAATAAATAAATAAATAATAAAGGAATTCCTTAAAAAAAAAAGAATGACCAGAGGGTTGTGCCTATTTCAAAACCGAAAAAAAAAAAAAATGTGTGTTGGGGGGTGTCCCCTCTAAATTAGGCTCCACTGCCCAGCAACCACAATGTCCCTGTGACTCGCTGCATTCCTTTCTCGAGACGTGTCTGAAACACAGCACAATATGATTCTGAGAAATCCTGACACGATTCACCACAAGCTTTTGCTCCACTTGCTGGCAGATCCGTGACCTTCTGACGTGGCAACATTCAAGGAGGACTTGTTTGGTTCTCGAAGCAAGGCATGGCACTCTTTTTAAAGTTGTGATGAGAAAAACAACTCCTTGGAGTTGCTGCCTCGGCACTTTACCGTATGACAAATCTGCTCACACCCACAGTCTGGACATTTAGATAAGGGTCTGAGTTTGGGATTCCCACCCGAAGTTCCTGCTTTGCTTTTTGGGGGGCACCTTTTAAAATAACCACTTAAGAGTTGAGCCCTTGAAAAATTAGTGACGGAGTAGGTGGGGGAATGTGGGGTTGACGAGCCAGTGCGGGTGTGCCGATCCCAGTGGCCGGCGGCGGATGGAGCGGTGGGGGAGAGGGCACGATGGGCAATGCCAGAGAGTGGCACTGCGTGGAAAGTGACCCTGGGTCTTCACTGAGCTCATTAAAGCATTCAGTTGCCGAGGAGCCCAAGTAGAAGAAATAGGGAGTTTAGAGCCTGAGAATTTTGAAAAATTAAAGCCAGTTCATGGGTTGATTTTTCTTTTTTTTTTAATTTTAATTTTATTTTTATTATTTATTTTTGGCTGCGTTGGGTCTTCGTTGCTGTGCACAGGCTTTCTCTAGTTGGGGCAAGCGGGGGCTACTCTTCGTTGCGGTGCGCGGGCTTCTCATTGCGGTGGCTTCTCTTGTTGTGGAGCACGGGCTCCAGGCCCACGGGCTCAGTAGTTGTGGCATGTGGGCTTAGTAGTTGTGGCTCACGGGCTCTAGAGTGCAGGCTCAGTAGTTGTGGTGCCCGGGCTTAGTTGCTCCGCGGCACGTGGGATCTTCCCAGGCCAGGACTTGAACCCCTGTCCCCTGCATTGGCAGGCGGATTCTTAACCACTGCGCCACCAGGGAAGCCCTGATTTTTCTTTTCAAGTGGCAGCAAGGAGAAGAACCAGCAGGCTCTGTGGTTCAGGACTCCAGACTTGACACGATATTTTTTGCCAAGCGGGTAATTAATAATGCTTGTGCTACTCAAGCCATAGTAAGTGTGTTATTGAACTGTACCCATCAAGATGTCCATTTAGGAGAGACATTATCAGGGTTTAAAGAATTTTCACAAAGTTTTGATGCAGCTATGAAAGGTCTGGCACTGAGTAATTCGGATGTGATTCGACAAGTACACAACAGTTTCGCCAGACAGCAGATGTTTGAATTTGATGCAAAGACATCAGCAAAAGAAGATGCTTTTCACTTTGTCAGTTATGTTCCTAGTAATGGAAGACTGTATGAATTAGGTGGATTAAGAGAAGGACCCACTGATTTAGGTGCATGTCATCAAGATGATTGGATCAGCGCAGTGAGGCCAGTCATAGGAAAAAGGATACAAAAGTACAGTGAAGGTGAAATTCAATTTAACTTAATGGCCATTGTGTCTGACAGAAAAATGATATATGAACAGAAGATAGAAGAGTTACAAAGACAACTTGCTGAGGAGGAACCCATGGATACAGATCAGGGTAATAACATGTTAAGTGCTATTCAGTCAGAGGTTGCCAAAAATCAGATGCTTATTGAAGAAGTACAGAAATTAAAAAGATGTAAGACTGAAAATATCAGAAGCATAATTATCTGCCATTCATTATGGAATTCTTAAAGACTTTAGCAGAACACCAGCAGTTAATACCACTAGTAGAAAAGGCAAAAGAAAAACAGAATGCAAAGAAAGCACAGGAAACCAAACAAAGAAGATGCTTTGGGGCGTGTACACATTTCTGCTTCTGCACTTATTTTCGAGGAAACCATTAAGTATAAAGAACTTTGAGCAACATCCTAATTGACTCAGCACACGTTTGACAGTAGTCCCAGTTGGTCTCACCTTCAATGCATGGATTCATAACCTCTCCCTGCCTGCATCATGTGCATGTGGTGCATATTAAATACAAGTGGTGTTCAGAAAAAAAGAAATAAAATTAGTGACCTCTGCCCCAACCACCTGGTAAGCACTAGGTGCCTGCTACCCTGCTCTCTCTGTCCTGCCCACTGATGAGCTGGGACTGAGGGCTGCCCTTCCCCTGGCCCATTGTGCCACCAACCCCCCGCCCCTCACCCTGTTTCTGGGATGTATAAGTAACAAATTGTTATTTTTACTTCCTCTGTGTTGGTTTACTGAAATTGTCCCTTCAACCAAAACAATCCCAGGGTTTTCACTTCCCCAAAGTGGGAGCTCGGACGCTGAGGAAGTACCTGCTGACCCCAGTCCATGTAGGTGGCTTGTGCCTCCTCTAACCTGCATATTCTTCTTTTTTTTTATTAATTAATTTATTTATTTTTGGCTGCGTTGAGTCTTCATTGCTGCACGTGGGCTTTTCTCTAGTTGCGGCGAGCGGGGGCTACTCTTCACTGCGGTGTGCTTCTCTTGTTGCGAGCATGGACTCTAGCCACACAGGCTTCAGTAGTTGTGGCACACAGGCTCAGCAGTTGTGGCTCATGGGCTTAGTTGCTCCGCGGCATGTGGGATCTTCCCAGACCAGGGCTCGAACCCTTGTCCCCTGCATTGGCAGGCGGATTCTTAACCACTGCGCCACCAGGGAAGTCCTAACCTGCATATTCTTAATTGAACACACCAGCTCTGGCTTGTCAACACAAAAGTTAAATGAACTTAGAATCTTTTTCGCTTGGGAACCTCTAGGATCTCCCTAAAACTATATGTCAAAGATTAAACACTTGCTGACTTCTGCAATGACAAACCAATGGAACCTTCCTTACCCACACCTTCTTTGGAAGCACGGTGCAGGGCTTAGGAGGGTGGCTCTGGAATATGGACCCACCCAGGTACAAATCTCTTCTTGGGCCCTGGGGCCAGCTGCTTCACTTCTGCAAGCCTCACTTTGGGGAAGACACCAATATGACCAATCTCATGAGTTTCTGGGAAGATTAAGCAAGAAAATGCTTAAAGATGCTTTCTACCTTTAGCATTTGGTAATGGAAGGCCATTATTTTTTGTTTGTTTGTTTTAAATATTTATTTAGTTTTGGCTGCGTCAGATCTTAGTTGCGGCATGTGGGATCTTTCATTGCGACGTGGGCTTCTCTGTAGTTGTGGTGCACGGGCTACAGAGTGCATGGACTCTCTAGTTGCGGCACCTGGGCTCTCTTAGTTGCCCCGCGGCATGTGGGATCTTAGTTCCCCGACCAGGGATTGAACCACGTCCCCTGCAATGGAAGGCAGATTCTTAACCACTGGACCACCGGGGGAGCCCCCATTATTGTTTATTAACATTGAAGGACCTCTGCCCGGATCAGGGCTGTGAGCTCAAGAGTCTGTTTCACAGCAGAGAGCCTGGGAACCAGGCTTAGCAGATGCTGCAATCCGGATAAGAGGAAATGATAAGAGTAAATAAAGCCAAGGACTTGAGTGTTTAAGCTGCTCTTCAGAAGAATTAAAAGAAAAATAAATCCACCGTCCAGATGCAGAGTCCTCCCGCAATTCCCATGGGTGGGTCCCTGGCAACTATCATTTGTTTCTGACCTCTGAGCTTTTGGACCCTCCTCAGGTGCACCTGGAAGGGAGATGCAAGAAGAGGCCGTGGACAGTGTGACAGGGGAAAGGGGGGGGTACTTCTGGGGAGGTCAGGGCAGCATAGGGTATGCTGCTCTCCCCGCCACATTCTGGTTCTGCAGAAATCAACTCCAAGGGCAGTCGTAAAGGGAAAATGAGGTCACAAAACACGCAGCTGGAAGGGAGTGTGGAAGGAGGTGGCGAGGGCCCACGCCACTTGGGGTGGCAGATGCTGGGACAGGAGGAGGTGGGCAGAGTCTGCGTGGGCCCCTCGCTGGGACTCAGGCAGTCGCATGGCAGTGGGGCTCCAAGAATGGGAGGAGGAAAGGGTTGGAGCAGCGCAGGCTGAGAATCTCGTCTAGGAGTTCAGGTTCTGATTCTGCCATTACAATGTAAATGACCTTAGGGTACTCGGTTTTCTTACCTGTGAACTGAGGGTGGGAGGGAGGGAGACGCAAGAGAGAGGAGATATGGGAACATATGTATATGTATAACTGATTCACTTTGTTATAAAGCAGAAACTAACACACCATTGTAAAGCAATTATACTCCAATAAAGATGTTAAAAAAAAAAAATACCCTCCCTGCCTCTCCGCAGCCTGCTGGGGAGATCTACAGGGAGAGATCTATGGGGATATTGACATGATTCTTTTAGGGTCTCTCTCCCCCATTAAATGATTCCTTCAGAGCAGGAGTATGTCTTATCCATTTATCTCCCCAGTTCAGGGCATACAACAGGTGCTCAATACATGTGTGTTTTGAAATTTGTTAAAATTTGCCTTATAGCACAATATGGTCAGTTTTAAAAACGTTCCAAGTGTGCTTGAAAATAATTTGTAATTTAAAGTTTTGGGGCATAGTGACTATATATCTGCTTGTTGAATCAAATCTGCTGCTCATGTTATTTAAGTTTTTTATATCCTTACTAATTTTTTTGGGGGGGGGGTCTACTGGTTCTGAAAGAGGTATCCTCTATCAGTGAATGACAGCAGTATGTCAAATCTCCTATTATGATAGTGAATTTGTCTATTTTTCCCTGTAGCTCTGTTGCTCTATATAATTTGAAGTTAAGTGCACACAAATTTAAAACTTCCTGGTAAATTGGACTTGTTGATATGAAGTGCCCTTGTTTATTTCTAGTAACGCTTTTGCTTTCAAGTCTACTGTATCTGTTATTATATAATTTCCTTTTGGTTCATATTTGCACAGTACATCTCTTCCAATTCTTTTACTTTCAACCTTTTTGTACCATTATGTTTTTTTTTAATAAATTTTTTAAAATTAATTAATTAATTTAAAAAATACCTGAAAAAGTTAAAAAAAAAAAAAAGAAAATTAAGAAGCAAATTCAGTGGAATGCATAATAGGTGTTCCTTGGGAGAATGCTTCAGGTTTCAGTTCATTTCTTCATAAGATGAACGTTCCCACCAAAAGCATCAGAGTAAACATCATGCTTCGTATTTCCTTTCCACTGTTCATACAGCATGCATGTAGGTATAATGCTGATTAATGCAAAAAAATTACAATAGTCAATGACTTTGAATAAGCAGTGGAGGAAGCAAACATTTACTAGATTCCATGAATAAAAACCTCTCTAATAAAGCTTAAGTGGGAGGATAATGGCTCCAGCTACCCTAGCAAAGGAGGCAGAGTCCCCTTTCCTATGAATAGCTGGGCTCATGTGTGATGTTGGGAACAACACAAGCCCATACATCACTCTGAAGTGACAAGGCAAATAAATAGCAATTGAGAAAAAACAAAAAAAACATGTGTGTTGAACTGAGCTGGACCAGGGGAGGTGGAAAGGCAAGCTGTCCTGTGTCCTATAGGCAAGGGTTTAACATCCTCTGAATTGCATCCTCCTTTAAAAGCAGATCATGTACGGACAATGAATAGAAGAGCATAAGGGAAACATCCAATTATTTATTGTGCCAGGAGGTTGGGATTATGTGTAACTTTCTCTTATATTATTATAATGTTTCTAGAGTAAACAAAACTGAGGGGAGCTTCCCTGGTGGCGCAGTGGTTGAGAATCTGCCTGCCAATGCAGGGGACACGGGTTCGAGCCCTGGTCGGGGAAGATCCCACATGCCGCGGAGCAATTAGGCCCGTGAGCCACAACTACTGAGCCTGCGCGTCTGGAGCCTGTGCTCCACAACAAGAGAGGCCGCCATAGTGAGAGGCCCGTGCACCGCGATGAAGAGTGGCCCCCCACTCGCGGCAACTAGAGAAAGCCCTTGCACAGAAACGAGGACCCAACCCAGCCATAAATAAATAAATAGCGTTCCCTTTAAAAAAAAAAAAAAAAGGATATGTTTAAAAAAAAAAAAAAACTGAGGGAAGCGAGACACGGGGCATCTGAAGGTCTTTGAAGGAACCAAACCTCTCTGCATTTCCCACAGAACCCGACTCCTCGCTCAGTGTTCAGTGAGTTTGACTTGCTTTGCCCTGGAAGCTACAAAGGGTCAGATATATACACAAGGCCCATCATCACCACCACTGAGACATCACTCAGACCTCCAATGACACAATAGACTTGATCTACAAAGGAATGTCTGCGAGGGTCCTGCAAACCCTTCTCTCTCCCCACCCTTTCACACGCTTTTCCTGATTTCTTCAGTATATTTTTAGGACCATATTTTTAAAAGTACTGCTCCCACAACCAGCACAGTTCCTCCCTCTCTGATATTAATTGAAAATCAACAGCATGGTTAAGAGAGCTTGGGCTCTGGGTTCAAGGCTGGGTTTGAATTCCTCCTCTTGAACTAGTCATTTGACCTCTTCATCCTTCAGTGTCCTCATCTGTTCAATGGAGGAAATACTCCTGTTTACGGCACAGAACAAGTACTGAGTACCTCGCATGTGCCAGGAGCTGTGCTGGTGCTGACCCCTGAGTGGTTGGCAGGACTGGTTGAGACCACGGATGGAACGACTCACCACACTGCCCCACACAAGTGAGCTCATGGTGACAGCAGCCCTGGGGGCAAGGCTTCTGGAGGAGAATACGGCACCATGCGTCAAAAGCCTTCAAAAACACAGACCTTTGACCCAGAGTTCACTTCTTATGAATTTAACTTAAAGAAATAATTAAGAATCTATGCAAAGATTTTGCTACACAGCATTATTTATAACAACGATTGGGGGAAAATTAATGTCCAACAATATGGCACTGACTGTGTCAACTGAAATACACTCACACGATGGGATACTATGCAGACAACAGTAATCAAGTTATAAGAGTATTTCGACATGAATAGAGGTTCATACTGTAACTGATTTTTAAAAACTGGATGTATAATATGACCTTACTTCTATTTTCTTTTAAATAAAGTAAAGTCTGAAAAGACCTTTGTGCATTCTTGTTATTAAACTTGGGTGTCCAAATCGCCAGGGGTGCTTGTTTACAGAGCAAGTGCCCAGGCCCTACAGCAGACCTACTGAATTAGAATCTCAAGATGAAGGAATATCTGGATTGTAAACAAGGTTCCCAGGCGATTCTGAGGCTCACCAGAGTTTCAGAACCACTGTACATGCCTAAGTGTTAACAGTGGTTATCACTGACTTATGGGATACCTGGTGATTTTTATTTTCTTCTCTTTGTATTTTCTACAATTCACATGTTTGGAAATTAAAAAGAGGTATGACCTGAATGTCCAACAAGGGATAGTTACGGGACATCGGTACAACGGAATCTTACGCAGCCATGGAAGCATTGGGTGGAAATACACTGATGACATATTGACATATGAAAGAATGTTACAAATCAACACTAAAACATCTATGTAAAGTTTTATACAGAGAAAGGAAAGGAGAGGAGGGGAGACACAGTTTGGCATGCCTGTTTCTTAGTGGTGAAATTTTAGGTAACCTTTCTTTTTTGTAACTTTTTCTACCTTTTGAATTGTGTACTATAAATAGGTAACATTTTTTTTTTAATTTATTTATTTATTTTTATTTATGGCCGCGTTGGGTCTTCGTTTCTCTGCAAGGGCTTTCTCTAGTTGTGGCAAGCGGGGGCCACTCTTCATCGCGGTGCGCGGGCCTCTCACTATTCCAGCCTCTTGTTGCGGAGCACAGGCTCCAGACGCGCAGGCTCAGTAATTGTGGCTCACGGGCCCAGTTGCTCCGCGGCATGTGGGATCTTCCCAGACCAGGGCTCGAACCCGTGTCCCCTGCATTGGCAGGCAGATTCTCAACCACTGCGCCACCAGGGAAGCCCTAACATTTTTTACAATCATAAAAATGTATTCTGATCCTGAAAAAATATATATGTAACACTGTCTTTCTGAGGGCCTTGTGGGAGGGAGGGTTAGTGAAACAGAAAAGGTGCTGGTGCGTAAAAGGGGGAAGAGTAGCCTTCCAGGGAAGGAGAGAACTCAGTCTGATCCCAAAGGGCTTTGTAAACCTTACTAACAAGGCCAAGTGTGTGGAGGAGGAGGGGGGATAAAAAGATACTTCAGACATATAGATATAGATATAGATGCCGCAACGCGTGGCTTGAGGGACCCTAGTTCCCCGACCAGGGACTGAACCAGGGCCCTCTGCAGTGAAAGCCCGGAGTCCTAACCATTGGACCGCCAGGGAATAAAAATTTTAAATGAACAACAAACAGGGGAAAGATATTTCTTTTTCTTTTCCCCTATTTGTTGGCCGTGCGGTGCGGCATGCAGGATCTTAGTTCCCCAAGCAGGGATGGAACCCCTGCCCCCTGCAGTGGAAGTGCGGTCTTAACCACTGGACCGCCAGGGAAGTCCCTTGGTTTTTTTTTTTTTTTTCTTGTTTTTGTTTTTGTTTTTTGGGGTGGGGGGAGAGATTTCTAACAAATATGGCAAGAAGCTCATATAGACCAATGAGAAAAATATAGAGACCCAGTAATTTTAAGCCCCTAAGACCTGAACAGATGCGATGTTCAAGAATATGTATGGGGGCTTCCCAGGTGGTGCAGTGGTTGAGAATCTGCCTGCCAATGCAGGGGATACGGGTTCGAGCCCTGGTCTGGGAAGATCCCACATGCCGCGGAGCAACTAGGCCCGTGAGCCACAATTACTGGGCCTGCGCGTCTGGAGCCTGTGCTCCGCAACAAGAGAGGCCGCGATAATGAGGGGCCCGCGCACCGCGATGAAGAGTGGCCCCCACTTGCCACAACTAGAGAAAGCCCTTGCACAGAAACAAAGACCCAACACAGCCATAAATAAATAAATAAATAAACCCAAAGTTTAAAAAAAAAAAGTGCCATTAAAAAAAAAAAAAGAAAAAAAAAGAATATGTATGAACAGACAATTCGTGAAGAAGAAATATCCATGTCTAATGAGGTTATGGAAAAAATGTTTAAAAGCATTTGAGGGCTTCCCTGGTGGCGCAGTGGTTGAGAATCTGCCTGCCAATGCAGGGGACACGGGTTCGAGGCCTGGTCTGGGAAGATCCCACATGCCACGGAGCAACTAGGCCCGTGAGCCACAATTGCTGAGCCTGTGCGTCTGGAGCCTGTGCTCCGCAGCCAGAGAGGCGCGATAGTGAGAGGCCCGCGCACCGCGATGAGGAGTGGCCCCCACTTGCCGCAACTAGAGAAAGCCCTCGCACAGAAACAAAGACCCAACACAGCCATAAATAAATAAATAAATAAATAAAATTTAAAAAAAAAAAAAAAAAAAAAAAAAAGCATTTGAAATACTGGTAATGTTCCTATTTGCTGGATCCGACCCTTGGTTACATGGGTGTGTTCAGTTTGTGAAAATTCATTGAGCTGAACATCTGAACATGGTGTGTTCACTTTCCTGTATTTATATTATACCCCAAGAATGAAAAAATTTTAAAGCAAGGCATGGATAAACACAAAATAGAGACTGGGTGGGAGGAACAGGGATAGAGAGAGAGAAAGAGAGAGAGAGAGAAGCACATAGGCAGATATAAGTATTGTAATGTTCTCTGTCTTGGATTAGGTGGTGGATTCGCAAATGTTCATTATATTATAATGCATACTTTGTTTACAAAATGAAAGAAGACCATGCAGGGAAGCAAACTGGACTGAGTGCCCTGCTCCACCAATCACTAGGTATGTGATCCTGGCTTGCAGCCTATCTGGCTCAATTTCCTTATCCGTGAAATAGAGGAATGTGAGGATTAAAAAATACAGGGACTTCCCTGGTGGCGCAGTGGTTAACAATCGGCCTGCCAATGCAGAGGACACGGATTCGAGCCCTGGTCCAGGAAAATCCCACATGCCGCGGAGCAACTAAGCCCGTGAGCCACAACTACTGAGCCTGTGCTCTAGAGCCCGCAAGCCACAACCACTGAGCCCACGCACCACAACTACTGAAGCCCGCGTGCCTAGAACCCGTGCTCTGCAACAAGAGAAGCCACGGCAATGAGAAGAAGCCCGCTCACCGCAACAAAGACCCAACACAGCCAAATTAAATAAATTTATATAAAAAAAAAATACAGTGCATGTGGAATTGCCTAATACTGACCCTGGCCGACTATACGTGCTCAGTAAGCATTAACGCAGTTTCCATTTCTCTCACTTGTTCTCTCACTTGTGTTATATAGAAACGTCATAAGGTTTTCAAAATGGAGGAAGCCTTCCAAAAGCTTGTCCCCTGACTGCTACCTTTTTGATTTGCATTCCAATCTTGTCCGTATGGACGGCCATTTAGTACTTACAGAATTTCGTGTCCTAGTGTCTCGAAATGCAAACTTGTACTACAGCGTTTGCACCCTCTCCAGCTGTCCCTTCTGTAAACACTCCGCTGATAAGTGCGAGATCAAGAGGTTCGCGTTGGAGGGTCTGTTAATGGAAAGAGCCTGAGGCGGGTGCCTACACCGGCGATCCCGCTCTTGCTCGTGAGCACCCTGAGCGCGCCTTCAGGAAACCCCGCTCTGACGCTGACCCTCCTACGCAGGCCTCCTTGCCTGCAAGTAGCGGAAGCCCAACTCCAACTCATCATTTAAAAAAAACAAGAGGGGCAGGCCTGGAGTGGCTAGGGAAAACTGTAACCAGGGTCTCGGCCAGCCTGGGTCTCAGTGCCTCCCGCCCTGAACCCAGGTTCCACTCTCCCCTCCTGAAGCCAGGCTGTCCCCTCCGTGCTGCACCAGACACTGCAGGGCTCCCTTCGCGCCTGGGAAAAGCCCGCCCCGCCCCCACGAGACTCTGATTGGCCCCGTGGGGTCACGTGCTGCAGGCTTGGGCCAGTTAGGTGATGGGAGTGGGCGGAGGGTGCCACTGGAATCACTTGGTTGGACAGAGAGAAAGTTGTCCTCTGCCACCCCATTGCTGCAAATTACAGACATGCTAGAAAGAAAAATCACCCCTGATAAATAATCAATACATAATATAACAGAATATGACACATATGACTTCTGTTAAATTTTGGTGTGATCTTTACCAATTTTATCTTGTCTCTATGCCTCACATACAAGTTACATTCATTTATATATCACATACACACGCACACCCAAACAAATGTTTTTGAGTCTTGTTTTTGTACTTAATATTTTAGAAAAAGGATTTCTCTGTATCTTTTAATTTTGTAAAAACCATTTTAATGGCTGTATGCTATTCCATGATGTGATATACCACATTCCATTTACTCATTCCCTAGCTATTACTGCTCTTCAACTTGTAAGCAGATTTTTCTTAATTATAAATAATATATTGACCATATTGTTACATCAATCTTTGTTGGCACTTTGCGAAGCATATCTTGCCTTTTTTCTTTATTGCTAGTGATCTAAAACATTTTCCAAAGGCATATTTTGGTATTCCTTCTTTGTGAATTCTGTTCCCAGCCTTTACTGGCTCATGTATTCTAATCTTCGATGCCTTAAAACTAGTGGAGGTTCCTGTGTTTTCTCATTGGCTTATGTGAGCTTCTTGCCATAAATATTCCAGACATCTCCTCCCTGTTTGTTGTTCTTCTAAATTTTATTTGTGACTCCATCTGGTTACAACTTCTCCCACTAAGGGTAACTGCTCTCCTGCCTTCAAACAGCATAGGTCAGTGTTACCCTCTTTTTTGTATTTTATATAGATGGGATCACATGGTATGAATGCATCTGGCTCAGTATTTTTGTGAGCCTTACACTGTCGCATGTGGTTGTAGGTTGCTCATTCTCATTGCTGTATACTACTTAATTGTGTGGAGCCACCATAATTTATCCATTCTATTGTTGATGGGCATTTGGGTAGTTTTCAGTTTTGGGCTAGTTTTCAGTTTTGGGCTAGTTTTCAGTTTTGGGCTACTATGAATAGTACTGCTGTGAGCAACTTGGCTTTTTTAAGAATATAGTTTAGGGACTTCCCTGGTGGCGCAGTGGTTAAGAATACGCCTGCCAATGGAGGGGATACGGGTTTGAGCCCTGATCCGGAAAGATCCCACATACTGCGGAGCACCTGGGCCCGTGAGCCACAACTACTGAGCCTGTGCTCTAGAGCCGCAAGCCACAACTACTGAGCCCATGAGCCTAGAGCCAGTGCTCCGCAACAAGAGAAGCCACTGCAATGAGAAGGCCGCTCACCGCAACGAAGAGTAGCCCCTGCTCGCCGCAACTAGAGAAAGCCCGTGCGCAGCAACGAAGACCCAACGCAACAAAAAATAAATAAATAAAAAATAAAATAAATTTATTTTAAAAATTATTTAAAAAAGAAAAGAATATAGTTTAGGGACTTCCTTGGCGGTCCAGTGGTTAAGACTTCACCTTCCAATGCAGGGGCTGTGGGTTTGATCCCTGGTGGGGGAGCTAAGATCCCACATGCCTCTCGGCCAAGAATCCAAAACATAAAACAGAAGCAATATTGTAACAAATTCAATAAAGACTTTAAAAATGGTCTACATCAAAAAAAATCTTTAAAAAAAGAATATAGTTCCTTACATTATCTACTAAATACAAAGGAGAAAAGGTACTTTTTTAGTGGAGAGATCTGGTAGACATCACATGAACCAATTGATCAAAGTCAGCATCACCAATAAGGGAACAAACTGACAATGTGATACGATGGGAAGGACACATTTGTGTCCCACCCCTGTGGTTTTCTTTCCAAAAATGTTTAACATGAATTTAATGATTAAACAATCAAATTCAGACTGCGAACACTCTACCAAACATTTGATGCCTGAAGTCATCAAAAATCCAGTGTCATAAAAGACAAGAAGGCCAACTATTCTAGATTAAAAGAGGCTGAAGAGACACGACACCAAATTGAGTCCTAGACTTAAACAATAGCTGACATTATTGGGACAACTGGAGAAATTCAAACACAAACTACATATTAGAAAAAACTATAGTATCTGTTATATTTCTTGGATGTGATTATGGTATTATGGTTTTATAGGAGAATGTCTTTGTTTTTAGTTGATACATGGTTAAGTACTGGTGTGAAATGTCACGTCTACAACTACTCAAAGATTCACCACACACACACACACACACACACACACACACACACACACACACAGAGTGAGGTAAAGCAAATGTGACCAAGGATCCTCAGATCCTTAGAAATGAGGTTAAGCATCTATAAAGTTAGAAAATCCTTCCCTCAGGGACCAAGACTGACTGCAAGGCCGTTTCCTATTGAATTCCTATTTGACCAAGCTGCTCTGACTCAGGGCTGTTCTCTCTGCAGTCAGACAGGTTCCCAACCCTGTGTCTGAGATTTCAAAGCAGTCTATTGCTTCCATCTTCCTTCTAACAAACTTAAAAATTGCACCTAAAATGAAATCAGCACACATTTGCCTCTAGAACGTTCCTCTACATTTGGGGCTGGGGGGAGAGGTTGCTCTTCAAATATAAGCTTCAGGAAGGTAGGAGTCATGACTGGCTTGTTCACCATGGTGTCATCAGCATCAAATACCACACCTGGCACATTGTCAGTGCTCGGGAAAACAAAACAGTTAACCAAATGAATGAGAAAATGCATGTCAGTGATCAGACATGCATCTTCAGTTAATTATTACCCGTGTGTGTATATTAGTTTGTATGATTGCCTTGTGGTCATGATAACTTTCCTTCTTACATATATTTCCATGTACTGGCATTAGTTCTTTGTTTTTGGCCACACTGCTGCACCTCATGTGGAATCTTAGTTCCTCCACCAAGGATCGAACGTGCATCCCCTGCATTGGAAGGGCAGAGTCTTAACCACTGGACCACCTGGGAAGTCCCTGGCATTACATGTGTCATTATATTCTATATTTGTCATTTAGAACTACGTAAATTGTCCATCGTGTTAAGATATCTTGATTAGCCATGCTCTTGTTGTTGGGCATCTAGATGGTTTCCAATTTGTTTTGCTACTATAAATAGCACTTCTATGAACATTTTTTTTCTCTTTGGGATTAATGCCTTACAAATTCCCCAAGTGGAATTATGAGGTCAAAGGAGATGAAGGCTTACATATCTAGCTTCTTACGTCTTGTCTGAAAGACTGAATGCTAAAAAACTGAACTAATTTACGTGCTCCAGTCATACATATTAGTTGCCTCACAGCTCTGCCAAGATTAGGCTTTCTATTTTTACTAGTTTAATTACATATTTTTTAAAGTTAATTTCTTTAATTTCTAGTGATCTTTGCACTTTCTACATGACAACTTGCCAGCTGAATTTTCTCGTGATCAGCTGTAAATTGAAACTAAAAATGTTAAATTATAATCCTGTTGTCCAATACCATTTACAAGTACAGATTCATTTTCCCATTAGTGTGTTGCTTCTGGTGTGTCTTACGTTAAGTTCTTATAACAGTCTAAGTCTACTTTTGAAATGTATTCTGGTCCACTGGACTTTTTTTCTGTTTATTTTAATTCAATGTCATATGTTTTTCACGATTGTGACATCATCTAAAACTCTGGAAACTCATTGCCTTTCTACTACTACAAACTCATTGCCTTTCCACTACTACAAACAAAATTCTCATCACAAGAAAAAAACTTTGTAAAGATGTGAGGTGATAGATGTTAACTAAACATTGTGGAGATCATTTTGCAATACGTACAGATATCAAATCATTATGTGTACACTTTAAACTCAATACAATGTTATATGTCAATTACATTCAGTAAAACTGGTTGGTGGGGGGGAGCTCTTTGGAACACTTGTCTTTTTTTGTTTGGTTCAATACATATTTACTGAATGACAGTGTCCAAGGCTGGAAGCTGTGCAGGGTTGACAAAGCCCTGCCCCAGAGGTGCTCACAGTCTGGGAGGGGAGGAAGGGGCTCCACCAGGCGGGCGGCAGCGATGAAATGGCAAAGGAGTCTGGGGAGAAAGTCTCCTTCCAGCTGAGGCTGCAGGTATGAGGGAGGACCCGGAGCCACACCTGCGGAGCCAGACGCTCCTGGCCAAGCTAAAAGCGGGAGCGGGGGCCGCACTGGTCAGGACTCAGGGCACCTGAATTTGACTTGCTCAAGGGTTTGAAGAGAAAGGCTGGAACCTGACCATGGAAGGCCTCAAATTCTCAATTCAACTCTGTTCTGTTGGCGATTAAATCCGCCCTTTTGGATCACAAATCTGGCAACAATGTGGGCTCTGGACTGAGGATGGAAGCCAGGAGGCAGAGACTGCAGATGCAAACCACATCACAGAGGCCAGAGGGAGAGAAAATTTTCAAACAGTGTCCATCAATATGGAAGCAGCTAAAGAAAAAAAACACAGTACATCCTTCCTACCAACTACTGAGCACCATTAAGAATGGCACAGCTCTGAAGCCTGTAATGGAAATGCCATGAATATTATTAAATAAAATTTATTGTATTATACAGTATAAAATGTGGTTCTGTTTGTGTAAAAGGAGTATTTATATGGGTGTATATGCATAAAGAACGGAAGATTACGCCGTTTAAAAAACTACTGACAGGGCTTCCCTGGTGGCGCAGTGGTTGAGAATCTGCCTGCCGATGCAGGCAACACGGGTTCGAGCCCTGGTCTGGGAGGATCCCACATGCCGCGGAGCGGCTGGGCCCGTGAGCCACAGCTACTGAGCCTGCGCGTCTGGAGCCTGTGCTCCGCAACAAGAGAGGCCGCGATAGTGAGAGGCCCGCGCACCGCGATGAAGAGTGGCTCCCGCTTGCCGCAACTGGAGAAAGCCCTTGCACAGAAACGAAGACCCAACACAGCCAAAAATAAACAAACAAAATAAATAATAATTAAAAAAAAAAAACTACTGACAGTGGTTACTGTTAGGGTGCGTGTGGAAGGAAGGGAGGACCTCAGATTTTTTACATGTTACCCCTGTATGGTCTGACCGTTTTCCACCGAGCATGCATCATTAAAACTGAGGCTATCAACAGCACCCATGCTACAGGGTGAGGCCTGCAAAGGGGCACTGCATTTAGTAATTAGGAAGCCTCATTACCAGGACTGCTGGGAGGCAGCTCCTTAGGAGGCAGGTTACGGTGAGGCAGGATGACAGGCGGCTGGGTATGCATTGCAAGGGCAGAGTCCAGGGAACTCAGCTCTGAAAGGAAGTTTAGCTGAAGAAGCTTCATGATGAAAAGAAGCAAAAAAGGAGGGAAGTAAATTGAGGGGCCTGAGGGGTAAGGACAGGTGAGGATGGATTTTTTTTTTCTTTAGGATTTAAATTTACTTTCAGAAAAAGTATGGTTACTTTTAGGCACTTATGGTATGTCATCAAGCAGTAAAGGGTAATCAAAGACCTACTTTGATTAAAAAAAAAAGTGGCTGTAGCTAGGGCTTTGTATGTTGAGGATTGTGTCTTTTTCATGTTTAAGTCCCTTGATATTCATGTTTTCTCTTCCTAATAATAATAAAAATAGCAATAATTTAATATTATTTGTTAAGAAGTGACTGTGTCCAGCACTGTACCACGTAACTCATACATATATTGTCATTTCTTACGATATCCCAACGAGGGGCTATTATTTTATTTTTCCCATTTTACAAGTGAAGAAACTTGAGCCTCTGCCCGAGGTCACGCAGCTGGCGAGTGGCATTAATTACAGCCCCACCGACCCTGTCCCGATTTACATCTGAGACTGAGGAGGCGGGGCGTTCCCAGCCACGCCCCCTCCAGCCTCAGTCTACAGTGGGGAGCGCCGTGTCCGCCTCCCGTTCCAAACACTTTCTGAGGATGTCGGGAGAGGCTGGGAAACTGGCTTCTTGTTTTTCCCTGTAGGAGCTCCAAGCCCACCACGGCAGCTTCTCACCATGTCCTTCTAGAAGTGACCCCCAAGAAAAAGAGAAAAAAGGCAGCCTCTCCCTTCTGGGGCTTATCCCCGTGTCCACCCTCTGGGAGCTTGTGTCCCTTTAGCCCAGGTGAGCCCAAGCGGCAGTGACCAGGACCCCTCGGTGTCCTTCTCAGGATCCTGAGTCTTGACGGAAGGGGCAGTGGCCCCCAGGCAAGAAGAGAGGAAGGGCATTCCAGGCAGAGGGAGCGGTGTGTGCGAAGGCCTGGAGCGAGGGGGGGCAGTGAGGGTTCAGGGAGGAAGGAGCGGCGCGCTACGCTACGGGGGAGAGCAGGGAAAAGGCGTGGGGGGCTGGGTGACTGGGAAGAAGCTGAGGTTTCAGAGCCATCGTCCTGCAACAGAGCCAAGGCTTTTGCGGGGGCAGGATGCACAGTCAGAGGTACTCAAGTGGGGCGGGGAGAGCTGAGGAGAGGCAGAGAGCCTGGGCTCAGCCAGGCAGGATGGAAGGAGTCTACACGGTCAAGGGGCTCGGGAGAGGGGACAGAGGGTCCAAAGAAGAGGGGGAAGGGCAGGAAAGAAACTAACCACTGGAGTTCCACATGGAGCCACAGGTGGGGGACCAACCCAATCTGTCCTCTAAGAGGCTGGAGCTGGCTGAGGCCGCAGATGCCACTACACAGCCTTCATTCCGTCTGCCTTTTCAGGACACAGCCCCTAGCTGAGGCGTGACTGGGATCTGCAGTGCCCGGGGTGAGTTCCAAGAGCTGCATCACCGCTCAAAGGCCCCCCCCACCGCCCCAGATTTATAGGATCCAGTCACGGGAAAGCGGCACCCCGTCATCTCATGAAGGGCTAAACCGGAAGGGACACTTCCTGTCAGCAATGCCCAGGCCCTCCAAGTCCAGGGACCCCCACAGGAGGTGCAGGGGAGGTGGGCTCACAAGAACAGGCCGCAGTCACTCCTTCCCGCAGCACCGCGCAGGCTCGGTAAACATCCTCCTACTGACTGGATGAACAAATATGAAATCCCTGACCGGAGGGAAGCGGGGCTCCTCCTCCATCGGGCCCCTTCAGTCCCTCAGGAGCAGGCACCTCAGACCCCCGAGGATACTGAGGGGGGGCTCTGTCCCTGCATCTGGGGCTCCATCCCTGCGTCTGGGGGCCCTGGGGCTGGGGAAGAGACAAGCACCCAGACAGCTGGGGTGTAACAGAGGGCCGCCCACTCTACCCCCTTCCCAGGGTTCCTCTCAGGAGGACACATTGAGAGGATGTCCTAGAGGACTTGGAGCTTTGGGGGAAAGCCCCTAAAGTAGAATTTTCCAGCCTTTCCTAACACACACTCCGGCAAAGTTCATTTTACGGAGACGCAGCGTGGTCTGGTACCTAAGTGCTCAGGCTCAGTAGCCACACCTGGGTTCGAATCTCGCTTTCACCTCTTTCTAGCCATGTGTTCTTGCGCAAATGACTTAACATCGCTAGTCTGTTCACCGGCAGTGTGTGAGATGGGTGATAACACATCCCAGGGTTGTGAAAGATGGAAGAGCCCTTGTCCTACAGTATGCCACACAGCACCCAGAGCATTAAGAATGGGAGCCACTGCGGTTACCACTTCATCCCTCTGAAGGGTGCAACAGGGTTCCTATTTAACGCTTAAATTAGTGGTGAATCCAAATGAATGCTCTTCTGAGAACTTCATGGTGCTTCTGAAATCATCTCACTGGCCCAAATCAACCATACCCTGCAGGCATCAGGAAACTGATGAGATTTCCCTATTGTGAACAATGGGGACCAAGACCCTGGCCTCCTCCTCCCCTGCCTGCACCCTCAACTTGTCCAGGTCAACCCAGCAGAGGGCTGGATCTCAGCACTAACCACAGCTCAGCTGGGCACTATCTCAGCCCTGGCAGCTCACAGAAGGCAAGCGGTTGGAGAAAGGAAGACTGGGTGGAGGGGCAGTAAGAAAGCTCTGAACTCCATGACTCACCAGAACCTGGGCCAGAAGTGCAGGCCATCTGTCCGGCTGACTCTGGCAGCAGCAGCAAGTACCTGCTGCCTTTCCAAAGGGGTGCCTCCCTCCCTGTCCTTTAGACAGCAGGGTCTGTCCCCACAGCAAGATCTCCCAAGGTCTCCTCACTCCTGGACCTGGATATCTGATGCCTGGGGCTCCCAGCAACCCTCTTTCCAATCTGCACCTCATTCCTCTGGTCAGAAGCTCCCAGGGGTTCTCCAGGGCTCCCCACCGCCAGCCGGCAAGTTGCTCCCCCACCTTGGCCTCTGGGAAAGCTGGCCAGTTTCCTCTTCGCTCGAGCTTCTCCCCCACCTCACTGAGGAACTCTCCACCTCAGCCCAGCAAGCTTCCACAGAATCCCCAGCACAGCCCAGGCCGCCTTGCCCATCTCGCCCTCTCTGCTCCCCTCCCCGTGTCTGCAAAGCCTGGCCCCTCCCAGCCTCCCTCCCGAGGGCCTTGGTGACCCTTTGCCCCACACAGTTTCTTCTGCTTCTCTAAGGACACAACTTACACCTCCCCTGTACCTTCCCTCCTCCCCAAGTAGTTGGCTCAGCATGGAGCAGTGAAGGATACAAAAATGCATCAATACTGCAATTAACAAAGAGGCCTTCCAGCTACAAGCTTTGCAGGGTGCCCCTCTGGGTACTCCACAGCGGGTGGAGAAAAGATGGATTCTGCCATTCCACACCAAGAAGGCGCTGCTGCCCTGCCGCCCCCAAGGGGCTCTGCGGTGCCCCATCCTCTTCCCTACTGGTGGTCAAGAAGCCACCACGTGCACGTCACCCCCACGGTAAGTTTCACCCCAGCAGCACTGGCCTGCCAAGCCGAATCCTATCTCCCACGAGCATTTCCTGGGGCCATCTGGAGCCTGGTGCTGATAAACTCTTTCCAGTGACCACCCAATTCGTCAGGTACAGGGGGACGAGGAAAGAATTCGGCTAGAAGAGGAGTATTCTGGGCAGAGGGAACAGGGCAGGGACAGTACCTGCAACAATTTCAACATCCTCTTGCTCAGCTGCTGCTCTGGAGACCAGGCTATCCCCACCCCACCCCACCCCCGCCCTCATCTCCAGCTCCCCTCCATCCACCCCTGCCCACACCTAAGCTTCTCTGGGGTGATCAGTGCATTGCCCTGGAGACTGGCCTCTCCGAGGCTATGGGGGACACAAGCCCAGGGACACAGCCTGAGGAAGGGCAAGGGGGGCCTGGAGGAGACCCAGAGGCAGAGGGCCACTCCAGGCATCCTCCCTGACCTGGCTTCTCACCAGGCATTTCCAGCTCCCTCTGTCAAAGGCTCCATAGGGGAAAAGGCCGAGTCAGCACTCTGGCCACAACTCTCCCAGGGCCTGGCTTTACAATGTGCTCTGGGGCTCTTGGAATGGCCATGCTCCTCCACCCCTCCCGCCCAGCCTGCCTTCACAGAGGAGTAAGATGCAGGGAGGCAGGGGAACAGCCTGGGTGCCTGGACCTGCAGTGGATAGGGAGGTACTTCCTGGTTTGTGTTTGCCTGACATTCAGTTCCGGGTGGGTCTGGAATTCAGCAGAGGGGCTCTGCCCGGTGTGAATATGCATCACCCGGCCCCCAGCTCTCCCATCGGCACAATCGGGCACAATCCGGGCACAATCCGAGCAGATACGTGTCTTGGTCGCCTACGTCACGCCATCAGTGGGGCAGGCCAACCCAGCAAGCACTGGCTGTGGCTAGAGGCCCCAGATCCTCCAGGGGGCTGTCTGGACTTGGCACAAAACTGCACACGCTGCACTGACTGTCCCCTTTCACTCAGCCCCCTCCCCAAATGAAACGTAAAGCAAGACCAAGCTTTATAGGCCCAGCAATGGGGCTGTAATAACCACACTCCCTGGCAGTTCCAGCTCTGACTCCTGCAAGCCCCCCAGGAAGTAGATCTTTCCCTTTCCCTCTGGGATTCCTGGTGAGGAGTCTGTCTGTCCCCACACTTCACTGTCATCCTTTGAAAGACCAGCAGAAAGAATGCACAGCTTTGGGTTTTTGTTTTCTGTCGGTTGGGTATTTGCATCTTTAGCAGCTTTTTTGCCGCCCAAGATCTGTCCATTCTGGAGGGGTGCCAGCTTGGCCAGGGCCGCCCACACAACACTACACCACACACACACACACACACACACACACACACACACACACGCACGCACACCGTGCCCAGCCTGTCGCTGCATCCTCCTGATGGCACAAAACTGCCCCACAGAGCTCCATTCAACTGGTGCGGATGCCGCATGCCACAAGCTGTCCTTGAAGACCAAGTGTGGAAAAGAAAATACAAACATCCCCGAGGTGCCGGGAAAGGCAAACAAGCCCTTACGAATAATTCAAAAACAACAGTAATGCATCGGTCCTGGAGCAAAGCAAGGAGCCCGGCCTGGAGCCTCCTCTGGTTTCGTCGGACGCGCCCTGCCTGTCCCCGGGCCCAGGGCAGGGCCGGCGCCGGGTGGTCCCAGAGGGCGGGCGCGGGGGTCCTCCCGGAGCCCGCCCTCTTCCTCCGAGGCGGCTCGAGACCCCCGGGCTCCCCTCCCCCGCCGCCCGCCACATCTGGTTCCACTCAGATCCTCCCCCCACCTCCAGGCGCGCTCCTCCTCCCTTCTCCCCCGCTTTCAGAAAAGCGGAGACGATTTTTTAAAACCCAGTCGCACACGCACACGCACACACACACACACTTCTGGGGGGGAAAAAAAAAAAAGGAGGGAAAAGTCGGGAGAGGCCCGCTTCCCGGCGCTCCCCTCGCCCGCCCCCGAAGTTGGCCAAGCTGGCAGCGCCTTACCCGAGAGGGCAGCGGCGGCGGCCCCGGGGCGGCCGACGTGCAGACCCCCGAGGAGCAGGGCGCAGCGCAGCAGGTGACGAGGCCAGGGCGCGGGAGCCGGCCGGCCGGGCCCCATGCCCGCGGCGTGGCGCTAGGGGACGCAGGGACCGAGGGCGCACGGGCGCGGCGCGCGGTGGCGGCCCCGGCGCTGGGCTGTGGTGACCGCCCGCGAGGGGCTCGCGTCTTCCTCCGGGTCGGGAAGAAGTGATGCCTCCCGGGGCGAGGAGGGGAGGAGGAGGGAAGGAGGCAGGCCGGGCGGAGGGAGGGCGGAGGGAGGAGCGCAGAACCCGGGAGGAGGGTTTGAGGGGCAGAGGGGAAGGGAAGCGGGCAGCGTGGGAGGGGAAGGGGAGGAGGAGCGGGCAGGCGCGGGGCCGGGGCCGGGGCCGGGGCCGGGGCCGGGGCCGGGGCCGGGGCCGGGGCCCGAGAGACAGCGCCGAGAGGGAGAGGAAGGGGAGGCGGGAGAGAAGGATCCGCGGGGTCGAGGAGGACCCCGGCGTGCTCTCTTTCTCTCGCTCTCCGCTTCCCTGTCTCCCCGCCTCGCCTTCCCTCTCTTCTCTGTCCGGGCCTGGAGCCCCAGACGCTGCGTCACAACTCCCCGGCTGGCGCGGGCGGGGAAGCAACTGCAAAACTTTCCGCAAACTTCACCGCGTGGCGGGACGTGGGCTGCACCGCCCGACTGGGCGGGGCGGTGGCGCGCGGCGGACCCAGGCGGCCAGACCCCGGCCCTTGGCACCCCCTCTGTCCCGCCTCTTTCTGCCCACGTCTCCAGCCCAGCCGCCAAGCGTCCGCTACCTCCGCGCCTAGGAGGACCCCTCCCCCGGTCTGATGGGGAAGGGGCGGAGCCCAGGGCTCGGCCACCCGGGCAAAGATTGGGGGAGGGGGAGGTAGGGTCCCTGTGCCGTGTGCGGGAGGGCAAACACTTGCAAGTGTTGTTTTAGCATTTGCGTGACCCCCGTGTCTGCGTCTCTGGCGCAAAGCGGTGTTAGTGCTTTTGCTAGATGGGGCTGTATCCAGAAACCCAGGGAAAATCCGTCCACTGGACGTCCCAAAAGACAGACATCATCACTCTCACCAGCAACCGGACTGCTGACGGGTCGCAAAGGACCAAATGGAAATTTCATAAAAGAGAAGACAAGCCACAGTTATTTCGTATTATGCAACAGGTCACTGCAGCGCAGAGCACTGAACTGAGAGGATGTTAAGAGTCTAGCCCCACCTCTGATTCCTTGAGCGACCTTGAAAGTTACTTGGGATGTCTGGGCTCAGAGCCGGCCTGCGACATTTAGAGACCCTAATGCGAAGAAGATTCACATTCTCCCACCACGAGTAATCAAATAAAAACACTATGAAACTGTAATATAAATTTTATTGTTTCCTGTACTGTCCACCTCAGTGCTATTTTTGGAAATAACAAATTCAATGTTTTTTCTTTTTACTACCCTTGCCTTGGGTAAATCTTTCCCCATCGCTGCAATGAGGGTATGGGGCCAAATATGCTCACTAGCTCTCTCCATCCCTGCTGGGCTGAGATCCTTTGCAAATATCAACCTAGAGGCTGCAGGACCCCAAAGTGAGGGCCCACTAAAATCCCCTAGAGTCCCCTGGGAAGATTCCTCCTATCCACACTTTGGCCCTAAAAAATGGTTAGCAGTCAGGCCAACAAAGCCCTTGGCACTCCACAGCTAGCTTGGGCAGGTCTGACAGACCTAAGACTGCCCTTTAGCACACATCTTGATGTGGCATGTCCTGGGATCCCAGCGCTCCGCGGGTTATTGACCACGCTGGGGCTGCTGCCTCCAAGATCATCCTCTTGGTGCCCCCTTTCTCACATTATTTACAAAGGGGTTCAGGATTTGCCAGCTTCAGCTAAGCTGCCCTCTCTTTCTTCCTGTCTGAGCAGCCAAAACACAGGAAGCTTCTTCTCTAAGTCATCTTACAGGCGTCTATCTGCTTGCTTATCTCTGGATGTGCTGGCCACAGTTCTCACCAAGGAGTCCCCTTGTCGCTGGAAGGGAACTCAGGCAGGGCTCCCAAGGAGGCCTCCAGATTCTGGAACAGGGTTGGGTCTCTCTTCCCCACCAGCCCAAGTAGGTTTGGGCATTCCTCCCACCAGCAGGGCAGAAGCTGACTACCTAACATCACCAGTAAATCACATGGGTCCAGAAAGTCCACCACCCGCCAGCACGGTGCCCTGAGCGCCCAGTACACAAGAGATGTTCTCATTTCTTCGTTCACCCATTCAACAAGCACTGGTGGCTAGCCCTGGGCTAGCTGCTGGGGAACAATGACGAGCAGAGTCGCAGTCCTAGAAGAGTTTTGTTTAGTGGGGAAAATGACACAATTTTTGCCATATTCCAGGCGGAGAAGACTGCCACGAAAGGGCTGAGGAGCATGGAAGTATGTTGCGCTACTAGCAGGGGCAGATGTTTGTTCAAGTCTCTGAGGCCCTGTTCTAGTCTCTGCCGAGGGTGAGGCTTCCTGCTCCAGCGTGCCAGGGTTACGCATTGTATTCTGCTGATTGTCTGGGCCCACGTCCGTGGCCACCATCTGTCTTAGATCTTGAGCTTGCAGGGCAGAGAGCCAGCGACGTCTGGGCAATTCTCCCTGTGGAGAGTCCAGCCCAGTCCCCCACCGCTTAAAGATCCTGTGCAGCATCAGTTGTCAGTGGAAGGTGGTCACAGTCTGCAAGAGTGTTGGGTGTTGTGAGGAGGTTGGGGCTTTCAGAGGGACCCCCTCATCAGCACCCAGAACCTCATCTACTTCCAAAGGGTCAGTGTCCTCTGTGCCTACTGCCTCCTCATCGTTCCTGTTAAAGCTCAAACAGCCATTTATTGAGGGCCTACTGTGTCCCAGGCATCAGGCTAGATGCTGGGGACTTAGCCAGTCCAGGGGATTTTTGCCAAGATGATATTCACTATAATGGAATCGATACTGAGAAATGGCTCTCGCTCAGCAGCAAAGGCACTGTGGGTCTGCTGATTTCATCAGAACCAGTTTAGAGGAAGGAGCACAGACTTTGGAGTCAGAGAGACCTGAGTTAGAATCCTGACGTTCCCAGTTACTTGCTTTGTGACATGCAGTGAGTTACTGAAGCTCTCAGTGAGGTCACAATTCGTATTTGTAAACGGGGTAACAATTCCTATCTTGTCCTGAGAATGAAATATTTTGTGCAAAGGGAGGGCATGGCCCCTAGATAAAGACATTCAGGAAACGTCAGTACCCTCCCTGCTTCCCATCTTCCTCTGCTGTTTGGACATCAGGGTTATCTCCCTTACTCCCTACCCTGCACCCTGCCTACCTTTCGACCCCACCCCACCGGCCGGGAGAGCTGCACAGGTCAGTTTGATCAGGATTGCAACACGATGTTTTCCTTTGCCTGAGAGAACAAGACAACCTCCCCACCTGCTCTGAACATCTCCATGTTTAACTGTACGTAAAAATGGTGTTCTGAAGTGTAAACTAAACCGGGTAGAAGCAGCTCTCTGCCCACTTCTGCTGGCTAATAAACGCATGTCCAGAAGTAGTGGGACGAGTCCAGGCCTGGGGGTCGGAGTTGAGCTGGAATTCCAGCTCAGCCACCCACTATCCAGGTGCCCTCCAGGCAAGTCACTTCCTTTCTGAGTCTCAGGAGCCCTTTGACGTACACATTTTGGGATCATTACTCACTGTGCTTAGGGTTCCTCTTGCATTAGTCTCTTCTTCCCTGGTTCTGGACCTCAGCAGCCTCTCCGGCCAGAGGGTGCCCAGGGGAGCAGAGCCCGTGGACACTCCTGGCAGCCAGGCCTACAACAAAAGCTTAGGAGAGAGGAACACAAGGCAGGAAGAATGCAACTGGATGGCCAAGTAGAATAGCAGAACATGAAGAAAGGAAAGAGGGACTTCCCTGGTGGTCCAGTGGTTAAGAATCCACCTTCCAATGCAGGGGACGCAGGTTCAATACCTGGTCGGGGAACTAAGATCCCACATGCCACCGGGCAACTAAGCCTGCATGCCCCAACTACTGAGCCCACACGCTCTGGAGCCCACGTGCCACAACTAGAGGGAAGCCTGTGTGCTGCAACTAAGACCCGATGCAGCCAAATAAATATTTTTTAAAAAGAGTCTGATCAACTAAAGGCTCTGGCTAATTAGGTGGCAAAATCTGATAAAAGAAAGAAAATGAAAGGGAAGAGAAGAGAAAAGAAAAGAAAGACAAGGTCAGTCCTTACCTGAGGCAACTAGGCTAAGGGCGTATGAACCCCAAGGAGCATCTAAAATTTTCCCCACCCTGCACCTTTCCAAGCCAGGGGAAAAGTCTGGCCAAGCCTGGGGCTGGTCTGGGCAGATCCCAACCCTTCCGCCTTCTCCCTGGGCTCCTGCACCTCAAACCCTTGGCTCTCCACTCAGGCAATCTGCCCTTTGAGTCCCCCCTTGTCCGCAGCACTGAGGACCTGAGACGGAAGGAAGAAGGCAGGCTTGGGGTTCAGACACACCCAAGTTTCAAGGTTTGGCTCCACCTCTTCCAGCTGCGTGATCTTGGGACAGTTCACCTAAAAGAACTATTATTTCTCCCAGGACTTCCCTGGTGGCGCAGCGGTTAAGAATCTGCCTGCCGGGGGATTCCCTGGTGGTGCAGTGGTTGAGAATCTGCCTGCCAATGCAGGGGACACAGGTTCGAGCCCTGGCCTGGGAAGATCCCACATGCCGCGGAGCAACTAGGCCCGTGAGCCACAACTACTGAGCCTGCGCGTCTGGAGCCTGTGCTCCGCAACAAGAGAGGCTGCGATAGTGAGAGGCCCGCGCACCGCGATGAAGAGTGGCCCCCGCTTGCCGCAACTAGAGAAAGCCCTCGCCATAAACGAAGACCCAACACAGCCATAAATAAATAAATAAATTAATTAATTAATTAATTAATTAAAAAAAAAACAAAAAAGATCAGCCTGGAAAGTGTGAGGGTCACAGAGAGTACTTCCCATGCTTATAAAAAAAAAAAAAAAAAAAAAAAAAAAGAATCTGCCTGCCAATGCAGGGGACACGGGTTCGAGCCCTGGTCCGGGAAGATCCCACATGCTGCAGAGCAACTAAGCCCGTGCGCCACAACTACTGAGCCCGCATGCCACAACTACTGAAGCCCGTGCACCTACAGCCCGTGCTCCACAACAAGAGAAACCACCGCAATGAGAAGCCCGCGCACCGCAACGAAGAGTAGCCCCCGCTACCACAATTACAGAAAGCCCGTGCGCAGCAACGAAGACTCAACACAGCCAAAAATAAATTTAAAAAAGAAAAAAAAATTTCTCCAACATCCACATTACTGGGGAATTTTATGGCTGTCTTCTCCTGGTCTACCCCATCATGGCCACAAATATAACCTAAAAACAGGTCTGCCCACTTTCCCTAGGCTCTTTCCTTTACTCCCTCTTATTGGAGGACACTGAGAAGGGCCCTCCACTCCCAAAAGGGCAGCTGAGTTTGTACCCACTCACTTCGAGCCTGAGGCCTGGATTAGAAAACTTCCTTTGAAGGGACTCCAAACCCCAGCTTCTTCTTCCCCAGGGAACAGGAGATAATTACCTCATGACCCCTTCCAGGAAGCAGGACATGCAGACTTCCTCCCCGTGCATCTAGTTTGGATGCGCCGCCCAGTTGCAGGAGTCACCACAGCGATGCCCACAGCTAACAGCAGGGCCCCAGGGCAAGCGCAGAGCAGGGGGCTCACAAACCCAATGCCTCCAGGATCCTCACTGGCTCCTGTGTCTACCCAGGAGGCTTCAGCAGGTCAGAAACAAGCTGGCCAATGGAGGCTGAGAGAGGAGTAGAGGTTGGCCTCAGGCACCGCCACAAACAAGACGGGGCGACAGAGCTGAGCTGAAGGACGCAGTTCCCAAAACCTTCCTTCTACTGCCCTACCCAGCTGGTGCCAGAGCAGGCAGAGAGGGATGTCGCATCACCCTGTCTGCTCTACGGGGCCCTCTCCCAACCTGGAGGTGCAGGTCCTCTTAGCCTGTCCTTGCACTGAGGACAGGGCAAGCCAGGAGTCGAGGCCTGCGCTGGTCCACAGCTCTAGCTGGGCCAGCTGCTTCTGCATCCCTCTCTTCACGAGGTCACCTGAGGCTTCAAGAGGGAGGTCCTGACTCCCAATTCCCAACTCAGGAAGGACAGGCAGGATGAGGTTTTCTCCAGTCTCCGTACTTGACACTCCAGATGCAGGGCTGGGCCCAGTTCCTGCCCCCAGTTTTGTGTGGCCCTCCCAGATCCTGACCGAAGGCAGAGCCTCCCCTGGCGGAACAGAGCCCCGCATGCAGGTGGCTGCACCCAGCTGGCCCAGCACCCGCACTCCAGCTGCGAGACGGCCAGACCCTTCCACAGCCCCCAGCGAAGCAGCAGCAAGCACAGGCTGGGGCACCAGTGGCTGGTGACCAGCATTTTTAAGATGAAGTAAAACGGTAAATATCAGTGCATTGCACATGAGCTAAGTTCTAGTGTGTGAAATGTGCGTTGGGTTGAGATGTTAAGGGTTTCTTTTTGCGGCTTGCCATCAAAGAAATTTGAAAAATACTGCTGTTGAAGAGCTGGAACCAGCTACACAGGCTCCCTGGCTGTCCCTGCCCAGCTCCAATCTGCTCACTCCCTGACCAAAGACCTGCATCCAACACACTGCCCCGACCTCCTCCTCGGTCTCACGTCGAAGGTCTCTCACCCCCACCTGTCCAGCCCAACTTCCCCTTCCAGGAACTGTGCTTCAGCAGGCCAACGACCCGTCGTTCCTTTAGCCACGCCCTGGGCTCACACACACACACAGACACACGACAAGGCAGAGAAGTAAGGGAGAGGTGTTCAAGGTGCTGTGAGAGCCCAGAGGAAGGAAGGCTGAAGGGGATGCTTGAGCTGAGTTTTCAAAGATGCTCAGATGACCAAGTCCTGGAGGCATGAGAGTGCAGGGAGAGATCTAGGCATGACAGACACTTCATGGCAAGAGCACAGAATGGGTGAAGGACCCTTTGCTGCAAACACTGCCCTTCCTCACTCTCTTTCATTCTGCCCATCTTTCAAAGCCCAGTTCAACGCCATCTCCCGAATCCCCAGGAACCTCATCTCACTCATGGAATTCATCAGCTCCAAGCTTACATTTATTACATGTAGCTACTAAATTATAACGCAGGAGCCAAGTCTGATGTACCTTTTTACACCCCACACAGCCTAGCCCAACGTATTAGAAACAGAAAGCTCTCAAGAGAAGTGTTTTGAGTGGACGCATGAAGTTTAGAGCTGTGACAACTGTAGCTCAGTGTGTGTGAGTGCCTGGCCCAGGGTCGCAGAGCATGCAGTCTTCACTAGGAGCTCTCCTGTTGTCTTGTTTTAAAGAGACCAAAACCAGGCCCAGTTCTGTCTGGTTCACGTGGGCTGAGCAGCAGGGTTAGCATTAAGGTTGTGGGCAGGGTTCTGGGAGTCTGTAGATGTGAAGAAGCAATGGCTCCTGAAATTAATTTGTAGGGAAAGACCTTCCTTTTCATGCATGCCCTTCTCTTAGGGCACAGGGCTGAGTCTGACTCTAGGACAGTCTTCCTTCTAGAAACAGGCCAGGGCCCACCTGCACTGGAGGGCCTTCTGTGTCTTGCAGACACCTCTCCAAGGGCCCCTGTGACTCAGAGGAGGCATCTAGCAACACCCTCTGCTTTCTACTTTTTCAGTTGCTGAAAACATCTTTACATCTCTCGCCCCCTTCAAGACTTACAGTGACCATGAGCAGTCAAGACAAAGGGTCTGATCCCCACTTGTCAATTAGGACACAGGAACAGGGAGTTACAGGATTTTTCACTTCCTCATCTACAAAGCAAGATGACACGATAAGAGGGCTTAGGGAACCTGAGGCAGGAACGTTCTGGGAAACCATGGCCCCTTCTTCCCACCTAACTTCACTTCTAGCTCAGGACAGCAGAGGCAGGGCTGCTGCCCAAGCCAGCTGGGTCTCCAAGTAGATTTCTAAAGGCTAGTCCTGAGGGACGGGGTACTCAGTGAAGGGAGCCCCGGGGCAGTGGAACCCAAGATTAGAGAAAGATATGCTTCCGGCTGGGCGCCAAGGTGCAGCCCTTAGCTCCAATGCTCTCTGCCCAAAGATGGCACTCAGAGAATCCACCGCACAAAACGTTCAAGCCTGCAGTCCCTCCCCTTCGATCCTGCTCTACCTACCTACTACCAGTCGCCAAATCAATCTGGGCTTTGGCTTCCTCATACATAAAATCAGCGAGATGCTTCTACGAAGCAACACAGCTGAGGAACTTCTCTGCAAAGTAGCAGTGCGAGAGCCCCTTCTGTTTGCTGATACCGCCCTCTGCAGCTCCTCCCCCAAGCTGCCTTGTGGGTGCAAAGGCTGGGACAGCACAGGAGGCCACCACAGTGGCAGGCTGTGCCTGGAAGCCGAGGTTACCACAGTCTTCTGGCAGGGCACTTACCGCCACACCCAGGCCTGACCGGTGGCCCGCCGCTCTCTGACCCCTACACACCACGGGGTCTCTTGCCCAGCACCACACACGCCCCTCCGCCGGCCAGCCTGTCTCAGGCCCTGCGAGCTTCCCCGGCACAATAGAGCTCTTTATTCCTTGCCCCTACCATGCCCCAGACCTGCTCCCGGGCCTGCCTGTTTTCCTAGCCTCTGGCAGGTTCCCCCAACCCACCCACAGAGCTTGGCATCGGCCGGAGTCCCACCTCCTCTCCCCACGATCTCTCTGCAACTCTCTCCTCCCCAGAGCCCTTCCAAGGAGCTGCAGCTCAGCCCCAGGATCTCCTCAGCCCGGATCCAGATTACCAGGCTGGATTCATAAGCAGACCCAGATCTCAGTCCTCCGGCAGCCCTGGACCCCTCAGATAAAAGAAAAATGTGATAAATTAATTCACAAGAAGGAACTGATAAGTTGTTACATATATTTTAAGAGAAGGCCAAAGGTAAGAAGCTTTGCCTGAAGGAGTGAATGATTCTTGAGTATACTGTTAGGTACCAAGGCACCGGTATAAGGGTATAAAAGGGCATATAAATGACATCTGGTCCTAGGACAGCCCAGAGCTTAAAGTAGATTTTTATCCCCAACACAAAAAATAAAACAAAGCCATCTCTGTCTTCCAGCTGGGTGAGTTTAGACAAGCCCTGAGAGCCACCCTCCAGCTGCCCCCTTGCTGGGGTGGATGATACGGTCAGTAGGGCTTGTGACCTTCAGTGCTTATGCCATCTGGGAGACAGATAATGGGAGGGGGGTGGCTGAGAACATACATTCTTAACAGGTTCCCAGGTGCTGCTGCTGCTGCTGGACTGGTGGCCCCACTGGCCTATAAAACGCCCCCTCCCACACTCAGCCAGAAGCAGTCCTGGATGCAGGGTAAGAGAAGGCTGCTGACCTTGCAGGACAGAGGTTGATACTGAATCTCAAGCCAGAGAGGAAGGCTGCTGAAAGGTCTACATCATTACTCCAGACAAAATCTCCTGACAACCTGGAGAGTAGAAAGGCTCTGAACCTCAACCAGCAAACTTGGGAGTCTCACTAAATCTTGTGACTTTTCAAACCACACTTTTTGATTTCCTTCTTATGTGCCAGGTACTTTAAATACCTTATTTCTACTCCTCACTATAACCATGCAAAGAGATATTCCTGAAGCTTGCAGAGGGGGGATTTGAACCAGACCTAATTCTAAAGCCCAGGCTCTTAACCTCTAGGTGATTCTGCCTTAAGAAACTAAAACAGAACAGCTAGTTTGTGCACCATGTCTCTCTCCCACTTAACCCCACACGGATTTTAATTACAGACGAAGAGGGCTTGAGTGATTGGAATGATGAGTAATGGAGAGAAGGAAAAGATTCTCAGACAGCAAAAGATTGCCAAAGGTGAGTCGAGTTAGTTGTAAACTTCGCCTTCTTAGGAGCAAGGAGCTGGACCCAAAGCTTGCTTCTAGCTCTAGGATTCGAGGAGATAACTATGTTTAAGGAGAGTTATTTTCTAAATTAAGAAACACAAGAGCTCCTTGACTGCTAATCTTCTCAGCTGGAGGAAAACCTGTCCTTCCTGGACTAGAAAGCAGGCAAGAAACAAACCCTCTAAAAAGGACAGCAGATGTGTCCAGGTCAGCCACAGAGTGGGGTGCGTACGGCTCTGACTGGCGATTCTCTATTTACAGCTGCCCATGTCATGATGGACGATTCAGAGCCCAAGTCCTCCTCCTTGACCCCTGTATTCCATCCCTTCCTGGGGCCCAGTGCCTTTACCCCTGAATGGTGAGCTCATGGTCATGGCTGGGCCTTCCCCATTCTGTTCATTGCAGTATTCCCACCCACAAGCCTAGCTGTTGGCACATCAGGGGTATAAAAGATGTTGCATGAATCCACACATTCCCATCATGCCTGCAACATCCACTGGGATTCTGCCAGCTGCCAGGATTCCTCTAGCTATACTCTAGGTGGTTAAGGGCCCCGTTTGAAGCTGGAGAACTAGAGTAAAATCAAGAGGCTGGGAAATTCACTTCTTAAAACTTATTTTAATATTTTCCCCACCCCCCAAATTGGGAAAAGCCAAAACAGTCTGGCTGGATTTAATTACAAATTAGTACACATTTTTTTGTCATTGTTTAAAGTAAATCAACATTGTGGCAATGAGGGATTATCCTTGGAAAAAGTGAAACCCATATTAACAAAATATGTCATGGAAGAACTCCACTTAGTGATTTCACTGGTTACTTACAAGTCTAGAAAAGGTCAACATTCTGCATGTTCCCTGGGGCTTATCCATGCAGTGGAAAGAGGCCTTGGCCAGACTCAACCAAGCCCAATCAGCTCCAACCAAGCCCTAGACCCAATAAAAGCAAGAAGAGAGGGCATCCCTTCTTCAAAATGAGGGTAGAAAAAGTAGATCACCAAATAAAGTCCTACAGCTTCACTCATAAGAACTTGGGGGAAAGGAGGCAGGAAGTTAGAGGGAAGTCTTAAAGATGCAGCATTCCTTCATCCTTAAAAGAAAGTTAAAAATTAAACACTTCAAGATCATTGAATGAGAGGGAAGAAAAGAGGAACAGAACTTAATTATCTTGAGTAAGTTTAAACATGGTCTCACCTTCATCCATCTCTTCACATATACAGACACCATCCTTTCGGTGTTGTGCTCAACCTTTGAGACCCCATGGGTACTCTGCTTAGCAGCGTGAAAGTAATGGTTTAAAAAAAAGGTACGATACATACATGTGTATAAATATATATATTGCAATAAAATCGCTTTGGAAAGCTAGGGGCAACAAGGACTCTGGAGCTGACTTCCTTCCCTTCAGAGTTCCACACGACAATACACCCACGAACCTCTCTCCAATTTGGAACACTCCATCTTCCCTTAAGATCTCCTGACACTGGAGAGAGTGGGGCAAGTCCACAAAACAAACAAAGGTCCTAGAAAATGTGTCACTACTGGCATTTTTCACATGTAAAAGAAATACTAGTCATGAGTCATTTGAGAGCTCTCTACCCTTCCTGACTGCCCTCCCCGCTGCCTAGGGAACTCACATGCCTGAATGCTGCATCTTTAAATATTTCTGGCTGAGCCCTTTTGCCACATATGTCAGTAACATTCCAAGCTGGCTACCACATGTTCAGACTCTGGCCTCCTTCCCCCTCTACTGTCGAGTGCTCTGCTGTTTCAAGGGCACGGTGGGGCCATGCGGCTCCCATTTCAGCTCCATCTTCAGTTGATCATACATCTCAGAAACAACCAAATTTAAAAAAAATTAGTTCCAAGAGAATGTTCATATTTGAAATACCTATTTCCTTTGAGATTATTTAACTTCAATGAATCTATTAAAGCGAGTTAGACAAAGTGTGTGCGTGCACACGCACACACACACACACACACCAGCACACACCCACAAAATTTAGGGGTTTGGAGGTTGTTTCCTGCCAAAAGATCTAACAGAGGAAAGCTTATGTGCTGATCAAGTTTTAATATCATGGCTAACAAGAAATGTACACCATTTAGCAAGCACACACGAGACTGTGGGTAGGACTCCTGATCCCTGGAGCATTTGGCTCCCCAGCCCATTTTTTGCCTACCTTTGGAACAGTTTCAATAGTTACTACATTCAGAGAATCCAAGAGGACTGCATGGACAGATGAACCTTTATTTAAAAAAATAGCACTTCAAATAAATTAAAAGGGGCAACCGTCAAGTGTTCAAATTGTGAAGAAATAGTTGAAAACCTAGAGAGACTCCAAGCTGCAGAGTTCTAACCTCATTCTTTGTCCAATGGCAAAAACCCACACATCTCAGTACTCCCACTCAATTTTTTCCCTACTGAGATGAGGGAAGCAATTGCAAACAGGAGACCAGACGGAGGAGAAAGCTGCATCTGACTGGAATGAACATTGCCACGTACTTGCTAATACGGGTTTCACTTTATAACCAAATGTATTCTTTCAAAAATAAAAAAGGGGGGAGGGAAGCTGCATGTTTTTAAAAACTGAAATTATTTAGGGATAAAACACTAACTCTAGTGCCTTTAACGGGCAATAGCAACTTTTTTCCTCCGAAGTCAAACACCATCCCCAGCCGAGCCTTTGTGCTACAAGCTTTTCAGGAGATGTTACCTAAACTTTATTAAAAGAAAAGAACAAGTTTAAATATAGACACTGGACTAGCCCAGTCTTGTATTTTCAAGTCCACATTCTTCATCTGAAGCACTGCATCAGGGACCCCCCCCCTGAGTCTGCATGTTTTCAAGTTCACAGTACATGGAACCAGTTTTTCTTTTTAATTTTTTCCTCACTCAGAGCAGCCACACGCAGTGGCCGTTGACGCCGGAACCTTGGGCGGGGCCTTTTCCTACGAGGCCCGGCCAGAGCTGCCCAAGGTTTCTCCTCAATGAGAATCGATGCTGTCATGCTCTATGGATGGGAAAAAAGCAAGAAAATAAAAGCACCTGGTACAGGTTTCATGAGATCCATTTGGATTCGCTATGTTCCAAACCCGCTGCTGAATGCCATTAGTCCACTTTGTGTGTGTTGAACAGTTTGTGGCTAGGAGTGGGTCTCAATTCGAAGAACTGTTATTGGACGCCCCAGAGGTTGATGCAATAGCAGCTCCAGCAGGGCTACTTGTGGAGACCGACTTTCGGATGTGAGGAAGCAAGTAGGGGTCACAGGCCAACTGCTGGACGTCGATGCGGTCCTCCTTTCGGTAGGCCAAGCATCGTCGAATAAACGCCTGAAAGGAAAGTTTCTTGAAGAAGCCTGAAGCAGATAATCCTGGCACCCCAAGAGGGGACCCAGGAGGTTCTGTAGCAGCTGCCAGGGCCCAGAGCAAACGTCTCCTAAAGAGAAGGGGCTTTAGGGCCTTGCCCGGAAACTACTAGGCAGACCCAGGAGAGACATGCCAGACGCAGCATCTCTCTGTGGCCGCTGGCTCCTTCCCCAGCGAAGATGGCTGAGCCATTTCCGAGGGGGCACGGGGCATGACCTCTAAAGATCTCTGTCCCCAAAGCACAAAGACCAACGCAAAACTCCCTCTCTCTGCCTTGGCTGATGTGCATGGGCACAGTCTAACTTCATAGTTCTGCATCTACAAACCACGGTCTCGTGTGAACTTCCTGAGGAAGTGGAAATTGTAGTGACAAACTATCACCACGTGCAGGGTGAGGAGACCAACACTGACCAACACTACAGTGTGTCACAGATGGGTAAATGCTTTCTCGGTGTATCTTATTTTTCCCTGAAAGATCATCAGGCAAATGCTCAGGCACTACTACATCTAAGTAGTAAAGGAAAACCTGAACAGGACTTGTCTCCTCAAGAGTCCTGCAGACATAAAAACTTACTGATTCGGAATCCTAATTCACTACCAACATGGAGGTTTCCTTTGTGCTAGGTACGAAGGCTATGTAGCCTCAGCTTCTACAATTGTAAACACAAAGGCCCTTACATAGATTATCTGTCTTCTCCCATTTCTTAACCAGCCAGTTCTATTTAATCACAGCCTTACAATATAATTATTTTAAATTGAACCAATTTTTAAAAATCTAAAATATTATCATCCAAAGTCCATCCTTTACATTCGGGTGGTAATGATGCCTGGATGTAGGTCCACTGATCGTAGCAGATGTACCACTCTGGTGCAGGATGCTGACAGGGGCAAGGCTGTGCATCCGCGGAGGGGGTGGCTGCGTCAGCAGGGAGTATATGGCAATGCTTTATTTTCCACTCAGTTTTGCTGTGAATCTAAAACTGCTCTGAAAAGTAAAGTCTATTTTAATATATCTAAAACATAAAATGAACTACTGATTTTCTATTTTTTTCATGTTTAATTAATAAAATTCCTGGTTTTTCAAAAGCAAAGACACCTACACATAGTTGCTTTATTAAAGCATTTGGAAAATAACAAATTCACAGAAATGAACATAAGGATCCTTTGGCCTTTAAAAATTAAGCTTTCTTAGTGAGATACCTGGAGCTGGAAGGTTTTCTTGGGATGGGCACCAATCAAATAAACTCCTTTTGCCTTGAACTTTCCCTCTACACAGCTGCCAGGGCAGGCTTTTGAAACAGCAATCAGATCACAAAGTTGCCCTGATTAAAACCTTCAACTGCCTTCCATTAGTTTACAATCTATCCTGCTGCCTCTCCTACTACTCTCCCCTCTGCTCGGCCTGCTCTGTGGACCTGCTAAGCTCACACTCACATATGAGCTATATTCACTTCTCTCTGCTCAGAATATTCTTCTCCCAAATCTATACATGGCTCCCACCTTCACATCAGTCAAGACTGTTCAAAAAAGTCACTTCATCACTGAGGCCTTCCCCGACCGTGCCATCAAAAAAGAGGGTTCCCCCCTCTCTACTCCCTTACTCCGATTTGTTTTCTTCAAAACATTTATCACCACCTGAAATGTATTCATTTTTAGTTATCGTTCATCTCACCTAGTAAAATGTAAACTCCGTAAGTATAGGGACCTTGTCTGTGTAGTTCACTGCCACACAGTCACAGCTCCTTCCACTACCTAGAACAGTGTCTAGTACTTAACAGGCACCCAATAAATGTTTGTTGTGGGAAGAGAGGGGGAGAAGAAGGTAGGGGTTGGACAAATTACCCAGAGAAATAATAGAGAAAGCAAAGCAGACATTTCTGCTGGCCGATGGGTCGAAACTTACCTTTGCTTCAGGTGTTACTACTGGCTTTGGCGGGAACTGCACTTCAGTAGCTTTGAGGATAGTATTTTCTTGTAGAATGTCTTGCTGGGACTGGTTATGGCCAAAAGGCTATCATATAAAAACAAAACAAACAAAGGTAGGCCTCTGGTTAAAATTAGAGAGAACACAGACTTCCCAGGTGGCACAGTGGTTAGGAATCCGCCTGCCAATGCAGGGGACACGGGTTTGAGCCCTGGTCCGGGAAGATCCCACAGGCTGCGGAGCAACTAAGCCTGTGCGCCACAACTACTGAGGCTGTGCTCTAGAGCCCACAAGCCACAACTACTGAGCCCACATGCCACAACTACTGAAGCCTGCACGCCTAGAGCCTGTGCTCCGCAACAAGAGAAGCCACCGCAATGAGAAGCTCACACACCACAACCAAGAGTAGCCCCTGCTCGCCACAACTAGAGAAAAGCCCGCATGCAGCAACGAAGACCCGACACAGCTATAAATTAATTAATTAATTAATTAATTGAGAGAGAGAGAGAACACAATTCAAAACCAAAGAGAAAGGAAAGGAGAAGACACATCTCAACAAGAACTGCTAGAAGGAACTTTGGAGATGATCTCCTCTAATTCTCTCATTTTATAGATAATGGATGGAAAGGCTCAGAGCTTAAGTAACTTGCTCAAATTCCAACATCTAGGTTAAGGCAGAGCTGGGACCAGAAGCAGCATCTGCTATATCACAACACCTCTGCTAAGCTTTGCTTACAGCAAAGATAAAGAAGATTCAGAGCAGGACCCAGCAACCTCTTTTGCCCTGAGTGATACCTGTGGGCTTTAGCAATATATATGTGTGCCACTGACAGACCCGAGACACAGATGAAGAAATGGAAAGGAAGTGAAAGAGGAGAGGGGTACCGACAAAGTGGGAAAAAAACAGAGTCGGGGCTACTCAGTGAGTGGCTTCATCTGTGCCACAAATTGCTATCTTCTAATAAACTCCTAAAAAAAATAAGTTCACACCTAGTGTCATCTCTACAGTGTTTCTACTGAGATCACGATTCTTTCTAGATAACCTCTACCACCATTATCAGCAGCACTTCCACAATATCAGAGTATAAATAATAATTAACCCCTATTAGTTCTGAATAGTTTCCCCATGTTAGATAGGTACAATAAAGAAACAAAGCCCAAGGAGAAGTTAAAGAGGAAGCTGAGATCTGAATTAAGAGTTTGGTCTGGAGATTGTAATCAAAATATTAGGAGTCTAAGGAAGTTGCAGAACTCCCAAATGGCTTAAACCCACAGCCCAATGGGGAACGCTAAAACACACAAACACACTGGTAGCAGAAATAAGAATATAAATATACAACTGGATCCCAATATATACATTTATACAAGATATTATGCACACAAGGAAAACACAAATGTGACAATTCATTAGATGTAGTTTACCATCTACATTTTTACTTACGCAAATAATATATCACCTTTACCAGAAGTAACAGACAATGAGTACTTTCTGACGTCACCTCCCCGGTACAGAAATACAAAGCATGCTTTTATTAATAAAAGCTCTAACTAATGGGGTGGTTGGCAATAAGAAGCCTTGCAGATTTTTCAAGTTTCAATTCTTGGGACCCTTAAGAATGGCTCTTGGGAAGACTGTATATTTTAGTAAACTATTTCATATATTTCCCTGTATATATTATCAGAATCAAAACAGAGACTGGATCTGAGAACAGCAAAAAATGCATGTCTTCAACAGCCCCGCAGAATTCATTAGGTGCCCTGGGACTGAAAATTTCTGCTTATGCATAAAGCTTTTATAATCAAAGTCTGTATTTTCTTCAAACCACAACTTTCAGGATTCCATTCTGTATAACCCAATGATTAACGACAAGAGAATAATCCACACAATGCCACTGTGTACATGCACCACCTAAGACAGAAGCCACCACATCCAACCGTCTTCATTACCTTCCTTCCATAAAGACACTGGTAGAAGATCACACCCACTGACCAGACGTCAACTTTATTTGAGATCTTTGGTGGTTCTTTCCCAACCACAAAACACTCTGGTGGTAAATACCTGGGACAAAAGGGAAATAAAAATTCTTAGGAAAAAGACTGTATAAATCTAAGACATTTACAAAAAGGCAAAATAAAGACCCTGTTAGAAATAAAAATATCTGAATCTTAACAGTTGAAAAGCCAGCTTAGACCCAGCTGGATAAAGTAGATGAAAAGACACTCTAACTTAAGGAGGCAGCAATGTCCTATTATAAAGCCTTAAAATACATGTTTCTTATTTACGGAGAGAGGTGAATATTCTCCCTAGTTCCTACTTTACCCACCCCAGCCTCCTTTCCCAGTGCTGTGCCTAATATAAGGTGTCATTCAACAAGTTTTTAAAAGGAGGGGGAGCACAAAAGAAGTGCACTCCCTTTTATGACAGCTGCAGCAACAAACATTAAAATGCAACTAGAAGTGGTGTGATTTCCTTTCAGGCTGGCAGAAGAAGATGTCTCCAAAATAAATTACTATTTTAAAAGTCCAAATGAATTCAGGACCCAGTACAAATCTCTGAGGGGAGTGGCTATTCTGTCTTCTTAAGGTAGCTTCTTTTGGAAATCTAGACTAAAAATAACTACAATTATAGTCAATGGTGACATTAAAGTTCATATTATGAAAGGATATTTTACATTCCCTACTTTAAGGGTGATCAGGGGCTTATGGAAGACTAACAAATAGTGCACAAAAAGCCAAACAAACTACTAGTTATTAGCCCAACTCAATCCTCATCTGAATTCCTTCCTTCCCCACCCACCCCTGGCCTCTAAAAAGACTAGCTGGACAGCCAACCACACCAAATTGTATGGTGTGGAAGGTAAGTGCCTCTTAGCATTTAGGAAACCAAATAAATATGTTTCTCCTCATTGCCTGGAGTCTTCACCATAGCCCAGCTGGAAGGCAGAATTCTGAAGATAACAGACTGATTTCTGCAGATTTCATGCTGGCAAAATCAATTCTGTGAAAAACTATTATAAACCCCGCTGTGCTTCTGGTATAGAAATCTAAATGTATAGCTGGAAGGGAATCACAAGAGTTGAGAGGCAGAAAATGTTCAGATGATGGGCTTTTTTTTCTTTCTTTTTTTTTTTAAAAGAAGTTTAGTTTCACGTTGTTCCTTTTTAACAGTCATTTTTAAATGATTAAGACCACTGACCTAGATTATTATTTCACAACGAAAGCTTTTAGCCAAAACACACATTGAAAAGTGAAAATATAGACAGAGAACTCACAAAGGGGGGTGGGGGAGAGACAAAGGCGAAGAAATAAAAATATAGACAAAAGAATCCATAAAAAGAACAGCTCTTCCAAATGCCACTAAAACCTCCCTGAACCATTAAGTTTTCATGGTTCTTGATTCTTTAATATACATAACTTAAATATGATCTTGGATAAATAACAAATAGAACCTTGATTCTAAAATGATTTTTTTAATGTACTTATAACTTTTTGGTGGAAGTAGTGGGGAAGAAGTAAGTTCTTGTTTGTGGTGAGGAAGAACAGAGGTTGTTGGACTTATCCAAATGCAGAGCAATAATTTGGCCAAATAGACACTGTCCCTTAATAGTACAAGTCTGGCATATCACTTTCTAGGACTCAGTTTCCCCATCTATAAATGAAATACACTAGTTCTTCACCCAAATAATAAGCATTCTAAGTCCCTATCAAGGACTCTGGGAGGGAGAGTAGAAGACAGTTCTAAGATACTACACTAAATTGTGTTTAAAAAACAAACATGGTTGCATAAGCCATCATGATAAAATCCTCACAGAGAAAAATGATTCTCAAGGCCTAGTCTAGGGATTACTTATTTAAAAGTAGTATTCCATGTAGAAGAATTCTGGAACAACCAAATGCCGCAAACAATCACTTAAAATCTGTTATGTCCTCCCATTCTATCTGTATGTGTCTGGGACATAATACGAGGATGACACATTGAGGATGGTGATTAAACTCTCCAATATGGAGACTTTTTAAACCTTCATAGAAACCCATAAAATTAATTTTCTCAGTAGCTCCCTCTCTACTTTACTCTTTATCATGAAAAAAAAATCTTCAAATATGATCTAAAGTAGAAAGAATCGTAAAATGAACCCCAAGTAAACATCATCCAGCTTCAATAATTGTCAACATGCGGCAAATCTTTGTTCATATACACCCCTCTCCACCTCCCCCAGATTACTTTGAAGCAAATCCCAAACATTATATATTTTTATTTAAATTCCAACCACTGAATTATATAGCTTAGCAAATAGAGCAATAGGCAGCAATGAGATAATTAATTTAAACATGAAAAATCTTTACCTTTAAAAAAGAACAGCTATCAAATGAAAAGCTAAAATCCAAGTTCTGGTGAATTTATATAACAGAGGTATAGACCTTCTCCCAGAATTTCCAACAACAGATATTTTTGTATCATTTACTGACAGGAACCCACAACAACCACCAAGTGAATAAACACTGTAAATGTAGCTTCTATTTTAAACCTAGAATCTCAAAGTTTTAATTTAGGGACTGATTTTCACTATAGGTACCATCTCCACAAACAATACGGAGCAAGGGAAAGTTGAAATTTTGTGTACATGGTGTTTCTAGCAGGATATGATTGAGTCTTTCTTTCATATGATGGGAGTGGTAAGACCAGGACTGACGTCCCCCTCTTCTCTGTCTGTTTCAGATCAACAGCCTCATTCCGAGAGTCACTAATCTGCTAAGGGCCAGGGCCCTTCAGTCTCAAACATAAGTGATTTGGCCAACTGACCCTGGGGTTTAACAGTATATATTCCCCCTCCCTTAGTGCTACTGGAGGCTTTTCCATGTTCACAATTACACATCCAATGTATGGCTTTGTGTCACCACCACAGAAGTGAAAAGAAAGCTCTGGTAACATGCCTTTACAATCACAAAGTCAAATGCCTGAGCTGCAGGTATCTTTTATGGTTCTCACTGTCAAAAGTAATACTAGGCAGAGTAGGACAGGGCATAGAACAGGCAGACAGAGCTAGCTGGGGTGGGGTGGCTGAGGGTAGATGAGTGACAACAGATGGGAAGAAATGTGGCTCAAAACCTTTTAGAACATGGCTGCCAGAAATGGATAAATTTCTTGGTAAACCATGCTCGTGTTTTCCTGTTTAGATTTCAAGGGATGCTATGGTTATTTTACATCCTAATCTTCACAACTCCTTAGTTCTTGAGAGTCCACCATCCTCAGGCAACTCTACAAACAAATCCCTCATCCCATTAACTCATGAAGAGAGAGACCTGCATTTGAAATTCTGAAAAGAATTTAAGGCCATTCTGTACATACACATGAGCAACCTCATTCTCTATCTACTCAGTAGGGGCAAACCTATGGAGGAAACAAACAACTCAAACACCTGGCCACACATAATCTCTTTCTCAATGGTTTTTCAAGAACAGAAAGACAAATTAAGACAAATTCATGTAAATACAAAGAGTCAAACTGTTGAAAAGACAGAAAATATTTGGAGAGGAAAGTCTACTATGGTATACAGCATTTTTGCCTAAGCAGACAGGATGTAGTTTAATTAATAATTACCAACACTTCAGTATAGCACAGCCACATCTCCATCAGCCAACTTGACATATCTCCCAGGTACCTACCAGTAAGTACCAGCACCTTGTGATGTTAGCTCCATGCCATCCACTGAATTGTAGCTATCGTCATCCATGATCTTGGAAAGACCAAAATCTGTGATTTTTATCTCTCCACATGCTGTACCATTTACTAAAAGAATATTACCTAAAAAGATAAAAATCTTCATGAATAAAAAAGACTTACTAATTAAAATAAACCAAGGTAATAACAGGCAAGAAGAGGACAACTGAACTGAAACTCTTACATATAACAGCAAACATTTAAATCTCTGGAATAAAACGATCTGGACTCTACATGCTAGGGGAGAGTTGTAAGTGTCTGGCGGCAAATTTCTCTTTTCCAAGAATCACCTGCTTAATGTGCCAAAACCACCACTATGAGCAGTGGAAAAAAATAATTAACTAGCCAAAGTAAAGTATCACTTCTACGGTTGGTCAAAAATAGTGGGAAAGTTACATCCGAACTTTCAGTAAGGATCTCTTAACCACCCTGTTTAGGACAGTAGTTTCAGGGGGGGGGGGGAAAATCAAAGAAAACATACAAGGGAATCTAAGCTAGTACCACAGTGCCACCTACAGCTCCTGGGGCAGGAAAATGTAATGGATTCAGTGACAGAAAACCCAATCACACAACAGCCATCTTTTAAAAAAATCACTTCATTGTGATGAATTTTTTAGTCATTTGAATTATACTAGAACATTAAAGAATAGTGAATAGTGAGATTTAACATGTAGCTATCAGAAGAGGAAAGCAAAGTTAACAACTGTGCCCACCAGGAGGTAAATGGGAATCTTCCCAACACCTAAGCTCAGCTGGTTAGAGCTGTCTACAGACAACACAGGCAGACTTCTAAGCAACAGCTCAGAATGACAACAACAGACAGAAGTAAGAAGTCTAACTGCTCTCTACTCGACTGGCGACTATCAATGTTAGATAGTAACCATGAGAAAAGATGGAAAATTCCACTCGGAATTTAATGAAATGGGAGGCATATGTGTAAACTAATTTGTTAATGTGGAGGCACTTATCAGAGAGACTTGGAGTAGAGGAACTGCTATGCAGTGTGAGTAATGGGAAAAAACATAACCGAGCTTGCCAGAGCAGTTCTTTCTTTCTTTTTTTTTTTTTTTTCTGGAGCAGTTCTTTCTTAATCGGACTGACATCATGAACTGCCCTGGCTCTAAGACAAGGGCATTGTTTCTCCAGAGCATTTAATACGACCCACCCTCCTAAACCCAGTGCTGTGTGGCCGGGACTCTCTTATTCCCACTACCCAGGCAATTTAAAGTCAGATGTTATTAGGCCTTCTTGGTCCCCAGCCAAGTCCCCTAACTTTATAAAATTAAAAGTCACTTATAAGACCAAAGAAATACTACCAATACTGTCTCCTAAAAATTAGACATACCTGGTTTGAGGTCATAGTGTATGATGGGAGGTTTTATTTCATTTAAGTACTTTAAAGCATTCACAATCTGCATGATAATGGATCGGGCCTCTTTCTCCGACATTAATTTGTGCTGTTTCAGGTAGAAGTCCAGATCATTTCCCTCACAGTATTCCAATACCGTACAAAACCTAAACACAAATAAACCAACATTTGACCGTGGGAAAAGAGCAAGCAGATTAAGTCTAAACCAGCCCCACTGAAAACGTCAGGTTATTAGCTTCTCACTTCTTTCTTCTTTGCTCCTTAAAATATTCTTCTATTCTTTATTCAGTATTAGCTAACTGAGTGGTTTACTGGAAGAAAACTGCTTACTCTTCCGGTGAACAGCGTCTGCACCCTTCCTGTTGGAACCTGCTGTGCTAAAGTTCACCCAGGGCATACCTCTTATTGAATCAAGACTATAACAATACTGACAGGAACCGTAATGTATTTAAGCTAGATACCTCTTTTACTATCTACACAATGCTCCATTTCTAAACAAGCACCTTATGATCAAATACACAATTGTCACTGCAAACATTTTATATGACCTCAAGTGCTGACAGTGAGGAAGAATCTAGGGTTTGCCTAGGTCACAAGGGCTGGTTGCATACTACCTCTCCTGCCAGACTGGCATATACTATGATTTCTCTTTGCTAAACACACAAGGTATAAAAGAGCTTTTTAAAGTATTGATGGTTCTAACAAATGTATTATTACACAGTATGAGTTTTTTTCTTTCACTTGTATCAGTATATCATACAGACCCCAATTTTTTTTTTAACATCTTTACTGGAGTATAATTGCTTTACAATGGTGTGTTAGTTTCTGCTTTATAACAAAGTGAATCAGCTATACATATACATATATCCCCATATCTCCTCCCTCTTGCATCTCCCTCCCACCCTCCCTATCCCACGCCTCTAGGTGGTCACAAAGCACTGAGCTGATCTCCCTGTGCTATGCGGCTGCTTCCCAATAGCTATCTATTTTACATTTGATAGTGTATATATGTCCATGCCACTCTCTCACTTCGTCCCAGCTTACTCTTCCCCCTCCCCGTGTCCTCAAGTCCATTCTCTACCTCTGCATCTTTATTCCTGCCCTGCCCCTAGGTTCTTCAGAACCATTTTTTTTTTAGATTCCATATATATATGTTAGCATACAGTATTTATTTTTCTCTTTCTGACTTACTTCACTCTGTATGACAGTCTCTAGGTCCATCCACCTCACTACAAATAACTCACTTTTGTTTCTTTTTATGGCTGAGTAATATTCCATCATATATATATCATACAGACCCAAATTTAAAACTACATACCATTCGTGCCATTAAGGGTCATGTGTCTATCTTCCAAGGCAGTTATAAGCTAAAGAAAGGCTTCCTGAGAGATGAAATACCTTTTAAAGTATTCTAAGCTGTGACAATCTGGGTAAATCACTCAGGGTCTAGCTGGGAAATAAAAACCAGTATTTAAAACAGAGGGGCTTTAATTCAGGGAACTAATCCCAGAAATGATGGAAGAGCTGAGAAGACAAAGTGGCCAGTGAGCACCCCAGAAATCATCTAGAGCAGGAAGGCATTAGCACCCTAAGGCCAGAGGGCCAAAGGGAGGAGGTGGTGCAACCAGAACCAGAGTCACCAAGGGAAACTGCAACCACAGCTGGGCGGAGGGGTCTCCACCCACCCCCACCTATCTCCCCATTGGCTGAACCCCACTGAATAACAACTGACAAAGGAGCCTGGTAAATACAACCTGCAAGGGCCAACTCACCTCAGATTAAACAGGCGCAGGACTAGCACTATGGGGCTCTGGGCAATTTGAGGCCCTCACAAAGCACAGCAACAAAATGTGGACACACACAGCCCTGAGGGATCCCCAGACTGAACAACAGCTTATGCTTCTTATGAAACATAGCATGTCCTAGCATGCTAGCACCCTATTTGAGAAAATATGCCTAAAATTTATAGATTCTCTGATCTGATATGCTGAAATCTGAGGCATAGACTCTCATGCTTAGTGAATTTATTCTGGACCCAATGCAAGCTGAAAATAAAATCTCACTTTTAATACCCAAACAACTCTCAGAAGACTTTCTATAACAATGGTCTGACTTACTTTTGATAAAAATTCACCATACACACAACAGGAAGAACAAAGTAAACAACTTAACAATAGCACAGAATCAACTCAATTTCTCAGATTAGTTAAAAGTGTGTATACAATTAAAAACAGCAGATAATCCGAGTCATTATATTTATTTTTGAAACGATTTTTGTACTTACATTTGGGGGGGTGGTGTGTGTCCTTCCTAGTATTCAAGGAACTTACTGAAACCAAAACAGTAAGTCACCCTGTGGAAACCTGCTCTCTAACTAGAGTGGGGTTTTCTGAACCCCACTCCATGCTACACACATGACTGTGCTGGGTGCACCCGACTGGAAAGGGGAAATCCCTGAGTGGATGTTTCCAAAGGGAATTATGGTCTCCCTTTGGGGCCACTTCTAAATGTGGGCCGGCTCTCTGTGCAGCAACCTCTGAGACAGTTGCTGTCTGGAACAGGCTGAACAGCCTGAGAGGCGGAGGGAAACACTTGTGGGCCAGACCTAGGTATGTTCTCCTGATTTATTTCAGACTCCAACAGAGAAAATGTTTCCAAATGCTGAAATATTTCTAAACTCCTGGATAAACCGAGAGGTCTAGAGCTTACCTATACCAAGTAATGAAATACAATGCCTACGATTATTAAAGATCTCAGACAAGTCATTTAACTTCCCTGGTCCTCAAATCTCCACCTACAAAATGAGATTGCTGGACTGAAATCCCTATAAGCCTCTGAACCAACTTATATTTTAGGATGCAGCATTGGGCTACGCCACATTCACTCTCATTCTGTGATAAAGTCACATTGCTGGCACTTCTTTAAAAGGCCCATCAGTGCTCATCAGAGTCTCCAGGATGGGGCAGAGACTCTCTTGACTGGTGCTTCTCGGTGGTATGCTGGCACCAATTTGTGCCAGTTTCTGAGAGCTGATAAATTTTCAGGACTTTTGTGAGCTGGCTTTTAAGCCACTGGTAGGATGAATGGATAAACAAAAAGTAGTGTATCCATACAATGGAATATATTCAGTCATAAAAAGGAATGAAGTACTGATACATGACACAAGAAGAACCTTGAAAAAACACCATGCTAAGTGAAAGAAGCCAGTCACAAAAGTTCACATACTATATGATCCATTCATATGAAAGTCCAGAATAGCAAATCTATAGGCACAAAAAGTAGATTAGCGGTTGCTTACAGCAGGGAGTGGGGGTGGAAGAATAGGGGGACCATAGCGTAAGGTTCAGGGTTTCTTTTTGAGGTGGTGAAAATGTTCTAAAATTGACTATGGTGATGGCTGCAACGTACGTATCTGTGAATATACTAAAAACCACTGAACTGTATACTTTTAAATGGGTGAACTGCATGTATGTAAACATATGTCGATAAAGCTGTTCTTTTTTTTTTTAAATTGGACATGTTCAGAGTATTTATACCACAGAAGTTGGCAAACAGCACAAATCAGCCCTATGCCTCTCCCCACCAAGCTGGTTGTTAAACATTTACCAGCACACAACAGCACACACCTTGTGGCCAAGAGACGTCTTGCTGGCCCAAATCTGAATTCAAATATGATCATTTGCCCATAACTATATTTGGTCCCCTCAGAGAGCATTTCCTGGACCCAGATTTAAACTCTATTCCATGAGTAGTCAACACACTGCAAGAAAATAATATTATCTGCTAAGCTAAAATGGCATAGCACTTACGAGTCAGTGTCCAGTGAAAAGTAATCATACAGTTTAACTATTCTGGGATGATCCAGTTCTTTGTGAATCCGGTACTCCCTACATGCATGCCTGTAAACAAAACGGAAAATTAACATTTTGTATTTTGGCCTGTCTCTTAGAACTCTTCCAGGATACTCCTAATTTATTCTTTCACTTCTCCATTGTTCCCGAACATTCATTCCATTCAGGTCGATCTAGTCCCCTGATCTTTCTTCATCCTATTTTCTCTACCAGTATCTACCAAGCTGTTGAGAAAATAGTAGGTGCTAACCTTTTATCCCTTTCAAGTTCATTCTACGGTAATCTCATCTCTTTTATATTTATACCCAAATATCAGAACTTTAAAAATTATAAAGACAGCATTTTTTTCTTTCCTCTAAAGCTGATATTTTCTATCTATAAATGTTATATATCCTGGGGTTACATCAAGGGGATCAATTTTAGCATGTAAATTCACTGGGTAAAAGGATTACCTGTTAGATAAGGCAATTAGCAATGCTTTGTGTATTTGTTTTTAAATCCTACTCCTTACAAAAAAAAATTTTAAAGACTATCAGCTTTACTTTAAGAAAATGCTAATTTGATGAAAACTTTGAAATTATGGAAACCCTAGTTTTCTTATAACAAGAATATATATATATATATATATATATATATGTATGTATGTATGTATTAACATCTTTCTTCTTTAGTACTTTTCCAACTTAAAATTATTTAGTAAGACTAGGAACAAAAATGTACGATATAATCTGGCAAATTCATATACTGAATTTTAAAAGAATAACATTTAGTTCTTACTTACAAAGAGAGTAATAGGATATTATTATATTTTAAGTAATCTAGCACCATTTAGTTTGGGGCATTTTGTTATAAGACAAGAGTCAGAAAAGGGAAACTTTCCATAGTATGATAAAAAAAAAAAGTGTGTTATTTTCTGAAATGTACTCTAGCATGTCAAAAATACACAGAAAGTACTCAACCAAAGAAAAGCTGAGGAACAACTAGGGGAAGAGGGAGGGGAAGGATAGGAATCTAAAAGTAATTAAATATTCTTCCCCAATGGAAATTTGTTTGATTAGGCTTATTTTTCAAGTGGCCATTTTTGGCAGTTTTTGCTTCTTCTGATGCTTAATTTCATCAGCATCTTTATGTCTTTCTGAAAAGAAAAAACTTTCCAGCACTGAGGCAGAGCAGTGTTAGAACGCAGGAGGCACTGGGATCAAGAAGCCTGGCTTTGAGTCTGAGCTCCATGATGCCCCCTCTCTGGCCTTGTGGGCCTGCACCACCATGGCAGCGGACTAGAAGTTTTAAAGGGAGCTCCCTAGATTTGGACGCCTCCAAAGAGAAGCTAAGCAAATGTAGCTTTGACCCAACCCCCCATCCCACCAAAGCAGCTCCACACTGTCCTTTTTCATATATCAAGATTCCACGGGTGGTGCAGTGATTAAGAATCTGCCTGCCAATGCAGGGGACACAGGTTCAAGCCCTGGTCCAGGAGGATCCCACATGCCGTGGAACAACTAAGCCCATGCACCCACAACTACTGAGCCTGCGCTCTAGAGCCTGCGTGCTGCAACTACCGAAGCCTGGGTGCCTAGAGCCCATGCTCTCTAACAAGAGAAGCCACCGCAGTGAGAAGCCCGTGCACCACAACGAAGAGCAGCCCCTGCTTGCTGCAACTAGTGAAAGCCCACGCACAGCAACGAAGACCCAACGCAGCCTAAATAAATAAATAAATAAATATAAATATATATATATATTCCACGGGACAGTCCAGTGCTTGTATATCCATGCTTCCAATGCAGGGGGCACAGGTGTGATCCCTGGTTGGGAAACTAAGATCTCACATGCCACACAGTGCAGCCAAAAAAAAAAAAAAAAAAAAAGATTCCATGTAATATTTCATTTGGTAAAATAAGGGTGATGCTGTTTCTAAAAAAAAAACAAAGTTAGAAACCTATGGTCTAAACAGATTACCGTTAAGTCATTTCTTACTCTCACACACTATAAATCTATAGTCCTCTGCCCTTTTAACTTCTTGATTTTGTGCATTTCAGAGTAGAGGCCAATTTCTCCATTGGCAAAAATTATGAATCAAAGAAAATGGCAAAGTCCTCGCCAACTAAGAAAACTTTCTGTGTGTCACTGAAAGCACTCCCTCAACGTCACGTCAGGCTCTAAGGCCATTCCTTACGGTTCAGCAGGCAAGGCAGAGGCTCTGCCATGTCCTTTATATGTTCAACTTTCAACTAAGCATCCAAGGGATTAATGTACTATAAATACAGAAACTTAAATAGGGGGCTGGAAGAAACTTATCCACTAAAGTGTTAGTCTTTTACTCTAAGTGGATCTATATTTAGACTTTCAATAATTTTATCCTAGAAAATTAGAAAAGAGTATCATACAAGAGTATACTAACTACTTTGGACTTCCCTGGTGGTGCAGTGGTTGAGAATCTGCCTGCCAACGCAGGGGACACGGGTTCGAGCCCTGGTCCGGGAAGATCCCACATGCCACGGAGCAACTAAGCCCGCGAGCCACAACTACTGAGCCCACGTGCCACAACTACTGAAGCCCGCGTGCCTAGAGCCCACACTCCCCCACAAAAGGAGCCACTGTAATGAGAAGCCTGCACACTGCAACAAGGAGTAGCCCCTGCTCGCCGCAAGTAGAGAGAGCCCGCGCGTAGCAACGCAGCCAAAAAAAAAAAGAGTATACTAACTACTTCAAATACAATTATTTCTGTGGATAGCTTTATATGAAGTTTTTCCTACCATAAAGTTCTTAATATGTTATTTTGGGGAGTTAAAGAAATCGAGTAATACCTATTAATGCTTTAATAATGCAAAAGTAAAACAATCAGTTTACTTTCTGTTTGTGGGGAGAGGAGAGGAAAGGGGGTAGAGAACAGAACTCAGAAATAAACAATACAACAACCTTTTATTTTCTTTGAATTTTTCCTTCTTTTTTACCCAAATAAATGTTCTGATTCCAGATGGGGCTCGGAAGTCATCCCCACAAAGGGAAAAGCAATCAAAAGACCTTACTATGCAGGGTAACAGTAGCACTTTCATATTTTATAATGTTACCACAACACTGAAGTGTACTACTTTTCAGTTTAACACTGAATTTTTGAAGCACTCTCTAAAATCTGTTTGGTGCCTGATATAAGCCTCCTTAATTTAAGTTCAAGGGAGTTAATAACATTTTGCTAATTCACTATTTTTTGTAGCCTGAAAGTCATCAGTATGATTTCATATCAATTAGCAAGCAAAATCTTTCAAAGAAAGGTGGAAGTGCTTTAAGAATTTCCCCTCAAGGATGAATAGAGGTCACAAAAACTTTGCACACCCCCTCCCCAGTGTGTCTGTCAACTGGGAAACGGCTCCTGCCCAGACGGCTCCACAGAAGGTGCTCAGGAGTCATGATTCCCACCTTGGTGAGGAAACAAAGAATAGGAGGGTACCACTGCGAACCACGGCTGAACCGGTACAGAACTCAGAAAAACGAGACTGCCCCCTTCCCTTGCTCTGTGACTCCATCTGGTAGACAAATGTGAAAAGAGAACCAATCTACATCCGTCAGGACTCAAAACAGCTTGCCAAATGTGTCAAGGAGGTACATGGTCCTGACTTCAATCCCTCACTGCTTCAAAAGGCTACAGTGAGCACAACTCCACATGCAGCCACTACAGTGTTCGACACCAGCGTTCTCTTTAAGGTCAGCCTGAAAGCTGGATACTGAGACTAGGTAAAATCTGTATAAGTCTCTGCACAGGAACTATTTCCTCAAGGTTGACCAAGGTTGTCCCCTTGTAGAGTCAGCTGGTTTGGAGTGGGCCGTGCACACAAGCTGCAGAACAGCCTCTGAGGATAGCTGCAGGGTATTTTGAAAGAGATGCAGGAACTGTTCCTATACCCTTAGGTACTCTGAGTCTCAATATAATGAGGACATTTCTCACCGTTTTTCTAACTGGTCAGAATAACATGTGGTTTCCTTCTCTCAAGTGCTCCCTGGCATTCGCTGCCGCGTGCTATTCGTCCCTGCATGTCAAATGCCTGGAATGTACTTATGATAATGTAACTGCTCCTCAGAAGCATCTGGACTGCAGCTGCCTCTCACATAAGGGACGCGTGAGGGGTGCCATGCACAGAGCACACATCATCCTTTTTCCTACCTCTGCTAAGCCCTATTTCTCTTAATGCCACAGGAACCTTCTCTCCCCCAGTGCTGAGCACCACTGCCAATCTACATGGAACAGCAAGAGTTCCCGGGTCCCTGATGAACAGTAGGTATAGAGCAGGAGTTGCCTTGCTCCATGCCTGAAGAATGGGTTGATGATGTAGAAATGTTTTATTTTTCCATTGAGACTTAGAAGCTAACTAAAAGTTGGCTAAAGTCCACTGCTTTTTTCCCTCCAAAGTACTATTTATAGGAAAAAAAACAAACTGTTTTTATAGAAAGGAGGTAGACTGCCTTATATTAAAAGGGGCTGTTTCCTCCTTTCAGGGGTAGGACATGTCTAATGTAGTACTTGTACCTACAACAAGGAAACAATATTAAACCCAGTGGGGATCCTAACAGCAAATTAAGTCTGCATGGCCTCCAAAGCAAGTGAGCTATGAACTCCAATGTTCCGAAGCTCAGGGGAGAGACAGGCAAGGCCTGACATCAGTGGAACAAAGACATTCACACCCGCTCATGTAATAACTATTCATTCTAAAGAGTCACCCTCTCACCCTGTACCCCAAGCACAGATGAGGGCCACCATGAGTGGCATTCTGAAGAGGGGAAAGCACAGCAAGCTGGACGCTGAAGACCAAGAACTTTGAGACGGGCAAACTATGACGGGGAAGGTGAGCTCAGCACTGAGGGACTGAACAAGTCAAACAAGTACCACCAAGGCACACCAGGTGCCCCGCATTGTCTCCTTTACGACGAGGTGACTGAAGCAGCAGACAAACCCCACCCGAAGCTCCCCAGGGTCCCTAGACCACTGAAGAACACTCTCACATCTGGTTTCTACAGACAAGCAACAATAATTTCTGAGGCTTTACTTGTTTATTATAGCTAATTTTAGATGCGCAATGGAAGGGGATGGTTAAACCCACTGGCTTTGGATTAAGGGAAGTCTAGATTTAAATACCAGCTCAGCCATTTCTTAACTGTTACTCAAATTCTTTAAGTATCAGTTTCCTTAGCAGTAAGATGGAAAATTTATTCACTCTCCTAGGACAGTTAGGAGGATTAAATGAAACAACAACAGCAATGCATGTAAAGCTCTTAACACAGTGCTCAAACTACAGCTATTATTACTAAATTTTGAAAAATGAGACACTCTAATATCACTTACTTGTGGTAATTCTCCTTTTTCTCATCTCTCCAGTTTTTATTTAACTGGTGAATTTTCACAGCTACATATCTTTGTTCTGTTAGATCAAATGCCTATAAAGAAAAGGAATAAATTATATTCTGGATAATGCTAATAAGAATTACAGGCAACTGACTTGAAGCTTCTGTTTAACAGACCAACATACTCAAAGTCCAAAATGCATTATTAAATAACAACAGCAGTGGACAACACAACACACACTTGTTTCAGAGTTGCAATCATCTTTCTTGAAACCTGTGATCAGATAATTTAGAAGTCTCCAGACGCGCTGGCACCAAGGGGTTTAGAAAATAAAACCAAGCGTACACCACAAACAGAAAGACAGCCCATGCCTTAACAGTCACTTCTAAACAATTCTCTTTCTGGACATCATCTACCCTATTTGGGACCTTTCTTCCCTACGCTGGCTCTCTTCCCTCAGCTGACAATGGGACCTGACATTCTTCAACAGTAAGTCCTGCCACTTTTTTTTTTTTTTTTTTTTAAGATTTTTTAATAGGCTTTATTTTTAGAGCAGTTTTAGGTTCAGAGGTCCTGCCACTTTTGAAATGCTAGGGACATAGACTATCTGCCTCCTTGAGAAAGAATCCCCCAGGATACACCTCTTTGCTAAATTTGCTTAATCCCACCCCTACATACTGAATAAATAAAAAGCAATTTTGGATCGCAACAATGTCTGAAGTTAGTCACACCAAATTGCTTCTCCAGCACTGTCCAAAGAAAGGGACATGCTTTCCCCAAAGACCACCACTGCTGGCAAGTTCCACATCAGCTAGGTAGTGCTATATTATGGGGTGAAAAAAGGTAACAGATTTTTGAAGATGCCTGGTGTAAATCACAATTTGAAAAAGTAAGTAGCATTTTACAGTAGATTTCTCCAATACAAAAGAATTTACCGAGGAACTCTTTTAGAATGAATAGTTCTTCCTAGGTTTTAAAGTTCAGATTAAAAACTTACTACTCCAGTTTTAACACTATTACCACCTATCTGCCAGTTTCCACAAATGTTTGAACAGATGAAGGCAACAGGCACAGGATATACAGTCCATGAATAGTGGTGATTACCGTTCTACAGATCTTTTAAGATGTAAGCTACCTCTAAGAAAGCACAGGATACAAGAGAGGCCTGATTATAAAAGAAACTTCTAATTTATACCAAATTTAAACCAGTATTTTTTTTTCCCAAGTAGCCCATTTTAATTTTATTATTTTTTTGGCAATCAGTAAAAATTTACTAATTATATTACATAAACCAGTATTTTTTAAATATAAAAACCATTCAATTCAAACAGAATATCTTATTTCACACAAATGGAAACTTTTGAACTCTATTTTTCTTACAGAGTCTGAATGAAGTCCACCTGTATGCATGTATCCATCATGGCTATAAGAGAGAATCATTTCAAGCTATTAAAAGCCAGATTAAATACCACCTAATCTGTAAGAGCACAAATGAACTACAAGTGTCATTTTCTCCAATTACCAAACCCTATTTCTGAATCCAAGACACTGTGATCCACCACTAATCTAAGAAGGGCTTTTGCAGAGTGGAGAACAGCAAAAGAATAACTACATTAATGAACACATCGTTGTAAGAAGGATTTAGATTTCAGAAGTGTTAAAATGTTTGAAGAATACATTAGGAAAAAATATGAAGAAATCACTAACAAGTAACTGGGAAGCCCCAAGAACCAATTTTTTGATGATTTTAAAAAAGGAATAGTCCCACTTCTGGGAATATAGCCAAAAGAACTGAAAGCAGGGTCTCAAAGAGATATTTGCACATGCATGTTCAAAGCAGCACTATTCACAACAGACCAGAGGAGGAAGCAACCCAAATGTCCACTGACAGATGAATGGATAAAGAAAATGAAGTATATACATACACTTGAGGGTTATTCAGCCTTAAAAAGAAGAAAATCTTGTCACATGCTTCAACATGGATGAACTTTGAGAACATTATGCTAAGTGAAATAAACCAGTCACAAAAAGACAGACACTGTGTGATTCCACTCATATGAGTTAACTAAAAGTAATCAAATTAATAAAAACAGAAAGCAGAATTGTGGTTACCGGCGGCTGGGGAGAGAAGGAAAAGGAGAGCTGTTGATTAGTGGGTAGAACTTCAGTTCTGCAAGATGAAAAAGTTCTGGAGATCTGTTTCACAACAACATGAATATACCTAACGCTACTGAACTGTACACTTAAAAAAAGTTAAATTGGTAAATTTTATGCTATGTGTTTTTTATCACAATCAAAAAAGTTACCAAAAATAAAAAATAAACTAAGTATATGACTCAAGAATGAAAACAAAGAAAGCAGAAAGAAAGAAGGAAGGTTTGAAAACAGAAGTTAATGAAATAGACAACAAATCAAATAGTAGATCCAATCAACAAAAATAAAAAGTTAATCTCCAGAGGAAAAAAGAAACATTGACTAATCTCTGGCCTATCAGTCAAGAGATACAAAAATAAACATTTCACTAGAGAAGAGAAATAACTAAGGTATGCATGATATTTTTAAATCAAGATGAAATAGGATGATTTTTCAGAAAAAATGAATTACCAAAACCAACTTAAGGAGGGGGAAAAAATCTGAATAGCTCGATATTTGTAGAAGGAATTGAAAAGGTTGTCAAATAGTTTTCCTCTAAAATGACACCTACCCAGGTGATTTTATGACTTAGCTCTAACAAACTTTCAAGTAGCCAACATGTAATGCAAAGCATTCCAGAACATGGGAAAAGAGAAATTTCACAACTCATTCTAGGATAACTATGACATCAAAGCTAGACAATGCTGATTGCACATAAAAGACAACTATAAGCCAGTCCCACTTATGATCACAGATTAAAAATATGAGCAAAATATCAGAAAATCAAACCCAGCAGTACACTAGAAATATTATTATAGTTCTGGAAATGGAAAGTGATGATGTTTCACAACATTGTGAATGTACTTAATGCCACTGAATCGTACACTTAAAAATGGTTAAAATGGCAAATTTTGTGTATACATCATCACAAGAAAAAATTAACATTAAAAAAAAGAGAAAACAGTAGAACTAGTTTTTATCTGAAATAAAAACTAATTATTTTACTCAAAAGATTTCCTATATAAAAATTCATATGGGCATAATATAAATCATTAACAGTGAAGGCTACACCTTAGAAAAGAGAGAATTACCAGGGACATGCAGTAAAGAACACTTAATAAACCAATTCAGCATTTAAAAGCCAGGTGCCAGAAACATCTAGAGAAATTTAAGGAGGCTGTGGCTGGTGAACATGTTATATATCTACAACTATATTTAAAACAGGCTGAATTCCTCATTTAGGGAAAATCAGCTGGAGGCTTAGTATTAGTAGCCTGTTCTTTGCTGGCCCAACTGAAGTACTCTAAGCCAGGACAATCCTTCAGAACACCAGTGCTACTAAACACCCTGACTTAGAAGATGAGAACATTTTAAAAGCAAAAAACAGGTTTTCAAAGAATTAACTTTTTAACACATCCATTTTGTAAAAATAAAACAAAAACTTATAAGAATAAAAGTAACACTCATCTCTAACAAATACAGATGAGGCAGAAAGATTCCATTATCCAGAAATGAGTGTTGTTTTCCCTTCCTGTTTTTTTTTTTTAAATCTGTAATTATTTACTTTTCAAACTTGAAAACAGGGTAAAATATTGAATCCTGCTTTAGTCAACAAGTTTACTGGAAGTAGTTCTCCCAAAGATACAGGTTCTTAAAAGTTTTGGAATTTCAACCAATAGATATCAACCCAGAGTTATATCACTATTCTAAATGATCTCTAAGTTTGTAATAACCAATAATTTAACCTTCAGTCCCTGTACGCAGTTCCTCATACTTACCTTGTAAACTTCACTGAAACCTCCTCTACCCAAAAGATGCAACAACAAATATCTGTCATTTAGCGTTGGATGATCTTTAAATCTGTGGAAACAGCGGATATATAACAACATCCTGAGGTCAAGGACTACACAATTTTCCATGTTTGCAAAATTTCCAGAATATCTAACATGTTATACACATGATTACAGATGCTGCCAACAGTTTGGCAATCATCACAATGTAGCTAATTCTGAGCCTAAAGTAAGTTCTATAGTTCAAAGAGACAGCATAATTACAATGAACAGCATTAGCTGTGGAGTCAGGAGACACAGGTGCCAGTCTCAGCACAGCCACAATTAGACTAGTGACCTTTGTTGACTTCCCTCCCTTTCTGCCCTGCTGTAAAGGTGGGGGGGGGGGCGGCGGGGAAGGAGATACACTAGATCAGGGATTTTCAAACTGTGCTACTCGGGTCCTCCAAACCACTCAAGAACCACTCGTTCCCACCATTCCACAACTACATACAATAAAATTCCAAGATAGTTTACACGGCCTTAAAAACAGATTTCATTATAAAGTGAGTCACAGGTTCTATGTGCATTCATTTTCTCTCTTTAAGTCTTCATGATATAACTGTTTTCCCCATATAGAATTCCACTTCTAACAATAAGACAAAGAAATGAGCGATTCTGGCAAAAGTAACTTTTAGAGTATTTCTACCTGTTCCTCATCAGCCCCACTAATATTCCTGAAATTACTTTATTTTGATTTTGAGACAGTGGCATGCCTGTGGAGAGAGGTGATATTACTGCATGGGAGTTAGCTGTGGAGTCAGATCCACATTTCAACTCTTTGTTTGGTCACACTACTCCCTGGACAAATTAACTTAATTTGTCTAAGCCAGTTTCCAGATCTATGTATTGAAGATGACCTACCTCACTAGGCTATTGTGACAATTAAGTGATAGAACACAGGGACACTTAGCACTCTGCCTGACACAGAGAGTGTGCAGTAATGGTAGCTGCTGTTGCTTGCCACTTTACAGAAAGCAAAGTCCATGCCTCACTCTGGTCAAACAAAAATACACAAGCTGCAGCCATGCCAAAACCCCCATGTTTCAGAGTCAGAAAAATGTGGGAAAAGAAAGGATTATGGTTAGAAGCCATTTCCCACTTGTAATCTACTTTTCAGTTTCAGTTCCTTAAATGACTTACAAAGATGGGCATTTATCTATAATTAATGTGCTGAACTTAAAGAGAGTCTTTCTTAAAAATCTCAACACTTAAATGGCCCATAAAGGTCATTCAGAAACCGAGTGTCATCTCAACCCAGTAATCTTTCCACAACACCACACTGTCATCCCATGCTTCCCTTTAGTAAGGCTCTGAGGGTAAATCTGAATACACAGTGTATTGTTTTAGTGACCTCTACTTGTGTAAAAATGCTATAATATATGTATAGATGCATACTTAATATATAAACCTAATATATTTATACATATTTAAACTAACGCAAATCAAAATTTTATTCATGAAACTGTATTACACCTACAACAGAGCTAAATACACAGTGGAATGGTTTACCAAATTTACATTAAGCAAAAATATCATTCTAGACCATTCATGTCAGAAAGTGCTCAGCAATCTCCAACCCAACATACTCCCAAGTTGCTTACTGTGAATTATCTTCATTATGTATCCTTTTTAGTTCCCTGATATGTAGATTTCTAACCCTTTCTAGCCTTTCCAGCTCTGCCTGGATCTCTGCTTCCTCCTAAAGTGAAAAAGAAAGAAACAGCTCGGAACACAGGAAACTTTACCGTTTCAGAATCTCATTTCAAAAACAAAAGCAGACATTTCTCTTATGAAAAGCTAAGATGTTTTGCATTGAAAAAGATATTTTTAAGAACTAGAATTTTAATCATAAAAACGAGCCCACAGCAAAACAGTAAATAAAATTCAAATCACAGAAGTACAGCAGGAAAAGTGAAAGTCTTCTGTCCACCTCCATGCCCACTCCCCAGATATAATCACTGTTGAGTTTCTTGTGTAAGTTTCCAGAAATATTTTGTGTGTATACATATAGGCATGCAATCTTTTTTAAAAAACAAAAATCACGTTCTCTATCTGGTTCTGTTCTGTAAGGAGGGATTATACTTGGTGCCTTAAGTTCCACTGATTTAACAGGATCTGAGAAAGGGGAGGAGGAGACAACAAACATACACCAATAGCAATTTATTAGACACTTATTGGTCATCTTCAGAATAAGCAGCATCCACCAAAAAAGCCACCAAAAAAGTACAGGCTGCTGAATTTAAGAGATGAGTGACCTACATCTAAGATACCTCCATGAACACTGTCAATAACAAATTCTATGTAGCTGCCTTTGTGTTTCAATATGGTTGGTGCAAGACCTTCTCTTCTTAGCCAGTTTACAAGAGATAAGAGCTGCTATGTGATTTAAAACATCAAAATAGGGGCTTCCCTGGTGGCGCAGTGGTTGAGAATCTGCCTGCCAATGCAGGGAACACGGGTTCGAGCCCTGGTCTGGGAAGATCCCACATGCCGCGGAGCAACTGGGCCCGTGAGCCACAACTACTGAGCCTGAGCGTCTGGAGCCTCTGCTCCGCAACAAGAGAGGCCGCGATAGTGAGAGGCCCGCGCGCACCGCGATGAAGAGTGGCCCCCACTCGCCGCAACTGGAGAAAGCCCTCGCACAGAAACGAAGACCCAACACAGCCAAAAATAAAAACAATAAATAAATAATAAATAAAAAAATTAAAAAAAAACATCAAAATAATTTAAATATCAATTTTAGAACCATCTGCTCTTATTTTATATTTAATTTTTACTAAAAACATAATCACTTGTGGAGCCGAATGAGGCATACAGAACTAAGTACTGGTACATCATTGATGGAAAAGGCACTCTCACCGGGTGGCTGGAGTTGACTTGCAAGTTGAAAGATATGAATTCCACCATTAGAATACAGGTGTGACAGAGCAACTACTGAAGATTTCCACAGGTATGTAAAGCTATTAATTTGCCCAAATGACCAAAGAGCTTCAACACCAAATGTAAACTAAAAATTGCATTTCTCCAGACAGATTTTCTCATTACACTTACCTTTTTAAGATGACCTAATCTGAGTTTGAAGATTTCTTCTTGTTCATGGTATTCTGCTAATGTTAACCTGGAAAATAATGATAAAAATTTCAGGAAATTGTTTGAAATCATAGTGTGCCTATTTAAAGAGAAATGCCAACGCATGCTATACCGTATGTTAAGTCTCTTAGTTAAAATGACCAAAAGATAGATTATCTTGCAGCCCTTTGACAAGAGAAAACTTCTGTGATTTATCAGATGTGATGTGAAGGAAGGACTTCAAAGCCAGAAGTCTAATTTATTTAAAAAATGAGAAAAATAAATGAGCTAAATTTTCACATTACTTATGAAATGAGTTTTGTCCCATACCATACTCAGATGAAAATCCATTAAGAGAGGTAGCCAAATTATGTCTAAAAGTTTTTATAAAGGGCATGTTAATAAGCCAACGTATTTGATTATTTTTGATAACTCTTGGACTTTGATACAAGGAGAAGAACCTAGAGGACAGAGTCCAGGATCTGGAGTCTGAGGACTAGGGTTCAAAGCACAACTCGGGCCATGTGAACTTGGGCAAGAAACTTTAACCTCCATTTCCTAAAAATGCAGCAAGTAATGATACCTATCTAAAAAAGCTGTTGTGGCTATTAAAATGAGAATATGAAAGGAATCTATAATTTGTAAAATGCTATTTAACACAGTTCTCAAAGGGCTTACTTGATGGGTAATCACTCATTTCATGTTCCACCTACCCTGATCGCATCCTCATATCTCAAGAATGAGCATGTAAGAAGTGATATCTTACTCCTCCATCTTCACCCTCTTCACATTCTAGAAGCACACACATATACTTCAAAGTTTTAGGTGTCACTGTTTAGATATATTCTAAATAGCAGGAGAAAGAAGAAACAGCTATCCTATCAACCAGGAAGGGCTACAAAATAGTGTCTCTGAGGTCTGACTAAAAGAAGATAAAAAGAGCAAAAAAAAATACACCCATTAGGGCTGTTACACCTATCATTGCACAGCTGCAGAAAAACTTACATCTATTACTCCATATCACACCAGTAAAAAAGGGAGGAATGGAAAATCAGAGCTTAGAATTCTCTCTGCCTGAAATAGGTTCAATACCAGGAAAGGACAATGTAACCCACTCCAAGACTCCAGAGGACCGTTTTCGGCTTCTGGCCAAAGGAATGAGCCAAGTCACAGATACTCTAATTATTAAAGACTAGACCAAAGGCCTTCCAGCTTGGATTTTACACAGGACTCCAGATGGCAACTGCTTACTGACACACTACTGGCCTAGACTGAATTCTAATTATTATTCTATGGCAAAAAAACAACCTATGCCTACTTTATTACTCCTAAGTCAATGGTTTTATGCACTAGCATGAAATAATTTTCAAGTAACACTGGAAGGAGAGTCCCTACACAATAAATATAGAGTCATGAAAGAAGACAATAATCAGATTAAAGTGTACAACATTTGCCTGAAGAATTCTTCAAATCTGGGCTCCTACTTGGACTTTTTGAAAGGAAATATTTTTTACTTAGAATCTAGTTTTAAAATATTTGTGAAGTGAAGATGTTTTCCAAACTTATTCACTGTGTATACCTTTATCACAACACTTAAAGTAATTATTAGTTTATTCATCTGCTCATTTCCCCTAAATAAACTGTGAGCTCCTAAGACTGGGCTGTATCCTTCAGCTCTGTACCCGCGTGTCCAGAACAGGGCTGAATATATAATAAGCATTTAACACAGACTTACTAAATGAATGTCAAGGAAAAGGCTCCCCAACACATCAGGTATGTATGGGGTGAGGACTGGTGTTAAGCCATCTTTCTCACTGGAATGAAGAAAGATACATTTCTGGGATGTCATGAACTTTTAACAATGGTGTAATATAAGTATTATTTTACTTGAGGTGGATTATGGGTTAATATGTTTTTGTGAACTAATATGAAAACATTAATGGCAAAAGACATATTAGTCAATAAATTACATAATATCATTATCTCTTATTTGTAGCTATCTTTAAATCCCACAATGACAGCTTTACAAAATTTCTTTTTCCCTTGAAAAACCAACGTAGCCACTATGGAAATACTGATTACAATACCAACGACTGTTTCTATGAAAAAACATATTTTAAATTTCAAACATTCAAATATCCAATTCAGAAAATGACTTCATGGTTACCATCAATTCTGTAGAGATTTTCTACATCATTATTTGTAGATCTTTTTTTCCTTTTTAATTGGAAAGCCTCTTGAAGACAGAGGTGATGGTTTAAATGTCTTTAGGGTATGCATAAGAAATATTTTAAACAGATAAGTAATATATAGGTTTTATTTCCCGTACCAATTCTAACTGTTTAGCAGTCCTGCCTAGTTGGCAAACTACAACCTGTGGGCCATTCATCTCACAGTCTATTTCTAGAAATAAAGTTTTACTGGAACACAGCCACATCCATTCACTTATGTACTGTCTATGGCTGCTTTCAAGCTGTAACAGTAGAGTTGAGTAGCTGCAACAGAGACCCTCTAGTGCGCAAAGCCTAGTGTTTATTATCTGGCCCATTAGAGAAAAAGCTTGCCAACTCCTGTCCTAGAGGAAGATTCTCTTAGTGGTCAAGAATTCAAAAATCAATTAGGAAAATCTGACATGGGGCTGGAGTGAAAAAGGAAGGCATTTGTACTCTGAATATTCTACTCCTCATATTCATGATAGCTATGGAATAATTGTTGACTGGCAGTGAAATAGATGGCTACACTGCAATTGAAGATACTGGTGTTTTCCTTAGGTTGCCAGAACAGGTAAAAGTACTGGGAATGTCAAGATTTGGTTTACTGGGAAAATGTCCTTTTCCTAAAATAATACCTATTTTTTCTTAGGTTACACCTAAATTTGTGAGTGTTAACTAGTGTTCTTTAGACTACTAAATAGCATTCTTCAGTTGTGCATTCTTCAGTCTGAAATAGAGTCAGGTAATCCCCATAAGATGAAGCCAACATACCATAACCTGGAACCACATGTAAGCAATTATATCATTTGAATACCTAATGACTTCACATTTGTTATAAGAGTGGCCAAAGATCATGACATCAAGTTAAATGACATTTTTTTCTCCCTCTCATTTGAAACTCCTTATATAAGATCATGACTAAGAAAATGAGTTAATTTTAGATGGCTTTTATATGAGTTGAGCAAATCCATTAATGTAACTAAAAAGAAAATTTAAGCTCTAGAAATCTCCACAATCTATCACTTTTTCCAGTGCCACTCAATAGGAGGTTTGTATCTCAGGGGAGAATATGGTATCTCAGTTCACATTAATAAAGAACATACGTTTCATTCTCAGCTCCGTTGGTTTTGCTTTTCCGCTGTTTCTGCTCATTGGTTGCTGGAGGGGCCTGTCCCATGGCAGGAGGTTTCCGCTTTGCTAACATTTTTCGTTGTCTTTCTATCTCTTCCCTCTGTGAATTTATCCTTTCCTGTTGCCTAGAGATACAAAAGATGTTGCACAGAGGAAGAAGGTCAAAATTTTTTGAACATGGCTGTGGAATAAACATAAATATATTTGTTACCTGCATATTCGATAGACTCCAGAAAAAATAAACCCCTTTAAGTAGAGATTTGACTTTAACTTCAGGTTGGAAAAGCCAAATATTTGGTGATAGAACTATTTTTCGGAATGAATCTGTACTTTTAAGACACTAATTATGGTAATTCTCAGAGTAGGAAAGTGGGCAGGAAGAAACAATATCAAATTTCTATTGTGACCTTACTTTCTAACTCAAAAGGAAAAATTTTCTGATTGCTTTTTAACAGTTAAGAAAACAACTCCTGGGCCGCGATAATGAGAGGCCCCCACTTGCCACAACTAGAGAAAGCCCTCGCACAGAAACGAAGACCCAACACAGCCATAAACAAACAAACAAACAAACCCAAAGTTTAAAAAAAAAGAAAACAACTCCTGGTAATGAACCCATTAAAGTAGAGAACTGTATTTACATAAGAAAGAAAGTACAAAAGGTTCCAAGTGCCTTTTTATTTTTTTTATTGGATTATAGTTTCCTCAAATTCTATCTAGAAAGATACCAAATTTGAAGGATGCTAAACAAAGTAAAAAAGATTTTCCTTCTAGACCTATCATTTATTCAGTCTAAGTGAGGCATTACCACAGCCAAGTCATTCCCAGTCACTAATACAGTGAAACCTAAACTAAGTTTTTTAAGAACAAGGATGTACACTTAGAGAAAGCAAAATGAAGCCTTTCAACTAGTAAAAACTCCTTAGGAAATAGTATGCAAAATGAATTAATAAAAAACATATATAAAGACTCTTAAGATATTTAACACCATTTCCGTTAGAGTATTTCCTAATAAGATGTCTAATTTTTTAATAATAACTAGTTTACAAACTAGGAGTCAATAAAAATACCAATATAAGTACTCCACTTTCTCTCACGTATCCTGCTACCTGAAAGACACTAAGGTTTATAGACTTGGCATATAAAAGTATACCAAGACTTAACAGACTAAAGTCTTTAAATCACCCATCATAGTTGACCTGACAGTCAAATGCTAGCTTCCTTCACCTTCTCTTTCTACCATGCTTTTATCCATCTCCTTTTCTCAATCCAACTTCACTTTCGCAAAATGATACAATCTAATTTTTTAAACCTATATTCTAAAATGAACTCTACTCGACCCTCTTCCCTGAACACTATAGCTGTCGGTCTTTAGACCTTTTCCAGATTCAGTATATCTTTCTTGGAAGAACGGCAACCAGAAAAACAAGACTATATACCCCAGAGCAGATGCCCATAGTACAATTTACCCTGCACATCTAAAATGGCAACACCATAAGCAAGGTTAACCTGATCAGACAGAGTACTGCAAATAAATATCCATTCACTTGATATTACGATTCTCTTGGCTTCAAGATGAGCTGGGTTATTGATTAGATGTCAATTTAACAGCAGAGCAGAAATTTTAATTCAAGTGTCGTCTGCTTCTGTAAGAAAATCTTTTAACTATTAGAGATATGCCTTTCCCTCCAAAATATATGTATATGAATAATTCATGGCTTGAAAGAATTCTGGATTAAGACACAGAATCCTTAGGTAAAATCACAATCTTCCTTCTCACGTAATGAATGTCCTTGAGGAAAACATTTATCTTCTCTGAATATGAGTTTCCCAATTAAAAAAATTGGTAAAATATCTTTAAGCTCATTTCTACCCTTTCAGAGGCCTCACTGAGTTCAAGACACTCTGAACTCTCTGAAGATAACCATACAATATATAGTTTAACTATAAACCACAGCGTACTAGTGGAGTGCCACAACATTTTGTCTCTGAAGACTAACTGCTTTGGAAGATTGAGATTTTAGCAATTACCCTTATTAAATATAAAATAAAACTAATTTCCTAATGTTTTCAGGGAAAATCCACACATTTTTAAAATTAATTAATTTATTTATTTATTTATTTTTGGCTGTGTTGGGTCTTCGTTTCTGTGCGAGGGCTTTCTCCAGTTGCGGCAAGCAGGGGCCCCTCTTCATCGTGGTGCGTGGGCCTCTCACTGTCGTGGCCTCTCTTGTTGCGGAGCACAAGCTCCAGACGCGCAGGCTCAGTAGTTGTGGCTCACGGGCCCAACTGCTCCACAGCATGTGGGATCTTCCCAGACCAGGGCTTGAACCCATGTCCCCTGCATTGGCAGGCAGACTCTCAACCACTGCACCACCAGGGAAGCCCCACACATTTTTTTTTAATTAATTAATTTATTTATTTATGGCTGCATTGGGTCTTCATTGCTGCACACAGGCTTTCTCTAGTTGCGGGGAGCAGGGGCTACCCTTTGTTGCGGTGCGCAGGCTTCTCATTGCGGTGGCTTCTCTTGTTGTGGAGCACGGGCTCTAGGCACGCAGGCTTCAGTACTTGTGGCACGCAGGCTTCAGCAGTTGAGGTGTGGGCTCTACGGCGCACGGGCTTCAGTAGTTGTGGCGCGTGGGCTCTAGAGTGCGAGCTCAGTAGTTATGGCGCATGGGCTTAGTTGCTCTGCAGCATGTGGGATCTTCCTGGACCAGGGATAGAACCTGTGTCCCCTGCATTGGCAGGTGGATTCTTAACCACTGTGCCACGAGGGAAGTCCCAGTTCCACTATCTTCTTTTTTTTTTTTAAATATTATATGAATCCCAATTGTAAGCCACATTTGTAATTTATTGATTTATTTATTTTTGGTTGTGTTGGGTCTTCGTTTCTGTGCGAGGGCTTTCTCCAGTTGCAGCAAGCGGGGGCCACTCTTCATCGCGGTGCGCGCGGGCCTCTCACTATCGCGGCCTCTCTTGTTGCGGAGCACAGGCTCCAGACGCGCAGGCTCAGCAGTTGTGGCTCACAGGCCTAGCTGCTCCACGGCATTTGGGATCCTCCCAGACCAGGGCTCGAACCCGTGTCCCCTGCACTAGCAGGCAGATTCCCAACCACCGCGCCACCAGGGAAGCACCTCCACTATCTTTTACAAAAGTATTGATGACCTGATAAATTTATCTCATTCAAATCTAAATAACTCTATTTAAAAGCCATTATTTGTAAACGATAAGAAGACCATCAGCTTTAGGTACCATTATCAGCTGAACTGTGTCACCCAAAAAGATATGTTAAAGTCCTAACCTCAGATTATGACCTTTGGAAACAGGGTCATTGAAGATTTAATTAGTTAAAATAAGGTTATACTGGAGTAGGGTGGGCCCTTAATCCAATATGACTGGTATCCTCATAAGAAAAGGAGAGAAGACACAGAGACACATAGGGGAACAACATGTGAAGATGGAGGCAACTGAAGCTATGCTGCCACAAGCCACGGAACACCAAAGAAGGAGCCTCCCTAGCGGCCTCAGAGGGAGCATGGTCCTGCCAACATCTTGATTTCAAGGTTTCTGGCCTCCTCAACTGTGAGAAAATAAATTTATGTTGTTTTAGACCACCCAGTTTATGATATTTAGTGACAGTAGCCCTAGGAAACGATTAAAGGCAACTTCAATAGCAAAACTGTATCATAACTAGTAGGAGAGGTATTAAAAAACAAATGCACATATTTTCAGACATTATTTTAACCAAAATAATTTTACTGGTGATCTACAGATAGCGTCTAAATATCCAAGATAAGAATTTTTAAAGATTCCCAGGATTTCATATGTTCTGTGTGTACTAGAGACTGTAAAATGGTATATACTACCCAATGAAAATCTGGCATTTATAAAATCAACAAAAAGAGTTGTCTCTCCAAATATCATATGATATCACTTATATGTGGAATCTAAAAAAAATGATACAAATGAACTTACTTACAAAACAGAAATAGACTCACAGACACAGGATGCAAACTTAGGTTACCAGAGGGGAAGGACAGGGGGATAAATTTGGAATTTGAGATGAACAGATACACATTACTATACATAAAATAGATAAACAACAAGGACCTACAGTATAGCGGAGGGAGCTATATTCAATATCTTGCAATAACCTATAATGGAAAAGAATCTGAAAAAGAATACATATATATATGTATAACTGAATCACTTTGCTGCACACCTAAAATATTGTAAATCAACTATACTTCAATTAAAAAATTAAAATTAAAACAAACGAATTGTCTCTCTATGGATCCTGTGACCAAGAATCAGATGGTTCAGGAGAAATCACTTTAAAATGGGATTCTATGATTCCTTACACACCAGAATAAATATGTGGACTAGCGTAACAATGCTATAAAGTTTCATTTACTCCCTCTGATAATCCACATCTTAAACAACCACGATTTTGTATACAGGTCAAATTCCATTACTTTAATGTGCTTTACTTTAATATAAAGAAAATCTTAATAAAAAGTTTTTATTGCCTTGCCATTGATTATTTGAGACTTTAAGACTTGTTTAAATAAAAAATTGTGTCCTGAATAACAATAGTATTTAATATAACTACTTTCTCAGAACTATAAAATAAGCTACTTTTTCAATAGATTCAAACATATTTTTAGGAAAAATTACTAGCGTAGTCAAAAAACATTACAAATCTGTTATGATCTTCCTATTAGACAGTAAATCTTCTGTTTCAGGATCTTAATAAAGATCATTCAAAACAGAGCCAAGGAACAAAGTGAGAACAAAAGAACTGTGTTGAGGCTCCTACTGAGACTATATTTGATTATCTGATTAAATTTTTAATGTCTTGAGGTTTGCCTCTTCCTATAAAACCTAGTACTCCTGCCTTGTGTTCAGGTACCTTGCCCACCAAATTATGTGTCATGGAGTTTCTTATACACAGAAAATTATCATTTGTGAGGATATCAGCTACAGCCTTTTACAACTAAAGAACTTCAATTCTGCATTAAAATTAAGAAAGGGAATTAATTTATTAAAGCACAACTTTAAAAAATAAAATACTTATAATTAGTAAGTATCAGCCAGGGGACTTCCCTGGTGGCCCAGTGGTTAGGACATGGCCCTTTCACTGCTGGGGTCCGGGTTCAATCCCCGGTCCGAGAACTAAGACCCTGCAAGCCGTGTGGCGTGCCAAAATAAAAACAAACAAAAAAAGTTATCAGCCAGAAATAGCTTCCCAAGAGAACAGATGGATAGTCTGCAATTTATGTGACTTAAAACCATGAAAAAATGCTATCTACTTAGGAGAAGCAAACCTGGTTAGGAATCTCATTTAGATAGTCCCAGTTTCTCTGGTCCGATGGCTCTACAGCAAAGTCATTGTTTTGTCCTATAACTACATTTCCAGAACCTTCTGGGCATCAGGCTGCTTATAGAGTAAAAAGATAAAACACCTGCTACTATCAGCAAAAATTGTAATCACTTCTTAAAAGTAATTACATTTTAAATCTCTATACAAATCCACTAACCTTTTGAGTTTAAGTCTTTAGACATTTTAAAAACTGCCATCTGGGCTTCCCTGGTGGCACAGTGGTTGAGAATCTGCCTGCCAATGCAGGGGACATGGGTTCGAGCCCTGGTCTGGGAAGATCCCACATGCCGCAGAGCAACTAGGCCCGTGAACCACAATTACTGAGCCTGCGCGTCTGGAGCCTGTGCTCCGCAACAAGAGAGGCCGCGATAGTGAGAGGCCCGCGCACCGCGATGAAGAGTGACCCCCGCTCGCTGCAACTAGAGAAAGCCCTCGCACAGAAACGAAGACCCAACACAGCCATAAATAAATAAATAATTAAAAAAAAAAACAAAACTGCCATCTGAGGAGTAACCATTGTCATGGGCTGGTAGGAGTCATTATCACATCTGGAATTCAGTGTGAACATTAGGTAGCTCTGGTCAATAATGGGGGATATAAGTTTTATCTTCTGTCCCATTCTAACGAAATTGGATGGTGTGCCCCTTCCAGGGCAATTTGCACATCACAGTCGGGGTGTTAAGGAATAGATATCATGCCTCCCTGCAGCAGCCACTTACACTGCCCTAGTGCAACTCTGCTATCATCTATGCATAGAGCTCAGAGTGGATGCCACTCTGAGCCTCTGGCATCTAGCCTAATTCAAAAGCCTGTTTTCTTCCACAGTATTATATCTGACTGACAGCCTCTTATCACACCCAAATATACATACATGAGGTGCACTTGTGAGGCAAAAACACACCTAAACCAAGTTGGAGATTAATGAATCACATATAAAGCACTGACTACTAATATGTAATCCAGAGGTTGGTATTAACAAAGCTTTTTTTTTTTTTTTTTTTTAATTTGGCCGTGCAGTGTGGCGTGTGGGATCTTAGTTCCCTGACCAGGGATCAAACCTGGGCCCTGGCAGTGAAAGTGCCAAGTCCTAACCACTGGACCACCAGGGAATTCGCATTAACAAAATATTATTAATAATATCAGTATCTGTACTTTTCTTTCAGACATAAATTTATTTATTTATGTTTCATTACTATTCAAAAGTAGTTCTACCCTCTCCAATCGATGCTCAATAAGTTATTTCAGCAAGAAAAAAAAGGTAGGAAAGGCAGTCTATGGAACCCTTCAACTTGCGGTGATCTACAGATCAGAGGTTTGAGAGCCCATGATTAAAAATACAATGTGCCACCCCTGCCCCCCGCAACCCAGTCTCAAATGGAAATGATCAAATCAAAATAAATAAATAAGATACAATAAAAGGTACTACAACTTGAAGGGTTTTTTTAAGTCCTGAGCTAATATTACACAGTTGGAATTCTAGGATTTTAAACGTTAACGCCCTCCTTGGAATAAATACTTGAGTGTTTCAAACCAAAGTTATAATAAAGTGAAGGAATGCTCAAGATTCCAAGTTGCTGAGAGGCACAGGCAGTGGGGCTGGTCACCAGCCTGACCCATGGCTCAGTCCTTGCCTCCAAGGAGGTGATTATCTCTGCTGACTGGATACTCTCCCCTTAAAGGGCCCCAGGGACATGTCCTGTAAGTTCTTCCAAAGCTTTATTTTGTTTTATACCTAACTCAGGAAATCCTTCCTTGGGTCTTTGCCTATTTCATTTTCCTGTGGACCCAGAATAAATGCTGACTGTGGGTGTACTCCTCATGAAAATCAATTACATAATTAAAAGGATATCAAGTCAGGTCCCAGATTTTTCTTTCTTAGCTTTGTTGATTCTGATTCTTTTAAGCTTTAACGTAGAACTTGTTTTTTATTCATCTGATTATTTGTCATTTTTTTTCCAGGACTTTATCTCATTCCCTACATTTCTTAACACATGTGGTGACAAAAACTGAATGAAATGATGACTGTCACTACTAAGATATTAATGACTACAATTACAAAAAAATTTTTAAGTCCAAACCAACTTTTCAGTTCTCGACTTAATCATCACAATTCACTTACTTGATAAGGTTCTGGAAAGCATAACCGTCTGTCCACTGTTCAGTGAACGAGGCCCCATGTCGGACAGTGGTAAAGTGACCCAATCTCAAGCGATCTTGCATGCTTTTATCTCTACATGCCATCTTCTCTTGTTTTGACTTAGGGGAAAACGACAAATAGAAAATAATTTTATTTTCCTATGAGAACTCATATACAGCATTATGTTTATTTTTTTGTACTATACTGCTCAAAGTTTAGGACAACTGGCTAAATCTACACTGACTTCAGGAAGTACCCTAAAGCTATAAACGTTCTATATAACCCATAAATGTTCTATGTTAACATATACCTTGTTATTTCTCTTATAAATGTGGAAAAAAGTGATTTCCTTTCTATAAAATTAATGGATTAAGAGATGAAGCAAAGTTCTCCGCAGTATCTCTGACATCAATAAAATAATTCACTTCACTTTTATCAGTGTTCCCTGTCTTTTTAACAGCATTTCAAAGATTTCAGCAAAAATAACCGCTAGTCTGGGACTTCCCTGGCGGTCCAGTGGTTAAGCCTCCAGGCTCCCAATGCAGGGGGTCCGGGTTTGATCCCTTGTCAGGGAACTAAGATCCCAAATGCCACAACTAAGATCCCACATACCGCAACAAGCCGCAACAACGAAGACCCAGAGCAGCCAAAATAAATAAATAAAAATTTAAAAAAAGAAAAAAAAAGAAAAAAAACCACTCGTCTGTCTCAAACCTCTAGCTTGTAATAATTTCATTAGGAAGTATTATCATCTTAAAACTTCCACTATAAGATAAATAAGTACTGGAGATGTAATATTTTTAAAATTTTCAAGAAATAGTTACTTGTATCTATTAAAGGCAAGTTGCAACTAATCAGTTACTATAATAAAGGAGACATCAGCCAATTAAAGTATCATATACAAGTAAATGCCAACTTAGTTTTTTAAAGCACAAAGCACTGAATTATCACATTATATACATAAGTTACTCCAAATACCATATCTGAAATAGACATAAAACTATTGCTAAATGTCTGTAATAGTAACAGGATACACGCTTTAATTAATAGGACGAATGTAAGAATTTTGGAGAGCAATACCCCGAATAAACTCAACTAGGACAAGCTGCCCCTGTCCAACCAACACCATACTCAAAGCAAAGCACAATCAGAAAAAATATCCCAAATTATCACTCTGGATACTTGGTTCAGTGTCCACACAAGAAAGAATTCTAACTGTCAAATCATGAGAAGTCTTTTCCCAAGAAGCCCTACTCTGAAATACTTTCATTTCAGGTAAAGAGTAAGAAGCCACAATAATGACACACACTAAGCATCTTGGGGTACAGAGTTCAGGCCACCACTAATCACTTACCTTTTCTATAAGGAGTTTCTTGCTCATTGTCACACATCGATTTAATCGTTCTTTGTATTTCTCTAGCATCTTTTGCTGTTCATCAATCTGCCGTCTCAAATCACAGTTGGCCTTCAATGGAAAAAAAATTTTTTTAATTAGCTCCAAGGAAGATAGATTAATACAAAAGCAGTTTCTAGGGAGTCTGAAAATCATCTGTTGTTAAATTATAAGCAAAATTAAGGTTCAAAGAGGTAAGAGTAACTATGCCTTTTTAAAAAAGAAGGTAAATACTTCGTTCCTTGATTCTCTTTTAATAAACTTATCATTTATTAAAGATGAATTCTGTTACTAGAAGTGGGCATGTTTTTCTACTGATCATATTTTATTCCTCCCCAAAGCCAGTTACAGATAAATCTAGTACATCACACATACTTAAATTGTCACAAAATAAAAGAAAAAACCTACAATGAATGAGATGTTTAAAATTCATATAAAGAGCAGTTTTTAGCACTTACAGATTAAATACTTCCAAAGGGTGATTAAGCACTACCAAAAAATTACAGAATTTTTTAAAAAAAAAACTACATAATGTTCTTTATGTTCAATTGTTCTTTGTTTTTCTGTTCTTGTTTCCAAAGAAGAAGAGACATGGATTTATATAAATGTTCCTTACCAGAGAAGCCAGGCACACCCATGCCCGTCTAAGACAGAACTAACAAAGAAGTTGAATACAGCATCTTGGTTCAAGAACACCAGAATGTAAATACACAGTTACTTTAGCTGTGGTCAGAAGGGCTAAATACTTTGAAAAATTCAAGCCTCCTACAATAACAGAGAAGGGAAGAACCACTAACCCAAGGTCAACTTTGACTTGCAACTCCTGAATTTATTCTTGTGTTAAACAAAAGATATCTACTCTTTTGGCAAATAAATGATACTTTATAATAACTTGCTTGAATTATGAAAAAAATACAGCATTTCCCAATCAAATGATATGTGTTTCTGAAACAGTAAAAAGCACAAATGGAAGATACTATAGCACACTCAATTTTTGAGACTTTTCAGCTTCATTTTAAAGTGACCACTGTACAACAGCTTCCATCTCCAAATTTCTACTCTCCTCATAAACATAATTTCTTCTTATTAGTTCTTCTAACAGAGCCCTAGAGTTCTATGGACCATGTTACCGAAGGCTAAAGTACAAGTACATTTGGGTAAATGTGACTAATTCATACTTAAAAATCTACAAGCCAAAGATCATGTAATGTTGGGACTTCCCTGGTGATCCAGTGGTTGGGACCCTGCACTCCCAATGCGGGGGGCCCCGGGTTCGATCTCTGGTCAGGGAACTAGATCCCGCATGCATGCCGCAACTAAGAGCCCACATGCTGCAACTAAGAGCCCGCATGCTGCAACTAAGAGTCCGCATGCCACAACAAAGATCCCACATACAGTGTGCCACAGCTAAGACCCGGCGCAGCCAGGTAAATAAATAAATAAATAAATAAATAAATAAATAAATAAATATTTTAAAAAACCAACAAAAACAAAGATCATGTAATGTTTATATGAAATTCAATCTACTTTTGGAAGGTGAGCATTGAAATCTGTAATCAAATTTATGGCATCAATCAATCTCTGGCAGCTTATTTAAACTTTTAAGAACTCAATTTCTTTCATGAATCTACCACTGAGTAAACTGTGTGGCTTTAAGAAAGTTATTTAACTTCTTTGTGATTCTATTTTCTCACTTGTAACACAGTAATAAAATAGTACTACCTTGAAGAAAAAAAAAAAAAAAAAAAAAAAAGAACTCAATTTCTGTGGTTTCTAACACTAACGATTTTGTGTTCAGGTTTAAAATAGCACCTGGCTAGCAGCTCCTGATGCAGCCTTACCCAAACATCTAACTAAAATGGAAAAGCTCAATGAATGGTCCATGCCTGCCTGAAAGGAGATATAAAGAGCAGTGGTCATTCCCCCTGTCCCTCCAAATCAGAAACACAAGCTCTCATCAACTTGAAAAAGTGGCAGCTGTCCTTTTGTATCTTCTTTTTTGACATATCCATTCCACTGGCACTGCTCTATACCCAAAGAAAGACTACAACCTTCAGAAAACAAGGCAGTAGAAAGAGGGTAGCGGTGAGTAAAGAGAACATACCACTTCCTGGAAAATTAAACCAGACATTTTTTTTAAACCCCCCAAAAAAGAGTCCTAAGTTAGGATCAGTTTTTCACTTCATCTTCTCAATCTTAAGAAAGTCAGGTGATGAAGGAAGAAGACAAGCCCATGATCCTTTTTCAGTCCAGCAGAGCTACCCTGGACAAAAACCTGCCAATACTGCAACTAGGTTAGGAACTTTTTAAACCCACAGTATCTAATTATAAATCTTGGTAATTCAACGAGCACCCAAGTGTACAAAAACAGGAATAAGAGCAACCCCAAGCAAGTATGGATGCTAACAATGAAAGATGGAAAATAGATACTGGGTCCAAACATGGCTCTCCTCATTGAAAGATGGAGAAAAGCAAACAAACAAAAGAAACAGGCCTAAGGAAAAATATTTCTGAATAGGAAAGGGAACATCAGCTTGAGAACAATAAAAACACTGGAGAAGATTAAAATGTTAGCCAACTTTATTTATAAATTGGTAGTATTTATGTATAGATGCATTTATATATGCTACAGGGACTTCCCTGGCAATCTGGTGATCAAGACTCCGTGCTTCCACTGCAGGGGGCACAGGTTCAATCCCCGGTCAGGGAACTAAGATCCCACATGCCGTGTGGCATGGCCAAAAAATAAAAATAAATAAATAAATAAAATTTTAAAATTTATATATATGCAACAAATAGCTCAAAAAATTACTGAAGTAAATGTACCAAATGTTTTACCTCAGTAATGGAATTATGGCTGTCATATTTTTTTTTACTATTCTCTAAATTTATTATAAAGAGCATGTATTGCTTTTACAATACGAAAACAATAAACCTTAAAAAAAATTTTGTAAAGAATGGGTCAGGGCTTCCCTGGTGGCGCAGTGGTTGAGAATCTGCCTGCCAATGCAGGGGACATGGGTTCGAGCCCTGGTCTGGGAAGATCCCACATGCCGCAGAGCAGCTGGGCCCGTGAGCCACAACTACTGAGCCTGCGCGTCTGGAGCCTGTGCTCCGCAACAAGAGAGGCTGCGATAGTGAGAGGCCCGCGCACCGCGATGAAGAGTGGCCCCCGCTTGCCACAACTAGGGAAAGCCCTCGCACAGAAACGAAGACCCAACACAGCCATAAATAAATAAATAAACAAATAAATACAATTAAAAAAAAAAAAAAAAAAAAGAATGGGTCAGTCAATATGCCAAACTGTATATTAAAAAATCATTTCAAGGGCTTCCCTGGTGGCACAGTGGTTGAGAATTCGCCTGCCAATGCAGGGGACATGAGTTAGAGCCCTGGTCCGGGAAGATCCCACATGCCGCAGAGCAACTAAGCCCGTGCGCCACAACTACTGAGCCTGTGCTCTAGAACCCGTGAGTCACAACTACTGAGCCTGCGTGCCACAACTACTGAAGCCCATGCACCTAGAGCCCGTGCTCTGCAACGAGAGAAGCCACTGCAATGAGAAGCCCACGCACTGCAATGAAGAGTAGCCCCCGCTCACCGCAACTAGAGAAAGCCCACGCGCAGCAACGAAGACCCAACACAGCCAAAAATAAATAAATAAAATAAACAAATTTATTAAAAATATATATATATATATATTTCAAAAAATATCGTGGTATTACTGTATAGCACAGGGAACTCTACTCAATATTCTGTGATAACGAATATGAGAAAAGAATCTAAAAAAGAATGAATATATGTATATGTATAACTGAATTACTTTGCTATACACCTGAAACTAACACAACACTGAAAATCAACTATACTCCAATAAAATTAAAATTTTAAAAAACCACTGTATATTTTCTAGAGGTATATTTTTAATTCCACATTAATTATTTTTGAAGTTTCTCTTGTAAGCACAAAAAACTTTACATGAATAGGTTATAAAAGATACAAAATGCAAAACCAGGGCTGAAAAGTACTTGTGAAATAGTTTTTAAAATTCAAGGACATTAAAAAAAACAATTTTCCTGAAATGGGAAAACATTTTATACCTATTCTCACAGTTCCAAATGAAATACAATACTCCACACATATATTCCTCTAGTATATATTTAAATATTAAAATTCTATAATTGAGATGTCCAATTTAAAGACAGAGTTTAGAATATAGGTTTGATCCTCGTTCCCTACTCAGATTCCCTCAGATTAAAGGAAAATATCCAAATGTTTACTTTTTAACTTTATTATTTGGCTATGGTAATTATCTCTATGATATGTACATAATTCAAATATATATAAAATCAATTAGTGCTTGTTATAAAATCTCTTATGACATTTTAATACTTACTCTTAACAAATCATCTATTCTTCCTTCCTTCTTCTCTAAGTCAGAATTCTTACTGTTTTCTAGTGCAGATATTTTTTCTATTGTGAGGTCAGACTATAAAGAGAAAACAAATTTAGGATTAGTCTCAAAATACTACATGTCATCACATTTTTCTCATTACTTTTCTGAAAAAAAAAAAGCACTTGACAACACAACTAGCCTGGAATCGCATGGCTCAAGAATTTAAATCTGCTTTCCTCATCCCATTCTTTAAGCATTATGTTCTGCTACACCTGCCCTTCAAAAATATATTAGCTCTGGAATCAAATATATAAATTTTCAAACTGCTGTACACTGAACAGTACAGAAACATACTACTCTAGAAATGAAACTAACTTTGAATAGAAAAGGCCATCAGAGACAGGACCCAAATCTCTAAACGACAAACATGCCACCTAGTGGAAACAAAGAGTAACCAGAAGGGAGAGATGAACATGCAACTATCTAAGTCTGTTCAACTATTCAAAAGCTTAATTCAAATAAAATTGAAAATCTGCTCCTGAGGGTTGTTTAGCTCTTGCATCTTAAGAAATTCTCCTAGATTGCCAAGCATCCTGTCTTGAAGGCAACACAGTGTCAACGGGCTTCAAGAAAACCAGGTATAATATTTGGCTAGCTCAATACCACAAAATGGAGGATATATCCACTATCCTTTTCAGATATTATCTTTGAACGTTCACAACATTCCCTAAATTAAGGAGTTTCTGAAGACTGTTTAAGGAGAAATTATGTTGGTGTGCCACATGTTAAAGAAGTTTAAAACAAGAATTTACTGTATAGCATAGGGAACTATATTCAATATCTTGTAATAAACTATAATGGAAAAGAATTGGAAAAAAAGAATATAGACATATACATATATATGTATAACCGAATCACTCTGCTGTACACCTGAAATTAACACAATATTGTGAAATCAACTATACTTCAATAAAAATTTCTAAAAAAAGAAGTTTAGCTAGGTCTTGCTAAATGAGTATGTACACGGAATAAATTAAGTACTTTCACAAAGTAGGGAATTAAGATTCACTGAAGCCTACCATAAACATTGTGCCAACAAGCGTTTTGTATACACTAAGATAATGATAATCAACCACAGTTTTATAGATGATTTGAACTGAAGAAAACTAAGGCCCAAAACGATAAGGTATAAGTTGCAGAGCTAGAGTTTGAATCTAGGCCTAGAGGTCTTTTCCTTAACATCATGCTGCAGTATAATCATTTCTGCTGCAATACACCAGAAAGGTAAACAAACACCTCAAAAAGTTAAATTAAGAGCACCTTCCAAAAGACTCTAAATATTCATAATGCAAGTTCTGAATACGACGCACACAAATAATGAGGTGAAGTCAGAGAAATAAAGGGACAACAAAGGGAGGACCTAGATTTTATATGTAGTTATTAGTATTTATTCCTAGACCCTTCTTTTCCTCTTCTGTTTAACAATCAGTGACCTACCTGGGTCTGTCTGTGCTGGATGGAGATCTGTTTTTGGGAGCTGCAGGAATGCTCTGTGTTGCCAGATCCCGTAGATGAGGGACTGTTTTGCTGAGCCTGTAATAAAGGTCCATCACCAATCACAAGAAAGTTTTGCATCTTTCTCCACAAACATTTGTATGAATGCAAATGATTAACTCTATATAAAACAAACACTTGCTGATGAAAGTCAAAAGTCAGGGCCATGTAGCCAAGATGAAAGTATAAACAATTCAAATGAAAACTAAGGGCTAGACATGGTAGCTTAGACTACGTTACTGTAAATAGTTAAAAGTATCAAATGCTTATAAATGAATTTTTTAAATATGTAAATTATCAAATATGTAAATGCCCTTTTCACTTGTACAGTTGATACCTGAACAATGCATGGGTTAAGGGTGCCGACCACCCCACCCACCCCGCTGCCCGCAGTGCAGTGAAAATCCACGTATCTAACTTTACAGGTGGCCCTCCGTACCCATGGTTCTGCATCTGCAGATTCAGCCAATCTCAAGATGGTGTAGTACTGTAGAATGGATTTGTTGAAAAACAATCCACATATAAGTGGACCTGAGCAATCAGTCCAAACCCATGTTGTCCAAGGGTCAACTGTATTTTAATATGCTTTTGCAGGAAAGGCTGGTGAAGCATCCAAAGCACAGGGGATGCTTGTGACTCCAGGCAGAAAGGACTGTGAACTACTATTCAGAATAGCATCCTAAATCCTCAAACATTATCCATGAACATGCAGTGGTCCAAAAAATCCCGGTTGATTTCCAACACTGTCACTTGCTTACTGTGACTTTTACACATAAACGATGGGGCATTCTAAGGCATTTTCAAATTTATAAGGTTTAGGACTTAATATAATTCAACTGTTCAAGAATATGCAATCATTATACAGATGGTCCCCGACTTAACAATGGTTCCACTTAACGATTTTTCAACTTTAAGATGGTGTGAAAGCAATACACATTCAGTAGAAATGGTATTTCAAATTTTGAATTTGGATCTTTCCCTGGGTTAGCAACATATGGCACAATACTCTTTCATGATGCTAGGCAGCGGCAGCGAGCCACAGCTCCCAGTCAGCCACACAATGAGGGTAAACAACCCAACACACTTACAACCATTCTGTACCAGACAATCATACTGGGTTTTGCTTTCACTACAGTATTCAATAAATTACATGAGATTCAACACTGTATTATAAAACAGGTTTTGTGTTGGGTGACTTTGCCCAACTGTAGGCTAATGTAAGTGTTCTGAGCACATTTAAGGTAAGCAAGGTTAAGCTACAGTATGTTCGGTAGGTTTGGTGTATTAAACACATTTTAACTTACGAATGATATTTTCAACTTATGATGTATTTATCAGGACCTAATTCCCATCGTAAGTCAAGGAAGACCTGTACTTCAGAAAGTCCTTTTAAAAACAAAATTGCACCCAACACAGTACAACCCATCATAGACATAATTAGAAAATATTGGATATTCTGGGGATTATGGGCTAATGGCAATACAGTATTATCATCTCATCAGAGAATACAGTGTTTCCACATATGTAAATTTTTTGATACTTCCTATATATTCCTTTAATTATTTTCTTATTCATGAACATTAAAACAATGTATAACCACCACCTATTGAGCAATTATCACCATGATCACACACAGTCCTTACAAAACGCTATAAGGTAGTTATTATTTCCACTTATACATAAAGAAAATGCAAATCCGAGATATTAAGCACCTACGTGCGGTCACAAAGCTAGTTAGTGGGGGAACAAGAATAGCGGGCTATCTGCATCCATAATAACCGATCTCTATGACCACGGTACACTGACTACCTCACGTCAACAGTTACAGGTACTGTTGTGAGCAGGCCACAAGCAAGCTAAGCACTTCATACACATAATTACACTGAGGGCTCACAACAGCCTTGTAAGGTAGGCAGTATTATCATCTCCATTTTTATTTATTCATTCAACAAGTACTCACTGAGAACACCCTACGTCTAAGCACTGTGTTAGGTGCTAGGGACACAGTGGCCAAGAAAAACAGAAACAAAACCCACAGACCCAGTCATTACTCTGCCTTATAACGCTTACAATCCAAGAGAAGATGTATTAAGTACTCGATAAATACCTGTTGAAAGAAATTGTTAAATAAACAATCATATAATAAATGCAAAATTGCAATTAGGATACGTGCTATAAGAGTACACAACAGGGTACATAACCTAACTTAATGAGTTGGGGATGAATTCCTTGAGAAAGTAATATCAGGGTTAAGATTTGAAGGAAATAAGCAATCAGAGAAAGGAGATGATGGGGTCATTCCAGGTTCTCACATTCCATACAAGAACCTTAGGGGAAGAGAGAAGAATGATGTGGGGATCAAAGAAGTAAAAAATGAGAGGTCAGTCTCAAAGAGGTTAAACAATGCGCACAGCCTGTAAGTCAGAGCAGCGATTAGAGCCAGGTCTAGGATAGTCTAAATAACTGAAAATGTTCCCCACTCTTTCTACAATGTGGCAAATCTAACCTTGTCTTACTGATTAAGGGCCATCATTATAAAACTCACATATTGGGTTTCCCTGGTGGCGCAGTGGTTAAGAATCCACCTGCCAGTGCAGGGGACACGGGTTCAAGCCCTGGTTCGGGAAGATCCCACATGCCCCGGAGCAACTAAGCCTGTGCGCCACAACTACTGAGCCTGCGCTCTAGAGCCCGTGCTCCACAACAAGAGAAGCGACCTCAATGAGAATCCCGCGCACCACAACGAAGAGTAGCCCCCGCTCGCCGCAATTAGAGAAAGCCCGTGAGCAGCAACGAGGACCCATCGCAACCAAAAATAATAAATTAATAAAATAAATTTATAAAAAAATAAATAAACTCACATATTACACTGCACTATGATACAAGCATTATCTCCTTCAGTTATCATTAGGTTGCTCTTAAAACCCTCTCCTTTTAAAATATGTCCCTAAACAAACATGACTGTTTGAGCAGCTTTTATAATAAAAGCCAATAAGAATCACATGACCGGCTAAAAAGGCCCTTCTATGAACTTCTAGATTTTGGTATATGGGCTTTGTTAAAATGCTTTTTTAACATGTGCTCATTTCTAAGTTTTCTTTCAGCAAACCAAGATTGCAAGAATGTGATTCAAGGGGATGTTTCCAAATTAAAGCTCTCTGTAAAAATGTACATATAAATAGCCCCATGATAAGAAGTAAAAATGTAGAAAGTTAACTGAGGAAGTGGGACAGAAGTCAGGAGGTAGCAAATCCTCATGAAAATGAAAATAATACTTTCAAAAGGTAAAAGAACTACAAAAATATAAGGACCTACTGTGACAAGTGAATCCATGGTAGAAAAAAATGCTCTAATTCTGATCATTCATTAGATATTAATTATGAACCTCTGTGCCTGGTCCTGTGTTAAACACTAGAAGTGCAACACTGGAAAACAAAGAGAGCTTACAGTCTCCCAACAAGTCCACGATTACGGAATCATGTCCTCGAGAAATGAGAACAGAAGTCGATGGCCTTGCTAAGCCGGCCACTGTAGTTGTAAATTTAGTCCAACCCCTACTTTGCAAAACATTCTCCCCAGACTTCCATATTCTTTGTTCCTATTATAAAAGTAATATTAGCTTCTAATTCATGATTACAGGCTGGATCTCCCAAAGTCCTACTGATATTCAGAGATTTTTAAAAAAATAAAATCATAATAGCACTAAGAAACAAGGGAGAGTTGAGAATCACAAATTTTTTAAAACTTTAAATTTTAAGAAACATTCAAAAGCAGTTGGTATCAGACTGATAGAGAAAGTGAAATAAAGAAATTCACAGCTGAAAACATCAGCAGTAAAACAGGCTGGGTCTTTTCAAGAGAGCTCCTCCAAAGCCTCACAATGAGATTTACCTTTAAAAAAACCAGGAGCGACCCATGGGACAATTATCAGACATTTAAAACCTATACGGGGCTTCCCTGGTAGTGCAGCGGTTAAGAATCTGCCTGCCGGGCTTCCCTGGTGGCGCAGTGGTTGAGAATCTGCCTGCCAATGCAGGGGACACGGGTTCGAGCCCTGGTCTGGGAAGATCCCACGTGCCGCAGAGCAACTGGGCCCGTGAGCCACCGTTGCTGAGCCTGCGCGTCTGGAGCCTGTGCTCCGCAACAAGAGAGGCCGCGATAGTGAGAGGCCCGCGTACCGCGATGAAGAGTGGCCTCCACTTGCCGCAACTAGAGAAAGCCCTCGCACAGAAATGAACATCCAACACAGCCATAAATAAAAATAAATAAATAAAATTAAAAAAAAAAAAAAAAAAAAAAAAGAATCTGCCTGCCAGTGAAGGAGACACGGGGTCGAGTCCTGGTCCAGGAAGATCTCACATGCCATGGAGCAACCAAGCCCATGCGCCACAACTACTGAAGCCTATGCTCTAGAGCCCATGAGCCACAGCTACTGAAGCCCGCGCACCTCGAGCCCGTGCTCCGCAACAAGAGAAGCCACCGCAATGAGAAGCCTGCACACCACAACGAAGAGTAGCCCCCGCGCGCAGCAATGAAGACCCAATGCAACCATAAATAAATAAACAAATAAATAACCTATTTATTTATTTGTAAATAAATAAATACATAAATAAAACCTATACTGTCCAATAGGGTCCTCTCTTGATCTCTTCCTTGCATAATGAGGGTCCTGGATACTACTGCTTCTGACCCAAGGGTAAAGCACAAGAACTGGTCTCTTAAATAAAAAACAAACATGTAAATATTTAAAAATGGAAAATAAGTGGGTCCAGGGGAGGGCTCCTGCTATAAGTACAGTACCCCTGCCCTCCACAACTGACACAATGGAGGAAGAAATGGAATACACCACTAAGAGTGAAATAGTTACCTATCAAAACAATGCCCTCCTTATTTCCATGTTTGTAAAGGAGCTGGTCTTTCTGCCTAGAGTTTGCGAGATGCTTACACAGGGATTAACAGTCACCGCCCCCCAACCTCCGGAATGGTGGGCTATTTGCGAAGCAGTACTATGCCACTGAAGGGAAAAATCCATGCCAACAACCTATGCTAATCACCCTAATAGTACTGCACTCAACTAAAGCTATATATACATTTTCAAGAAAACAAACAGCACAAAAGGGAAGATCCAACATGAAAAAACAAAACCTGATCCAAAAGAAAACAGAGAATTCAATAAAAACAACTTTAAAAATAAAGTATGTTCAGAGAGGATCAAAAGCATACTACATCTATAAAAATGAAAAAGCAGCAAAGAACATGAAAAATAAACTTGATAAAATAAGATTACCAAAATTTTAAAAACTGAATAGATGAGCTAAGTAACAAAATGGACACAGTTGAACACAGAATATCTGGAAAACAATGTCAAGAAAATCTCCCAGAAGATAAAACAGAAAGTCAAACAGAGCAGGAAAGAAAAGTTAAGAAACATGAACAGCAAGAGGTTCCAAAACTATCTAACAGGCTTTTCGGAGGAAAAGAACAGAGGGAAAGATATAATCAAAGAACAGTAAAACAAAGTTTCTCTGAGGTTAAAAGGTAAGTTTTAAGACTGAAAAAGCCTACGATATGACAAGCAACATTAATGGAGGAAAAGGCAAATAGTGGATGGACCTCAAGAACAAAAAGATACCATCTGATCATCTCAATAGATGTAGAAAAAGCATCCAACACCCTTTCACGATAAACTCAACAAACTCAGAACAGAAGGGAACTTTTTCAATCCTGAAAGAGGCTGCCTCTGAAAAACATTTGCAATAGCATGAAAAAGAATAAATTCTTAGAAATAAATATATTCTTTCAATAATTTGAAATAAAAAGAAAACAAGGGCAAAATCTACACACCAAAAACTCCAAACCTTATTAAAAAGAAATGAAAGATACCTAAATAAATGGAAAGATATCTCATATTCATGGATTGGAAGACAATATTTTTGTGAAGGCAATGCTCCCCAAATTAACCTACAGAGTCAGCACAATTGCTATAAATTCCATCTGGTCTGTTTACAGAAACTGAAAAGCTGATCCTAAAATTCATATGGAAATGCAAGGGATCCCACAGCCAAAACAATCTACAAACTACATTTTTTAAAATTAAGGGTTTTAAGAATATCTTGTATAATGGTAAAAGATGTAGCTTTCAAGGAAATAACAGACCATGTATTTAAAAAAAAAAAAAAAGATCAGTTAGACCTTGACAACTAAACTGTCTCATTCAACCAAAACTAATTCAATGACTAGGACTGTCTTCTTCTTCTCAGTGAATCCAATAAAATCATTTGGTTTTACAGTGCCCAATAATGAAACAATCATAATATTGTAGGTGCTCCTTAAGTGTTTTCAAGTTTTAGAATAATTTATAAAGCAGAAACAACTCAATTATAGTTAAAATAACAAACAAAATACCACACACAATGTAACAATAACTAAAAAAGTGAAAGATGAAAAAGGAAGCTGGGTGATAGTATGTTAAACTCATCTCTTATAATGGGGAGTAAACAGACCTTGTTTAAAGTTGATTACACCAGAGGGACTTCCCTGGTGGTCCAGGGGTTAAGAATCTGCCTTCCCAGAAGACCTAAATAGACATTCCTCCAAAGAAGATACACAGATTGCCAACAAACACATGAAAGGATGCTCAACATCACTAATCATTACAGAAATGCAAATCAAAACTACAATGAGGTATCACCTCACACCAGTTAGAATGGGCATCATCAGAAAATCTACAAACAACAAATGCTGGAACTTTGTTATAAAGCAGAAACTAACACACCACTGCAGAGCAATTATACTCCAATAAAGATGTTAAGAAAGTTAAAAAAAAAAAATTCTGGAGAGGGTGTGGAGAAAAAGGAACCCTCTTGCACTACTGGGGGGAGTGTAAATTGATACAACCACTATGGAGAACAGTATGGAGGTTCCTTAAAAAACTAAAAATAGAATTACCATATGACCCAGCAATCCCACTACTGGGCATATACCCAGAGAAAACTGTAATTCAAAAAGACACATGCACCCCAATGTTCATTGCAGCACTATTTACAATAGCCAGGTCATGGAAGCAACCTAAATGCCCATCGACAGACGAATGGATAAAGAAGATGTGGTACACATATACAATGGAATTACTCAGCCATAAAAAGGAACGAAATTGAGTCATTTGTTGAGACGTGGATGGATCTAGAGACTGTTATACAGAGTAAAGTAAGTCAGAAAGAGAAAAACAAATATCGTATATTAACGCATGTATGTGGAACCTAGAAAAATGGTACAGATGAACCGGGTTGCAGGGCAGAAGTTGAGACACAGATGTAGAGAACAAACGTATGGACACCAAGGGGGGAAACTGCGGAGGGGTGGGGATGGTGGTGTGCTGAATTGGGCGATTGGGATTGACATGTATACAGTGATGTGTATAAAATTGATGACTGATTAAAAAAAAAAAAAGAATACCAAGAAATTTTCAAAATTTGTTTTTTGCTTTTCAACTAATACTTGCCATAAGAGGGTGAAAAGAGGGGCTTCCCTGGTGGCGCAGTGGTTGAGAATCTGCCTGCCAATGCAGGGGACACGGGTTTGAGCCCTGGTCTGGGAAGATCCCACATGCCGCGGAGCAACTAGGCCCGTGAGCCACAATTACTGAGCCTGCGCGTCTGGAGCCTGTGCTCCGCAACAAGAGAGGCCGCGATAGTGAGAGGCCCGCGCATCGCAATGAAGAGTGGCCCCCGCTTGCCGCAACTGGAGAAAGCCCTCGCACAGAAACGAAGACCCAACACAGCCATAAATAAATAAATAAATAAATTTAAAATAAATGTGATTTGAATAAAAAATATAAAATCGGGTTTAAAAAAAAAAAAAAAGGATTCCTTCTTAAAAAAAAAAAAAAAAAAAGAGGGTGAAAAGAAAGGATGAAAATCACCACTTGAAAAAAAAAAAAAAAAAACTACAATGAGGTATCACCTCACACCAGTCAGAATGGCCATCATCAAAAAATCTACAAACAATAAATGCTGGAGAGGGCGTGAAGAAAAGGGAACCCTCTTGCACTGTTGGTGGGAATGTAAATTGATACAGCTACTATGGAGAACAGTATGGAGGTTCCTTAAAAAACTAAAAATAGAACTACCATACAACCCAGCAATCCCACTACTGGGCATATACCTTGAGAAAACCATAATTCAAAAAGAGTCATATACCACAATGTTCATTGCAGCTCTATTTACAATAGTCAGGACATGGAAGCAACCTAAGTGTCCATCATAGGATGAATGGATAAAGAAGATGTGGCACATATATACAATGGAATATTACTCAGCCATAAAAAGAAACGAAATTGAGTTATTTGTAGCGAGGTGGATGGACCTAGGGTCTGTCATACAGAGTGAAGTAAGTCAGAAAGAGAAAAACAAATACCGTATGCTACCACATATATATGGAATCTAAAAAAAAAAAAAAGGTTCTGATGCACCTAGGGACAGGACAGGAATAAAGACGCAGACATAGAGAATGAACTTGAGGACACGGGGAGGGGGAAGGGTAAGCTGGGACGAAGTGAGAGAGTGGCATGGACATATATACACTACCAAATGTAAAACAGATAGCTATTGGGAAGCAGCCACATAGCACAGGGAGATCAGCTCGGTGCTTTGTGACCACCTAGAGTGGTGGGATGCGGGGGTGGGAGGGAGATGCAAGAGGGAGGGGATATGGGGATAAATGTATATGTATAGCTGATTCACTTTGTCATAAAGCAGAAACTAACACACCATCGTAAAGCAATTGTACTCCAATAAAGATGTTAAAAAAAAAAAGAATCTGCCTTCCAATGCAGGGGACACGGGTTTGATCCCTGGTCGGGGAACTAAGATCCCACAAGCACACGCGCCACAACGAAAGATCCCACGTGCCACAACTAAGACCCGACGCAGCCAAAAAATATAAATAAATATTCAAAAAAAAATAAAGTTGATTACACAAGAGATAATTTGACGTTAAAATGGTATTCAGTAGAAAAATCTAAAACACAAACTCTTAAGAGTGGTTGTCTGTCTGAGGAACACAAAGGAAAGAATTTTACTCTTCTCCATCACTTCAATTTTTTGTGGGCCATGTGCATGTACTATTTTTACAATTTAGAAAATTATATGCTTATAATTTTAAAAATTAATTTCCTATGTTGAAATATATAAAATTATGTAACGATTTTAAACATTTAAAGGCTCAAACTCATAATATGCTGCCCCCTATTTTTATTTATCAATATCTATCTATAGATCTTACATTGTTAGCACATATATATCTATCTCGCTTCTTTGATCAACTGTAGAGCATTCCACTGTATATATGTATTATATTTTATTTTACTAGTCCTTATATGAAAGATGCTCTCATTAATTCATATAACATATAATTACACTGAGTGTCTACGAGAGCAGATCCAGTTCCAGCACTGGAGATACAGAAGTGAACAACGCAAAGTCCCTGACCTGATGGAGCTTACAATCCAGTGGAGGGGAAGTAGTGTGGGAGTGGGGAGTGAGACAAAGAAGTAAATTATAGCAGGTCAGTTGGTGATAAGACCAAGAAGAAAAAATAGGGCACAGGAGCAACACAATGTGTGGGGTGGGCAGGAAGTGGTGCTATTTTATACAGTGCAGCCTCTCTGATAGGCTGTAAATTTAAGCAGAGACCAGAGAGAACGGAGGGAGCAAGGCATGCTGATATCTAGAGGAAGAATGTTAAGGCAAAGGCAACAGCAAGCGCAAAGGCTCTGAGGTGAGAGCATGTCAGGTATTATTTGAGGCAGAAACGTAGGCAGTGTGGATGGAACTTGGTGAGGAAGGGAGATAGTAGTAACAGATGTCAAAGTGGTGGGAAAGAGGCCATACAAAGCGTTATGTGCCATTTTAAACACTTGTGAGCAGGGCAGTGGCATGACTGGACTTATGTTTCAATGGGATCACTCTGATCTGTTGAGAACAAAGGCAGAAGCAAACAGTCCAGTTAGGAGGCTGCCACCATAATCTCAGTGGGAGATTAGATTTGAGTGGTAGTCATTAAAGGGGGTGGAAGTGGCAGGATTCTGAACATATTTTGAAGGTAAAATCAGTAAGACTTGCTGATGGATTTGGAATTGGGGTATAAAACAAAGAGATAAGACTAGAATGACTCCAAGATTTTTAAACAATTAGAAGAAGAGAGTTGACAATTACTGAGATGTGGAAGAAATGGGGGTCTGGAGTGGGGGAACAAGATGAAGAATTCAGTTTCAGTCATGTTAAATCTGGTATGCCTATTATACATAAAAACGCAACTGACTACATAGGTCCAGAATTCAGGGCACGGCTCTGGGCAGGAGATATAAATTTGGAAGTCCTCTGCATAACTGAAACAAAGAAACTAAATGAGATTCTCATTACAGAATGAAGGTAGACAAGAGGTCTGAAGACTGAGCCCTGGGGCACTCCAGTGTTTGGAGATCCTGGAAATGAGGAAGAACCAAAAGAGCAGAGGCCAAGAGAAGACCATGTGCTTGGAGAAGAAGGGACTGATCAACTGTGGCTAATGAATTATACTGAATAAGTTCTGAGAACTGATGGCTGGATTTAGCAACATGGAGGTCACAGGTATCCTTGTTCTGAGTTCATCTGAAACACTGGGGAGGGACACTGCTTCCAGATTTTTGCAATTTATAAACAATACAATAAACATCTTTGTGTAGTTTTATGGGAATGGAATTTCTGGACCCAAGGATATGTAAACTTAACACTGAGATACATTACCAACTTGTCCAAATGACTGTACCAATTTATAGTCAGTATAAAACTGCATGTGTATCTAAACTATTACCTGCACTAGGAATTATCAAATTTATTAATCCTTGTCAACTTGATAATTCAAAAGAGTTATTTTATCTTGTATTTCTCTATGGCTGCAGTTAAGCATTTTTTCTTGTTATTAGTCATTTGTCTTTTCTTCCTCCTGTAAGACTGCCTGTTCACAGTCTTTGCCTTTTTTTTTTTTAAAGGAAACTGCTTGTCTCTATCTATTAATTAACATTTGTTATATATTAATGTTAACTCTTTTGCTTTTTTCCTTTTTTATATCACTAAGTTTACATCCCAGCTGGAGCTGCAAAGAAGCAAAGAGAAACAGAACTGGACTTCCCTGGGGGCGCAGTGGTTAAGAATCTGCCTGCCAATGCGGGGACAAGGGTTCGAGCCCTGGTCCAAGAAGATCCTACATGCTGCAGAGCAACTAAGCCCATGCGTCACAACTACTGAGCCTGCGCTTTAGAGCCCGCGAGCCACAACTACTGAGCCTGCGTGCCACAACTACTGAGCCTGCGTGCCACAACTACTGAGCCTGTGTGGTACAACTACTAAAGCCTGCGCACCTAGAGCCCGTGCTCTGCAACAAGAGAAGCCACCACAATGAGAAGCCCACGCACCACAACAAAGAGTAGCCCCTGCTCTCCGCAACTAGAGAAAGCCCGCATGCAGCAAGAAAGACCTAATGCAGCCAAAAATAAATAAATATATTTATTTTAAAAAAAAAGAAAAAAGAGAGAGAGAAACAGAACTATACCAAAGCTTCTAGGCCTTTGGTTTTTATACTGTTTCCATGTTCCTTCTTCAGACATGATTATTTTCTTACTCCTCTGTCATCTCTCTTCCACATGAGAGCAATCTGGCTGTAGCATGTGCAACTCCTCTGACAGCCTGAGTACTAGGTGACAGGACTGAGCAGGTGGCTGTCCTTCACGTGTACCCGCCCCCAGCCTGCATGCCCATACCTCTGACGGAAGGCTCGCATCAGGGGAACGAGTTCTTGCTAATCAAAATCCTGTGTATTTGACTATGTGCCTGTCACACGATGAAATATATACATACAGAGAGAGACAAACATTCTCTAAAACAACACTACTGCATTCTCATACAAACTATTCCATACTACTGTCAGGCCCACTCAAAATATTATACTGGTCAATTCTCCCATTTTACGTTGTGTCTCCTTTGCCACTGAAGCACAAAATTATACTGTCTTCACACAAGAAGTTTCTCCATTCTTTTGATGTTAAACAACAACAAAAAAAATTGTACATTTTTAAAAAGCTATTACCTCTTTCTTGAGGGAAAGCAGTAATAACTACCAGAAAGTATTCCAAAGTAGAGAGATGGTGGGCCATTGTGGTGGCAGTGGAGACGGTAAGAGATGGTCAGATTCTGGATATAAGTATATTTTCTGATGGATTAGATGTAGAATGTGAGGAAACACGGGCATTAAGGATAAAGCCATGTGTATTAGTCCTCTATTGCTCTGCAACAAATTACCCCCAAACTTACAGAACTGTGAGGTAATAAATGGGTGCTGTTTTAAGCTGAGGGAGGAAGGAAGGAAGGGAGGAAGGGAGGGAGGGAGGGAGGAAGGAATGGATCCACATAATACACAATGATCCCTATCTAATTATGTTATTATTTTTATCTCCTTTCCCTAAGACACCCACCATTCCATGGCCTTTCTTAATACAATCGCATGTGGGTTAATCCCAGAGATTAGAAATTTATTTGCTCAGAATCCACAGAGCAAATAAAGAGGAAACAGATTATTACTGGAGAAAATGAACCAGTAAGAGGGAAAGAAATTTTGATCAATGGTGACATCAGCTCTGAATGATGCCCCTAAAAATGGAGGAATAGGGCAATGGAGCTTTTTCTTGCTTTATACCATCCTTGGCAACAAACAGGTACTTGGTAGGGCAAAGAAGCCAAGAAAAGCAACAACTTTTAAGCCAAACTGCATTATAATTTGGCAAATAAAAAATGGGGGTCAAACATTTATAATAATCAAATTCTTGTTCTTCAAGGAAGAAGAAAGAAGCAAGCGGAAAGGAGCAGGCAGGTAGCCAAATCTTCTTGGAGAAAGTAACTGTGCTAACACTCTGAAGAAGTGAGAGAAGGCAAGCATGTAGGTTGCCCAAGTACCACCAGGGGGAAATGACTGGTAAGCATGCCTGTCCCCACACTAAGATTTTATTAACTTGAATATTACTTTAAGTGATGGCTGGAGTTTGGAGATTTTATTTTGAATTCTAATGGAATTTGATTCCATTATTACAATTATTTTCTTTTCTTCTTTGTCAACCTAAGATTGTGTTTTCCTTCCCATGGTACACTCAGACTTTGACAGAGCAGTCTCTCTCAGCCCCTTGAACCAAGCGGGACTGAGTACAAACACATACCTTCAGAAGCAACACAGAGTTAGAAATCATCATCTGTCTACCAAAATAATTTCTCAAACTTCATCTCGGCGCTCCAGGAAAACAAGGATCTGCAGATCTGCATAAACTTAGCCTTAGTACTCACGGAAACAAAAGTGAAGCAGAGGCCAGCTCCCCTCTGGGCCAGCTGCTCTGTGTCGAGCCGAGGTTTTGCCAGCATCACTGACATCAGGGTTGGCAGGGCAGACTGCTCCTCTGACACCTCCTTTGCAGCGCTGCCATCTAAACCATAGAGGGGCTGTTCTACTCGCCGCTGGAAAACATTAAAGAAAACACACAAATTACATGAGAAAGAAAATCTGATACTGCCAAAACATGCAACAGATTAAAACACGGTTATCAGATATAAGAAGGATTTTTTTAAAAAAACAGCTCTGCAAACAAATAAGGAAAGCATAATAACATTATCACTGGATTATGACCTATCTAAAAACCTGAGTTAGTATCTTACTCAAATTCCATAAAATTACATTTTAATGGTTCTATATTTACATAACTCTGAATTTGCAGGATACTTTGTAGAGTTCAACAAACAACTTCATAATACCCTCAATTCTACAAAGGAAATGCTGTTTCTCTCCTCTAGATTAATAAAGATTAAGGCATTTGTCCCCTACTCTACAGGTAGAACTCATTTCACTCTATTCTATTCTCACCCTACTATACCTATATGCAAAAATATAAAATAAATACAAACAAAAGAACAATATACCACAATTATGTACGGTTTATTCCAGGAACGTAAGGATAGTTCAGTATTCCCTCTACTGATGTAATTCATTACATTAATGCAGGGGGTGGGGGTGGGCAGAGAATCAAAATTCTTTCCTTCAGACACCAAACAAGATTGGCACATTGTTGGGCAATGCTTTAAAAAACCCACAAAAACCAGAAGTATCCATGTTTAACACAACAAAGAGTATTTTTTCAGAAATAAACATAAATATAATTAATGGTGCTATACTCGAGGCACTTTCATTAAAATTGGGAACTAGACAGGGGTTAATACACTAATATAATCATTCACCATTATCATAGAATTTTTAGCCAAAGTGATAAGGAAAACAATATGAGGTATGAATATTAGAAAATATTAAACATTAAAAAGTGTCACTTTTGGATGATATAACTATTCACAAAGGAAACCAAACAAATCAACTGAAAAACAACAAATAAGGGTTCAGTAAGATGGCCAAATATAAAATAAATACACAAAAATCAATAGCTTCCCCACATATCACAACTGATTATAATCTGAACAAGCAGTAATAGAAAAGCAGATTCAAAATATCTGTGAAATACTTAAAAGGAAACTTAAGAAATATGCAGATTACACATTAAAAAAACCCCCACAGCTTCACTGACAAATATAAAAGATGACCTAAATTAAACGGCAATACCATGCTCCTGAGTTAAAATTTTACACATGTCAAATTTCTCTAAAAGCCAATACTTAGGGCTTTTTGTGTATTTTTGCTTCTGTTTTTGTAAGAGAAGGTGTTGTGGTAGTATAGAGATCATCTAGCTTCTCTCTTGCTCTTTTGCGGGATTGTTTTGTGGATTTTCACGAGTTAATTTTGAGGTCCACTTGGAAAAATAATCAAAATTAGCCACATAATTTTTGATAAAGGGTATCAGGGAACCTGACCAGCTATTAAAACTTACTGCAAAGCAACATTAACCAAATGAGCATAACACTGGTACAGGAACAGATTGATCAGTGGCACAGAAAATTCAGAAACAGACCCATATAAAATGGATGTATAATTTGTGATTATAGTGCATTTTTAATTAGTGGGAATTTATTACAAAGATGATAGGATATGTGTGTAGATATTAGAAAAAAGGAAAAGTAGATTGTTTCCTTATAGCATACATAAAATTTATAAGAAAATATAAACAAATGCTTTTATGACTTTCTAGTGGTGAAGGACTTTTTAAACATGACAGTAAAAATACAAACCATATAGAAACATCTAAGAATAAGACAAAACCAGTAAGTCATGAAGGAAAAACACTGATAAATTTGACTACTTCAAATTTTTTGACTTCTGAATGGTAAAAGTCAACATAAACAAAGTTAAAAAATAAATTACAAACAGGCAAAAAATATTTACAATATAAATGACAATGAGTTAACAATCTTAATAAATAACATGCTCCTACCCATCAGTAAGACAATACACTAATAAATAAATAGGCAAAGGAACTGAATAAGCATTAAAAGAGAAATCCAAAAGGCCATTAATCATATGGAAAGATGTTTAATATCACTGATGAAGAAATGCAAGTTAAAACAAGGTATTTTCTCACTGGCAAAGATTATAATGATAAAATTCAGTATTAGAAGGGTAGGCAGAAATTGGGGCTCTCAAACTGCTGATAGCCTGCTAGCAATTATGTGGTGACATTTATTTTATTTTAAATTGACACATAGTTGATTTACAATGTTGTGTTAGTTTCAGGTGTACAGCAAAATGATTCAGTTATATATATATATAACTGAATATATATATTCTTTCTCAGATTCCCTTTTAGGTTATTATGAAATATTGAGTACAGTTCCCTGTCCTATACAGTAGGTCCTTGTTGGTTATCTATTTTATATACAGTAGTGTGTTGTATGTTAATCCCAAACCCCTAATTTATCCACCCACCCTTTCCCCTTTTGTAACCATAAGTTTGTTTTCTATGTCTGTGGGTCTATTTCTGTTTTGTAAATAAGTTCATTTGTAACATTTTTTTTTTAGATTCCACATATAAGCGATATCATATGATATTTGTCTTTCTCCGTCTGGCTTACTTCACTTAGTATGATAAACTCTAGGTCCATCCATGTTGCTGCAAATGGCAATATTTCATTCTTTTTATGGCTGAGTAATATTCCATTGTGTCTCTGTGTGTGTGTGTGTGAGTGTATACACACACACCACATCTTCTTTATCATTCATGTGATGACATTTTAAAGTGAGCACATTCTTTGATTTGGCAGCTATACATTGGAAATATATCCAAAGGAAAAAAATGCGTTAAGTACAGATGTATATACAAGGACATTCATTACAGCATTACTTACAGAACACAAAATGTTTAAGGCTATTGATTAAATAAATACAATGAAAATGAGGAAATCTACTACATGAACACACATGTATACACATATATGCCCACTAAACTCTTTAATAATAGTTCTTGTGGAAAGGACTTTATATTTTACCACTTCTCAACGGTTGGACTTTCATAATCAGCATGTATCCCTTTATCAGGAAAAACTATTTAACACTTTCATTTTAGAAAATAAAAGTAAAATAGACTAATCAAAATGATCCTGACAAAAAATTTATTTTTTAAAAAATCTATGAGTAGAATCTACCACCTTAAAAATAACACTCCTGCCCTAACCAATAAAACGGTTTAAATTCAGGCTCCAGAATACCTGTAATACTCATTCACAATATTCTCACTACTTGGGAGACTGTATCATTGAAGCTGCAATATTAAAACAAACCATTCTGTTATACATTCAATAAAAATTTGCCAAGGGCTGAAAGATCTTTAAGTATCTCTGGAAATATCACAGGCTGGGATGTTTGTACCAACCTCCCCTTAGAAAACAACTGTAAAGACAAGACAAAATATAAAAAAAAGATATTAAAAGCAATGAAAAGTTGATAAAATAGCCGGGGTCTGTCATGGCAAAACCTAAGGGAAACAAAGTCACATTTGCCCTAAGAGTACCTGCAGATCTTGAATTTCCATTTCCAGGGCACCATGTTGCCAACTGGAGAGTCACAGGTCAAAGCCCACCCATAGTAGGGGGTTCATTATGAAACCCTTGCCACTTTAAGCTACACTTCCAAAGGGTTATTACAGCCTCAGGGAAAATGTAAGCCAGAAGAAATATTTCCCCTGCCCTCAGGGAGCTGCAATGAAGTTGCCTTGGCCATGCAGCAGGTGGAGGCTCCCCTGAGAAATGTTAACATAATCCAAATCAATAATGCCTGGGTGGTTGAAAGAAAGAAACAAAATAAGCAAACCAAACAGACAAAATGCAAGCCATGAATTCAGTAGTTTGTAGAGATGGGTAGAATCTCTAGGCACTTGAAAGAAGCAAATAAAAATTCTCCCTGGAGGAACGTATCTTATTCTTGATCTCAAAGAAATTTCACAAATAATTTTTCAAGAACAATGAGCAGCACAAAGACAAAAAACCAAAAGCATAAAAGAAATAAAGCCCTGAATAACAACTAGGAAAAAGAAGAGACAGCAGACACAGATTCAAAAAAACTTCAAATACAAGAATTAACAGACAGGTTATAAAACAACTATGTCTACTAGATTAAAAAAATAAAAGACAAGTTTGAATATATCTGCAGGGAACATAAAATAACAAAAACTAAGAATTCAATGGGGCAAATTAGATACACCAAAACAGAGAATTTGGGAACTGAAAGGCAAGAACTATCCAGAATGGATCATACAGAGACCAAAAGAAAATAGAAAAAAGAAGTTAAGGGGCATGGTGATAAAGTGAGACAGTCTAACATACGGTTAATTGAAATTTTATAGGTGGAGGAAAAAGAAACAGGGCCAAGATAATATCTGAAGACAATGGCAAATAATTATTCAGAAATGGTACAAGACACCAACCCACAAATACCAGAAGCCCAACGAATTAAAAAAAATAATAAAAGGATGCATCACAGTAAAACTGCAGAACACCACATATAAAAATGTTAAAAGCAGCTGGGGATGGGGGGAAGCAGAGCAGATACTTTCAAAGAAATAACAAGTAAATGAAAAGTGTTTTCTCAGTAGTAACAATGGGAACTAGAAGATAGTAATGATATACTCAATTGTGTGAAAAGATAAAAAATGCCAATCTAGAAATATACAAGCATAAACATCTTTCAAGAATAAGGGCAAAAGAAAGTTATCTCAGCAAACAAAAACCTAGAGAGTTAACCCCCAGCAGATAAACACTGTACTAAAAGAATACTAAAGGACCACTGAAGGCAGAAGGAAGTGACCCTAGAGTGGAAGGTGTAATATGTAAAACGGGAAGAAGTACAAAGAAAGAGGTAAGTATATAGATAAATCTAAATGAATACTGACAGTATAATAATGATGTTTTATGAGACTAAAAAAAATGGCAAAATATAAACCTACACCACCACCACCAAAGCAGTAGCACATAAATGGAATCAAGGTTATCATATATTTGTGAGGAGGGCAAAGATACTATTAACATCAAACTTTGGCATATTAAAGATACCTGTGGTAACTTCTAAGAGAAACACCACATAGGACCTACATACTAGTGGAGGAGAAAAATATGAAATAATTTTTTTTAATCCAAATGAAAACAAGGAATGAAAGAAAAAGTAACATAGAACAGGCAAGATAAACAGAAAATACATTAGAAGCTGGTATATTTAAAACCAATATAATGATAAGTTTATTAAATGTAAATAGGATAAATACTGAAGTTTAAAAAAGATTTTTTTTTTTTGGCCGTGCCGTGCAGCTTGCAGGATCTTAGTTCCCCAACCAGCAATCGAACCCGGGCCCCAGCAGTAAAAGTGCCAAGTCCTAACCACTGGACCGCCAGGGAATTCCCTAAAAAAGATTTTAGACTGAATAAAGAAAAAAATTTCAACTATATGATATTTGTCAGATACACTGAAAACAAAATAATGAAAAGTTGATAGTATAAAAATGGAAGTATTTACACCATACAGTGGTTTGGATATACTAAGTATCAGATATACTGCATTTAGAGCAAAAAGTATCAGAAGAAATGAAGAGAATCACTTAGTAATACATAAAGCAAAAATATATATACAGGAAGAAACAAACTACTCCCACAATCATGAGAGTCATAAATATACCTCTCTTAGTAACTGACAGAACAAACAGCCAAAAGTCAGAATACAGAAGATCTAAACACTGTGATTAAATGCCATGTTTAACAAAATTATCGTAATGACAAAACTAAACTATTTTGTTTAGGGATGCATATGTGGTCACACTATAAGGAAAAGCAAATGATAATCACAAAAATTAGAACAGTGGTTGTTTCTAGGGTATTGGGAGGGGGTTGTGATCAAGGAAGGTTTCCAGGGTGCTGGAAATATTTTACTTTCTGACCTAAGTGATGATTACATGGAGTTAACCTCATAATGATTTCCTGGAAACATTTTTTGTGAAGGGTCAGACAGAAATACATTAGGCTTTTCAGGCAACATATCATCTCTGTGGCATATATTCTTCTTTGTCTATACAACTCAAAAAATCTAAAAATCATTCTTAGCTTGCTACTGTGGGCTGTAGTTTACCAACTCCTGCATTAAAAGGCTCACGGTTTATGTACTTTCTTGTATTTAACAAAAAATATAAAAGAATCACTTAGGGGGAAAAATGCTAAAGTAATTCTTTATCCATTCTTCCCTTTTGACAAATAGTCTTGAGCCCCCACTGTGTACCCAACACTGTTTTGGGTGTTAGAGACTAAAAATTGAACAAGATATCTATTCCATGTGAACGGGGGGGGGGGGGGGGGAATAGTTAAAATGATTACATCTTTATGTAATAAACACTGTAAGAGATGGAAACAGCAGTAAATAAAACAAAATCCCTGCTCTCTTAGGATTAACATTCTGGTGGGAGAAGCTGGGCAATAGATTAATTGTATAGTTAAAAATTACGATATTTAACTTATTAAATAAAAATATTAAAATTATACCACACAACGACAATGAATGATCTACAACAACACACAGTATGGATGAATCTCACAAAAGTAATGTTGAACGAAAGAAGCCAGACACAAGAGTATATACTGTATGATTCCTTTTATACAAAGTACAAAAACAAAAAAACCCACCTGTACTGTGAGAAGTCAGGATAGTGGCTATCCCCAGTGGCAGGGAGGGGGCTAACGACTGGAAGGGAGCATAAGGGGGTTTCTGGAGGGCCTGGTATTTTGTTTCTTGTACTGGTACACAGTTTGTGAAACTTCATTAAGCTGTAGACTTACATGTGTACACTTCTATATGTATAAATATGAATCAATGAAAAATTTACATATATATCAAAATTTAAATACATATGTCAGGTAGTAATAACTAAGAATTAAAGCAGGATTAGGGACAGAGTTACAAGATGAGAGGGACTGATATTTAAAGAAGTTGGCCAGGAGAGACCTCTCTGATAAGGTCATTTTTGAGCAACAGCCTGATGAAGAGATTGCTAATCATGCTATTCCTGAAAGAGGGAATAGCAGGTACAAAGGCCGTGAAGCAAAAGAGTGCTTCACAGTGTTCAAGGAACTTCAAGGAGGCCAGCATGGCCGGAGTGGTATGAGGGTGAGGGGGGAGCAGATGGAGTCAGGCGGATGGGGGGAGCAAAGATCATGTAGGAGCTTCTAGGCCATGTAAGCCCAGAACAGTCTGGACTAGTCCCTGGACAGTTTTGAGCAGGATCTGTCTTAATTTTTTCACGAATCATTCTGGCTACTATACTGAAAATAGGTGAGACACAGGCAGAAACAGGGAGACCACTTTGGAGATTTAATGCAGAGAACCAAAAGAATAGAAAAGAGGTTCGGATTTGGGTATTTTTTAAAAGAAAACAGGATTTATTGACAGGTTAGATATGGGGCATGAAGTTATGATCTGAAAAACTGGACAGAGTAAACTGTCATTTACCAGGACAGGGCAGACTGCAAGAAGAGCAGTTTGTTGTTGTTTTGCTAGTGAGCAAGAGTTCCTCTGTGGACATTTTTAAGCTGTCCATTTAGTTATGTAAGTGGAAATGTCAAGTAGAGTTGTATATGTAATTTTCAGGGAAACCAGTGCCCAAGTAAAGGGCTGGCAAGTTCTTTCATCCTAAAAGGCAGATATGGATAATGATACAAGTAACTTGGTAGATTTGGCATAGGTGCATGTGAAAGTTCTCTTCTGATTGCTTCTGCTTTCTCAGGAAAATAAAAAAGTAAAGCCATCAGTTGAAATAGTAGAGGAGGAGGAAGCGTTGCTGGAGGCTTGCAGGAAATGACAAAAATATGAAAGATTCATCTAGGAAAGGGAACTAACTATGGAAATATAATAGGACTGGCAGCAACTAGGGGGTTCATGAGGTTGGTGGTCATGAACTTAAAGTGAGATCAGTCAGCATGGGTATATGTGTTTTCCTCTAACCATGCTGAGCTGCTTAGACAAGGAAAAGGTGGAAAATTAGATAACCAGGGTTGAGTTTTTTCAGGCAAGTATGATGGAGAGAGAGTGGGGAAAGGGAGCTGAAGGGTATACACAAATCAGTAATTATAACAATGAAACACAGAATCTAAGTTAGAAGGAAAAAGAGCTTCTCAGTGCAATGGAAAAAGGAAATTAAGGCTTGGTTCCTATTTTAACACCCAAGATATACTTAGATTTGCATAATCATGATGAGGCCCCACCACCATTCATAGAGGTGGCAGAAATGTCTACAGATCATTGAATCATCTCTTTTGTTTTCAGGTAAGACCTGACTTAAATGGACACATGATAGATGGGTGGTCACACTACTAAAAACCAAATGAAAAAAAAATCTTTTTCAGGAAGAAAAGAGTAATAGACAACAAAATTCTACAAATCATATTCGTCCCAAATAGATAATTCTGCAATCTCATTTAACATTTTAAAACTTTAACCGGTTTAAAACTTAATAAAAATATAGATATAGGCCTCCTCGAAAGTTATCTAACAAACCTCAACCTAACCAAACAGATCTACACATCAAACATTTCTAACATTTTTAAATATGACAAGGATGACAAAATAATAGCAAAAATTTCAAGTTGAATACATTTTCCTAAGTGCTTTAATAATTATAATCACCCTAATGAATGCATGTTTTCATGAGAGAGAAGAGGGGAAGGATATTTTAAAATACTTTAACAATACAGAAGACTAAATCATTTAGGAAAAAAGTAGTATTAATCAACTCTGCTAAGGCAGAGAAAAGCAACTTTCCTAAACAGAGACCTAGGATGAAAACTCCTGATCTCCCTTTTCCCTTGGATCCCACAGCAATACCTGAGGCATCAGTAGACATAATACACTCTTAAGTACAGAGTTCTTACTGGTATCAACAAATTATCCAAAGGCACTTGAGCAAATTAACACAAAACCCTACATTAGCTAGCTCAGGGATTCTCAACCTTGGCACTAGTGTCATTTTGGACTGGATCGTTCTTTGTTGTGGCGCCTGCCCTGTGCACTGTAGGATGTTTAAGAGCATCCCTGGCCTCCGCCCAGTAAATGCCTATGGCATCCTTCCACTCACCCTCTATTTCTGACCAATAATTACTCCAACACTGCCAAATGTCCCCTGAGGGGACAAACTACCTCCGGTTGAGAACCACTAACTTGGCTATAATGTTTTTAAGAGTTTCAGATCTCACTTATAGGCAGAAAACAAACCTATTCCAAATTTGTGTAGCTTTAGCTTCTCTACTACATCACCGAGTAAGCCTTAAAAATAATTCAAATGCCAGGAGCTGACCAAATTTTTTTTTTAAGGAATTTAGTTATAGGAACATTTAAGTCTGGCAAGGATAAAAATCTAATGTTTGGATTGGAAATCACTTCCTTGACAGAACAATGAGCTGCAGGCCTAGAAGTAATTTATTATACTGGGAGAAAAGGGTCAGCTCTTATAAAATGTAAATTTACAGATACAGATTTGAATCTAAGTTAAGTGATTCATAGGTAATGCTATGAACATTTCTCCTTAATGCCTCATTCCCCTTGGGTAATTAATGGAAGAGAAACTTTGCTCGAGTGTTCCTGGGCTTCTTGTCTCCTACAACAGGTGTCAAATTTCTCCAGGTGAATGCTTACCGGTAAGGGATTGGATAAGGAATGTTGCGGTGAGGATCGTGCAACTGGTGGAACACTTCTGCCAGGGCTGGTTCCTGGCCCGCTTCCCCCAGCAAACTGGCCAACAGGGAAAAATGGATATGAATAATTCACAACAGTACTAGGCTTCAGATAAGGAGAGTAAAAGATTAATACACAAACAGGTCTTAATTATATACGGCCCCTTTAAGTCAATACATCTTATTCTAGAGAGAAAATGCCATATAAGTCAAATTCTGCTATCTTTTCAACGAGATTTTAAGGAGGAGCTCTAGCAGAAATGTACCAAGATATAAAGAAAACATGGCTAGAAAGCTGAAGGTACACATGGTTTTGAAAGGACACAAGAGAAGAATGTTTTCCCTTCTTGTCTCAAAATACATGAAGCAGGAATATAGTGGTACAGTGGATGTTAGTGTCTTCTTCAGTAACCACTAAGGATGGGTCAGTGAGCTTACTACAGGTTCCAATGGACTAAAGGGAAGAGGACAAAACAAGAGTCCAAGTCATTTCACTTCAATCTTTGTAAGACACGAAACCTAGTCTGGCCAAGAGAAAAATCACCTCATTTGTGAATTTTTATATCATCACAGAAAAGACACATCATAAACAAATTTAAATTTAGGAAGTCAGCAGCCGTTTCCTCTTATAGAGATGGGGCAGCATAGGGTTGATGAAGATGGGGAGGAAGGGGAGGAGAGCACAGTAAAGGCAATATATTCCTCTCTAAAGCCTTAAATGAACAAAGGGATTTAGGTTTTTTAAAAACTCACTATAGATTTCTTTTTCCAAAAATTTAACTTACCTCAAAGTAATCACTAATTTTATGTCCCCTAGGAGTGCCTTTCCCTGAAAATAAAACCAAAGTAAGTATAGTTTTTCCAGTAACACAAGTAAACCATCATTCACTAAAGTGTACTATGTATTCAATAACTGCCTATATTGTTATCAATTCAAATGTCAAGCTTACTTTTAACAAATGAGCCAAAATACCTGTATCATAAGAACAGAAGACAGTTTCCTCCACAAAATAGAAGAGTTTCCTCCACAAAATTAAAAGACTGAAATAAGCAGTGAAAGAAAGACTTTTTCACAGCTCGCTTTCCTTTAAGATTCACTAATCTTTCTTTTACAAGTACACTAACAAAACTCATGCCACAACTGTGCATCAAAATAAAACTAAACTATAAACTACACCCCCAACTAAGAGGATAAAAAATTCAGAACAAATTCATCAGAACAAAAGGGTTTATTCTATTTCACAAAAAACTTTATGTGACCTTGTCACTTTGGGAAAATTTTCTCCCAAAAAAGTAAAAAATGATTTGCAGATTAAAAGAATATGGAAAAAAAAAAAAAAAAGACTAGGGTGTCCATTTCTTGGAAGCCCTGCCATTCATTTATTTTTTCTTTAATTATTTACAGAAATTTGGCATTATTACCATCATATTTACAGATTTATTCCACTGGGCACCAATGTACAACTAAATAATTGACATGGAAGAAGGGTAGGTAAAAGGACAGCCATGTGACTGAAACCATTTCTGCTTGCCTATTTATTAACAAATCACTGATCTAGTGCAAGACATAGTTAAAACTCCAATGTAACCTCTTTTCTGTACAATAAATGCTTAGTCTGAAGACATACCCATGGTGAGAAGATCGTTAACTTACAACAGGGAAAAACCAGAGTCCCCAAAGAACTAACACTGTTTCCTCAAGTGTGTATCAAATGGCAAGTCTATAATAAACAGCCTGATATTCCCTTAAGGAATACAAATCTCCATTGTTAGGAATCCCTGTGCACAAACTAATTACTTAGTGTGAGCTGGAAATTTTCTATCTAAGTACATAAGAATCTAGTATTTTTACTGGTGTGAAATTATTACTACCTTGGCTAGTTTCATATGGTTCAGCTTTTCTTTTCCGGTTTCGCTGGTCATTCTGTTTTTTCTCAGGAGTCTGTTAAATACCATATACATCACAATTAGCATTTTGTTAAATTTTTCACATTATGAAAATTAGAGAGTATGTACAAAATATCAAATTTATAAGAAGATTTAACTGGCTCAGACAAGTCCTAAATGAGTGTCCTACTCTTAGGGCAGGGTCATGGAAAGAGTACAGGATCTGGAACCAAGCCACCTATACAATTTTTGGCAAACTGCTCAAAATATCAGAGCTTCAATTTACTTATCTGTAAATCAGGGTTGCTGCAAAGATTAAATGAGCTATTTTACAAAGCACAAATGTAGTACAAGCATCTAGCATATAGTAGGCTCTCAGACAGCAGCTGTTACAATATTTCTACTTTTTTTTTTTTTTTGGCCATGTCACTTGGCTTGCGGGATCTTATTTCCCCAACCAGGGATTGAACCCAGGCCTGGCACTGAAAGCGCCTGAGTCTTAACCACTGGACCACCAGGGAATTCCCACAATATTTCTACTTTAAAAGAGCTTAAATCTAATCCTTTTTTCCAAAAAGGAAAGATATACATAATCAACTGACTAATTTATTGAAAGTTTTATCTAAGTGCAAAGTAAGCAGTTACCTATCTATGCAGCTAGGTTGTGTGCCTTTAAAAAAAAAAAACTTCAAATTTTCTTACTAAAGTCTGTCGGGCCACACTAACCCACTCTATTGAAGTACTGAAAAGTGCTAAAATTCAAGGGCACCTAGGCTAATTCAGCTACAACTGCAAATCTCTACCCTTTATTGATAATTATGATTATCATAATAAAAACCCATCAAGGCCACATCACAACTGTACAACGAGCAAACAACTCAAAGGGGAGTCATTCACACAGACCCTAACAGGACCCCAGAGTTTGCAGTGCTATGGTTTAACCCAGACCAAAAGTGTGGCAATATGAGAAGTCTTGCAATGGATGTGGCTTCTTACCTCTACTTCTTTATCACTCAAGGACCCCACGCTGCACAAGCTCTGGTTGGAAGACTCACTATTGAGTGGCCCCTGAAAAGAAAAAAAAAAAAAAAAGGAATCAAAAGAAACTTATTTAAGGATGACAGCAAAAATGAGGGAGAAGCCATTTGATTTTGATATCTAAGTCAGGTCAAAGAAGCCAAGAGTTAACTGCAACACCTCTGAGCCAACTTGAAAAGAACTCAATCAACCATATAGTACAGGGCCCTCATGTTAAAATTCTCTAGCTAATACTATTTTCATTTCCTTTATAAACTCTGAACTCGTGCAAATTTTCCCTTCTAGAGTACTTCCACATGTAGCAAGTTCATTCTTTAAGGAAAATAAGCAGGGGAAAATCAATTCTCTTGGCCTCTTGTATCACACAGGCAATATCTGAAAGTTGAGGTGTTAAGGGGTATGTCAAGGGTTCCTCATGAGGAGGTGGTCAGAGACCATAATGAAGGAAACGCTTTTCCGAATCATACTTTAAAAGAGGCATGACTGCTAAGCTCAAAAAACAGTTACAAGAGATTGACTTCTAGCCTAATGGCGTGAGGATCTCTGCTAGCTCACTCCTCAGGGAAACTGATGCAAATTATATTTAAAAACCACCATTCAAAGCCTCTGACAATGGTCCCTAAGGGCAAACAGCAAATGAAGAAACAACCATTCAATAAAATCTATGAAAATTCAGCCTGAAAGGTGAAAAGTCTGTGGTATTAAAACCAAGACCACTCTCCCCACCCCACCCCCACCCCCAACCCCGCCCCCGACCCCCCCATCTCAGCAAGGCTCCAGACTGCTGCAGCCAAGAGCACAAGGTCCCCTCTTCCCCCAGCTCTCAGTCCAAGGGCTTTCTTCCTGGGAGGAGCAGGACTTCGGGCTTCTCAACCTGTCCCCAGCCCCCATTACTGAGGCTAAGTCCCAGGCAAGTACATCAAAGACAGGAGGCTCCCTTCTGCCCAACATCGACTTGTGGAACAGAGGCTCTGCCTTAGGCATGGTAAACTGAGAATACTGGGACCCCAATAGCCCTCTCGCTCAGCTCATGAGACAGTGGTTCAACACCAGGAGAGACAAGCTGCTGTGGTGCCCCATCTCCACATTCTACCTCCTAGCACTCAGTTCCTACAGCCTGAATGTCACTCACAGAAAAGTATTACTCACTGTCCCCACTCCCAGCCCCAGAACCCTGGCTTAGATATTTTGCCAGGGAAGAAAAGCTGGAACATGTAGTACCAAATCTTTTCCCAAAGGACCTGACTTCATTCCCAACAGAGTGTGGACAAGTTTAAATCTAAGGGAGGTTTTGGTAAAAGGCAAGCGGAAAGAGATTCGTGTAATGAAGATACAGTCTAGACTGTAGGTCAGCTAGTTTGCAGGAGAGAATCAAGGAATAAGACACCAGGGAGGAGACCTCCTGGGGTCAGAACAAATAGCAAACATTGACCTCAGAAACTTTTCCTTCCAAGGAGCCCCAAATTGATTGGATTAGTTTGTAGAGGAATGTATGCCTCAGGGCACTGTTGAAAACAAGAGAGCAATCTGGACAATTAGTGTAGTTTAACAGCTGGGTTGGTCAGGAAAAGAGAGTCCTACTGAGTACCAGTCACCACAGGGTACCTGCAGGCTTACCTAAAGCCATGCCTCCCTGAGGAATACCATCAGAGGCTTAGCTCTGGGGGGATGGGTGGTAAAACAGACTTCACTAAAATAATCCAGCCAGTCACTAAACAAATAAACAAGCAAATAACAATAACAAGGCCCCAAAGAACAGGATGAGAAATCAGTACCCAGAGATGCTACAATGTATCAACTAAAATGGCCAATTTCCAACAAAAAATCATGAGGCATGCAAAGAAACAAACAAGTATGACCCATATACCAGGAAAAGAAAAAAAAAAAGCAGGCAAAAGAAACTGCCGGTGAGAATGACCAGATGCTGGACTTAACAGAAAAATATTTCAAAATAGCCATCCTAAATATGTTCACGGAACCAAAGGAAACAGTAACTAAAGAAGTAGAGGGGGCTTCCCTGGTGGCGCAGTGGTTGAGAATCTGCCTGCCAATGCAGGGGACGCGGGTTCGAGCCCTGGTCTGGGAGGATCCCACATGCCGCGGAGCAACTAGGTCCATGAGCCACAATTACTGAGACTGCGCGTCTGGAGCCTGTGCTCCACAACAAGAGAGGCCACGATAGTAAGAGGCCCGCGTACCGCGATGAAAAGTGGCCCCCACTTGCCGCAACAAGAGAAAGCCCTCGCACAGAAACGAAGACCCAATGCAGCCATAAATATATAAATAAATAAAAATTAAAAAAAAAAAAAAAAGAAGTAGAGGAAAAGGGACTTCCCTGGTGGCGCAGTGGTTAAGAATCCACCTGCCAACGCAGGAGACACAGGTTCGAGCCCTGGTCCGGGAAGATCTCACACGCCGCGGAGCAACTAAGCCCGTGCATCACAACTACTGTGCTCTAGAGCCTGCGAGCCACAACTACTGAGCCCGCATGCCACAACTACTGAAGCCCGCGCGCCTAGAGCCCACGCTCCGCAACAAGAGAATCCACTGCAATGAGAAGCCCATGCACCGCAACGAAGAGTGGCCCCCTGCTCGCCGCAACTAAAGAAAGCCCACGCAACAACGAAGATGCAATGCAGCCAAAAAGTTCCCTTAAAAAAAAAAAATAGGGGTAAATCTTCATGACTTCAAACTGGGCAAAGAATTCTTAGGTATGACACTAAAAGTGCCAACAACAAAAGTAAAAAAAAAGATAAACTGGACGTTTTCAAAATTAAAAACGTTTATGGTTGAAAAGACACTATCAACAAAGACAACCCACAAAAGAAGATATTTGCAAATCACATATCTGATAAGGTACTTGTATGCTGTATAAAGAACTCTTACAATTCAGAAATAAACACAGATAACCCAATTTAAAATGGGCAAAAGGTCTAAACAGACATTTCTCCAAAGATGAGATACAAATGGCCAATAAGCACATGCATAGAAGCTCAACATCATTAGCCAAAGGGGAAACACAAATCAAAACCAAAATGGGGTACCACTTCACACCTACTAGGATGGCTAGATTCAAAAAGACAGCAAGAAGTGCTGGCAAGAATGTGGAGAAACTGGAACCCTCACACCTCACACACTGCTGGTAGGAATGTAAAATAGTGCAGGTGCTTTCAAAAACTGTCGGGCAGTTCCTCAAACAATTAAACACAGAGTTACATATGACCCGGAATGCTACTCCTAGGTCCATACTGAAAAGAAATAAAAACATGTACACACACAAACCTGGACACAAATCTTTACAGCAGCATTACTCACAAAAGCCAAAAGGTGGAAACAATCTAGATATCCATCAACTAATAAATGGATACACAAAATATGGTATATTCATACAATGGAATATTACTTGACCATAGAAAGGAATCAAGCAGTGATACATGCTACAATATAAACAAACCTTGAAAACATTTTGCTGAGTAAAAGAAGCCAGTCACAACAGACCACATATCAAATGACTCCACTCATGTGAAAATCCAGAATAGGGAAATCTAAGACAAACAGAAAGTAAACAGTAGTTGCTTAGGGGAGGAGTTGGAGAACATGGGGGTGATAGCTAAAGGGTATGGGGTTTCTTTTTGAGGTGATAAAAATATTCTAAAACTGTGTTGATGGTTGTACATATCTGTGAATATACTAAAAACCAATGAATTGTGTAATTTAAATGGGTGAATTGTATGGTACATGAATTACATCTCAATAAGGCTGTTAAAAAAACAACAGTTACTAGGCTTAGCGTCAGAAATAATTCACATTCCTTTAAGGGTGTATTAAGTTTTCTTTTCACTGTGTCCTTAAATCACTATTTTTAAACTGTAATCAACACAATATACCAGAGAGCTTCATAGATACTTGTGAAACTGCAAATAAAAAAAATAAAGTGAAACTAGGGATAAGAAATAAAATCAAATCATGTATTCCCAGTGACATAAATCAACAAAGGACTTATTCCTTTAAAGATATAATAAGAGTTCCATGATGTTTTAACTGAAAAAAAAAGAGCTTTATTTACATAAGAATTCTAGAATAATTTAAATTGAATCTTTCTATGCCTAAATTCTTAAAATATTCCGTTTGTGAATTATCTTTATTGTAACCATTATGAAGTATTCCGCCCCCCCCCCTTGGATAGTAATAAAACTGTACACTATATTTTAACTATCCACTTTACCCACCAACTATCCATCATTTTCAAAAGAAAATGGCGGGGCTTCCCTGGTGGCGCAGTGGTTAGGAGTCCGCCTGCCAATGCAGGAGACACGGGTTCGAGCCCTGGTCTGGGAGGATCCCACATGCTGCGGGGCAACTGGGCCCGTGTACCACAGCTACTGAGCCTGCACTCTAGAGCCCGCGAGCCACAACTACTGAAGCCCGCATGCCACAACTACTGAAGCCTGTGCACCTGGAGCCTGTGCTGCGCAACGGGAGAAGCCACCACGGTGAGGAGCCCGCGTACCACGGCGGGGAGTAGCTACCGCTCGCTGGAAATAGAGAAAAACCCACACACAGCAGCAAAGACCCAACGTAGCCAAAAATAAATGAAATAAAATAAATTTATAAAAAAAAAAACAAGGAAATGGCAAGTGCGATGAATACAGGCAAGAGAGAACTGAAGAACCTATTTTTTATTAGCAATTACTGATAATGACATAAACTATAAAGTGTGCATAACAGTGGTGTACATTGTAGTGTTTGAAATATCGACGCAAGAGGCACAAGGATCCTTGTGGTTCCTTGGGTATGTGTGTCTAACGAAAAGAAAAAAAGGATTAAGAATCACTTAATCCTCCCTTTCCCCATCCTTTTCTGATGCACAGCATCCCAAATTATTATAAAATCATTAGATTAAATTTAATTAGCAGGGATAAATGACATACATTCCCTGTTCTAAAACAGCTTACTGTCTAGTAAGGGAGCTAACCAAAGGCTTTTAGGCAAACAATGTTATCTTTCAAAAATGTCACTATCACTAAAAAACAAAAAAGGCAGAAAAAAACTGAACTAAATTAGATGAGGATAAAAAGGCATGACTAAATTCAATGTATGATCCTTGATTTGACTCTGGATAGCAAAACAAAGCAAAACCAATAAAGGACATTATTGGGACAAAGGCAGAAACTGAATATGGACTATATACTAGATAATTAAGTTCCAGTCTATTATTATCAGTCCTTCAATTGTAAATTTTCCTATTTGTTGCATCTTTTTACCAAGGTGCTTTATAAGTTTTGTATGAGTTCATATTCGGCTTTGAGGGAGTTCTCCACATTTCAGGGGTTAAGGAGCAGTCAGTCCCAAGGGAAGTTTAATGGTCACCTCTGCCAGTGCCCTACAACATTCATCAGTTCCAAACATATTTATACATTAGCTTTCCTGCCCAGGACTTCCACACAAAATTGGAGTTTCCATTTCTTGTGGCTTTTAACATCCACAATCCAAAGTTAGGCAGCTCACTTCCATCCTATGTCCTGGACTGGTGGGCAGTTTTACTAGTCTTAATTCATAGACAGGTTTGCCCCTTCCCAATTCCCACCCTTATACAGTTCCAGTTCAAGCCTTTGACCTCAATTACTAACCCCAGGGGGAAATTAACCCCAAAGGCATAAAAGCTTATGGGTTACCAAAGTTTAACTCCCATTCACCACTGTGACATCTTCGTCTTCATCTCCCAAGTTAAAATAACTGGGATTCAATTTTTCCTATCTTTCTGATACTGCTGACATTCAGGAAGTATATAATTTTCATTTAGCCAGTCACTTCACTGAACTGTTATTCTTTCTAATCATCTCGCAGTTTGTTCCTCTTGAGTTTGTTGTCTAGATATAAATCATAGCGTTTATAAATAATAAGCTTATACATTCCTTTCCACAATTTATATCTTATTTGTTTCATATTTTACTGCTTTGAATAAAACAAAAATAATCACCATAAAGAACACTGTTTTGTTCTTCTTTTTTCAAGGTGACTCCTCTAGTGCTTTACCATTAAAAACTGTAATAAGACTGCAAAGAGCCAAAACAATCTTGTAAAAGTTAGAGGTGGAGGTCTCCCACTTCCACTTATTACAAAGCTACAGTAATCAAAACATACGGCACTGGCATGAAGATAGACATACAGACGAAGGATATAGTATGTTCTTAGATTGGAAGAATCAATATTGTCAAAGGAGTAGCAGGAGAGAGTCTTGTTGGAGCAGTTCTACATCTTGATTGTGGTGGTGGATACAATAAGCTACACAAGTGATAAAATTTCACAGAAGTACATGTACACACACACACACAAATGATGTGCGTATACATGAAATCCGAATGAGTTCTGTGGATTTCACCAATGTCAATTTCCTGATTTTAATATTGTACTATAATTACATGAGGCGCTCACACTGGGAGAGAAGGGGTACATGGAACCTCCCTGTACATTTTTTTTTTGCAACTTCCTTTGAATCTAGAAGTATTTTAAAGTTTTTAATATATTATTTATTTTACTTTTTGCTATTTATTTATTATTAATATGAATTCTATAACTACTTGCTATAGTTAAGTAATGATAATGGTAAACAATACTTAGGTAGTGCTTGCTACACAGTCAGGTATTCTATATTAGCACATTTAATCCTCCTAACAACCTGTAATGTGGGCTCAACTGTGTCTTCCTCAAATTTATATGTTGAAGTCCTAACCCCCAAAACCTCAGAATGTATTTGGAGACAGGGCCTTTGAAGAGGTAACTAAGCTAAAATGTGTCATTAGGGTGGACCCTAATCCAATACGACTGATGTCCTTATACAAAGTGGAAATTAGGACACAGAGGCACCAGGCATGCACACACACAGAGGAAAGACCATATGAGGACATAGCGAGAAGGTGGCCATCTGCAAGCCAAGGAGAGAAAGCCTCAAAAGCAATCAATCCTACTGACATCCTGATCTTGAACTTCCAGCCTCCAGAACTGTGAGAAAATAAATTTCTGTTGTTTAAGCCGCCCGGTCTATGTTATGGCAGCCCTAGCAAACTAATGACAACCTTATATGATAGCTATCAGTAGTCTCATTATTAGATGAGGAAACTTAGTGAACTCCCCAACGTCACACAGCTGGCAAGAAGCAGAGCCAGGATCTAGACCTAAGCTACCTGGCTTCAAAATATGTGCTACTAGCCATTCAGTAGCACTATACTCTAGATATATTAGTATAGAGTCATCTCTACATATATTAATACTTTTTTTTAAAGTGACTGCTACATAAATATTTTTTAATAAATTTATTTATTTATTTAGGCTGCATTGGGTCTTCGTTGCTGCGCGCAGGCTTTCTCTAGTTGCGGCGAGTGGGGACTACTCTTTGTTGCGGTCCATAGGCTTCCCATTGTGGTGGCTTCTCTTGCTGTGGAGCACGGGCTCTAGGCACGCGGGCTTCAGTAGTTGTGGCTCGCGGGCTGTAGAGCGCAGGCTCAGTAGTTGTGGCACAGGGCTTAGTTGCTCCATGGCATGTGGGATCCTCCCAGACCAGGGCTTGAACCCGTGTCCCTGCATTGACAGGCGGATTCTTCACCACTACACCACCAGGGAAGTCCTATTAATACATTTTTAAAATATTGAACTTGTCCAACATTCTTCGGATAAACTCTCTGAAATAAAATAATTAGCCATTCGCAAGTATTTTTACTTGAATTTAAACATCTATATATTCATAAATGAAATCAGGTTATACTTTTACTTCCTCATATCTGTCAGGTTTTGCTATCAAAGTTTATTATTCCTATGTTATTATTTAACATGAGAATTATCTACTTCTTGAAAGGTTAGGAGAGATCACCAGTAACCAGGGAGTGGATTTTTTTGCACTGCTTCAAAGGAGTAGGAGGAAGAGGAGGAGGAGGAAATAATTTTATAATCTTGATTTTTCCTTGGTTATAGGAGGCTATTCTCATTTTCCATCTTATTTTTGTCAACATTAATTTCTACTATCTTTGAGTGAAATTATCTACTTCACTGAGATTTTCATATTAATCACATAACTAACAGCATCCATTTCGTTTTTTCTCTTTCTAAGTCCTCACTTTTGTTATATTCCATTTACTTCCTCCATTTTCCTCTTTGTTTTCTAATTTTCCAACTCTAGATTGATTCATTCCTAATCTTCAATCTATTGAAAGTCAGCCTTTGACACAAGTTTATTTTTTTAAATAAAGATAAAAGAAAAAAAATTTTTTTAACAAAGTATGATAAGTTAAGACTCCTCAGTAAAAGCCCTATTTTCTACGCTAACATTTAAGCTGATTACCCTGTCTCCTGCTAATGATTTTTTTTAAGTAAAACACCAAATGGACAGTTTAAAAAATAGACAAGAGTCAAGTTTCTCGTTTTAAAAAAAAGCAGGGCTCCCCAAAACAAAGTAAAACACACTTTTAATATACTTAAATGCACTTTTGGGAGGCTTAAAAATACTTCAGTAACAAGCCTAAAGAAAACCTTGTGGACAAGTTATAAACTTATGAAAACTGAGGTTAAAATACGAATGTTGACAATCAGCCTTTAGCACATGAATGAAGCCTATATGAACTAAGAAAACCTTGTAGAAGTGGGGGCCAAAGGTTAATCTTTCGCTCCTGTAAAAATTTAAATGTCAACATTTGCTGAGTTTCTAAAGTCTTCATTTCCTCCTTGAACTAAATTGGCATCTTAAAAGGAATTGAGAACAGCAGACAAAAGTTAAACTTAAGTATAAAGGAGCACAGCTGACAACAGAGTCAAACTACCTGAGGTAGTTAAAAGATACACCATTAAAAAAAAAAAAAAAAGATACTCCATTAAAGACTAGACCTAATGGGTTAAAACTAGGGGTCTCTGTACTTTTTTTAGTCATTAGTTAGCACCACCTTTTCACCCCATAGCAGAGTCAAATCAGTGGGGTGATTTTAAATGAATGACTTTGTGTTCTGGCAAGCAAAAATATTACAGTATACTGTCAAGAAAATCCTTAACTAATATTAATGATTTTTAGTAGTATTTCAGTCCTAAATAAATGGCAAAATCCTAACCATGTAACTTATTAACATCCATTTCCAGACAAGCAAGTCCAACAATAAGAATAAGAAATCCTTTGTTTTTTCTCCTGAACAACCTGCCTATGGAAGTCTATGTATTTACTCAAGATCTGGCACATATAACCAACAAGACAGATAATACGACGTTGGCAAGGATATGGAGAAAGTTTAACCCTCATACACTGCTGGTGGAGAGGTAAATGGCACAGCCACTTTGAGAAACAGTCTGGCAGTCCCTCAAAGGGTTAAACTAATGACTAAAAAAAAATAGATCCTTAGTTTTATATTATGTTCATCCTTTAATGGACTATCTCTTAACCATAAGACCCAGCAATTCCACTCCTAGGAATATACCCAAGAGAAATGAAAACATATGTGCACACAAAAACATGTACATGAATGTTCATGGCACATTATTCATAATAGCCAAAAAATGGAAACAACCCAAACGTCCATCAACTGAAAGAATGAATAAACAAAATGAGGTCTATCCATACAAGGGAATATTATTTGGCAATAAAAAGAAATGAAGTTCTGATACAGGAACAAACCTTATAAACATGATGCTAAGTGAAAGAAGCCAATCACAAAGGACCACATATTTTATGATTCCATTTATATTAAATGTTCAGAACAGGCAAAATCTATCGAGACAAAAAGTAGACTAATGGTTGCCTAGAGCTGAGAGAGAGAGGGATTTTGAGGGTGAAAGCTAAGGGGTAAGGTTTTTTGGTTTTGGTTTTGGTTTTTGAGGTGAGGAAAATGTTCCAAAATTGACTGTGGTAATGGTTTCACATTTCTATAAATACACTTGGAGCCATTGAATTGTATACCTTAATTGAGTAAACTGTATGTTGTGTGAATTATATCTCAATAAAACTTAAAAATCAGTGCACTCGGGCTTCCCTGGAGGCGCAGTGGTTAAGAATCCGCCTGCCAATGCAGGGGACACGGGTTCGAGCCCTGGTCCGGGAAGATCCCACATGCCGCAGAGCAACTAAGCCCGTGTGCCACAACTACTGAGCCTGCGCTCTAGAGCCCGCGAGCCACAATTACTGAAGCCCGTGCACCTAGAGCCCATGCTCCGCAACAAGAGAAGCCACCACAATGAGAAGCCTGTGCACCACAACGAAGAGTAGCCCCCGCTCACCGCAACTAGAGAAAGTCCGAGCGCAGCAACGAAGGCCCAACACGGCCAAAATAAAAAAATAAAAAAAAGTTTTTCTCTAAAAAAAAAAAAGGAAGATTCAAACTTAGCACTATAAAAATTAATCTCACTTACTTGCATTTCCTGAATGGGAAAGAATGGGATGGCCCAGGGGTGTGACCAATAGAAAAATGAGAATAGCTGGTACCGACAGTTTAAAGTCAGGTTGGTGTGGGACTGAATCACTGAACCACTGAATGAAACTAGGCAAATCACTTAAGCTCTATGAGCTCTGGTCTTCTCATCTGTGATAAAAAAGGAAAAACCACCCACCTTAGGGATATTGCAAGGATTAAATAATACTATATATTGGGGAGGTGGGTAAAATACTGCCTGAAATAAAATTGGTGCTCAATGGGAGTATGGGAAGATATGCATGGACCATCCTTAACATGAAACTTTAAACAACCAAGCCAACCAGTTTTAACCGCTCTATAAACTGTCAGGCATATATTACAATAAAATAGTTTGCCCGCATAGAGGCCAGATTATTCAACAAGTCACAATATTTAAGATCTAACTAAAAGGTAATGGCTTTGAACCACTGATCTAAATAAAAAATGCTAAACCAAGGCTGGGAACGCAGCACCCTCAATCTCTTTCTCCCTGCAATCTCCACTAGATTATAAACTCCATGAGTGAAGGGATAATCTTTTACTCACTACTATATATTATGTCCCTAGCACAGTATCTATTATATAACAGGTATTTAATGAAGGTGTGCTCATAAACAAATGATGTTCTTTAATCCTTTGTACCTCAATGTCCTCATTAATGAAATGGGAATACAAAGCAACTTCTATTACAGGGAACTCTAAGAAATATTCTCACTCTTCTGTTCTTGGGGAATGTTTTCATATTTATACTATTTGATGCTATTGTAAATTGTACTGCTTTTCAAATTTCAATTGCCAATTGTACATTGCAAGTTTACATAAATACAATGGATGTATTTCAGAAACTGAACTTGTAGCCTAGCTAAACTTAAATTCTAGTAGCTTTTTTTTTTACATCAATTACTCAGAACTTTCTACATGCATAATCATGTCATCTATTGGGTTGGCCAAAAAGTTCGTTCGATTTTTTCCCTACGATGGCTCTAGTGGCACTTAGTTGTCTTTAACTTCATTCGAAACAATTTTGTTAGACTGCATTGTGACAGCTGTCATATCAGTGTGCATTTTAAAAAAACATCAAAATTGGTGAATTTTTGTGTGGCCATTTTAATACTGAAGATGGAAGAAAAAAAAGCAATGTTTTCAGCATATTATGCTTTATTATTTCAAGAAAGGTAAAAATGCAACTGAAATGCAAAAAAAGATTTGTGCAGTGTATGGAGAAGGTGCTGTGACTGATCAAACGTGTCAAAAGTGGTTTGCGAAGTTTCATGCTGGAGATTTCTCGCTGGACGATGCTCCACAGTTGGGAACACCAGTTGAAGTTGATAGCGATCAAATCGAGACATTAATTGAGAACAATCAGCGTTATACCACGCGGGAGATAGCCGACATACTCAAAATATCCAAATCAAGCACTGAAAATCATTTGCACCAGCTTGGTTACGTTACTCACTTTGATGTTTCGGTTCCACATAAGCTAAGTGAAAAAAACTCTCTTGACTATATTTCTGAATGCAATTCTCTACTTAAACGTAACGAAAACGTTCCGTTTTTAAAACAAATTGTGACAGGCAATGAAAACTGGATACTGTATGATAATGTGGAACAGAAGATATCGTGGGGCAGGCGAAATGAACCACCACCAACCACACCAAAGACCGGTCTTCATCCAAAGAAGGTGATGGTGTGTATATGGTGGGATTGGAAGGGAGTCCTCTATTATGAGCTCCTTCTGGAAAACCAAACGATTAATTCCAACAAGTACTGCTCTCAATTAGACCAACTGAAAACAGCACTCGACGAAAAGTGTCTGGAATTAGTCAACAGAAAACGCATAATCTTCCATTAGGATAATGCAAGAAGACCACATGTTTCTTTGATAACCAGGCAAAAACTGTTACAGCTTGGCTGGATGGTTCTGATTCATCTGCCGTATTCACCAGACATTGCACCTTTGGATTTCCATTTATTTCAGTCTTTACAAAATTCTCTTAATGGAAAAAATTTCAATTCCCTGGAAGACTGTAAAATGCACATGGAACAGTTCTTTGCTCAAGAAGAGAAAGTTTTGGGAAGATGGAATTATGAAGTTGCCTGAAAAATGGCAGAAGGTAGTAGAACAAAACAGTGAATACATTGTTCAACAAAGTTCTTGGTGAAAATGAAAAATGTGTCTTTTATTTTTACTTAAATACCAAAGGAACTTTCTGGCCAAAGCAATATAAGACATCTAAAAAATAAACATAGTTTTACTTTTCCTTTCCAATCTATAAGCTTATTCCTTTTACTTGCCTTAATGCATCTGGCTAGGACCTTCAGAACATGCTGAATTGAAGCTGTGAGAACAAATATCCTTGACATGTTCTGGACATTAGGTTGAAAGCACTCAATCTTTCACCATTTAAGTATGAGGTTCATTGCAGGTTTTTAATAGATGCCTTTTATCAGATTGAGGAAGTTCCCTTCTATTCCTAACCAGCTGAGAGCTTTTATCACAAATTAGTGCTGAACTCTGTTCAAGTGCTTTTTATGCATCTATTACAAGATCATTCAGCTTTTCACCTTTATTTTATCAATATGGTAGATTACATTGACTTTTAATGTTCAATCTACCTTGCAATTGGGATTAAACCCAATTGGTCATGATGTGTTATCATACATATAGGATACATATAGAGAGCTAGATTCAATTTACTAATATTTTGTTAATGATTTTTGCATATATATTCATGAGGGATACTGAGCTATGGTTTTCTTTTTTCATAATGTCTTTACCTGGTTTGGTATCAAGGTAATGCTGGTCTCATAAGTGTTTTCTGAAATTTGTGAAAAATTTGTTATTATTTCTTCCTTAAATGTTTGATAGAATTCACCAATAAAGCCATGTGGGCCTGGACTTTTCTTTGCGGAAAGGCTTTTAATTACAAATCCAATTTCTTTAATTAATACAGGGTTATTCAGAGTTGCTTTCTATTTCATTTATTTCAACTCTTTATTTCTCTCCTACTTAGTTTGCTCTTTTTCTAACTTCTTAAGGCGGAAGCTTGGGTCATTGATTTTAGATGTTTCTTTTGAAACTGTTTCCTTCTAAAGCACTGCTTTAGCTGCATACCACAAATTTTGATAGACTGTGTTTCATTTTCACTCAGGTCAAAATATTTTCTAATTTCCCTTGTGAATTCTTCTTTGATCTAAAGTTTATTTAGAAGTATGTTATTTAACTTGCAAATATTTGGAGATTTTCCAGGTATCTTTTTCTTCTTGATTTCTTATTTAATTTCGTTGTAGTCTGAATACTCTCTATATAATTTTAATCCTTTTAAATTTGTTGAAACAAGTTTTATAGCCCAGGATATAGTCTATTTGGGTAAATGTTCCATGTGCGCCTGAAAAGCATGTGGGTATAGTGTTCTATAAATGTCAATTAGGTACAGTTCACTGACAGTATTGTCCAAATCTTTTATATCCTTGCTGATTTTTTTGCCTGCTTGTTCTATCAATTATTGAGAGAGAATACTGCAATTTCCAACTAAAGCTGTGGATTCGTCTACTGCTCCTTTCAACTGTCAGTTTTTGCTTTGCTCTGTTATTGGATGCATAACATTTACAACTGCTGAGTCTTCTCAATGGATTGATCCTTTTTTCATTATGAAATGCCCTTCATTACCCCTTGTAATATTTTCCTTGTTCTGAAGTCTCCTTTGTCTAATGCAACTATAGGCACACCAATCCTTTTATACTTAGTGTTTATACGGTATCTTTTTCCATCCTTTTAAATACAAAGATACAGGTTAAAAATAAGGTGGGTTTCTTGTAGACAGCACATAGTTGGATCACGTAACAATGATCTAACCTGACACTCTTAATTGGAGTGCTAGACCATTTACAAATTTATTTAATTATCTGTGTTTAAACCTACTATGTTACTTTTTTTTTTCTATCTTTTGTTTCTTTTCCTCCTCCCCATCCTTCTTTAGAACTGAGATACATATTTTTTCAAGTATTCCATTTTATCTCCACTAAGAGATCATTAGCTATTATCTCTGTTTTGTTATTTTCTTAGTGGTATGCATATTTAACTTATCATAGCCAACCTCCAAATGATCTATGGGAAAAGAATCTAAAAAAAGAGTAGATATATGTATATGTATAACTGATTCACTTTGCTCTACTCCTGAAACTAACACAACACTGAAAATCAACTATACTCCAATAAAAAGAAAAAAAAAGAAAAAAATTCGTTGTAATCAAAGGTTTGTTAGTAAAAGCAGATTCCCGTTATAGCAAATGTCACTATAAAAAGTTCTATAAGGACAGCCCATAACAAAAATTTTGTTCTAAATTTCTATTCAGAAATAAATAAAACTTTGGAGAACTAGATAAAATAAGTTATCTACAACAAATAATTCTGTACAACAAACAGCTCCTCAGGTTCTATTCCAGAATATGTAACAATTTTTTTAAAAAACTGTCCTGAGTGCTATTAACAGGCAAGACCTTTTAACTTTTGCTCCAGTATCTAGTATGGCATATAGATTCACCTCACTTTTCCCCACATGAAATATTCTAAATCATCCCTAGAAAAATGCCCTTTCAAAACAAGCCAGCAAATAATAATACAGCATCAAAAAAGAGAGGGCTTTAAATAACACCACCAACTATCTCTAAATAAATTAAATCTTTTAACTTTCTAATTCATTTTAGATAGCTCCTGTTTTTTTCTCCAGGACTTAACAGAATTGTGACTTTCAATAATATGCATACTGTAATTACAGATTAATTCCATTATCCCAAAATATGAAAGCCCTATGGAATCTGTTATGGTGAAAGTTTATTTGTAATAGTACTTGTATTAGAACTTAATATGGGTCCTCATCAAAACCTCAGAATATATACTGTTGACACACAGAACTCAAAAGGGCCTTGGAGGTTATCTGGTATAGAGATTTGTTCCTTAGATCCCTAATAAGTCCTAAAGATAACAGTGGGGGTCCTGAACTATTTTTCACCTACACAGCCTATTTAAAATGATAAACTGACTTGACTTTAGCTAAAATTTCATCAACTCAGTATAGATGAAAGGATTAACTCTATGTAGTAAAACTCACCTCATACTGCTCTAAAGCTCTAATTAATAAAACTGGGGAAATAAGGTATTGCTTAATAAATTCAGTTTAATAGAAAACAGGCTTTTTAAAACATGGCCTCCCAGGGAGTGAAGGGAAGAATAATAAAAGATTGGGAATTAGATTTAGTCCATTCTCCTACACAATAACTTTCCACACAACATCTCTAATAATTACTTACATGCTTCTGCTCAAATACTTCTGTAAAAGAGAAATACGATTCAAAGCGATGTGTTCTAATTTGAAACAACTAACTGCCAGATAGTGGTTTTTAACCCTATTTTTTTAAAAAAGATTTAATTTTATTTATTTTTTTATTTTTGGCTGTGTTGGGTCTTTGTTGCTGCACGCGGGCTTTCTCTAGTTGCAGCAAGTGGGGGCTACTCTTCGTTGCAGAGCACGGGCTCTAGGCGCACAGGCTCAGTAGTTGTGGCGCATGGACTTAGTTGCTCCGTGGCATGTGGGATCTTCCCAGACCAGGGCTCGAACCCGTGTCCCCTGCATTGGCAGGCGGATTCTTAACCACTGTGTCACCAGGGAAGTCCTTTAACCCTATTTTGAATCACTGAACTTTTTAAGAATGTAGTGAAAACTGAGGACCTGTCCCCCCGGAAAAAGACACGGCCATAAATACATACATATAAGTTTTTACCTATCATTTTACAAGGTTCAGGAACACTAGCATCTGTCCACAGACTCCCTTAACTAACTCCCTTAACATACTCAACTATGGGGAAACAAATGTTCTCATTCATTGATGGAGGAATACAGCTATATTCCTCTTCTCTATGGAGAGGAATATGGCTATAACTACCAAAATTACAAACGCTCATATCCTTTGATCCAGCAATTCCACTTCTAGGGATTTATCCAGTAAACATGTGTGAAATGACACTGTGTATTACAAAGCTATTCACTATAGCACTGCTTATGTCAATAAAACAGTGTTGTCCATCTAAGTGTCCATCCGCAGGAAATTGGTTAAATTATGGTTCAGCTGCACAATGGAATATTAAACAGCCTTGGGAAAAAAAAGCCAAGGAAGCTCTATGTGTACTAATATAAAACAATTTCTAAAATATTTTAAACACGAAAAGGAAAATACACAATAATGTATATAACATACTTGTCTTTGTATTTTTTAAAAATGGAGGGGTGAATATACATATGTATTTGCACACGCACACATATATATAATGTATACATATCATGTGTGATATATATGATATACACACACACACACATAAATAAAATACAAGAAACTGCTAATAGTTGTCTCCAGGGAAGGGAACCAGATGGACATAGGAAAAGCATAGCAGGGACTTCCCTGGCAGTCAAGTGGTCAAGACTCCATGCTCTCAATGCAGGGGGCACAGGTTCGATCCCTGGTAGGGGAACTAAGATCCCACATGCCGCATGGTGTGGCCAAAAAAAAAAAAAAAAGGAAAAGCGTAGCAGAGATGTTTCATTGTGTATCTTTGAGATCTTCTGCATTTGGTACTATGTAAATATATCACCTAATCAAAATTAATTCTTAAAAACAAAACAAAACAAAACAAAACTCTGCCTTAGACCCTAAGCAGTTTTGCTAAGCTTTCAAACCAAGCTATTCTAGGGGACTTCCCTGGTGGTCCAGTGGCTAAGACTCCGTGCTCCCAATGCAGAGGCCCGGGTTCGATCCCTGGTCAGGGAACTAGATCCCACATGCCACAACTTAGAGTTCTTGTGCTGCAACTAAAGATCCCGCACGTGGCAACGAAGACCCCGTGTGCTGCAACTAAGGCCAGGTGCAGGCAAATAAATAAATAAATATTTAAAAAAAAATAAAACCAAGCTATTCTACACTATCATTCTGTGACTTATTCATAATAATATTTTATCAGAATTTTTCTTAGGTTGTTTAGCTATAGTGATCTTACTGTGAAACAAAAAGTCTCATCCTTCCACAAACTGACCCCCGAGCAAATTAATTACTACGCTCTCTCCTTTTAGGCTCATAATACCTTCACATATCCATATTGTTTTTAATGGAGGGGAGTAAATTTACATATGTACTTGTGCCCCCTTCTTTTAGGTTCATAATACCTTCACATCTCCATATCCACCATCAGCTGTGTGCCATAGACATATGGGTCCATGCCTGCCTGATTATAAGTGCCTCAAGAGTATGCAGTGCATCTGGTTGATTTTTTTTTAATCCTCTGTAACACCTATACATAGTACAGACTCAATAAGAGTTAGCAGAACTCAACTGCTGAAAAATTTGGGCATTAAAATTTCAATATAGCTATTATGGTTCTTCTCCTTCATCTCATCCAGATTATCACACAGCAGGTCAAACAGCTTTTCATTAGAAGCTGATGGAATATTTTGTGCCTTGATTCTAGCTAGTCAATTGTTAATATAATGGAGATTGGACAAGTTAGTTTTGGTTTGATGCTAGTAGCTTCTGTCAAATTTGAACATTAAATCTGCCTGCTGAAGTTAATTAATATAACAGAATATATCCTGAACTAGAGGCACCATCTCCTGAGATTAGCTGGTCCTTCAGATTACATTTTAATTCCACAATTAATCCTTAGTATTCCTCTGGAGACAGACAAAACAGAAATTAAATCAACATGAACCCTGGCAGCAGACTATGTGATAAAAGTCACATACTCTTTATAAAAGCAAAGTTATCAGTCACACAGGTCACATCTATTACAATAGATACCATCACCTTGTTATCTTTATGTAGGCAACATTAACAGTCTTCACAGGACTTAATACTTGAGGTAGTACTGGTTAAAATAAAATTCTAGTACAGCAAATTTGGATAGCCACTTACTGTTACCATTTTAAAACTAAACTATGCTTTGGTTAAAATAAAAGGCGTTGAAATAGACATTTCTCCGAAGACATACAGATGGCCAATAGGCACGTGAAAAGATGCTCAACAACGCTATGTAACTCACCAAGTTACTTAGTTTGTCAACATCCTGGGCCAATAATACCGTTTGGAAAAATAACTGCCATTTGAGTAGTATTACTAGTTGGGCAGATGCTAACAAAATTTTCAAGACTTCTAGGGCTTTTGCTAAATGTGGACTAAAAGAAAAACAATCACCATTTTCTGACTGCGCTTTGTCAATGATACGGGATTAGAGGAGGTCAAGCTTCAACAAAAGAGTGAGTTTAATAAAATCCAATCATTCCACTTATGCATATACACCCAAAATAACTGAAAGCAGGGACTCGAACAGATATCTGTACGCTCATGTTCATAGCAGCATTACTCACAGTAGCCAAAACACAGAAGCAACCCAAGTGACCACTGACAGACACATGGATAAATAAAATGTGGTACATATAATATTATTCAGCCTTGAAAAGAAAGGAAATTCCGACACATGCTACAACATGGATGAACCTTGAGAATATTATGCTAAGTAAAATAAGCCGGTCACAAAAAGACAAACACTGTATGAGTCCACTTATATGACATTTCTAGAGTAGTCAAATTCATGGAAACAAAGTAGAATGGTGGTTGCCAGGGACTAAGGGGAGGCGTAAATGTGGATTTACTGTTTAATGAGTACAGTTTCATTTTTGCAAGATGAAAAAGTTCTTGAGAGGGACGGTGGTGATGGTTGTACAACAAAGTGAATGCACTGTACACTCAAAAATGCTTAGAATAGTAAATTTTTTGTCATGTATATTTACTACAATTTTGAAAAGAGTGAAGTTCAGCAAAGGAAACCATAAATAAAACTTAAAGAAAACCTATGGACTGGGAGAAAATATTTGCAAACGATGCAACTGACAAAGACTTAATTGCCAAAATATACAAACAGCTCATACAACTCAATAACAAAAAAACAACCCAATCAAAAAATGGGCAGAAGACCTAAACAGACATTCTTCCAAAGACATACGGATGGCAAACAGGCATATGAAAAGATGCTCAACAACGCTAACTATTAGAGAAATGCAAATCCAAACTACAATGAGGTACCACTCACACCAGTCAGAGTGGCCATCATTAAAAAGCCTACAAATAACAAATGCTGGAGAGGATGTGGAGAAAAGAGAACCCTCCTACACTGTTGGTGTGCATGTAAATTGGTGCAGCCACTATGGAGAACAGTATGGAGGTTCCTCAAAAAACTAAAGAGTTGCCATATGATCCTGCAATTCCACTCCTGGGCATATATCCGGAAAAGACGAAGATTCTAATTCAAAACGATACATGCATCTAATGTTCATAGCAGCACTATGTACAACAGCCAAGACATGGAAGCAACCTAAGTGTCCATCAACAGATGAATGGATAAAGAAGTTGTACGTATATACAATGGAATATCACTCAGCCATAAAAAAAGAATGAAATAATGTCAGTTGCAGAAACATGGATAGAACTGGAGATTATCATACTAAGTGAGGTAAGCCAGACAGACAAGGACAAATACCATATAATATCACTTATATATGGAATCTAAAATATGGCACAAATAAACTTACCTATGAAAAAGAAACAGACTCACAGACATAGAGAACAGACTTGTGGTTGCCAAGGGGGAGGGGAGGCAGGGGACAGTTGGACTGGGAGTCTGGGATTAATAGATGCAAACTATTATATATAGAATGGATAAAGAAGGTCTTATTGTATAGCACAGGCAACTATATTCAATATCCTGTAACAAACCACGATGGAAAAGAATATGAAAAAGAATATACATAGATAGATAGATAGATAGATAGATAGATAGATAGATAGATAGATAGATAGATAGATATAACTGAATCACTTTGCTGTACACGAGAGACTAACACAACATCATAAATCAACTATACTTCAGTTTAAAAAAATAAAGTGAAGTTTGATGACCAACCTCTTTATCTCCCTCATCTAGTTAGAATTAGGAAACAGACATCACCCTTTTTTAAAGAATACTTTTAGAAAAACGCTCCACCTCTGTTTTCCTTGCCACTGTCTCAGAGTATACTTAACGGGCAGAACAAAGTGCTTTTCTTGTTCCTTTGGTATTTGCAATCCAAATTCCCAGAAGTCTATATACACATAATGAAGAATTTTGGCAAGATTTTTTTCTAGCCTTTGTTCCTGAGGGTTTTGTATTTTAACGCCACTACTCGTTCTTTGATAGTATTAATGTCTAAATGGAATTTTTTAGTTTTGTTTTCCCCTTTCTCAAATATGGCTCCCTCTTTTGGTGCAGATCATCAAAAATAATTTTCTTAAACTGGAACCACCCAGAATTGAACTGACTTCCAAGTCATACAGTTAATTAACTTCTTAGAAGGTACTAGAAATCAAAGCTAGATTATTCCTATTCCAGTACACTTTGCAGTATATGCAGTTAAAAGGGGGGAGAGGGAGGTTAAGTTAAAAGAGTAAGATATGACTATAACGAAATTCCATTCTTAGCTCTGTATTCCAAATTGCACAGGAAATTACCAATTAGGTTTCTAAAATTATCAAAAACTGAACCAGGGGGCTTCCCTGGTGGCGCAGTGGTTGAGAATCTGCCTGCTAATGCAGGGGACACGGGTTCGAGCCCTGGTCTGGGAAGATCCCACATGCCGCGGAGCAACTAAGCCCGTGAGCCACAACTACTGAGCCTGCGCATCTGGAGCCTGTGCTCCGCAACAAGAGAGGCCGCGCTAGTGAGAGGCCCGCGCACCGCGATGAAGAGTGGCCCCCGCTTGCCACAACTAGAGAAAGCCCTCGCACAGAAACGAAGACCCAACACAGTCAAAAATAAATAAATTAATTAATAAATTAAATCCATGTTTTAAAAAAAAACTGAACCAGGGACTTCCCTGGCGGTCCAGCGGTTAAGACTCCCTGCTTCCACTGCAGGGGGGAAGGGTTCGATCCCTGGTTGGGGAACTAAGATCCCACATGCCGCATGGTGCAGCCAAAAAGTAAAAAAACAAACAAAAAACAACCAAAATTCTCTTACTGTGAGCATTTGACTATGAACATTCCGCAGCACAAGGTATATCTGTGAGGGGAATGATACCGCTTGTATCTGATGGCTAATACAGTATAACTATGTTCTATTGTTAAACAGTAAAGATAAGATTCTACAAAACTAGTGTATGAAAAGTGGGAAGAAAGCAAAGAGCCTGACTTAGTCATGAGAACCTTGGAAAACAGGCAAAACTAATCAACCAAAAGAGAAGAGCTTTTACTAGTACTCCAGATCCTTCAGACTGCTCTAACCTGCAAAGGAGTGTTCCTTGGGTAGAAAGCAAGAGCAGTCCAAATTATGAAACAAGATTCCCCATGAAAGTCTCTAAGGGCAAAAAAAGCTGACCAGGGGGCAAGCAGGTGCTAGGACAAATGACCCTACAATAGAAACTTTGTGGCGCCACACTAAGTCAAAGCCTAGCCTCAAATGAACCAAAAAGAACAGAGAGATGGGAAGGGCAACCCTTCTGCAGGGCAAAGTCACCAAATACTCCAGGAATTTTTTTTTTTTTTTTAAATATGCCTAAAGTCTAAACAAGGTATATTTGGGACTAGAAAAAGCCAAGTCTCTTTCTGGATTAGGGAAAAAGGGAAACTGGACTGTAAAACGTCAAAAAGAACAGCCTAAGAAGTGTTTAAACATGGCTAACATACTAGGAAGCAGATTCTAAACTAATCCATCCCATTACACACAGTAGTAGTTAGGACCAAGTGAAACCTACCATCGAGAGGGACCTAGCAAAAACAAAAACAAAAACATCGCAACAGATCTTGTTTAAAACTATTTATTAGAAACATTTTTAGGATGTAACTTTATAAACATTAGCACTGAAAAAAAAAGAGGTACCTAGCAATTTGAGACCCAGACAAGGTAAAGAGGAAGAACAAGACTAACCAAGCCAAACCATCTCTAGACTCAAGTTTGAAATAAGAAATCATTGATAGGACCTCCCTGATGGCACAGTGGTTAAGAATCTGCCTGCCAATGCAGGGGACACGGGTTCGATCCCTGGTCCGGGAAGATCCCCCATGCTGCGGAGCAACTAAGCCCGTGTACCACAACTACTGAGCCTGCGCTCTAGAGCCTGCGAGCCACAACTACTGAGCCCGTGTGCCACAACTACTGAAACCCACATGCCTAGAGCCCTGCTCTGCAACAAGAGAAGCCACCGCAATGAGAAGCCCGCACACCACAACGAAGAGTAGCCCCTGCTTGTGGCAACTCGAGAGAAAGCCCACAGCAACAAAGACCCAGCGCAGCCAAAAATAAATAAATAAATTTAAAGATAAATAAATAAATAAAGTAAAAAATAAAGCCTTAAAAGCATTCAGAAAACGTTAAAAAAAAATCATTGATAATACCTTACTTGCTTTCCTTCTCCTTGCTTTAAAAAAAAAAATTTAAGAAACATTTCAATTTAATCTTTAACTAAAAGTAAACAGAAAATAAGAAGTAACATAAATGACTAACAGCCAGGCGCAATGACAATACTGACCACATATAGGAAGAAAGGAAGCAGATGAAAAGTAAAAATCACAAGGAGGAAAACTAGATATAGTTATGGATTGATTCTCTAACCACTGTGGCACAAGAGTTCATGTACACTTTGTTAAGTGTCAACCAGTTTTATATTACTGACTGCGAAAAAGAGAAATAAGGTATTACTGCACCAAAATCCATAAGACAAGAATTCAGAAAGGTAAGATCAGCACTCAAAAAATAGTATTTCTATTTGAGGGCATTTGCTGGTTTAATTCTAAAGAAAAAGCTTTGAAACTGAGCTAGCTGTACTTTGAGGCCTGAGTGTGTGGAGAAAGAAGAAAGTCAAAGCCCAGGACCTGCCCAATGAGGGGATTCTGGGAAATCTACCCTACACTTTAAACAAAGAGCACGGGGCTACCCTTTCAGGGTAACAGCCACCTAGGAATACACCAGCCCTCATGAAAACTCAATGGATAGAATTATGGAGATTAGACAAATTTAAAGAGAAAATAAAGAAGTGGAGGTATCAGAAGAAATACAAAAGTGCAAGGAAATTTCAGAACAACCTACTCAGTATTCAGCCCTGGGAAATAAAGACCAGCAATCCAGAAGATAGGGTAAGAGGCAGAGAAAATACAGTAAGAAGGTCTAACATATGTTTAAATGGAGTGCAAGAAAGAGAAGACAGAGTGGAAGGCAGAGGCAATATATGAAGAGACAATGGCTGAGAATATTCTAGAACTGATGAAAACCAGCAACCCACAGATTTAAGAAATCCAATAAATTCCAAGCAGAATAAATCAAAATAATCCAACCATTCATAAAAATCTGCATACAGATGTTTATAGCAGCTTTATTCATAACTGCTAAAACTTGGAAGAAACCAAGACATTCTTTAGTAGGTGAATGGACAGATAAATAAACTGTGGTACATCCAGACAATGAAATACTATTCAGTGCTTTAAAAAAAAAAATTTAAAAAAAAGAGGTAACAACCCATGAAAAGACACAGAGAAAACTTAAATGAGCATTACTAAGTAAAAGAAGCAGGGACTTCCCTGGTGGTCCAGTGGCTAAGACTCACGCGCCCAACACAGGGGGCCCAGGTTCGATCCCTGGTCAGGGAACTAGATCCCGCATGCTGCAGTGAAGATCCCGCGTGTGGCAATGAAGATCCTGTGTGCTGCAACTAAGACCTGGTGCAGCCAAATAAATAAATAAATATTGGGCTTCCCTGGTGGTGCAGTCGTTGAGAGTCTGCCTGCCAATGCAGGGGACACGGGTTCAAGCCCTGGTCTGGGAAGATCCCACATGCCGCGGAGCAGCTGGGCCTGTGAGCCACAACTACTGAGCCTGCGCGTCTGGAGCTTGTGCTCCGCAACGAGAGAGGCCGCGATAGTGAGAGGCCCACGCACCGCGATGAAGAGTGGCCCCCGCTCGCCACAACTAGAGAAAGCCCTCGCACAGAAGCGAAGACCCAACACAGCCAAAAATAAATAAATTAATTAATTAATTAAAAAAAAAAAAAAAAAAGAAGAAGCCAATCTGAAAAGGCTACATATGGTATGATTCCAACTACAATGACATGCCAGAAAAGACAAAACTATGGAGACGGTAAAAAGATCAGTAGTTGCCTAGGGTTAGGGGAGGGAGGGATGAATAGCTGGAGCACAGAGGATTTTAGGGCAGTAAAACTACTCTGTATGATAGTATAACAAATATATATCATTATACATTTGACCAAACCCATAGAATGTACAACACCAAGCGTGAACCCTAATGTACACTATGGACTTTGGGTGATAATATGTCAATATAGGTTCATCAGTTATAACAAATGTGCAGGGCCAGGAGGTATCTGGGAAATCTCTGTACCTTCCACTCAATTTTGCTGTGAGCCTAAAACTGCTCTAAAAACTAAAATCTATTTCTTTTAAGTGTATTCTCAGCTTCCCCAAAAATATTCAGATGTAAATAAAGCTCAGGAAAATAATAAAGATAAAAAGTAATCCAATCTAGACATATCTCTCATCCCTACATTATAGTGCACAAGATCAAAGACAAAGAGAAAATCTCGAAAATGGGCAAAGAAAAGATAGATTACCTTCAACAGAATGGCAATGAGACTAAAAATAAAGAGTATAATGGAAGTCAGTGGACAATAGTAAACAATGTACTGAAAGAAAATAACAACCAACTTAGAATTTTAAAACTAGCAAAAATACCACCATTCAAGAATAAAACCAAAAACAGACATTTTAAAGCAGACAAAATGGAGAGACAATCACTGGTAGACCCACACTAGAGAAATTCCAAAGGATATATTTCAGGCAAAAGAAAAAATATTCCAGAGAGAAGGGCAGAGATGTGAAAAGGAATGAATGACAAAGAAAGTGGTAAACACATAGGTGAACATGTAGGTTAGGCAAAATAAACGTAACTATAAAACAGATGCAATAATAATCTGTGGACTCTTAAAAATATATATACAAATGGTGAATACATGACTTTTTTTCATTTATCAAAAGCCATAGAACTGTACAACACGAAGAGTAAATCCTAATGTTAAACTATGGACTTTCATTAATAATAATGTATCAATACCGGTTTATCAATTGTAACAAGTCTACCACACTTACGCAACATGTTAATAATAGGGGAAACTGGAGGGATGGGATGGTAGTATATGACAACTCTCTGTATTAACTGATCAATTTTCTATAAATACAAAACTGCTCTAAAAGCCTACTAGTTAAATATATATACATATACAATTAAATACAGAACAATAGCATGTGAGGTGGGAGAGGAATAATGGAGTTAAATGTTCAAGGCCCTTATATTGACAAAAAGGAGGGCAAAGGTATTGATTTAACATTAATCTTTGATAAATTAAGGATACATATTGTAATTTCTGTGGTAACCAATAAAAGAGCGCATAACTTTCAAACTAGAAGGTGGAAAAATGGAATATTAAAAATAAATAATAATATAACTGACAAAAATTTGAAGGTAGGGGGGAAAATAGTATGAGAATGTTTGTCTCTCATAGCAGATAATTACTCAATAAATAAAAAAAAAATTTCAAAAGAAGGTAAAAGAAGCATAAGAAAGATTTTAAAAGAAACATAAGGAAGATTTAAGCCCAAATATATGTCATTGCTTTAAATGCAAACTTAGACAAGAGTTTGGAGCTAGATTAAAAGAAGAAACATGCCTATATGGGTGACAATTAACTCTATTTTCATCTTCTCAATACTCTTTTCCAATTCAACAAAGATTTATTCAGTGTATACAATGTGCTGAGCACTTGAATAGTCAGAAATAAAGGTTATCACCCACGTTCTCAAGGAGACTAATGGGGAAAACAAATGTGTTATAATAAAAGTAGGTTATCAGGTGCTAATAAGATAATGCAAGTAGATGGTGCAGCTATCTGGAAAAGCTATACAGAAGGGATATCCGGATTATGCTTTGAAAAGTAAACTGGAAGTTCATTTGACAAATAAAAAGGAACGGTAGAGGAGACAGCATAACCCTGCTTACTAACATTACAGGTTAGAAGATCAGTCATGGTTTGAGGCAGCAGCGCCCAGCAGTGGGGGAGTAGACAACGACCCATGAAGTTACAAAGTTTGGCTAGGGAGTTTTAACTCTATCCAGTAGACAATGTGGAGCCTTTAAAGCTAGGGAGTAAAACAATAATATTGGTATTTTTAGAAATATAACTGGTGGCAGTTTACAAAAAGATGAATGGGATTAGGAGAAACTAGCTATTACAGTTATGAATGAGGAAGGTCTGGATTAAGGCAGTAGCAGTGGGGCAGACAAATACTAGAGAAAGAAGAGAAATGAGTTGATACTTGACTACATGTGAAATGAGGGTAGAATTAAATAAATACTAAAGTACAGATGGTCCCCGACTTATAATTGTTCCACTTAATGATTTTTCAACCTTATGATGGTGCAAAAATGATATACATTCAGTTAAAACCATACTCCACATTTTGAATTGTGATCTTTTCCCAGCTAGTAATACGTGACACAACACTCTCTCATGACGCTGGGCGGCGGCATCAGCACAGCTCCCAGTGAGCCACGCAATCACGAGGGTAAAAGAACCAAGACACTTACAACCATTCTGTACCTAGACAATCATTCTGCTCTTCACTTTCAGTATGGTATTCAATAAATGACATGAGATATTCAATACTTTACTATAAAATACACTTTGTGTTAGATGATTTTGCCCAATAGTAGGTTAATGTAAGTGTTCTGAGCACGTTTAAGGTAGGCTAGGCTAAGTTACCGTGTTCGGTAGGTTAGGTATGTTAAATGCATTTTCAACTTCTGATATTTTCAACTTACAATGAGTTTACCAAGACATAACCCCACTGTAAGTCGAGGAAGATCTGTAATGAAAAGGAGAAGGTAACATAAAAGCAAACATAATAATAAATTTATCAACAGTTCCTTAAAACTAACCGGTATAAACATAAACTATTTTTCAACACTTATGCTTACTGACCATCTAACTATGTACTAAATATAAACACCTAAACACATTGTTTAAAATTACTGGCACTGGTATGTGAAATAGCTAACACTAGATATTGATAACTGACACCTTCTAATTGATGCAATTCACTAAATGACAGGAGAAAGGTATTGGCTGGTTAAAGGTCTTTTCAGGAATCAAATGTGATCATTTAAAATGTTCACATATCAGACTCACAAATTTATAAAAGATAGGAAAAGAGATCATTTTTCTTTAAGAAGACATCAATAATCTACTATGTGGTACTACCTATAATTACATGATCTTGCTTCAAGCTCTATAAAGTGAAGGTTCTTACTGTGCCAAAAGAGATAGTCCCACTTTTCATGGCTTCTCATTTTGCTCTTCTTGTCAATACCATCAACACACTGCATAATCCATTTCATTCAATACAACTGAAACCAATGACATTAATCAAAGAAGTAAGTGATAGTGGGGAATCCTAAAAAATAACACCTTAAACGTTTTCTTTGAACTTAAAACATGTAAATGTTTATTCTGTTGCCAAGCTTTTGATATAGGCCTTTTGAGTTATAGATCCACTGACTATAGTTTCACACTGTCTTACACAAACCACACCCATAATGCATCATCTACAATTTCCAGTTTCGATTTCTTTAAAAGTGAAGCAAGAACTTTAAAGATACTTGCCAAGGATCTAAATGAAGAATTCTTCCAGATTAAAAAAAAATTTTTTTAAATAAATTTTTATACTTATCTCCTTATTGACTCATTTTATATTCAGTCTTTCCAAGGCAATTAACTTAGTTTTCACCGAATCGACAATTCTTTCATTTTACAATCATTTGTCAATGGTTAACACAATTTTGTATTGAACTATATAATTACAATACAAGTGCAAGTTGTCATAAAGTGACCCTTGGTAAGTCTATAAATCAACTGGTGGGAGCAATGCAGTGGGCATTAGTTAGTATGTCTTATAAAAAGAGAAGGAATGTTTATTAAGACTAGTATCCCTGTTATGAAAGATCTAAATTCACTTATTGCTTTTATTGTACTCAGGACAGTATCTGGCACACAGAAAGTACTATTAAGAGTATTTGTTACTATCTTAGCATTAAAATTCAACTAAGTACAGTTAACAGTGCATGTAAGGGTGGAAATCCACCTACTTTACAGTCTCCAGAATCACAGAGACAAGACTACCTGTATTTAAGTTGTCAAAAGGGGAGAGAGTAGGGAATATAAACTGCATTAAGTCCTCATTGAAAACATGTGAATACAAGGTGCAGTCAGTTTCACATTACTGGAAGTGGATTATCTAGCACTTAAAGGAAGAGAACTTAAAGAAGGATAGCTCACGTGTCAAGTCAACAAGAAATGAAGAAGTAGGTTCATAATCCAATTAATCTATCACCTCAAAAATGCTAAGAGTATGGCTACAGGTCCTCCTAAAAAGTGGCAGCTAGACTAGAGGAAAGTCAGCTATAGCTTAGTGCACATCAGGTTACCTTCCTCTATTATCAACTCACTGATGACAGAAAGCATCAGTCTCTTAAACAAAACCACATGGTGCATCCCAAAGCGCAAAACAAATGCCTTTGTTTTACCAATTATTGTAAGTTAAATATTATACATAAAATTATATAAAATTAATGCATATAAATGCAATGTACAGGAAAATTTTTAATTTGCCAATAACCTAAATATAAGTAAAGAGCAACTTAAATACTGAAAGTAATAAATGCGGTGGCTTGGCCATTTTCTTTTAGCCTAAGTTTTGTGATGTATATCCAATTTGCAGGTACAAAACACTCAAGGCAACATGACAGAATATCTACAATAACCAGAAAGTTCAAAGACTGCAGCTACTTAAAACACCCTGTCCACTAGGAAAGAATCCACAGTGGCACTGACTTTCTTCCTTCTATGGACATCAAAAAGTACTGAAAATGTTATGAATAGTTAGCAGAAACTCAAGAGACAGCCCATGAGGCTGCACCAGTCCCGCTAGATGGCACTATCACAGGAAAGTCACTCTGCTCTCCCATTTGGAGCAAGGGCTGAAAGTGCTCATGATCTCTGCAAAAATGAAAGCTGTCATCAACACAGTGACATCCTCATTGAGAAATTATGACCCATAATGAGGAATTCCAAGCTAGAAGGAGAAGTTTATCCAAAAGCACCTTTTCTCCCAGTACTGTGGCCACCTCCCCACTCCTGTTTCAAATCAGTGGTCTGAGAGATACAATGTCTTGCAGGCAAAAGTCCTGCAAAATGGAGATTTTCTTTTTCCTCTTCCTAACTCCACAAAACACGGGATAATTTACTTGCCTTTTTTTTTTCTTCCCAAGTTTCTTTGCTATGGGTAAAAATACTCTCCTGCTAGTCCATGAATAACAAATTTATTTTAATCAATATACTTACCATGATTGGAAACTTCAAAAATAACATACAATTAATGGCACAAAAGCTTTTGGATATAAAGGAACTTCTTTCTATGTATCAAAGGCAGAACTTCCCATTAAACAGATAAAGTTTTCTGACACCTTAGTTACATGATTTTAGGTCGGGCCTGGGCAGCAAAATTCACAATGTTACTCATTCCCATAACTTACGCTCTACCCCATGGAAAGTATGCTTGGATACAGCTACCATGAACCTAAAAACAGAAGGAAAGAAAAGCATCCTAACAAGGAAGCCCAATGAGTTTAAACCGTATACAATTTGAATACAAACTCACTTTTACTCAGTAGGTGACCATATGAACAGACAGATTTGGATAGGAGCCTTTTGCTGAATTCCCCAGTTAAAAGACACAACAAAGGTTATTATTAGGTAATCAATTGAATCAGAAATCAATTTAATACTCAAATATACTGCTCACTTACAGCTGAAGCTACTTCACCTAGATCAGAGAATTTACATTTATACACGTAACTTTAATATACAGCAACAGTCAGGAGTATAGCTGCTCCAAAGTGCCACAAAAGTCAGTTACTTAATTAAAGAAGCCAAGAAACCAAGAATTACAAAATGTGTGACAAATCCTGTGTTCCCGTAACACCTCACCACAGCTCTAATACAGCTCTCATCACAGCATCAGCTCTCTGTCTACAGCACTTGCCCTTTCCACACTGCGGGGGGGCCTGGAAGCACTGTACTGAGGCGTCATCCCTAACACCCTGCACAATGCCTAGTATGCAGCAGGTACTCATTGGCTGTTGAATGAACAAAAACTATCAGGCTATTCCAGCTCACCAAAATTATGAGACTCCTCAAAGCAGCCAGTTTTTCCAACTAAACCCTGACAAACACCTCCTCCTTTAAGAAGCTACTGGGGCTTCCCTGGTGGCACAGTGGTTAAGAACCCGCTTGCTAATGCAGGGGACATGGGTTCGAGCCCTGGTTCGGGAAGATCCCACATGCCACGGAGCAACTAAGCCCGTGCGCCACAACTACTGAGTCTGCTCTCTAGAGCCCACGAGCCACAACTACTGAGCCCAAGTGCCACAACTACTGCAGCCCGCACGCCTAGAGCCCGTGCTCCGCAACAAGAGAAGCCACCGCAATGAGAAGCCCGCGCACCGCGATGAAGAGTAACCCTCGCTCTCGGCAACTAGAGAAAGCCCACGTGCAGCAACAAAGACCCAACACAGCCTAAATAAATAAATAAATAAAAATTAAGAAGCTACTGACCAAAGCATGAGACTAAGATCTAAGTCACCATGAGAAATAAGATTTCTTGAAAAGCACAGGAAGGAATGTATCACATGAAGTCAAAGATCAAAAATTCTCGAGTCTCAAGCCCAAGGAAGCAACATCTTGGATTGGTGAAGATTTTAAATAAAACATCACAAATATATTTTATACATTGTATTAAAATCATAGATCTGTTTTACATTTTGTACTAAAGCCATCCTATGAGAGTAGAGGGGTGAGGTAGCAGGTATATAAGAATGCATAGGAAGCCATAACACTGCTTAACTTAACACCCGCTCATTAATGAGGCCTGATCTTATTTTATGCTCCTGGAACAAAATAAAGAATGAACAACAAGGAAAAATAGAAGGAGAGAAAAAGCAGTCTGGGGGTACAACCAGGAGGAATCTGCTGAACTGCAGATTTGGAGAACTGACAGACTTAGCAGAGGCAGATTTTTCAAAACTCTATATACATATAACTATCCAGAAAGTCCAGCGTAATGAAGCTATGCCAATACCTTTTCATTAACAGTTTTTTCTGAGTGGCTGAGCTTTGACAAAATGTGGCATAGAATCTATATACACATCCTGTTAATATCCTTGCAACAGACCCATGGGAAACCTCTCCCATATTAGAGGATAAAAAGAAGTATATCCTCCCATAGAGAGTACCTTCAAGTATACTGTTAAATGACTGGAACAACTGGTAGGACTTAAAAGTTCATTGGAACCGTAAGCCAAATCGTCTCCCCTTCAGTGTATCTGTATGATCCACCCAAATTGCTCTTAGTTTTTAAATGTGTTTACATTAGACTCTAAGCAGTGTTTGTTATCATCATTTTACTCACCTTACTAACACCAACTCCAGTAAACCTGGCCTCTAATAATTCCTGCCGTCGGGGGTCCAGGCTATGCAATTCTTCCATCATTTCTACTGAAAAAGAAAAAGTACCTGTGAGACCATAAAAGCTAAAACATGAGGAACCGATTTTTAAATATAACAAAACTCAGAGTAATTATTTCACCGAATGGTCACGTACAGGTAAAACTCAAATAAATATGGCATACAAGTAATAAACTACAATGTGCTGCATCAAACAGTAATACATTTAAAATTATAAAGTGGCTCAAAAGTCCTGTTCTGAGCAGTGGTTGAGAATCCGCCTGCCAATACAGGGGACACGGGTTCGAGCCCTGGTCCGTGAAGATCCCACATGCCGCGGAGCAACTAAGCCCGTGCGCCACAACTACTGAGCCTGCACTCTAGAGCCCGCGAGCCACAACTACTGAGCCTGTGTGCCACAACTACTGAAGCCCGCGCGCCCAGAGCCCGTGCTCCGCAACAAGATGAGCCACCGCAATGAGTAACCCCCCACTCACCACAACTAGAAAAAGCCCACACGCAGCAACGAAGACCCAATGCAGCCAAAAAAAAAAAATACAGCATGAATCAGAAGCTACTAATAACTTAAAATAATGCTATTATATGCCTCCTTGCTCTGAGGAGCAGATAGTAGCTCATGAAAAAAGGAATTACTTCAAATTTAATAGAGAACCCATGGTAAAACCATCAACCGGCATTCACTCAGGAAATTAGTATAGCTCCATAACCATCCCTTTACAAAATCTTTCTCTGCCACTCCCTGGAGCAGTAGGTTTCTCTAGACATCTGCTTTTAGCACTCCTTCCAAGCAGGGAGGGGCAGGAGGACACCATTTTTAAACTCCTTCCACGACCAATTAATGCACAGGCTACTCTCAGCAAATACCTCCATCGTTTGCAAGAGATCAGCTCTTGCAGAACCCATTGGAAACCTCCCCAATATTAAAAGTAGAAGAGGTGCATATACCATTACATAGAACCCCTTTGAACATATTATTAAATAGTTATTGGAATGATTGGCATGATTTAAAAGTTCACTGAAAACATGAATGAACCATGCTCCTCTGCAATCTAACACCTCCACAATTTCCAGTAACAACCCCTACAAAGTCCTCCAGTTTCATTTCCCTTCCTGGATTGAGAGCCTGGGGCAAAGGGGAATGAAAGGGTGGCAAATTAAAGTTTCACCCACACAGACAAGTGCAGGTTACAGAGGGAATTAGGAAATTCTCGGAAGGGTACAAAGGCATCTTAAAAAAGAAAAAGGAAAGAAAAAAAGAAGAAGAAAAGAGATTGAGAGAGTGTTTCCCTAAGTGGCCTTCCTCGCGTCTCGCCCTGCCCTAATCGAGGCCGGAATGGCAGAGGTTGCAACCTCCCTTCAAGACCCAGGGTCTCTCGGCACGTTTCCTAAGCCTCCATCCTCAGGCCCGGCCCGGAAAATGACGCCCCAGCGGTTATTCCATTTAATGTCAACTCATGTTAAGGAAAGATCCACTCTGTTCCATTCCAGCAGGGCCTTAAACTGGGATCCTCCCTGTAGCCCACAGCCAGGAAGCAGGACCGATGGGGCCTGGTCCCGGCGCCCCTCGCCTCCCGCCGGCTCCAAACTTTCCCCAACTCCAGGCCCACCTGTCACGGAGGGAGGGCGGGCCAGCTCTCGGGGGCGCCCGGGAAGCTGCCGGGGCCTCCAGCTGCCCGGGCGCCCCCCTCTCCCCGCCGGCCGCCGGCCCCACTCCCAGGCCGGGGCCGCCTGGGCCTCCCCCATCTTCGGCCCGGCCCCTTAGCGACCCGCAGCCCTCGGAAAGCCCCTCCCGCCTCAAAGCCGAGGAGCTGCGGCCCGGCGCCGGCCCCCGTGTGGGCCCGGGCCGCAGCCTCCTCAGCCGAGGGGGTCGCCCGGACGGTTAATGCCTCAGGCCCGGCGCCCTCCCCCGCTCGGGGCTCAGCCTCTCACCTGCCGCCGCCGCTGCCGCCGCTCCACGCTCCTCCCGGGAGGGGCCCCGACCCGACCCGGCTGAGGACCGCTCTGCTCTCCCCCTGGGCAGGCCCGGGGCGGAGCCGGGGCCTCTCCTGAGCACCGCAACCCCCCGCCCGGGCAGCCGCCGCCGGCGCCGGGCTCCACGAAAGGGCGGGCGGGGGAGGGGGCCCTCGGAGGCCGCAGATCCCCGGGCTCGCGTACAGAGCCAGGCGCCCGACGCGGGCCCGGGCCCGGGCGGCCGCGGGGGGCGCGGGACCGGTCTCCTGGCGCCGGACAAAGGCCAAGGGAGGCACAGAAGGGCCCAGGCCCGGCCGGGAGGTGGGGGCCCACTCGGCTAGGGGCCACTCGGGTGCGGCGTGGAGGGCGGGGGGGTCGGAACCGCTGGTGCCCAGAACCCGCCTCCGGCCCCTTAATCCGGATCGGTTCGGTCCGGATTAGTAGTGATCGGTGTAAACACACTAGTGAAACCGCGTGTTTCCTCGCGAGATTTGCACGGCTGGGAGGCAGGGGGGTCCAATGGGGGTGGGGGAAGAGCCGACAGTGGGGGAGGAGGGGGAGGGGACGAGGAAGGTGGGGGGGTCCCCGCTGCCCCGGCGCCCCGCCTCCTCCAATCAGCGGCCGGGCTGGCGGGCAGGGGTTAACCAGGGGACCCCGCGCCGGCTGAGGAGGCCGCCGCCTTGCCGGGCGGCTGAGGGAGGGCGGGCGGACGGGCGGCGCCGGCGGACCGGCAGCGACGCGAGGAGAGGTCGGACAGGTCCGGAGCTCCGGAGCCCCCACTGCCGCCTCCGTAAAATCGGCCCTCGCCCCGCGGGACCGGCCCCAGCCGAGGAGGTTGGGCCGGCGCCCTGGGTCGCGGACCGGAGCTAGAGGGGCCTCGCCACCGGGGCCGGGCGCTCCCCCGATCCGCCTCGTCGAACCCCGCGCCAGCCTAATCCCTGGTCTCCACGAGTTTGGGTGAGAAGTGGGGTTGCTCTGCCCAGGATGGATTTTAGAGGAAGAAAGCCCGTGAGCCGGCGAACCCCGCCCGAACTTCCCCGGAGACGCCCAGTTAGTGAGTTGGCTGTGCCCACCCGTGTTGGCTGGCTCCCACGCCCCGCCACTCTCCAAACTCACCCTCCCACTCCCCAAATCCAAGCCGCCTTGGAAAGCGGACAGCGCTTCACCTCCACGTACCTGGTTGGCAGGACGTCTCCAGGGACAAGAGGTCCTCTGGGATCAAGGCTGAGTCCCCACCCCCACCAGGATGCTGCCCCAAAGGGACTCTCTCGGTGCCCCCGGGGGGAGGTTCCATTTCAACCTTTGATTAAAAACAAGGCCCTCCTGGGTACTTAGGGGGCTCGGAGGGTAAGGGCAAGAACGGAGAAAACAGGCCTGCCCCTCAGTGTCTGCTGAGGAATGGGAAATGTGAAAGGGTGCAGTAGCTCCCGCAGCTAGGAGGGCTTCCTGCACAGAAAAAGCCTCCCATTTTGATCACCCAGCACCGGAGAAAAAATCACATTCTCCACGGACTTCTATGAGCCAGGACACTGACTTCAACGCAGATACCCAACTTTTTATTTTCCTTTGATGCCGCCTTGATCAGATGTCTGAAGATGACTTAAGGACTACAGGCAAATCACTTGGGAAAAATTCAGATAATGAACAAGAGCCTTGAACTTTTCCAGGGGCTAGGCAAGTACTTCAAGTGACGTTTCTGCCTTTCTTTCTTCCTTATTCTTAATTGATCCTGTATTAATGGAACACAGACTTGCTGGAAGGGCAAAGGATGGCAGTTTACTTTTTGTTAGTTGCCCAGCCTTCCAAAGCCTTGGACAAATTCAAGCACTGTGGAAAAACTCCATTCAGCCAAGAGTCACCTTGCTTCGAACACAGCCAGGTTGGGCCCTGTGCACACACGTATTTCCAAAGATAACAATGTCTGAAGGGGAGGGGGAGAGCAAGTTCCAGGCAGAGGAGGGTAGGAAAAAGGGCAAGGTGAAGGACCATCAAGAGAGCAGGAGAACCAAGAGTACCTTCCCCTACAACTCGAAAAGCAAGTGAGGCAAGCTCTGTCATTATAGCGAATGATCAAAAAAGTAACTCCTTAAAATGACACTGGAATGTCTCAAATGAGAAGAGTTTAAAAGGAAGAACACCAGACAGAGTTGGAGCTGAGTTCCAGCCAGCTCTTTCACAGAGAAGCTGCATGGACCAGTTACCTAAACTTTCAAGTTTCGCCAACCTCATCTGTGAAGGAGTTTGGACTAGAGGATAATAAGATAATAATAAGGCTATGATTCCATTTTTTGAGCTAATTTTTTTTTTTTTGGCCACACCATGCGGCATGGGAGATCTTAGTTCCCCCGACCAGTTCCCGACCACGGGATCAAACCCGTGCCCCCTGCATTGGGAGCACGACGGAGTCTTAACCACTGGACCACTTGGGGAAGTCCCTGAGGTAATTATTTTTTAAAAAATAAAAGTAGTTACTAAAATACAGGAAAAGATGAGATTTTTAGTTTCACTTTGCCTAGTGCGTTTTCCTCTGCATGTCAAAGAACTTACACTGCCATAGGTCTGTTCACAGCCCCACTCCACATTTAACACTCATCCCAACAGGAATTGCTCATAGGAATTTAATGAATTTGCTTACCACAAAAATGAGCTGCTTCTGTTTATAAGCATCATATAAATGAAAATATCAAATATCAACAGTAAGGAAAAAGAACAATAGGTGGATAATTTCAAAATAAGCTCTGTTGTTGTCAGATGGTTCTCACAATGTGATTTAACCTTGGGTTCATGAACCAACTTGTTTAAAGTGTGTTTACTGGGACTTCCCTGGCAGTTCAGTGGTTAAGACTGCTTCCAATGCAGGGGGCTCGGGTTCGATCCCTGGTCGGGGAACTAAGATCCCACATGCCCCGTGGCCAGAAATAAATTTATTAATTGTGTTTGCTCACAGGGCAACTTTGTGAGACTCAACTTGTCATAGACTGGCAAATGGTGACACTCCCCATGCAAAGGCCCAATTCCCATCAGCTTCAGAAGGCTCAAACATGGATTCATCTAGATGTGCACGTTGATCATCTGGTCCTTCCTGCCTTCAGTGTGTGACAAGTCCTCCAGGTTCATGTTCATAGTCACAGAGAGGACCAGGGCGCTGGTGTTCCCCAAGCTGTGCTCTGCACATCTCGATAGGTTAAATGCTTTAAAGGGAATAGATGTACATTGGACCTCGGGAAACTCTAGGTTAAAGTTAAGTGGAATCCTTTATTTCAGTACTACTTAGAGCCTAAAAGGTAGGCATATGACAATCTCCAGTGGGGGGATCAGGGTATTCAGTGGTTTCCTATTTGATGTTTGGAACCACCACCCTGGTTTTTTGCTGGCTGGTTGGTGGTTTCAGGTACTCATGGGAGAGGTGTTTTGAGAAAGACACTAGGGAAAACTAAAGTAGTTCTAGCACTCTTTTGCCCTTTCACCTGTACCACACTAATGAATGTCCAGCATCTTCTTAAATGTTTCATAATGTCCACCATCTGGCATATATTACTGAGCAGGGGACCTTACGTGCACCTTTTCTAGAAGGGGCCTGCAGTGTGGTGGCTAAGAGGACAAATTTCCTAGTCAAGGGCCCTGGTTTTCATCTTGGCCCTGCCTCTTACCAGCTGTGTGGCCTTAGGCAAGATATTTAACTTCTCTAAGCCTCAGTTTCTTTATCCATCAAATGGTGTTAAAAACCTCACAGGACTGTTGGAGGATGAAATGAGATAATGTGTATGCCTGACAGAGTAATCCCTAAATAAATGGTCCCCAAACCACATTTCTACCAAGGATGTAGACATGTGTCATTAGATTGGTTAGCAGCACACAGTTTAACTTCGGAAACCAGGCTGCCAATGTACTGAGTTGTTTGTGGGGCTGTTTTCTTCATAACAGAAAAAGGACTTGATGTCCCTTTAAAGAAAGCATTACAAAAAAAAAAAAAAGCATTACATTTTATTTGGGGGGGGGTAAGTAGAGAAAAATGTAAAAGTCATCTGGTCTGTTTATGTTCTTCCCCCATCCTGGAGAATTTAGGGTTTCTAATGGTGAGAAGAAATAACAAATTTTGTGAAGGCAATATTTCCACTATAAATTCTGGTAGGCAGGGCAATGTAGAATGTCAGGGCACTGGTGGTTGGAAAGAACTAGGTCCTAACCCCGTCTCTTCACCTGTCAGGTTCCTCATCTGAAAACTGTGGCCAGCACACCTAATCCCATGAGTGGCTTTAATTAAAGTTGAAATAGTGATAGGAAATGCCTTGTAACTGTGCCTGACATACAGTAGGCATTTGGTCAGTGTTATTTCCTCCCTTCTCCCCATTCCTAACAAAGTGGAAAAGCATCTGGTTGCCATGAAAGTGCACTATAGATGAAAGAAATTCAGATCTCAGCCTGCCTAAGATTCTCTGCCAATCTCTCCCCTATCTCTATGTTTTTCATACCCTCCTTTTGCCCAGCTTGCTTCAGAAAGCCTTCCTGAGCAAGTCTCCTTGACACAGTTTACTTTCTTTATCGTCATGCGTTCTTCCCCACAGCCCAGTGATGCTGGAACAATATTCTTATTCTCCTGGAGAGTACCTCCCTTCTTTAATGTCCTCTTTCAACTCCCTCCCCAAATGTTACTTTTTAATACTTGTCTTCCCTGAATTGTGTGTTCCTTTTTCCCAGCAACTGAAATGTAAAATAGACAAGTAGAGGAGCAAAGAGAATAAATGCCCCTGGAAAGTAACAAGCCCCCTCCCCTGAGCTATTGAATCTTCCATTTTGGTCTTTCTCAGAAAACGTCAAGATAGGGGACAACTGCAAACACACTGCATTTGTGGAAGCTGGCAAAGTGTATTTTATAAATCTTAGTTCTTCCATTGACCTTTCATATTAGGCTTAAGTAATCAACCTTCAGACACAGTGACACAGCTCATGAGGGAAAGGGGGCCCAAGCCCACAGAGAAGAAAGAAGGGGATCATTCGGCTAGTGGCCTTGGGCATGGTCAGCCCAGAAAGGCAAGTCAGAAGATGGACGTTGTATAGCCTCTGAGTTAAGAATGAGTTTTATTTTTAATGGCTGAAAGAAAATCAAAAGAAGAATAGTATTTTGTGACGTGAAAATTACATAAACTAATTTTGGTGTCCATTAATAAAGTTTCGTTAGAACACAGCCACACTAATTCCTTTACATACAGTCTGTGGCTGATTTTGCGCTACAAATGGCAGAATTGAGTAGTTGTGACAGGCAGGCAAAGCCTAAAATGTTTACTATCTGGTCCTTTACAGAAAAAGTTAGTCAACCCCTGCTCTAGGCCAGGGCTTCGCAAATTGGACCAAGCATACGTATCCCTTGGGCATCTTGCCAAAATGCATCTGGGATAGGGCCTGAGAGTCTGCATTTCTGACAGCCCCAGGTAATGCTGTTGCTGCGGGTCTGCAGCCCACACTGGATTTCAAGGCTCTGAAGGCTTGTCTGTTACATTAGTGAATGCTTTATGTGAATGTTTTGTAAGTACAGTGAGCAAATCTTTAAAAATATGAAAAATTGGAGTGTAACCCATGATAATAACCTCAATAGAATCTTCCACATTTCATTCCACTGTTCTGGCATCATGTGACAGCCTGAATAGCCGTGGAAATGGATTTGCCAGCCACCTTGCTGAGGCCAAAGGGATGGCAGCCCCAGCCCTCTTGTGATGTGGTGCTTCCTTTTATTGGCCCTAAACATACCAGTCCAAATACAGAAGGGCCTTCTGTGTCCTGGTATTGCAGAATTTGGAAAGGAGATCTGAGTTCACCTTATGCAAAATACTCGACTCTTCCAACTGCAGGCAAGTAGTCCTCTCCCAGCTCTTTCTTCAGTGAGCAGTGCTTCTCAGGGTGACAAACCCTTGGAGAAGCAGCTTGGATTCAAATCCCAACCCTTCTACATACATGTTCTGAGACCCAAGGACACATGACTTCTGGAGCCTCAATTTCCTTATCCGTGCAGTGGAGATAATGTATGTAAAGCACCTGGCTTACTGCCGGATTCCTGCCAGGTGCTTCCAACCTGAAAGCATCATAAAACTTACATCCAAAACCTGCTCCTCCCCCTACCTAACTCATGTTAGAAAATGTCATTTCCATTCTTTCATTACTTATGTCAAAAACCCTGGAATCATCCTCTCTTACACCCTTATCCCCAGCACCTCCACTCCAGCCTCACTGGCCTCAGGGCCTTTGCACTTACTATCCCTCTACCTGGAACACTTTCACCAGACACTTAGCAGGTGTGGCCACATGTTACTGCATTGCACGGAATGTGTCCTATCTTGCGTATGTGTGATAATGATACGGAGCTGGCAAGTGGCTGCCTTTCCATGATAGAGTGAGAAGAACCTCCAGGCCGTTTCAAGAGACAACCATGCTAGGCTTTTGAGTAGAAATAAGTGAGGAGGGAAGTTTGAAAAGAAAGACCATTTCATCACAAGAAAAACAATTTTTTGGGCTTCCTTGGTGGCGCAGTGGTTAAGAATCTGCCTGCCAATGCAGGGGACACGGGTTTCGAGCCCTGGTCCCAGAAGATCCCACATGCCGCGGAGCAACTAAGCCCATGCGCCACAACTACTAAGCCTGTGCTCTAGAGCCCGTGAGCCACAACTACTGAGCCCACGTGCCACAACTACTGAGCCCGTGCGCCTAGAGCCCGTGCTCCGCAACAAGAGAAGCCACCGCGGTGAGAAGCCCGCGCACCGCAACGAAGAGGAGACCCCACTCGCCGCAACTAGATAAAGCCCGCACGCAGCAACAAAGACCCAACGCAGCCAAAATTAAATAAATAAAATAAATAAATTTTAAAAAAAGAAAAACAATTTTTTTCTACTTCTTTAATTTTGTATCTATATGCGATGGTGGCTGTTCACTAAACTTATTGTGACAGTCATTTCATGATGTACGTCATTATGCTGTACACCTTAAACCTATACAGTGCTGTAGGTCAGTTATATCTCAATAAAACTGGAAGAAAAAAACAAAACAAAAACAAATAAAAAGAGCAAATCCCAAAACCAAATCCTTGCTCTCAGGTGCATGCCAGTGAGAGAAACAGACAAAAAACAGAAAACTATATGTCAGAGGTGCTGAGTGTCATGGAGAAATAGAAAGCAGGGTACGAGGATAGAGTGCTAGACCCCAGTGGTGGCAGGGATGCTACTTTATATAGGGAGGTAGGTCAGGGATGGCTGTTCTCTGATAACGTGAAGTCTGAAACGAAGGTGCAAACCTTGTCACCGTCTGGGGGAAGAGCCTTCCAGGCAGAGAGAACAGTGAGTGAAAATGGCCTGGGGCCAGAACTGGCGTGTTTGCAGCAGGATGACTTGTCAGGCAAAACTGCAGCGTCTCTCTGGGCCTTCTGGGCCTTGCGCGACAGGGTGAGGAGATGCCTGCTGCTGAGCCGGGCACAGGTGTAGGCCACAATTTCACCAAGGTTTCGACATAATAAGGTGCTTTATGCTGCAGTGAGATTCAGTGTCTTGAGCCTGCGTTTAATGCCTGATCCCAAAGGGCAGGGATTATAACAAAAAGCATTTATTGAGCATTTATGGGGCAGGCACTGGAGTGAGAGCATGTTCATTATCACCTTTAATCCTTTCAACCTTGAGGGAGGCCCACCATACAGAGGAGGAGGAGAAAGTGGAGAGGAGGTGAGGGAGTTCTCTGAAAGGCGGTCTGGCTCCAGGACCGGTGCCCTCTGCCCCGCCACGCAGGGTTAGGCTGGGGCCAGGGCGCGCAGTGCTCAATCCTGCCCCTCCTGGCTGACTCCAGGTTCCACCTGCTCCTTTAGTTTGCTTCAGTTAACACTAACTTTCCATCACCTCCTTCTGGCTTCTGGCTTCATTACCCCGTATTTATTGTGTTTCACAGCTTTCCTCCCTGGCCATTAGTTTCCGCCTCCTCTGAAGGTGTGGATGTGGGCAGCTGGTTAGTCACTTAGGAAAGACTCTTATCAAACTCACTGTCAGGGCTTCCCTGCTGGCGCAGGGGTTGAGGGTCTGCCTGCCAATGCAGGGGACGCGGGTTCGAGCCCTGGTCTGGGAAGATCCCACATGCCGCGGAGCAACTGGGCCCGTGAGCCACAACTACTGAGCCTGCGCGTCGGGAGCCTGTGCTCCGCAACAAGAGAGACCGCGAGAGTGAGAGGCCCGCGTATCGCGATGAAGAGTGGCCCCCGCTCGCCGCAACTAGAGAAAGCCCTCGCACAGAGATGAAGACCCAGAGCAGCCAAAAATAAATAAATTAATTAATTTAAAAAAAACCCAAAAAAACAAACCTCACCGTCACACAGGATCTGGTTCTCAGGTCTTCGGGTCTCCCTGGCCCCAGAGTTAATCCAATTTGGGAAGAACCTCATCAAAATGCTGAGAATGGTACACAACCCTGTGTGCCAACTCGTTCACAACCCTGGATGCCAACTCGTTCATTTCAAAAGGGGAATGTTACTGCCAAGCGGCAACATTTGACCCACAGACGCTGATCCCAGGATAGCTGCTCGGAAGGCTCCTCGGTGAGCAAGGGCAAGGGGATGGCCTTAATGGCGCCACCGCGCACAGCTGTTTTCAGCTGCCATTCCCAATTCCTCGAAATAGTGCCCTGTCTGCTAGAGGGACAGGACGCTGGGTCTGTCCCTCTCATGAAATTACACCAGAGCCCTGCTTTTTAGACTCCCCTCTCTTGGACTCTCCTCTTCTGAAACCACAATGTATATACAGGCTTACATTTTCTTGGAAATTTGGATAACCCATTTTTAGCCAAAGCTGCTGCTTTGTAGGTAGTTGATCTCCTCCATCCCCGTGGAGTCTTCCAAGTTTTGTTGTCTGGTTTTGCAGGTATCTTGGTGAGGCCTCATGTTTGAGATTCTGCTTTAATATTCATTAGCATAAGACTTTCAGAAAGTTACTTCAACTTCCTCCTCTGTCAAACCGGGAACTAACACCTGTTCTCCTCCCAGGGTTGCTCTAAGGATTAAGTCAGTTAACACAATAAAGTCTTCTGAAATTTAGGGGGAAAAAAAAGTGTCATGTAAATGCAAAAGAGAATTATTCTTTCAAGGCAAGTTTTCCCTAAAACAATAGTTTAAGCAACAGGGAAAGACGGTGACAGTACAGCTGGCCCTGCCCACGATCTGCAGCCTACACTGCCCATTCACGCAGCAGCCCAGCAGCCCTTGTCAATGGGAGTGTGGTTCCATCAGGTCCAAGAACCACTGCCCTAATAAATACTACCTCAATGTGAAGCCATCCACAGACTCTGGCTATTGTGTTTCCCTGGTCTCCCTGTGCTTTGTCCAGATTTAGTTTTTAGTTGCAGAGTAAATGTGACGCTCTGAAAGGAATATAAGACACAGAGTCACAAGCCCTGCGTTCAAAACTCAGCTCTGCCGTGCATGCTGGGTGACACTCAGCCAAGTGTCCTCCCCTCCACCTGAACCCCCCGCCCCCCCGTAAAATGGGGCTGCTCACATGACCTGCCCCTTAGAGCTGATGGGAGGATGGGATGAGGTAACCAAGGTCCAGAAAGATTAGTGTGGTGTCTGGCATGCAGAGACTCTCCAATGATGCTTGTTTAAAATAATTAAATGTCATTGATTTGTTTGACGAGAGGAAGCAGTTTATCACTAGTCTTCTCCTCAAAATGCTTGCTTTCTTCAGAGGTTTTAACTTTTGCCTGACAAACCAAGCTCTTTTGTCTGTTAAGAAGGTTTTTTATCTTCCTATTCTAACAAAATATTTGGAAGCCAAAATAGATACTGCGTATGTGCGTGGGGGACAGACTTTCTTGGTCACTGTTTTAGCCACCCAGACAGTGGTGTTTTAGCTCCCACGTTTCTTCAATGGTAGCAGGGCAAGATTTTACTTTTGCTGTTTCAATCACCGGCATCGATGTTGCAATATCACATAGTAACAGGTTCCCCAATCTGATTACTGGCTTAGCTTCTTATTGACCAGCTGGTCCGTTCCACTCCTGTATCAGAGCAGGAAATACCCTGATAGGTTCTTTTCTTCTCCCACAGATACAAGACTCACCTAAGTTACCAAGTCCTTCTTCCCTGGGGCGCCCCTTATACATACCTCCACACTGACAATTCAGGAGCAGGACAGAAGGACCTGTGGGATTGGAATGTGGGGAAGGGGCTGCACTGGGAGGCCTTTGGTGGTCACACTGCCCAGAGGCTGCATCCCACCTGGCACTGATTCAGCATTTGCATGCTCCCACCTGCCCCATTTGGCTAGAACACGTGAGAGCTGGTCCTGTGTCCTTGTGGGTCCAACATCTCCTGCCCTCCCCTCGCCGTGCTCCCCATAGGATTGGACACCCCCAGGATGTAGGCCTGGGTTGGGTTCTCCAGCCCCTGGTGACTCATCTCCCCACTGGAAAAAGTATGAAAATTGTGCTTGTTACGTTAACAGATTCCTGAGAGCTGCCCCCGTTGTCCACTGAGGGAGTTTCCATCCTATAATTGGGAAAACAGAGGTGGTAGGTGTGAGGCAGAGAGCCTGAGCTGGGAGCAAAGCTGACCCAGGGTCCAGTCCAAGCTCTCCTCTCCTGGGCTCCGTGAACTTGAGCTGGTTACTTCATCTTCCCAGCCTCACCTTCCACATCTGTAAAAGGGGGATACAATGCCCATCTTAGAGGGTGGAGTTAGGCCCTTACAGCATCAAGCACAGCACTGAGCACAACAGCGAGTCAGTAACCGGGGGCTTCTTTATATATTTTTCACACTTAAAATTGACTGTTCAGTGTTTTCAGTAAGTCCCCAGACTAGAGCTGGGTCCCAGCACTGAGCTGACTGAAGCACGACTGCAGAGGCCCTAGCAGCACCGGCCACAGAAGGGGGATTCAGGTGTCTCCACCCCCCTCCTTGGGGGCAGCAATTCCCCCATCGCCCACCCCACATAACGCCCAGACAGTAAATTATTTTAGGTTTTGCAGGCCATGTTGTCTCTGTTACGAGTCTCACCCTGCCAGCACGGCAGGAAGATAGCCACAGATGACACGTAATTGAATGACTGTGGCCGTGTTGCAGTTAAAGTTTATTTGCAAAAATAGGCAGTTTGCCAGCCCCTTCATGACTCTCAAATTTTGGCTCACACCAGAATCGCCTGGGGGGTGTCTTCCAACACACCTTGCTGGGCCTCACCCCCAGTGCTTCTGACTCTGTGGGTCTGGGCTGGGCCTGCATTTGCGTTTCTAACAACTTCTGGGTGACACTCCTGCTGCAGGCCTGGGAACCATTTTGAGAACCACCAAAGCTTTTCCCTCTCCCTTCTTTCTCTGTGCAGCTGAAACACTTTATTCCTACTGCAAAAGAGCATTTATTGTGTTTTACTATGGTTAGTGGTTTGTGTGTGGGTCTCTGGGATCCGTTCTTAATCATCTTCCTACCCCAGTGCCCGACAGTAGCCGCTGCTCATCATGAGCACTGAACTCAAGGGAGGTCACGGCCACGGGAGCCCTGGGTCCAGCTCTGCTCCTTGGTGGACATTTCTCTCTGGAGCTCTGTGCGACCCCCCGTCACGGAGAAGAGGAAAAGGGACTTTGCCCCCCTGCCTGTCCAGAAACAGATCAGGAGAGGAGACATTCCCTGCTCAGACTAGACCTTGAACCTGGACTGTTTTCCAAGGAAATGAAATGAGGGTTGGGGGTTTGGTTTGTTTTAATTTTGTTATTTTTTGCTTTGTGATGTATGAGTGTGGGGGGTTGAATCCAGACATCTGACTGATGTGGAAAACCACTATTTCTGAGTTGCAGAGACTAAGAAGGCATTTAAAATGACCTGCAGTCAGGGTTTTTTCCTCAGATCAGGCAGAATCCAGTTTGGTCCTGATAGAAATAAATAATATTTGATGGGCTTCCCTGGTGGCGCAGTGGTTGAGAATCCGCCTGCCAATGCAGGGGACACGGGTTCGAGCCCTGGTCCGGGAAGATCCCACATGCCGCGGAGCAACTAAGCCCATGCGCCACAAATGCTGAGCCTGCGCTCTAGAGTCTGCGCACCACAACTACTGAGCCCGTGAGCCACAACTAAGGAAGCCCATGCGCCTAGAGCCCGTGCTCCGCAACAAGAGAATCCACTGCAATGAGAAGCCCGAGCACCACAACAAAGAGTAGCCCCCGCTCGCCACAACTAGAGAAAGCCCGCGCGCAGCAACAAAGACCCAACGCAGCCAAAAATAAATAAAAATAATAAATTTGTTTTTAAAAATAAAAATAAATAAATAATATTTGAGACCTTCCCTATCTTGAGTGGCATGAGCAACAACTCCTGGGTCCAACTCCCTCTTTTGGAACTTAGTGCCTTACTCGTGGTTTTTATCCTGAGGACGCTGCAAGTAGATAGACCCAGGTGTGGACCCACGTGTGCTTTCCCACCTCTTCTTGCTGGTGGGCACGGAGGAGGCCCCGCAGGAGCTCGCCAGAGACAGGGAGCCACTTAATCCTGGGCTGGTGTAACAATGACTTTCCTCTTCCCAATTCCCAGGCCTCTCCGATGCAAGCTTACATGGGAATTCCTTTTGATCTGTGAAGTTTCAAGACCATCCACACCTAACCTTCCGTGCCTCACTCTCTCCTTTCCAAACTAACAAACAGGGAGAAAGGACTCCTTCCCCTTCCCATCCTGATGTGCTCTGTGAACACCGTCCAAGGTCCAGACATTTGCTGCTCATCTAGACTGTGGTGCGGAAAGCTATGAGCTACGAGCCAGTAACCTGGAGCACGTGAAGTTAGCACGGCAAGGGAGCAGGAGTGACCCGAGTGGCTTAGAACTCCTGATATTCCCTGTCCCTGCCACCTCGTTACCCCTGCCTGCCAATCAGTTTTGCATCAATAAACTTTATGTTCCGGGCTTTGCCAGATGAATGAAAGGCGAGCAGCTAAAGACTGATCTCTGACCTCAGCGCGTAAACAGCCTACAGATTGGACTTGACAGTTAATAAAGGAAAGGCCTAGCAATTCTCTGATGCCTTTTTGCCTTAATTAGATTGAGCATTCATAAGCTTTGGGGAAATCTTCAATTTGAAGAGGAAGACCCCACAAGACAGGAATTCACATCTCTACTCATTCATCCGTTCAGACTGTCTGCCCCACAGTCTATACTCACTGACACTGGTGCCACCCTATTACCTGTGCTCAGCGCTGTGCTAACGGCTCTCGAGCACAGGGGCTGTAAGAATTCCAGAAGTCCGCACCATACTCTCCTGGAAGACAGCGTCCAGCTCGGCAGTCAAGCACATGCTTCGCTTCAGACAAATCTAAGCTTGAATCCTGATTCTGCCGGGTGACCTTTGGCAAGTTATTTAACCTGTCTGCCCTCAGTTTCCTCTTGGGGTTAATAATACCAACTGCCAAGGGTTGTCATCAGGACTAAGTGAGACCATCTGTGTGAGGCTTGCAGCACAGAGCCTGGTGCTTAGCAGGCACGCCAGACGTGCAAGTCCCAGCACAGCGCTCGTGGCTCGCTGGGCCGGCTCTCAGGGCCTGAGAGGCTCCTCCCCTTGCCCTGGCCTCCTGCCTGCCACTGGGGAGCCAGTGATGATACGCGTGGTCTCTGCCTTCAGCAGCCTGAGAGGCCTACTGTTGACAATGCTTTTAGTTTCTTCATCTATAAAATGGGGTTAGTGGTGATAATCCTCCTTGGAGGATCAGGGAAGAGCCTAGCACAGAAGCCTGCAAATGCACTTTGCCGAAGGAAACGACTCTGGGAATATTAGATGCCGGTAGCAGCCTCTGGCTTGTCATCGGATGCCACGGCCCCTGCAGGCTGTCTTCAATAATAGATATTTTAAAATTCCTGAACCCGCTTCAAGCTATATTTGCTCACACACGGAGGTTTATTCAGTGTTAATCACATTAATGTGCTGTTTCATTTCACGCTGTGCAATGCCAGCTTCAGCGAGAGCCCAGAGACAGCAGAATTTACGCCCAAAGGGACCTCGTACTGCGTTTACCCAAGCGTCGTCAAGGCATCTCAGCGCCCCAGCAACCTCCGGGCCACCCCCCTGCTCCCCCAGGGGTGTCCTCAAGCCTTAAGCAGTCTTCCTTTCAAGTGTCTCTCTGTATCTCTTGGTTTTTTACCCTCAATTAGAAACCTCTTAGGCAAGTGTCCAATTTTTACTAGCCATCTTTAATCCTTTAACAACCCAAACACGTGCTATTCAGTAAAAGCTCTCCATCAGGTATCATAAGGGACCCTGAGTGAACAGGAGTTTGCAGGGTCCTTTGAGAGCCCCCAGTTCAATCCCCTCATGTTACAGATGGAAAAACTGAGTAGCAGAGGGGTAAGGACTTAAATCTCTCCCCTGTTGGCTCTTCCCCTAAGCTGATGAATAATCGCCATTCAGATCTTAAACACCAAACAAATTTGCCAGCTTTTCTTTGGCTCTGTGCCTCAATCTGCTTGAAACAACCACTTGCCCTCCTGACTCTTGTCAGCTGAGAGCCTCAGATCCTACTTCCTGAGGGGTTGCCCCCCCGCACTGACCCCAGGGCCTGGCGCAGCACCTCAGTGCGGTGTCCTCTCCAAGCTCAGGGCCACCCACCGGCCAGCCTTCCCAAGGACTTTACCCGGCACCTCTCACCCCTTTCTTACAACATCAATTTCTCCCTTTCCACGGGAACATTCCTGTCAACATACACGCTTGCTCTCATTTTAAACATTTTTGTGTAAAACCCTCCCTTGACCTCACGATCCCCTCCAGGTACTATACCATTTCTCTCCTTGAAAACTTGGCTGTTTCCACTTCCTCTACAGCCGCCGTTAACTTCTTTTTTTTAGAGTAAACGGTGTTTATTTTTTGTTGAATTTTTTCAATCAAATGGAATTGCTTAATTTAAAAAAACTTCTCTCTTTTCTCTTTAAATACTACAGACAATTTCATTTTACCTCAGTAGACACCTAGAAGCAAAACACTGGACCCACCAGAGAAAACAGGGCAATAAAAGCATCAGAAATTCAAGTCAACTATGGAAGACCTACTGTTAGCTGGCAGCTCTCAATTCTAAACAGAAGTGTCCCTGAACCTATCGGGTTTGACAAAAGTTTCCTAGAACTTGGGATTTGGGAAAGTTGGACTCCAACTGAATTCTATTCCAAAGAGGGAAATTAAGGTCGATGCATCCAATGAACACCCAAAGAAACATTTAAAAAACGTGTTTGAAAAAAAAAAACGTGTTTGAGGGACTTCCCTGGCAGTCCAGTGGTTAAGACTCTGTGATTCCACTGCAGGGTACATGGGTTTGATCCCTGGTCGGGTAACTAAGATCCCACATGCCGTGCGGCCAAAAAAAATAAAATAAAATAAATTTTAACAAGTGTTTGACTAATAGTATGTGAGATTATTAAGTAATAACGTGTCCTCCTAGTTACTTTGTCCTGGAGTATATATAGGTTATTTGTAGCCATTACTGCTACAATATTTTCTGAAAGATGCCAAGCTGTATGCAAGATCTTTTTGCTAAAGTCCAGACTGTCGACACTGATCTCGTCTTTTCTCTGCTTGCCCCTCACGCACACTGCTCAGTTTTAGGATAGCTTGGGGTTTGCTGTTTTCCCTCGAGGCCTCAAGAGTAACATCACACTTGCTATTTCGGTCAAACATCCTGAAGAAGTTGTTGTAGGAGCCCGTCATGATGACACTGTCTGACCCATTCCACACACACTCAAATTTATCAAAAATGCAGTCATTTTTGTAGAGGGAGCACAGCTTGCTGCGGAGGTAGCTGTGAACCAGGTAAGTCTCAGTGGGGCGGTTTTCCATGTTGAGATCCCAAACTTTGATGGTCAGATAGTCTCTGGTCATGATATACCTCCCACTGTGGCTGAACTTCACATCCGAAATCGGAGAGATAATTTCAGAGAATAACGACCTGTTGCTTGGATCTTCCGGCTCTTCAAAAACTGGTCATGGAGGGTCTCCGGGGAGGCAGGGGGTGTGGGGGGCAGCTGTGGCTCACTGTGGGGACAAGGACACTGGTGGCAGAGGTACTGGGGACCAGTCATCTGCGTGAGCTCTCTTGGAGGCCGCCACGCCCGTACCACCCAACAGCCTGCAGGCTACAGTGCTGGGACGCCTCAAGCCAAACAACAAACAGGGTGGGAACACAGCCCTGCCAGTTCACTCTTTCTAATTTTTTTTCCTTTTTTTTAATTTTTATTTTTAAAATTTATTTATTTTATTTTTGGCTGTCTTGGGTCTTCGCTGCTGCACGCGGGCTTTCTCTAGCTGCGGCGAGCAGGGGCTACTCTTCGTTGCGGTGAGCGGCTTTCTCATTGCGGTGGCTTCTCTTGTTGAGGAGCACGGGCTCTAGGCGTGCAGGCTCAGTAGTTGTGGCGCACAGGCTTAGTTGCTCCGCGGCATGTTGGATCTTCCCGGAGCGGGGCTCGAACCCGTGTCCCCTGCACTGGCAGGCAGATTCTTAACCACTGCACCACCAGGGCTTCTGCAGTGGAAGTGTAGAGTCTTAACCATCCGACTGCCAGGGAAGTCCCTAGGAAAAATTTAAGCCTACAGGAAAGTTGAAAAAGTGTTAAAACAGCCCCCCACCTAGATTTTCCAATTAGCATTTTGCCACATATGCTATATCTCTCTCTCTAATAGATAACGTGCCTATATATAAACTATATATATACCTATATATAACATAAATACTACATATATTATATGTAATATATACAGATATATATGTATAGTTTGTTATTGTTGAAACACTGGAAAAGTTTCAGGCATCTTGCTCCCTCACCCCTAAATACTACAATACTACAACGTGTGTCTCCTAAGAACCAGACCTCTCTCACGTAACTGAAATTGCACAACTCAGATGGGACTCGAACCCACTGTCTTTTTTTTTTTTTTTTTAATTTTTTATTTACTATTTATTTATTATTTTTATTTTTGGCTGTGTTGGGTCTTTGTTTCTGTGTGAGGGCTTTCTCCAGTTGCGGCGAGTGGGGGCCACTCTTCATCGCGGTGTGCGGGCCTCTCACTATCGCGGCCTCTCTTGTTGTGGAGCACAGGCTCCAGACGCTCAGGCTCAGTAGTTGGAACCCACTGTCTTTTTTTTTTTTTTTTCCCACTGTCTTTTAATTGAGATCACACACCTGGTCTCAGGACTTAATGAAGCTCAGATTCTTTACGTCTCAGCGCAGAAGTAATTCAGCAAGAGGCAAAGTGATAGGTAAGAAGTGGATTTATTTAGAGAGATACACATTCCATAGACAGAATGCAGTCTACCTCAAAAGGCGAGAGTGACCCCAAAATATGGGGTGGTTAGTTTAGCTTTTTTTTTTTTTTGCTGTGTGGCTTGCGGGATCTTAGTTCCGTGACCCGGTATTGAACCCAGGCCAAGAGAGTGAAAGCGTGGAGTCCTAACCACTGGACTGCCAGGGAATTCCCTGGGGTGGTTAGTTTTATGGGCTGGGTAATTACATAGGCTAATTATGCAATTACCCAGCCCATAAAAAGTGGGAGGATTATTCCAACTATTTGGCGGGGGAGGGCAGGGGTTTCCAAGAACTGGGCCACTGCCCACTTTTTGGCCTTTTATGGTTAGCCTCAGAACGATCATGGTGCCCACGAGTGTGCCATTTAGATGCTAATGTATTACAATGAGCGTGTAATGAGGCTCAAGGTCTACTGGAAGTGGAATCTTCCACCATCTTGGGCCTAATCAGTTCTAACCAGTTTTTGTGGGATCTTCAACAGCTATGTCATTCTTTTAAAGGTTGTGCCCCGCCCTCTTCCCTCCTGTTTCTTTTTTTTGGCTGCGCCACATGACATGTGGAATCTTAGTTCCCCCACCAGGGAATGAAACCCCGCCCCCTGCACTGGAAGTGTGGAGTCTTAACCACTGGATCGCCAGGGAAGTCCCTTCCCCCTGTTTCATAACCACAGACCATTATCACACCCAAGAAATTAAATGCTGATACAATAATCTAATATAAAGTCCATTTTCATATTTCTTCATTTGCCCCCAAAAGGTCCTCCATAGCTACTTTTTAATCCAGGTTTCATTCAGGGAAGAGGCCCACCCCAATTTAACTTTCAGATCCACCACTCCACCCAGAGTGTTCAAAGTCAGGGTGACTTCTTTACCAAATCTAAAAAGCCCTCTCTGGCCTTGGCAGGGGGGTAACCCAGGGCAGTCTCCAATGTGAGCTTCTGGGTCAAAACACATTCAGTTTCCTTCCTTGCTCTGTCCCCTCTACCAGTCCTGTGAATGTTGGGGGACCTCAGGCCTTTGTGCTGGGCCCCTCCTCTCCAGTTCCCAGGTGGTCTCATCTAGGCTGGTGGCTTTAACACCAGCTGCATGCTGATGCCACCCATACTTCCAGCATCCAAGCTCTGACATCCCCCAACTCCAGACTGATGTACCCCACTGCTTTCTTCTCAGCACCTCCCCTGTGACGGGCCATCAACACCTCAAACTTAACATGCCCAAACTGAGGTCTTAACGTCTTCCCTTCTTTCCCATCTCAATAACAGCATCCCCCTCACCTATCATCTGCCCTGATGCCACCCTTCCCTCACCAGCCCCCCAACCACTGGGTCTTGTCTGGACCCCTGCTCCCTGCATCTTCCCCGCCGCCTCTGACGTCTGGTCCACCCTCAGGGGTCTGCATAGCGCCGGAGCCTCCAAACTGCTCCTTACCATTGCCCCCCACCCCCTCCAGCACATTTTCCAGCATTGCTAATCTTTTAAAATTGTAATTCAGGTCGGACCACTCCCTCTTTTAAACCTCTCCAACAGCTTCTCCTTGTAATGAGAAAACTCCCAACTCAGCAGGGTTTCTGAGGCCCCTGGTGGTCTTAGTCCTGGCTTTGTCCAACCTCCTCCACCATTCTTTCTGGTGACCCTACCCTGGCTTCCATTTAGTTCCTTAAATGCCCAGGCTTTACCCCCTTGGGTCTTTTGTTTCTACAGGCTCGCGCCTCTGGCTGCTACGCCCTTACCCTGGGTCTCAAGGTCGGCCTGCCTGGCGTATAGCGGCCCCGGCTCTGAGCTCACGCTGCCCTCTCCAGGCAACCTCCTGGGGAGGGCTCTGATTGGCTTAGCCGGTGTCACATGAACACCCCTGTCCAATCATCTGTGGCCAAGAACAGGTCACGGGGAAGAAAACACGGCTGCCAGGAGTTGCACTGGTTCCCTTGGGGGCTGGAGGGTTGGGGGGGAGAGCGGTTTTGGGGGAAGAAGGTGGGCAATGTCTCTAAGTCTCTGCTCAGCCTTCAGTGCTCTCGGCCTCTCAGCAGCGCTTAACCTATTGGGAACTACCCCTTTTATTGTTCCAATAAAATGTCTATTTTAGCCAACAAGGGCAATATATACTTACTGATAAAAGAGTTAAAAAATACAGAAAATAACAAGGGGAAAAAAAAACAGGATTACACCAGCTGAGGACAACCACCGTTAGCCTCCATCGGCTCTGTTGTCGCCTCCCTGGTCAATCTCCAACCATGAACCTTGAATGGATCCTCACCTTCCACCGCTTCTGCTTTTTCATTGTATATCTGGATTCTTTCTCCCTTTTTTTTTTTTTTCGGTTCTCACTGCGATATCACCCACTGCAATGGCTTCAACCAACCACCACATTTATGCTGGTGATTCCCTAACAGAAATCCTTTCCTACCAATTTCTTGGTTTCAGATTTGTATCTGGCTGCTGGATGGCCCCACAGGATGGCCGTGGGTGGCTCAAACTGGGAGGCTCTCCTTCCATACCCTGAAATCTCTTCCTTCTTCTCTGGATTGAAGCCCTAATTATGGCATTGATGAAGTAAAATTCATATTCTATGGCAAGACGAGAAAAATTTAAACAAAATTTTTCTTTGCCTATTTGGGCCTCCTCTCTCCTCTTTAGTGTGTAGTGCGCATCTGCATTAACCAGACCTTCTTAAGCAATAACCTTCCTTCTTAATCTTGTGAGGGGCCACAATGACCCATGACCCACTACTCACTTTGCATGTGTAGATCTGGATTGTGTCAACTATCAATAATACATCATTTGATGTAGGACCCTTTGTCTCAAAAACTTATATACTGTGCTTTGACCTCTAACTTATGGAACAGTCCTCAGAGTTTTCTGAAAGACTGTCTCCTGGGTTATAATCCTCAGGTTAGCGCCAATAAAATTTTCCATTTCTTTCTCAGAGAACTGTCCCATGTACCATCCTTCCAGAACAGCCATGATCCTGTCCATTTGCTGCTCTTCCCCCATAAATGGGTCTTTGTGAAATTCCATTTCTTTGGCTGGACACCATCATCCCATACCCATTCACTTGGTAAACTCTTCATCTTCCAAGACCCTGCCCAAGGGTTACCTGCTCTGTAACATCCTCCCAAGAAGTCCTGCTCTTCTGTGCTCCAGGAAAATGCCATTTGTGGAAATCATTTCTGTACGAATAAATGTAAAAAGCCTGGATTTTGTTCCTCGATGCCATGGATGCCACCATTCCAAATTCCTGACCCACTGAGACTTTGCTCAAACAGTTAGACTGCCCTACATGCATACAGAAATGCTAAAGACTTTACACAACAATTCTCTCCACAAATGTTTCCCTGAGACAGTGTGGGTTGGGCAGAGGGGGAAGGTAGAGTGAGGGGTTCAGCCACATCTACCTCCATCAACTCTGCCCCTCCATCTGGGAGGCTGATGCCACCTGAGGGGCCTAGTCACATTGTGACTTTCATGGGCCCTGGGGACTTTTGATTTCATGAGCCCTTTCCTCCATTCATTAAAAATTTTTTTTTTTTATAAATGTACTGGTATAAAAACAAACATAACCTAGGCTGCCTTCATTATCATATATTCATTACCAACTATTCTTTTTTTCCTTCTTGTTTTTTTTTTAATTTATTAAAATTTTTTTTTTTTTTTTTTTAATCTTTGGCTGCACCAGGCGGCTTGTGGGCTTGTGGGATCTTAGTTCCCCGACCAGGGATTGAACCTGGGCCCTCGGCAGTAAAAGTGCAAAGTCCTAACCACTGGAAAACCAGGGAATTCCCCTCTTCTGGTTTTAAAATAAATCAAATTAAAACGTTTTCAAGGGCCCCTAAAAGTACTGTGGGCCCAAGTCACTGCACTGTAAAGGAGATTGTGCCCTGTGCCTCATGAAGAAGCTGACTCTGGCTGAGGGCAACAACCTGAAACTCACTGGAAGCTCGAAGGTTTTATCTCCTCTTCACTGTTCTTTGAGACTTTAGAGAAGAAATGTAGATTAGTGCTTCTTGCTACAATCTTATCAAGACTCAGGAACACATGGTTATTCTCTCCAGGCAAAAGTTGCCAAGGGACATACCATCTATATAACTGCTAAATACACAACATATGATAAAGTGTGCCTTACGCAAACTAGCCTTATAAATACATAATAGCCCACAGAGGTTGGCTTTCAGTGTTGTCCCCTCAAGGAGTTAGGATGGAGTTATGGGGGCCGCTAGGGCTGCTGGATTATTATTGTTCATACCTGATCGACAGTTGAGGAAACTGAGAATTAGAGGAATCCGGTAACTGAGCCAAGATGATGCAGAGAACAAATGAATTAGTGACTCCAGGATTTCAGTCCTGGTCTGTGCTCTTATGAGTTGCTTTGGACAGACAGACAGAGTTTGAGGTGCCTGAGGGCCTTCTAGGGGAGAGAGACATCAGGAGGTATTTAGATAAACTAGTTCAAGGCTCAAGTGAGATCCTTAGCTCGTGACATAGATTTGGGAATTATCCAAGTGTTGGTGGCATTTAAAGATTCAAAGTGGATCAGCTTGTTCACTCTGTTGCAATCTCTGTACCATGAAACCACCCTGAGTGGGCCCCCTCCCTTGGGGAGCTGAGCAGCTTTGCTCTCTTGTGGGCTCTTACTCCCTACTCTTTCCCAGGTATGCCTGGCTCCTGAGACACATTTACCGGGCAACTTCTGTCCACAGGCCCTGGGCTACCAGCTTGGGCTTCCATCTCCAGCCCCATTATTTCCTGCTGGATTAGATGCCAGAACTTGACTTTCCTCACTTTGATGCCTGATCTCTCTGTGGAACCAGCACCTCTGTGCACTCACCTACACAGTAAGTATTTATTGAGCACCAACTATGTGCAGGACTCCATTGTAGGTACTGAGGATACAACTGTGAACAAAGTAGACAAAGTCTCTTGAACCCAAGGAGCTTATAGTCTAGAGGCAGGAGGCAGACAATAAACAAATAAGAATAGTTCCAGGTGTCAGGAATACGATAAAGCCTCATAATGTGGCGTGAGTGAGGGCACGGGAGGGCTCTGAGGAGTGGTGGTAACACTGGTCAAGGTTGTTGGTGGGAAAGGAGTCTCAGAGGGGGGATGTTGCAGCTGAGCCCTGAATGAGGAGATGGTAGCGGCTATGAGGAGATAGGGTGCGTGCAGGGCCCTTCCAGCAGGAGCAGTGAACTGTGGGGGTCCAGGCTCAGCATGTCTGGAAGGCCCTCCTGATGGGGGGAGGGGCTTGGAAAGGCAGAAAGAGCCAAGGCAGGCAGGGGGTCCTGCCCTGGGTGAAAGGCCCAACCCAGGGCCACCAAGGACCAGCTGATGAGATGGGAAGAGAAGACCCCTTTTTCCTGGGGAAGAAGAAAGAGGGAGGAAGAAGCAGCAAGGAAGCAGCAGCAGCAGGATTGAGGCCCTTGTTAAAAAATTGTTAAGAATTTCAAGATGGTGACAGCAGAGCACTGAACCTGGCGAGGGCCCTTCTGAGCACTGAGCATGGGTGCCACTCAGCAGGACACGGTCCATGACACTGGCCCCAGCCCAGTGGAGACCCTTGGGAAGATGAGGCACGAATCCAGGTCCTCTTTTCACCCCAGGCTGAGCCTCACCTCGCAGGCAGGGCCACAGGGTAAAGGTAGTGGGTTAAAATTTTCTATTTTGATGAAAATGTTGCAAACTGTACAATGTTGCAAAACCAACATAATTTATGTAGCTGATTTCATGGACTTTTGATTACACTTCTGACAGCTGCAGTGTTCTTCTTTCCCTTGGGAGATTTGGGGCAGATGGGGCCCAGGAATCTCCCCTCCTCACCAGGGTTAACCTCTGAGCAGGTGTGACATGTTCCCGGGCAGGCACAGTTGGTTGGAGCCAAGAATGTTTAACCCCCTATATTATGTCAAATATCATTTATAACAAACCACCCCTCCTTAATCTTAGGCTAATTACCTTATGATTAACACTAGTCCTCTGACCTTGGTAAACCATTTATTCTCCCTGAACTTCAGATTTCCTCATCTGTAAAAAGGAGATAATTATACTTCACAGGGGTGCTGTGAGGATTAAACATATGAAAAGCCTTTTTAGAGTATCAAGGTCTAAACAAATGCCAGGTAGTGTTACTACAGAGCTCCTCAGTGGTTGCCTCACCCGCGCAGACAGGGGATGCGGGACAGCCGCGGCTTGGCAGAAGCCTCTCTTTGTGCCACTGACTCTGAGGCTCTGGTGTATTCTTAGCAATCAACTTCTGATCTTCAGTTTCTCAAGCAGCTTCCTTTCCTGGGGAGATCCCCTTGGCTTGTCAGGTATGCCTCAGATCACAGATCAATAATCCTGGTTTATATAACAGACTCTTGTGAGTTGGGCTGCCTTCATAATTTTAATAGTCCCTAAATGAACCGAGAAGAATCCAGATTCTGGACCTGAGGGTCTGAAGGAGACAAGTAATCATTCTCGCTAATTTCTTAGTGCATTTGGGTAATACTCTTATTAATTAGTTTTTTAAATTAATCGGTAGTTGCGGCATGCGGGGCTCTCTAGTTGTGGCGCACGGGCTGTAGAGCACGCAGGCTTAGTTGCCCCGCGGCATGTGTGATCTTAGTTCCCCGACCAGGGATCGAACCTGAGTCCCCTGCATTGGAAGGTGGAGTTTTAACCACTGGACCACCAGCAAACTCCCAGTAATATGCTTATTAAAAGGTGCTAAAGGCAGATACTTTTATTACAAGAGTGAGCAACGGTCCCCTAAGCTTCTATTTGAGATGCAGTGTTGCCCATGCCGTGGGGTGGAGTCTACCAAGATCCTTAGGCCTTTGCAGTGGCCGTTCCTTCTGCCTTGAAGGCTCTGCCCCCACGCATCCCATGAAAAATGTCACCTCCTCCAGGAGATCTTCTCTGCCCACCCCATCTCAGAGGGCCCTTTCCCCTGCTCCCTGTCACCTCTCTATCCTCCCTACCCTGCTCGATTCTTCCTGGTATATGCCCACCTGACTCATGTTTTATGGGTTTATTGTTGGAATCCCCCCATTTAAGTGTGAGCTCCGAGAGAGCTGTGACTCTGCTCTGTTCACTGCGGTGTTTCCAGGCCTGGGGCTCAGAGCTTTTGACCAGCAATGGGATCCAGATAGAACTTGTATTATTCTCTTGTTTTCATTGTATTTCTTTTTAAAAAATACTTTTGTTCAGGACAAATGATACTTATTTTACATTTATCACAGTGATATAGTTTCCTTTAAAAATAAATTTAAGAATGTAAGTAATTTAAAAAGATCAAGTAAATAACGGTGGTGCCCAGATGTCACATAAAGGGTGCTCTGTGGATGCCTTTTGGGGACTCTGCTTGGTCTGTAAACCCATTCTGGCAACTGCTTACTCCTAAATGTGTGTGCACACACACACACAAACACACTCATATTACAGAGACATCAAGCCTTAGGGTTGATGGTTGCCTCCTACAAGTGGACCAAGGAGCAGGGAAGGTCCTTGGCCAGACTGGGGAGTGCTGGTGAGTACACACTTCCCAGGGCTCCTGAGGCCCCTCTACCTTTCTGCCTGGGCATCCATGAGACCCTCTGTGTCCCCCTATCTTCTGTTTTCTCCCTTAAGCCAGCTTGAGCTGCTGATACTTGCAACCACAGTCCTGTACACTACGGTCTTCTGAAGTTAAATACAAACTGTGTGCCAATGCATGTCTGTTGTCGGGGGTGGGGGCATGGCAGGAAGAAGCTATTTAGTCATTCAGTCCTCATGCATCGTGCACGACTGTGGGCCAGGTGCTTGCTACTCCGCTAAGTGCTGAGAATACAAAGTTCCCCCAAGGAATTCATCATTTCCTGAGCTCCACTGAGTGTCAGCCTTAATCACCCAATAAATGTTCAGCAATGGGAAGCAAGGCTGAGCAGGGCGTGGGGGGCTCACTGGCAGCCCCGTATGTGAGGGCTTTCTCCAGTCCTGCTCCTCGCCGTGGAAGTGGGAAGTGTTTAAAGTGTGGCTCCTTCTAAGGATAGTTTATTTTTTTTTTTTTTGCTGTGCCATGGGCTTAGTTCCCCAACTAGGGATTGAACCTGGGACCTCAGCAGTGAAAGCATGGAGTCCTAACCACTGGACCACCAGGGAATTCCTGGATATTTTGTTTTTGTTTTTGTTTTTTTTTACAATGAATCAGTGGTTCTTCTTATTTATGGCTGTGTTGGGTCTTCGTTTCTGTGCCAGGGCTTTCTCTAGTTGCGGCAAGTGGGGGCCACTCTTCATTGCGGTGCGCGGGCCTCTCACTATCGCGGCCTCTCCTGTTGCGGAGCACAGGCTCCAGACGCGCAGGCTCAGTAGTTGTGGCTCACGGGCCCAGTTACTCCGCGGCATGTGGGATCCTCCCAGACCAGGGCTCGAACCCATGTCCCCTGCATTGGCAGGCAGATTCTCAACCACTGCGCCACCAGGGAAGCCCTGGATATTTTAAGTTTTAATGGAGAAAGGAAGGTGGGGGATGAATGAATGCATGCAATTTGGGGCTTACCTCAGGGTGAAGATGCCAAGTTTGAGCCCTTGGTCAAGGTTACTGGCTGCTGTGTCTCAGGGCCCCCACTGGAGCATGGAATCTGACTGTGGCTGTTTGTCCTGTAACTTGGTCATGTAGTACATTCCACTGACTACAGTCAAGAGACAATCGATATCCAATCTTGCACCTAGAAATTCACTGGAGTAAAGTGAGGTGGCTGTGACACACCATTTTGGTGTTTTTACTTGCAAAATTCTTCACCAGCACTCCTCCCACCTCTCAACCCAGGCTCCCAAATCAACCTGCACACCGAATTAAGAAGCATATAAAAACGTGCAACGCATCGATGCAGCCCGGCGCTGAAAATAGCAGCTGCAGCCACAAACCAAAAAAAAGGCCTTTGTGAACAGAGTGAAAGAAGCTGCTTGTCCTGAGTTCATCTTTTAAGCCACAGATAGAACCCCCTACTATTACTAAAGTAACGTCTTTAATCAGAGATCGGAATCAATTAGAGGAAAGTAGGATGTCTTAGTACATTAGATTTTCCTTTTCCTACTAAGTTTCCAAGGCCCTAATTTCCTAGTCAGAGCCCAAGAGAGTATGAACTCACATGAAGGCAGGTAGTGGACCCATTGCAAAGCATAGATTTGACGGCATTAGCAGAGGCCAGGTTCAAGATGAAGCACACAAAATCAGGAGATGAATCACTTCTGAGGCGTAAGAACCCATGGTCTCCAGGTGACAGTGTTACACCCTGACCCTGGGCACCACCTTCAGGAACACAGCTTCTCTCTAATAGCTCTGGTGCACCTGTCTCAAATTAAACTGTCCCTCATGTTTCAAACAACGTTGAATTTATCTCCTCAGCCAAATTAACACCACTTAGGAAGATCAGTTTCAGAAACACTTCTCTACTAGACTCGAATCTAAACCACACAACTTCCTGAGCAGTTTCACATGTGGAGCTACCTTTCCAGCCAACACAGCATTTTTCTTGCTTTAAGAGTATTGAGTCAGACAGACGTAGAGAACGTATGGACACCAAGGGGGGAAAGTGGCTGGGGGGGTGGGGTGGGGGGTAGCGGCATGAATTGGGAGATTGGGATTGACATGTATACACTAATATGTGTAAAACAGATAACTAATAAGAACCTGCTGTATAAAAAAGTAAATAAAATAAAATTCAAAAAAAAAAAGAGTACCAAGTCAGACTGGAGTCAGACTTACAGTCCAGGCAGCCTGTATTTTTTTGAGTGGCACTAAGGTCATACTTTAATCTACCCTGACCATGTTTAATTGTCCTCTGCACCCCATTAGTGATTCCAAGGCTGAAAAATTATGCAAAGTCCCTTACAGAGTTCAAGTTAGCTTGAGAGTCAGAGAGCTTGGCAGATGGCAGAGAGGTATAGGGAGCGGGAGAGGGGGAGGAAAAGGCTCAACTTTTATATCTAAGCCCAAAGCACAAGGCAGGTGCTAGGATGATGGAATAAAAATTGTTCCTGTTGCTTTGAAATGCTTCAGCGATGCCAAAGGAAGGTTTTCTTGTTCTGTTTTTGAAAGCTACAAATCATTATTCATCAAATGAAGCCAATGATCAGGTGTACCAAATTAAGTGTCCCCAAACTATAATTTTTCTCGTGAGGAAAGCTGCCTTTACTGGAGTGAGCAGACCAAAAGATAGAAAAGCCTTTTTGTGACTAGTTGAAACTTATAGAAACCCCACCAATTTTTTCATCTCCTGGCACATGGGATATGCTAATTCTTTGGCTTTTGCTGACCCACCTTGTAAAACCTTCTCTAAGTGGTCCTTGTTCATCTTCAGTTTTTCAATTTCACTCTTAATTGAAACCACCTCCTCCACTGGGAGTCCCGTCACTGCTGCATGGATGGAGACCTTGTTGGAGGTGCCGCCTCAGCTGGCCGGGTGTAGATGACCTCTGAGGTGAAGTCTATCACAGCCTTGCAGACTTCTGCAAGGAAGGTCTTTAGTGGATCATTTAACATAGCTGTTCTTCATTTCAAAAGACAAATGAAATACATTCCAGTGACTCAGTGTTTTCATTTTATTTTATTTTTTAAATTTATTTATTTTTGGCTGCACTGGGTCTTCATTGCTGCGCACGGGCTTTCTCTAGTTGCGGCGAGCAGGGGCTACTATTGGTTGTGGTGCACAGGCTTCTCATTGCAGTGGCTTCTCTTGTTGAGGAGCACGGGCTCTAGGCACACGGGCTTCAGTAGTTGTAGCACGTGGGCTCAGTAGTTGTGGCTCACGGGCTCTAGAGCGCAGGCTCAGTAGTTGTGGTGCATGGGCTTAGCTGCTCCACAACATGTGGGATCTTCCCGGACCAGGGCTTGAACCCGTGTCCCCTGCATTGGCAGGCGGATTCCTAACCACTGCGCCACCAGGGAAGCCCCTGTGTTTTCATATTAAATAAATTCATTACAATGGAAAACATGGGAGCTCCTTTCCTCCTACCTTTTAAAACTCAACAGGTGAAACCAAGCAAGGTAGGTGTTAGTGCAGGTGCAGAGGGGTGGTGGCGGCTCTGTGGGGTGCTGAATCCAGGGCAGGAGGGTGTCTGGGTGAGGAGGGTGTCTAGGTGAGGTAATGATGGAAACAGTGGCTTGGAGAGGGTGTCAGAGCCCAAGAGGTGAGAGGGCATCCATGTGTGGTGACAAAAGAATGGTTATATATGACTGGATTATCCCAGTATGCTGAGGATTGTGGGCATTTGGGATTGTTGGAAAAGAGAACAAGTACAGAGAGAAAGAATAAAAACTAGAATAAATCCTGTGGTGTTGGATTGGAATCAAAGGTACTGGTTTGAACTGGTTTTCAATATATATTTAAGTACAGAAATACAGATGTAAGTATGTACACATACATATATCCCTGAACTCCATCCACTGAGGGGGCCTGGGAATAGGCACCACAATAGCAATGAGCACCCTTGGCTTGGTTTCTAAATACCTTGCTCTATTAAAAGAAACTAGAACTCCTTGGGGGAAATAGCTGGTTCAGACTGGGGCAGAGAAAGTACAAGGTGAGCCTGGAACAACTTGTGCTTGAAGTGCTGGAATGGTATTTCATTTGTCCTTTGAAATGAAGAACAGATATATTAAATGATACACTAAAGACCTTCCCTCAGCATCTTTAATGCATTCATAACAGGAACAGTTTTTATTCCATCTTCCCAGCACCTACCTTGTGCTTTGCACGTAGGTATAAAACCCGAGTCTTGGGACTTCCCTGGTGGCGCGGTGGTTAAGAATCTGCCTGCCAATGCAGGGTAAATGGGTTCGAGCCCTGGTCCAGGAAGATCCCACACGCCGCAGAGCAACTAAGCCCATGCGCCATAACTACCGAGCCTGCGCTCTAGAGCCCGCGAGCCACAACTACTGAAGCCTGTGCACCTAGAGCCCATGCTCTGCAACAAAGAGAAACCACCGCAATGAGTAGCCTGCACGCAGCAACAAAGACCCAACGCAGCCAAAAAATAAATGAATAAAAATTAAAAAAAAAAAAAAAAAAAAGCGGAGTCTTTTCCTGCTTCCTGCACATGTCAAAAGGTCACAGAAGCATTTGAAGGGGCTCCCACTGGCCAAATCTGGGACAATATGAGCATCAATATAATAATCAAAGTATCAAAATGATAGTAATATATAATAATCATTGAGTAAAACAGAAACCCATGAGTCCATAAGCAAATGAATAGAGAAAAGGAAGCCTTCCTTATGGTAGAATGCCAACCAATTAAGTGTAGGAGGAATGTGGGATTCAAAAACATTACTTTGCTGCCATCATAGTAGTAATTCAGCCAAGAAACAGCAATAGATGCTGAAACTAAGGGGTAGAGTTTAATGAGTAATGGGATATTTAGTCTCAAAGCACCACCCTACAAAATAGTTATTAGGAAGTTTTCAGTGGAGAAACCCAGCAGGCACCACCCCAATTAAGTGATCAAAGTTAACACCACCACCACCAGGGTTCATCAAAATCATGGACCACAATAGCATCACTTCTGATATTCCTGCCCAAAATACGTACTTGAACCAAATCATGAGGCATTAACAAACCCAATTTGAGGGCAGTCTGCAAAATAGCCTGTAATCTTCAAATGTCAAGGTCACGAAAACAAACCTCAAGGATTGTTCCAGACTGAAAGAGACTGAGAAATGACTACTACATGCAACAGAAGGCCTTTTTTTTTTGATGATAAAGGATATTATTGGGACCATTGAGAAAACTTGGTTATCTGTGGATAGTAGGATTTCCATGTTAATTTCTACTTCCATGTTAATTATCCACTTCTGATGGATATATTTGGTGATATAGGAGAACATCTTCAGTTACACGAATTACACAGTATAAAATATGCAGCAGTGTTGGGCTATCACCTTGCAACTTACTCTTAAAAATGATTCAAGGGGACTTCCCTGGTGGCACAGTGGTTAAGAATCTGCTTGCCAATGCAGGGGACACGGGTTCCAGCCCTGGTCCAGAAAGATCCCACATGCCGCGGAGCAACTGAGCCCGTGCACCACAAATGCTGAGCCTGTGCTCTAGAGCCCGCGAACCACAACTGCTGAGCCTGGGTGCTGCAACTACTGAAGCCCACGCACCTAGAGCCTGTGCTCCGCAACAAGAGAAGCCACTACAGTGAGAAGCCCGCGCACTGCAATGAAGAGTAGCCCCCGCTTGCTGCAACTAGAGAAAGCCCGCACGCAGCAACGAACCAACACAGCCCCACAACACAGCCAAAAATAACTAAAATTAAATCTTTAAAAGAAAAAAATGATTCAAGGGACCTCTCTGGAGGTCCAGTGGTTAAGACTCCGTGCTTCCACTGCAGGGTTCACGGGTTTGATTCCTGATCAGGGAAGTAAGATCCCGCATGCCATGCAGTGTGGCAAAAAAAAAAAAAAAAAAGATAAAAAGATTCAGAAAAAAGTTGACTATTCTCACAGTATTTCTGGTACTGTACTTCTCTATAAGTTTGGAATTATTAAAATAAATGCTTATGATATATTTTTATAAATAAAATAAACGATTATGAGAATATTAAAGTTTGCATTAAAAACCCAAAATGTAGGAATGAAGAATTGAAAATTCTTAATTCGGTAAAATGAAGAACACATCATATAGTTTGTGGACCATCAACGGGGGCGATCACATTAAAAAAGTAACAGGGATGAAAGGATCACATTCAGAAGTGAAATGGCTAAAATGTCTCTCAGTCAAACATTTAAGGGCACACACAGAAAGACAATTTCCTAAAAGTGAAGATCCTTTTAATTTTTTTACATGCAGGTTACTTAGATGGGGAAACAGTACTTAAAATTCCATGGAACTAACGTCAAGCGGAGACCATGACCAAATACTTAACAAGGACACCATATTTTGATGCTCTATTTTTGAGTCAGGAAAATATCCAAAGACAGGTGATTCTTCCTAATTGGCATCCCTGATGACCACTGAATGAGACCTTTAGTCATCTTTGTATCAGTTTCTTAGTCCAGGCATTTGAATCCTCAACTAATTTAATGCAACTTAGTCATTCACTTCACCATATATAATACTTACACATGGAAATAAATTCTTTGATTCCCATGAATAACATTTCAACTATTAAGTTACAAAATGGCAAGAAAGATTCTTTGAGATCTCCAAGTAAGAAAAAATCTTGAGAAAAGTATATATCACAGGGCTTCACAACTATGAAGCAAAAATGGTTAGAATCTTTTTTTGTTGTTGTTGTTTTTAAAACATCTTTATTGGAGTATAATTGCTTTACAATGGTGTGTTAGTTTCTGCTTTATAAAAAACGGTTAGAATCTTGATATAAAATAATTCTTCCTAGGTTCAAATCTGTTGGAACCCTTGCATGGTTTAATATCTACAAGACACCATTTGTGGACGTTCTTTTTAAAAAGCCCCAATGACCTCGCCTGTCAGGAGCAGGTGCCTCTCAGCTGGTGCTGGACAGAAGAGGCTTACGATATTTGCACTGAATCCACACTCGGTACATTGTCAGTTGTTTCCCTCGATTCACTTGCAACCGGCGATCCACCAGGTTCTGAACCTTTTCCAGTCCAGCAGTAGTGAAAAGTGTGTCCAGTTCATCTAGTTTGGAAAGAGATGTTTACATATTTTCCCCTGAAGAAAAAGCACTGTGCCTACCACTTCCCATGTTAAATGGCACTCTGTGAGATTGCTGTCCTTATTTATAGATTTTAAGTGGCTTGAGCAGTATTGTTTAGTTACACATGCAGTAGCGGCTTGGTAGCAGCAAGTCCACATTTAGGTAGGGGAAGGCAAACCATGTGTGAAGGGCAGCCTGGAATCCACAGGGAGAACCCCTCTAAGAGTTAGCTGATGGGAAAGAATTTTCTAGGGTTCTATGTACACCTTACAATTATATGCAAAAACTGATATATATGGCATGTCAAAGCCATTTTTTTTTTTTAGGAGAGAGGTTCCATCACTAACTAAAGGCTCAAAAAAGTATGTGACCTGACAAACGGCCCAGGAATGAAGCATTCATAAGGCACTGGAGGAGGAAGAAACCGGCAGCAGGACAAGCAGCAGAGGAGAGCAGTTCTGAGTTACACCTGGAATCCAGGGGGCCATGAGTTCACTGTAACTCAGGTGCACCTAAGGTACCACCCAGCTTAGAGGCTGAAACGGCTAGAGTGGAGTCCTGCAAAATGGGCAGGTTCCTGTTTTGGACAAAGTGACAGAGAGGAAGAGCAGCCAGCAGAAGAGCAAAGGAGGGACAGAAGGCCCCGACAAGCTGAGCCTACTTGGAGAACAGTGAGTGGTTCAAGGTGGCTGAAGGTAGGCTGAGAGGTGGGGAAGGGCAGAGACGAGGCTGCAAAAGATAGAAGGGGCCAGATGACTTCACTTCTGAAAGCACACGGAGGAACATGTAATCTGGCCCTGTGGGGGCTGTCAGCATAAAGACGAGTGCTTTCATACCTTGTGTGAAGAAGTACACTCTGGTGCCATCGCCTCTCACATAGAAATTTTCAGACAGACACTGACCTGCAGAGTGATGTGGTAAAGACCAGAGAAACTTTAAAGCACTTCTTTCAATTTCATTGCCAATCAAATGTGCATCAAGATATCAATTTCTTGGGCCAAGAACGGATCCTTTTCTTGGTTACACTGGTACTTTGCAGGAATCTGCAATTTCTCTCCTACAAAGGAATGGTGCTTTGGAGAAGAGCAGCCCAAGTGGAATAATCAAACTTCAGTGTTAGCTAACACATGCAATTCTCAGCCCCCTGTTCTACAGTTCTGTTTCATGATGAAAATAGCTTGTTTTCCCCTCCCTCCCCGATTAAATAATAGCGCATACACTTTGTTTAAAAACAGAAACAACTTTCTAAACGGCCTTCTGCCCCTCTAAAAACATGTTTAAAAAAACCTCAAGGAATATAGCTAAGTTTAAGGAAATTTGAGACAGCCACTATTCCTGTTTTAGTGACTGTCTTTTTGCATGTCTCTCCACGTATCCACATGCACATTCATAAATATGATCCCATATATACTGTTTTTAGCAAGGACACACACTTCCCCTCCTGCTGCTAAGCCCCCTGACCTTGTCAATTTAACAACCTGACATGTAATCAATCCTTCTATACCTTTTGAATGTCAAAATAATCTTATTTTTCCCCAGTTACTGTTATACACGGGATTAAGTTTAAAATACCCATGTGCACACCGCTTTTCTCACTTGGTAATATAGCATGGAAACCCCCCAAGACCAGTGGTATGGGGTGTACCTCATGTGATATGCACAACATTCCCCTATCCAGAGGCAGTCACTTTGTTTCCAAGATTTTGCTTATTATACACATATTATGTGCTGGTTCTTGAATAAATCCCAAAAGGACTGTTGGATTGGATAGATAACACTAGAATGTTTAAAGAAAACCCGTAACCATTCCTATTTCTACCAATAATGGAACAGTGTATCTCTTTCTCTGAATCAGCCAGCAATAGGTATCTCATTGTTATTTTTATCTTCTTGAAGTTTTGGTTTCGGCCATTTGGATCTGCTCTTTAGTAAATCAACTCTAAAACATTTCTTGTCTGTTTTTTGGTGGGTCACTGATCTTTTCCCTTATCAATTTGCCAACAGCCCTGCTTGAAGAGCACTGACATTGTCTTTATCTGTTCCTTTAACTCAAAATATTTGTCCTCAATCTGTCATTTGTCTTTTAACTTTTTAATGGCATCTTTTGCCATACCACAATTAAAACTATTTATGTAATCAAATGCCTTTTTCTAAAAAAGACCTCCCTAATACCTAGATTACACAAGTCTTCAAAAACATACCACCCTTATCATGTATTAATGGCTTTATGTATGGAACTATATAATTCGAGAGTCTCTATTTTATTCCACTGATTTGTATGACTATTCTTATGGCAAAGCCATTGTTGTGATTATAGTGGGAAAATACCTTTTTTAAACCGAAGCTGAGCCATGTCATAGCGGCCATAATCTCGCAGAAGCATCATCCCTCCAGGCTTCAGAAGCCTGCTTAGCCTGTTGATAGCCTTTTGCATCCTGTGGGACAGCAGGGAATGAAGATCAGATCTCTTTAAGAATAGGGTTCCTCTCCCCTGTAGCATATCCCGAAAAGTCCTGAAATCTCCTCTGCTCTTGTTTCAGTTATAACCTGAGCACACGCCCAAACCTCTCATGTGCCTTCTGCTGCCTGCTCACAACTGTGCCTTCGATCCACTGCCTTCAGTATGAAGAGGTCTGACGAGGCCTGCTTCTTCAGCAGAGGTCCACCGCGGGGGAAGTTACGTGCTCTCTGCCTGATTCACTTCCCACTCCTCATGGGGAAGCCAACCCTACACCAGGTCCCCACGGATCTCTGAGAGGACCCCTGACCAGCCGGTGTGGAGACTGCTAGTTGGCCCGCCGGCCTGCCCCACTAGGGCCCAAGCTCTTTGAGTGCAGGCTGCATCTTTCCATCTGTTAAATGAAGACTGAACCTCAAGAACTTACAATTTACATGGTGATACAGGCTGTATGCAAATGAGAACTCTGGGCAGAGTGCTTTACACTTCTGACTGCACTTTCCATATACAGAGTCTCAGTGCAGGTTTCAGCTTTAACCACTGCAAAAGTATAAATGCTTCAAACTTGCGAAAACCATTTGAAAGTCTATTTAAATATTGAATAATGAATTTTTAATTTTAATGTTTTGTTTCAGTCCATATCAGTTTTTAAAAGTGTACACCATGTAAGTTTTTGCAATTAATGTTTAAAACCATGCCAAGCTGTTTGGGCCGTCCTCCACCTGCCTTTATTTCTCACTCACAATATCCCTGTCAGGTCAGATGACACAATGCTACCCTAGAGGAAATGTGGGCTAGAGAGAGTCAGTCACCCCCCACCCCCCACAACTGCCCCGAATGCTACTGCCTCCTTGAGACAGTATTTCATCTTTGTCGGGACAACTGGTCTGCCTGTCTAGGAGACTTTAATGGTATCTTTTAGGGTAAACCAACTGACTTTCCTTTTATCTAATCGTGATTTTACGGAATTCTCCTGTACTATAGTTTTCCGAAGAACTTAAACAGAGAAAACCTGAGTTAAACTTCACTGTAAATTTTGTGCTGTTAATAAGCTTTTTTTATTGAAAGCATTTAAAAGGCCAATAATGGGATGTTCTCTAATAGCTGTGGCATCCACAGTTCTAAGACATCATGCTACGTGATCGTCAATAGGAAATTTCCACACACCCACTAAGACAGCCCCTTCACTCTCTGGGGATGTTAAACCATAATCATAAGAAGAACCGACCACCGCAGTCAACAAGCAGAGGTTTAGATGCTAAACCAGAAGTTGGACTCCAAGACAAATTTAGAAAAATATTTGAGAAGCTCCTATTGCTCCTAGGATGGAGGAGCTTCTTCCTGCCTATCAGAACATTCATAAAATCCTTCTTATTTAGGTTCCAACTCTGATATCCAGGTCCCTGACCAAAGCTTTGTTTTTGCTATGCTACTGGCTAAGGGATCTAAAACTTACTTGTCTGGAATGATTGCTGAGAGAACAAATATGAGGATGATGACATCAAGACTATCCCCGGGCACTGGGTAACTCTTATCTTCATCACACAGGTCGTGAACAAAGGCAAAACACCGAGAAGGATCATATGCTGAATTTGTCTGCAGACAGATGGAAGAGAGGACACAGGCTAGAAACTGTTCACATAGCCTCAAGAAAAGCTATCTTGCTTTAAACGTAATCACCGCCTCTTCCCACTGAGGAGATAGTTCTTGCCATTACGGCAAACATTCTTACTCTTAGGGTAAGAATCAGGAACAACTCTAGGACCCTGTGGAATCTAATTGGTATGTTTAAAATGGAACGTTCCCAACTCCTCTAATTTTAGTTTTTATTCTGATGCGGAGTCAGATCTGAGGACTGGAAAATGACCAGGAAGGTAAGTGACCAAAAGGGCAAAGAGAAACCTCATAAGGAGGAAAACAAAATGTACTGAAAAAGCATGATTTAAACTCCTACTACAGCATATTACACAGATCATAGAATTCTCCAGGAAAATCTCTCTCTCTAGATGTGGAAGATTTAACCTACAATTTATTATCATTAAATTAACTAAGGATAAGCCTCAACATTCGTCTGGTATAGGTTTGCAAGAATAGTTCCAGAATTGGGAATTCCCTGGCGGTCCAGTTAGGGAATGCTTTCACTGTTAGGGGCCTGGGTTCGATCCCTGGTCAGGGAACTTAGATCCTGCAAGCCAAGCAGTGAAGCAAAAAAAAAAAAAAAAAAATCTGGAATTATTACCAATTCCTGAGCTCCTACGCTAGGAGCATCATACATTATTGTAATACGCATATTTTTAGGGTAACTTCCCTATCGACATCTCTCTTCTCCAAAAATGTGATTTTGTTCCTCATTAGCCACAGCTAATTGAAACAGGGCAAGCAGACTGTCAGCTGGGTTGAGTCAATCAGACATTCTGGGGACTTTGGAATCAAGACACTGTCACTCAGGGGAGGTTCTGGGAACACCTAAAGAGGGGAGACTTGTAAGGGACTGGGAGGGGCAAGTACGTTGAGGCCAAGGCCACATGCAAAACCAGGAAAAACCTATTAGAGAAAGCTGGTCTGCAAAGAAAAAACAAAACAAAAGGCAAATGGGCAATGAGAGATAAGACACTGTGAACTTGAGGGAGGTGTTGTGATAGGAGGGGGTGGCAACATCTCACCAGCCAGCCAGTTTGCCTTTGGTACCTGACACCTTTTCAGAGCTGAGTTTTAGTCCTGGCTACACTTTACGCCCTTGAGTTCTATGACATTCCCTTTAGCTGAGTTTGTCTAGAAGTTTCTGTAACTTGTAACTCAAAGAATCCTGAATGAAATAATCATATCATTTTAATCCTTAAAACATGAGTTTGGGTAGGTCAAGTGACCCGCCCCAAGTTTCACAGCAGGCAAGCAACAGATTCTGTATTCACATTTGGCCCTTTCCTCTACTCCATGCTGTTTCAGTACATCTTTTACTTTCAGACCACAGTACAATAAGAAAATAGCTAGAGACCTTGATTTTTAGCAGACCCTTTCCCCCTTAAGTCAGTGAAAATTAGTGATAGGAGCACTGCACTTACCTGGACCAGCTCTACAGCTGTGGAAGAAAAATCACAACAGTAAACAAAGAGTCTTGGGTCACTGAAATGGGCAGAAAAAACAGCACAACAATTAGATTACAAACTGTACTATGTCTATTCTCTTTCCTATGTAGTTGAGTTAAAATATGAAGGCACCATATATTAACAACGTAACAGGTTTAATACCCACTAATTTCCCTGATAACAAAGGTAACTTATAAATAAAATTAAGTCAAAACAATCCGTAAATGGATAATGTAGACATCTAATCTCCTATAACCCACAGTTCCCAACAACCACTATTACCACTTGGATGCAGTAAGACTTCTAAGAAACAACAACCCCTCACTTTTCTCTTCTTTGCTGTCGTGTAGTTAAACTTTACAACAAACTTACTTGTTAGTCTGTAAAATTGGAAAGACTGTGTTTCCCACACCACAACCAACCTGTAGACAGAAATGAACTATTAATCACAGAACTTTCCAAAGAATTAATTCCCTAAAGCTAGATAAATAATCAACAATGGATAATCCTGTGTAATTGTATTAGGGAAGGTGTAGTGACCAGAGCTAAATAGTACCCATGACATTCCCTGCCCTTGACCTCAGGAACCCTTAAAGAGGTAGCCATAAAAGATGAGAGCATGGGCTTTCATTAGCGGGAGGGAGATGGTCTGGAAAAAAGGGCATGGGCTGCTTTTACTTTCTGAGTTTTGGCAAATAGTCCTGTAAACAAAACATTTTCTTACTGAGCTCCACTATACCATTATTGGAAAAATGTTTCTAGCAGACTGGGTTGAAAAATTCATGAAAGGAGGACCACGGCAACACCATCCTAAATTCAGTGCTGGGTGTGGTAATAATAAAAACAGCACCATTTACTAAGGGCTTACTGTGTGCCAGACACTATTCTCAGTCATTTTACATACCTTATCTCAATTAACCCCCGTAACAACTATGAGGCAGAGAGAGGCAGAAGTCCCATTCTGCTGGGTAAGGGACGAGCACAAAGTCATGCCAGAGGACTCAGTCCCAAAACTAGTCAGCTTCCGGTGGAGTGTGTAGTCACTTCTGTGAATATTCGTTACAGTGCCCACCCTAGACACCTTTTCAGGTCTAGCCTAGCCTCTGCCACACATCCAAACTGAGAAGACAAGAATTCTCCCACAATTGAGAGTAGGCACCACCCCAATTAACCTCTCCATCTCACAACTATCTTAGAAGTAACAAAAGTTGTCTTCTGACCTGGGACTCTTTACTAGATGGCAGGTACAGCAGGATGCTACAACTTTTGGATGCAATATAATGCTCCCAGATAGCAGGTGATCTGTCTTTGTTTGCCATGACCACCAGGTATCTGGTCTGCATCTAGGGCATTTCATTAGTTCAAAAATGGAGGTGTTTCCAGGCCAACATATGGGTCCAGTCTAGTCAAGTTCATCAGTCAGAAGTTACTTTGGTGGTCAGCCTCTCTACTGCCACCCTATGTGCATAAAAAGACAGCCTCACTAACGCCACTACCAGGACAATAAAGGGAGGTTACCTCCAGTATTCGGTAGGTGGCTGAGGATCCAGGAAACTCATCAGCACAGATTCCCAGGTGACGGAGTTTCTGAGTTACATTCTCTTCCACAGGAGGTGGCTGTGTTTTATGTCCAAGGCTGACTGAAGAACAACTGTGCTGTTCTTCTATTATTAAACCAGATCCATCCTCACTGCTTCTACATGCAGGTACTTCACTCGCCTTGTTCTCTGAGAGCAAATCCTTCAAGTCATTTTGGTTTTGGCTAGGCGCCAGCTCTGGGAATTCAGTAAAAAGCCAATGTCTATCCTTGAAAAACCCATTTTCGTGGATTTTGTAGAAGTCATTCCAATATTTGTTGGCATTGATCTCATAATCAACTGTAAATATTTAAGAAAGAATTTTAAGAACCATCTCTCAATATTTTATCTGTATATAGTGTAAATCACCATCCTGCTTCACCAAAATTTGTACTAAAAGTTATACTCAAGTAGAGCCACAGTCTCAGAGCTGGTGGTCATTTAGTCCTACCACCTATCACACTTGAATTTGCTGTGTATCTTGTCCTTCCAGGAAATTCAACTTCTGCCAGAGAACTTACTACCTATCAAATCTCCCCCCACATCCTTGGATGGCTCTTAACTACTAGAAAATCCTAATATTAAGCAAAAAAATCTGTCTAATCATTTCTGATCAAAAGGTCCTACTATTTCTCAGGGCCAAAGAGAACAACTCTTTTGTATTTGAGGGCAGTTATTTCCCCTTCTAAATCCTCTTTTACAAGCTAAATGTCCCAGGTTCTTCAGTTATTCCCCATGTGAAATCAATGGTTATGATACAGGTAGCTCTTTACATTATGTTCCTCTGTCAGTGATTCTTTAGTGTGGAGCCCAGAAATGAATTCTCTACTACTAATAGATACTAAAAATGGAAATAGAAAATGCTGACAAGAGGGGAAAATGTCTTCAGATGAGAAGAGATTTGATGATAGAGTACAGGAGAGACTAAGATATGGACTATTTAAAAGAAAGCTGCTGTTTAAGGTGACTGAAGCAGTCCCAGATTTCAGTTTTTCCTTTTTATTAATTTATTTTTTTGCGATAACATTGGTTTATAACTAGATTTCAGTTTTCTGCTCTTTGCCAATACAGGGCCTTGACTAGTGTAGTAGGAGAATAAAAACCCGAGAAACTGGATTTCAATTCCACCACTACTAACTGCTTACCTCTGGGCAAGGCACTTAATGTCCTGAGGTCCAAGATTCTTTAACTGTAAAAAGAGGATATTGGACTACATGATTCTCAAAATCCCTTTAAACCTTAACTTGCTTTGATCTAGTCTTTGTCAAATTATGTAGGGTGAATATTTTGCAACCGGAATCTTCTAATTGTTGTTCAGAACTCTTTCAGTGGGTACTACTCTCCCATTCCTAGTGCTACCTTCAATTGTCACTTAGGACACAGGCCCAACCAGTCCTAGTTTTAGTATCTAGGGATATGTTGCAGTGAAATCATCCACCTCTGCAGAAGGGGCCTCCTTTTCTTTGGCCAGACTTATTTCCACTCTGCTTCATCCATCTTTCCTTGGCAGAAGCCCTAAATCCTCATAGCCATCACACAAAGAAAAAGCACATAATTCACTGCTCATTAGCCATCCCCCCAACAATATTTAGAATCTGACCACTTGAATCTAGCTTTAATGGCAACATTTCCTCAAGCGAAGTGTAATGATGTAGAAAGTATCGATACACCCTCTAAGACAATCATGTGACCACACGGTTGCCACATCCCAGCCATATTAACAGGGATCTAGTCAACATAACTAAAGACTTAAATCACTAGAAAATACTATCAAGATGGTTATCCTCTTCCAAACAAAAAACCAAAACCAAAACCAAAACCAAAACCAAAACCAAAACACGCTCTACGCCCTACCAAGATTTTAACGCGCAGCCCTTTCCCATCCTTGCCCATCCCCTCCCACTCCCGTTCTAACCCCGAGTTCTGTATCAGTCCACTAACAAAGACCCGGCGGCCTCGGTTCTCTGGCCTTTCCGGGAGAGCACGTCCAGCAGTACGCTGGCTGTCTATACCACTGTGGGCCCACCTGGGCGCACCTTGCTTCTCCTGGCACACCCGCTGGGTACTGTTCTCCTGGACTTTCCTCTCCGCCGCCGCGGCCTGCTCTTCCGACCACTCCACACTGTCCCTGAGAAAATCAAACGGGCAGCTTAGGGGCCTCAGGTTCCCGCTGAGGGTAGGTGAGTCGCTGGCCCCGGAGCGCCTCTCCCGTTGGAGGAGAGCGCCTCGAGCAGGGCAGCGGGACTCTGGCCGGCGGTCAAGGGTTTCTCGGAACGCTCCGCGGCGCCGGGACAGAGGGCGAACCGCAGGCCGGGCGAGGGGCAGGGTGGTTACCAGGCATTGTGGTGGAAGACGCGCGCCGGGTCGCTCAGAAACCGGTTCCCGAACTGCTGCCTCTTCCCGCAGACCGCAGCATCTGCACCTTCAGAATAGGAGGCGTCCATGACACCGGAGCCGGAAATCCCTACCTTTCCCTAACGCGAGAACTTCCTGCGAGGTCACGCCCCCTTCCGGAAGGCGAGAGGTCTGGGCGGGAAAAGACGGAGGCGGGGCGAGGCGAGGCGGGGCGGGGCGGGGCGGGAAAAGACGGAGGCGGGGCGGGAAAAGACGGAGGCGGGGCGGGAAAAGACGGGGGCGGGGCGGGGCGGCCAGGCGGCGCTCGGGGTCTGTCGGGTGGCGCGGGGCTCCTTGGGGAAGGAGAGCTGGCGGGGTGTCGCCCCAGAGTCGTTTGTCCCTGAAGAGGCCGGCGAAAAAGTGGGAGACGTTCTACTTGAGCCTCTTTTCAATGCTGGGATCCTCTAACAGGGTCCCTAGTTTCCCTTAAGTTGTAAGGTTGGAAAAATCTAGAATCACTTTAAGAATTAAGGGTACCTAGTTCCACTGTAGAGCTAATGACCAAGATAATTGAGGAAGGTAGCAAGCAGGGTGACGAAATAGGGCAGTTTTCCAGCTTCTATAGTCAGATTATCATAGTGTGAAAAAGGAAAAAAAAATGTGTATACATGTATATTAAAAAAGTATATATATAATAGTGTGGGACTATATATATATTTTTCTGGGGGAGGATATGAAGTGAATTCTGAGAACACGAGGTTTATTCGTCAAATGAAATCGAATATCCAAGGACAAGTTTAAAAATATTTTATAACTACCTTTTTGGATTATCCGTATGAGAGCTTATTTGCACAATCAGAATTGTAATACATAAATTGTAATACATACATATATGTAGTTATATTAATGCATTTTCAGCCTTACATTTCTATTTTGATAATTACTACAAACTGATTCTTAAAAGAAGAAAGTGTGCTGTCAACATAAGGTAAGGTTAATTGAGAAGACTTCCAGGAGAAGAGTGATGACTACCATTTGTAAGAAGAGAAGGGAAGAGTTAGTTATTTAAGTAATGTAGTACTAGGTTTAGCATACTGGTAACCAGTGATAGTTTAACTCCACTGCTTAGTCTTTCCATAGGCAAAACCAAGGGGAGCAATGAAAGATTCTATACCTTTCCCACCAAAGAAATGGGAACAAGCTCTAAACGCTCTGTAATCACAAAGAAAAATACAGGAGTGAATCAAAAAGATAAGATAGTAAAGAACTTGTACTACTTTATTTGAAGACAAAATACTTTTGCCATTCTCAAGGTCTTCTGAAACATTTTGAACAAAAGCTCCTTTCCAAAAAACAAGTACAAGGATTTTTATCTTTTCTCAAGGCCTGCTGTTTGCAGATAAGGTGGTTGGTTTATATTTATTTTTGGCATCTTGTTCCCTCATCTACAGGCTTTTTTTCTCCCCACACCAAAAGCTGTTTGTGGTCCCAGTCAGCAGTCCCACTGCATATCTTCCTGCAGATAGCTCACTCTCTGTCTTCACTTGAAGTTACTTGCTATATTAGTTCCAATAATTAGAGCCATTTAAAGTGTCAAGCAACTTGGGCCTTTTAATAAAATGTGATAGAGTATCCTAAACTTTTTTTTTTCTTAATTTTTATTTATTTATTTATTTATTTATGGCTGTGTTGGGTCTTCGCTTCTGTGCGAGGGCTTTCTCTAGTTGCGGCGAGCAGGGGCCTTTCTTCATCGCGGTGCGCGGGCCTCTCACTATCGCGGCCTCTCTTGTTGCGGAGCACAGGCTCCAGACGCGCAGGCTCAGTAATTGTGGCTCATGGGCCCAGCTGCTCTGCGGCATGTGGGATCTTCCCAGACCAGGGCTCGAACCCGTGTCCCCTTGCATTGGCAGGCAGATTCTCAACCACTGCGCCACCAGAGAAGCCCCTAAACTTTTATACAATTATCTTTGGTTGACCTGTACAACTCATTTTTCTCCATCTTTTTTTTTTTTTTTTAATATTTATTTATTTAGTCACACCGGGTCTTAGTTGTGGCATGCAAGCTCTTAGTTTCGGCATGCATGTGGTACCTAGTTCCCTGACCAGGGATCGAACCGGGACCCCTGCATTGGGAGCATGGAGTCTTATTCACTGCGCCACCCGGGAAGTCCCTTTTCTCCATCTTTTGAAGCACCTAAAATAATATTTCGGAAGGAATTTGGAAGACATGTCTGTGAGTCCTCCGTGGTATCAACTGGACTGTAGTGTCAGCAAGCACTACCCTTTCAGAGGAGCTAAGGGTCCCTCTGCTGGTGAGTGTTGAGAACTCTTCCAGCTCAGTGGGTGGCATGGGTTCAAAGCATGGAAAGGTTAAGAGCTCTCAGTCTGGATTATTGCTTTGAGTGTTAACCCTAGACAGGGGTAGTTAATTGTTTCAGGCTTTCTTTCAATTCCAGTCAGTGGAAGTTCTGGGCTGTGTAAGCATGTGCTCTGGAACTGAAGGACTGGTGAAGGTATCCTAGTGTCCTAATTTGCTCTCCTTAACAGTTTCATAGAACCTGGACAGCCTTCGTAGCAGCCCTAGATATTGAATAAGCTGGTTTAACAACGTTAATTTTAAAGCAGCTTTTGTGGTTTTTTCCTTATTGCAAAATACATATATGTTTATTGTAGAACATTTAGAAGATATAGATAAGACAAAAAAAAATATCCCATCCCACCTTTAATTTAATCCATTAGACACTTTGGTTTATATCCTTCCAGTGTTTTTTTCTAATTTATTTATAGAAATAATTTTTAAGTTAAACAATTTCAGAACAAACTGCTTTGTGCCCTTCTTTACTTACAGTTTCATTGAAGTATAATTTACATACAATTAAATTCATCCATTTAAAATGGACAGTTTGATGAGTTTTCATAAAAATCTGTATTTGTGCAACCACCATCATAGTTAAGTTTTAGAACAACCCCATAACGTTCTCTCATGCCTTTTAGCAGTTGTAGTCTGCCTTGTAATTGTGAATATTATTCTTTTGTTTGAAATATGCTTTTTAAAAAAAAATTATTTAATTAATTTATTTTTTATTTTTGGCTGCATTGGGTCTTCGTTGCTGCGTATGGGCTTTCTCTAGTTGTGGCGAGCAGGGGCTACTCTTCATTGCAGCGCGAGGGCTTCTCATCAGAGTGTCTTGTTGCGGAACACGGGCTCTAGGAGCGCGGGCTTCAGTAGTTGCAGCACACGGGCTCAGTAGTTGTGGCTCGTGGGCTCTAGAGTGCAGGCTCAGTAGTTGTGGCGCATGGGCTTAGTTGCTCCGCGGCATGTGGGATTCTTCCTGGACCAGGGCTCGAACCTGTGTCCCCTGCATTGGCAGGCAGATTCTTAACCACTGCGCCACCAGGGAAGCCCTGAAATATGCTTTTACAACATAATTTTAATGACCCTCGTATTGTTTTGTATAGCTGTATCATAATGTATTGGGCAATTAGGCTACTTTAAGTTTCTTACTATTAAAAATTCACCATGAGAAAAATCCTTATAACTAAATCATTTTGTACATTCATAATTCTTTCTTTTTTTTAAAACATCTTTATTGGAGTATAATTGCTTTACAATGGTGTGTTAGTTTCTGCTTTATAACAAAGTGAATCAGTTATACATATACATATGTCCTCATATCTCTTCCCTCTTGCATCTCCCTCCCTCCCACCCTCATGATTATTTCTTTAGGATTGATTTCTAGAAGTGGAAGTGCTGAGTGAATGGTTATAATTAGCTCCGTTACTAAGCTCTGGGAGGTCAGAGCATTTTGTCTGTTTGCTCACTGTTAGATATCCAGGTCTGAGAACAGGGTCCACCACACAGTTTGCAACTCAGGAAATAATTGGTGAATAAATGGCTAAGTACCTGTTGCTATACTGTATTCCATCAGAGAGAGGCCAAGTTATGCTGTCATCAACAGTGTGATAATTTAATAGAATGTATTACTGCACATTTAAAATACAGATCTGTCTCCAAGACAGATCTACTTAAAAATATTCTGTCCTGCTATCACATTGATCCAAGGAAATATTCCAGGAATTCTAATATTTTGGCATCCAAGTTAAATCTCTTAGGTTGCCTGTTATACTCACAGGCATACCAAAAAAAAAAAAACTCTTGTCAAACCATAAATTTTGTCATTTATTTAGAAAACGTAGTCACTTATCTATAATGTTATCTATTTTTGTCCCAATCATAACATTATAAAGACTGGCAAATATACTTCGTTTTGAATATTCAAGGTAACACAAAATTACTTCAAGGTTATTTCATTAAACAGTTTTGGGATCCTTCACTATCTTGTTTCTTCCTGGCATGTTATAATTTTACATTATAAGCCACTGTCTCCATCAATATGGAACATGTATTTTCCTTTTTCTAAAAGGAAAAAAAAAGTAATGGATGATATACACTTAAATATGATAAAATAATAAATTTTATATTATTTATATTTTTCCACAATAAAAAATTGCAACCCCTCAAACTTGTAATACAGTTATACATGATGTGCTCCTTTATTAAATGCATTAAAGAACAACAACAAGTATAATGGATGAGGCCACCTTTAAAAAAAATTTTTTTTTGGTAAATACCTAGGAGTGGGACGGCTGCTTTTCTTGTTTATAAAATTCCTATCTAGCTATCCTTCATTCTGGGAATTTTTCTCCAGGCATACGTAGCACTGATCAAAAAGAACACTACTTTTGTTTAGCAATGGCCAGAAGTCTGGTCTGGAACCTTTTTTTTGAGTGATAAAACTTGAAAAGAATATTCTTTCCAACCAAAATCCATCTTTAATCACAACTACTACAAAACTGTTACTCCCTGGACCTTAACAGTAAAGAGGGAGTGAAATCAGCTATTCTTCAGGGTAATCCAAGAGATCAGTCTGAAAGTGTGTGGCTAAGGAGGCTTAGGAAAACCCAAATCTAATCAAGGTTCCTTGGGGGATTGCGAAATTATTCCCTGAAACTGAAGGGTCATTGTTATCTGCTGCCTCTGGCTTCTTTCACAAACGATAAAAAAACTAATGCCACTTAAGTCACATAAACTCAGATGCTTATTGCTGAGAGGCCTGTTAGGAGCTCAGAAGGGCAGGCCTGTGCTGAGGTAAGTGCCAGCTGTGCTTTTCTCCTTCCTGCTGAGGCCCAGGCAGTTTTGAACCAGGTAGGGGCAGCGCAGTGCAGCTGGTTGCTAGGGAAATAACCGCAAGGCATCTATCTACTAGCAAGAATTAGGAAAGGGAAACCATACTATGACTTAAACTTTTTTACTGGTCAGAGTTCAAAAGATGTCAACATTTCCAGCTGCTAAGAATGTATTAGACAAAAGCAAGAATAATTTTGATATCTATGAAAAAGTAGTTTGCAATGAGCTGTTTAGAAAATGTAGAAATTTCATTGTCGAAACCCTTTGAAGCCTTTCCGTTTTCTTTTTCTTCCTGTGTCACACTCACGAATATCCGAAGAGGAAGAGAATGCAGAGTTGTGGAAGGAATTTCTATTCACATAGGCATCATATAACCTTAAGTCCTTTGGGGAAAGTAATTCTTGGCAGACATTCCAGGACCATGTATAAGTAGAAAAGGTGTCATAAAAGGACTCATTTTTACTGTCTATCCCAATCAAATCCCCTCGGATCTTCCGCCAGAGGTTTAGCATTTGTTTCCGGTGCTCAAGGGCAATTCCCAAGTTATAGGTATCTGTAGCTCTCTTTACCTGCAGTGAGAGAGCAGAAGTTTACAGTAGTTACCTTAAAATGTCTTTGGTTTGTGGACCACAATTCTAGATATCCCAAGAGTTATGTTCCCAGGTTACTTGAAAGTCACTGAATTTATATATTGGGTAGTGCCTCTTGAGGACATGTGAGTTAGGAGTTGATGGACAATGAAAATGTATTACTTGGGAATAATGAGATTTTAAGAAATTTTATAAGAATTTAAAAACACAGTAGACTAAAACAGGAGGAAATGTGGGATGGAGATAGGCTCTGGATATAATAGGAGTGCCAAGGATGGCACTCAGTCCAGCCGAGGGCAGGGAGGGAGAAGATGCTGAGCTGAGTAGGTCCTCAAGGATTTGATTAAATCGAGGGACTGGGTGGTGATGGGAAGGTGTTCCAGGGAGAGGGAACAGCATAAACAACGGCTCAAAGGCAATGCATCCTGGAGCTGGTAGGGGGAGTCCAGGCACTTTGGTATTGCTAAAGTGTCAAATTTGAGGAGAGGCAGGCCAGGTGTTGTTGCTGTAATCAGGCCCTGAGACTTGTTCTCAGTGAGGTTGGGGAGAGCCCTTTCATCAGTGAAAATCATGCTATAGTGAGACACTTATCTGTTGGAAGTGAGATAAATCCCTCAGTTGTATGGAGTGAAAAATATAGTTGAAAAACCCTGGCATCTCTGAGAGGGAAACATTCATTTCTCAAGCAGGACAGTGACAGGCTGGATCTTCTTTGGATTCATTCTTCACAGCCGCTGTGTGGGGAATGGGTGGTGCTCCGAGGAAGGGATAACCGTTGGAGGTTGTTGGCCAGGTAAAGCCTAATGAGGATGTCAGTTGAGGCAGTAGTAACAGGATGGAATAAAGGGGACAGATGTGAAAAATCTTTGGGAGAATGAGAGTAGCCAGATTTGGTGATTGGTGGACGTGAGGAGTGAGGAAAAAGTATAAATTAAGGATGGCTCCTGGCCTTCTAGTTTCAGTGCCTGGGTAGACGGTAGTATCAACAACTGAGATATGGAATCCTCAAGAAAGAGCCAGTTTGATATAGAAGATGATGAATTCGGTTTTGGACATGTCCAGTTTGATATGTGGTGAGACAGCAGGGTAGAGATGTTCATCAGGCAATCAGTGAGATGAGGAAGAAGTACTGGAAACAAGTCTAGGCTAGTGACAGTTAAGAGTTATCAGGTATATAGGTGGCAGCTGAAACAAGGAGGGTAGATTGAGATCGCTCAAAGAATACTCACCCTAGCTGTTCCTTTGCTTAATGCAGAGATCCCCAATGTTCTGTTGCGACTGGGTTATAGGGATGCCAAATTATTGGTCTTCTCAAGTTTCCTAGCCCTTGAGGCAGCTAGCACCTCAGGGCTGGAGCCCTTTGGCTATAAGCGACCTCCATTTACGCCAGTGTGAATTTATGCCATGATGAGACAGAGGTTGGGAGTCCACTCCTTTGCATTCTTGTGGCATGCTGTACTGACCTCCTGTAGTTCCATTTATCCCAATGTATTGTTACTGCTCCTTTCCTTCTCCGTGTCTCCCACCTTACTGCTAGCTCATTGAGGGTAGGAACTGTGTTTTTTATTCTGTGGTATCTCATAATCTCAGAACTTGTTAACACTGGATAAATATTTACTGAACAAATGAATGTATATAATAAGAAGAGCAGTAGGATGAGACTAGAAAACTAGGAACCATCAGGACTTAAGGAGGGACATCCCTGGTGGCCCAGTGGTTGACAATCCGCCTGCCAATGCAGGGGACACAGATTTGATCCGTGGTCCAGGAAGATCCCACATGCCGCAGAGCAACTAAGCCTGTGCGCCACAACTACTGAAGCCTGCGCGCCTAGAGCCCGTGCTCCGCAACAAGAGGAGCCACCACAATGAGAAGCCCATGCACCGCAACAAAGAGCAGCCCCTGCTCACTGCGACTACAGAAAGCCTGCGTGCAGCAACAAAGACCCAACACAGCCAAAAAAAAAAAGACTTAAGGAACCTAAATGTCCATCGACAGACGAATGGATAAAGAAGATGTGGTTTATATATATACAATGGGATACTAATCAACCATGAAAAAGAATGAAATAATGCCATTTGCAGCAACATGGATGGACCTAGAGATTATCATACTGAGTGAAGTAAGTCAGACAGAGAAAGACAAATATCATATGATATCACTTATATGTGGAATCTAAAAAAAGATACAAATGAACTTATTTACAAAATAGGAATAGATTCACAGACATAGAAAACAAACTATGGTTACCAAAGTTTGAAAGAGGAAAGGGGGGAGGGATAAATTAGGAATTTGGGATTAACAGATACATGCTACTATATATAAAATAAACAACAAGGACCTACTTTACAGCACAGGGAAATGGAAAAGAATCTGAAAAAGAATATATTTATATGTGTATGTATAACTGAATCACTTTGCTGTACACCTTTAACACTGTAAATCAACTATACTTCAACTATAGTTCAAAAAAAAAAAGACCTAAGGGATGAACCTTCAGGAAAGAGAAGAGAGAGGAAAGGACACAGAGCTGCAAGGAGAATTAAAGATGCAGTATTGTAAATGTTAAGGAAGTAGCAAGTGTCTAGGAGAGCCTGATCATTAGTGTCAAATGCAGAAGGGAGGTGGCATAAAATAAATACACCCCAGTCTGTCTCTAGAGGACAAAAGTTGCTAAGAAGTCAGGGCACAAAAGTAGACAGGTGGCACACAGTTGTGGTTAATCCACAGTTGTGGATTCTGAAGCCAAGCTACCCATGCTTATAATTCTGGCCCTATTACTTCCTAGCTGTGTGCCTTTGGGCAAGTCACTTAACCTCTCTGTGCATATGTGTAAAATGACAAGGAGTAACAGTGCCTACCTCAAAGATTTGTTGTGATAAGTAAATGAATTAGTACCTGTAGAGCACTTGTAGAGTACTTATAGAGCACAGTGCCTGACACCTAGGAAGCATACTTAAACTACTATTATTACAATTATTCTTTTTTTTTTTTTTAATAGTATATTAATTTGTGACCTATATTATTTTATTTATTTATTTTGGCTGTGTTGGGTCCTCGTTTCTGTGCGAGGGCCTTCTCAAGTTGCGGCAAGTGGGGTCCACTCCCCATCGCGGTGCGCGGGCCTCTCACTATCGTGGCCTCTCTTGTTGCAGAGCCCAGGCTCCAGACGCTCAGGCTCAGTAGTTGTGGCTCACGGGCCTAGCTGCTCCGCGGCATGTGGGATCTTCCCAGACCAGGGCTCGAACCCGTGTCCCCCGCATTAGCAGGCAGATTCCCAACCACTGCACCACCAGGGAAGCCCTACAATTATTCTTTTAGTTGCCATAATAAAGATGCATTCACTCATCACAATTCGCTGATTACACCACTCACTGTGACCGTTGGTTTACTACCTTAATTAGTTGCTATTTCTAGCATGAAACAAATGAATGTCCCAGAAATGATGCTGGGTATGACTCCATAGGTGATTAGCAGGATGAATTATAACAGTTAACATTTGAACGCATTTGATTATAGAGCAAGAAATATCATTACAATGGATGAAAATAAGAAATGATCTGGTCTTATTTTAAAGACATAGTTGTCAATGGTTTCTCTGAAGGTGTTCAACAAGTGAATACTCACGTGCTGTTTAATAGCAGCTGCATCAGCCACTGTCCAATTCTCCTTTCTCTTGAGTATTTGGTCAATGGCGAGGATGTCAGTTGGGTAGCCTGAGGTAGGGTCGATAGGCTTTGTATTTGCTGCCTTTATGAACATTTAAAAAGGAAGGTTAGTATTATATTTTAGTTGAATTATATAACAAAGACAAAAATACACGGAAGCATATTGTATTATGAAAGGGTGTGTATATGATTTACAAAGTTATTTCTACAGCACTTGTCAGTTGTTTTGGGGTACCTGGTATAGTGCCATGTGTAAATGGGCATCTAGCAAACTCTCTTTCTTAATAGTGAAGCTTACTCAAAAGAGGAGTATAGACCACAGGATGGTTTATGTTTGGGATGGATGTGGAGGGTAGAGAGGAGTCAACTCCATCCTCACCCAAACTTCCAAAGCACTAAAAATGAATGTGCCCTCCACAGAGCACAACCTATACTACTCCCAAACTTCTCACAGGGAACCAGCCATCTGTTTTTTCTCCTGTTCCTGGGCTACTGAACAATGTTGGTGGAAATCATGTAAATATGCAGATCACTTTCTTTGAAAATGCGTATGACCCAGTGTCATCCAGGCCCTCAGTACTGCTTGACATTATTTTTCTTCATTTGCTGTAAACTCTCTTACAGTCCTCATAGCGGCTGCTGGAAAACCAGACCTTCAAACTCCCTTAGCTGCGCTGCGATGGCTTGTGGGATCTTAGTTCCCCGACCAGGGGTGGAGCCCAGGCCCTCGGCAGTTGAAAGCGCAGCGTCCTAACTACTGGACCGCCAGGGAATTCCCCTAATATGAATTCTTTCAGCTCTTCTTTCCACCTCATGATTTCTCCATCCTTTAAACCATTTTTTTTTTCCTCCTTCCCTCTTATATCTGAGAGTTTTTCTTAATTTCCAAGGTCTCCTCCTGTACCTTATCCCTTCAATTTTCCTCTTTCCAGGGCTGGCTTCATGGATGTGTGATCTGTACAGTTACACAGGACCTTATACTTAGAAGGGCCCTAAGTTTGGTTTAATGTTTTTTGTTTTTTTCTGTTTTGTTTTGTTTTTTGGTTTAATGTTTTATCGTTGCTGTCTTTATTTTTTTAAAAAAATATTTATTTATTTATTTGGCTGCACTGGGTCTTAGTTGTGGCATGTGGGATCTTTATTTGCAGCATGCGGACTCTTAGTTGCGGCATGTGGGATCTAGTTCCCTGACCAGGGATTGAACCTGGGCCCCCTGCATTGGGAGCGTGGAGTCTTAAGACACTGGACCACCAGGGAAGTCCCTGTTGCTGTCTTTAAATTCTTAATTATTTCTGGACAAGGGGCACTGCATTTTCATTTTGCACTGGGCCTAGCAAGTTATGTAGCCAGTCTTGCCCTTCTCCTACATCTTCAAACATCTTCAGTTTCTCTTCTCTTTGAGCAGTGGTTTTCAGCTTTGGCTGCATGTTGGAACTTTAAAAAATACTGAGGCCTGGGCCCCGTTCCCAGAGATCTGATTTAACTGAACAGGGTTGTGGCCTGGGCACCAGGATTTTAAAAGCTCTCCCTGGTGGTTCTGTTTTGCAGCCAAGATTGAGAACCGGAGTTCTAAGTGTTCTTCCTTCTGGCTACAAATTGTGCTCATCTCTTACGTCCTGAAACAACTTTTTCTAGACTCTGATTCTACATCAAGCTATAGTTTCATGTTTCTGTTAAACTTAAATTTTTGTAAGAAGATTTGATCCCCCCAACCGCTCCTTTGCATTATCAGTTTCTGAAGATGCATAAAAATCTCCCACTGTACTTATGGATTTGCTTATTCATTTAGTATTTATTTTTACCATGTATAATGCCTTAAAAAGTCTAAAGCCAATCCTTATTATTCTGTTAATTATCACCTTATCTGTTAATTTGCTAGGTGTGTACAGATTCAGAATAGTTATATCTTCCTCATGATTTAAAATTTTTTTTCCAAAAAGAAAAGGGACTCCCCTGGTGGTCCAGTGGTTAAGAATCCGTGCTTCCACTGCAGGGGGCATGGGTTGGATCCCTGGTTGGGGAGATAAGATCCTGCATGCTGCATAGTGCAGCCAAAAAATAAATAAAATAAAAAAGTTGAAAAATAATAAAAATTTAAAAATACGTATTTTTATTTTATTAAAAAAATTTTTAAATTGAAGTATAGTTGACTTACAATATTATATTAGTTTCAAGTGTACAAACAGTAATTCAGTATTTTAATAGATTACACTCCATACAAAGTTATTATAAAATATTAACTATATTCCCTGTATTATACATTACATCCTTGTAAGTTATTTATTTTATATCTGGTAGGTTGTACCTCTTTTTTTTTTTTTTTTTTTTTATAGCTACTTTATTTATTTATTTATTTATTTTTGGCTGTGTTGGGTCTTTGGTTCGTGCGAGGGCTTTCTCTAGTTACGGCAAGTGGGGGCCACTCTTCATCGCGGTGCGCGGGCCTTTCACTATCGCGGCCCCTCCCGTTGCGGGGCACAGGCTCCAGACGCGCAGGCTCAGCAGTTGTGGCTCACGGGCCCAGCCGCTCCGCGGCATGTGGGATCTTCCCAGACCAGGGCTCGAACCCGTGTCCCCTGCATTAGCAGGCAGATTCTCAACCACTGCGCCACCAGGGAAGCCCAGGTTGTACCTCTTAATCCCCTTCACCTATTTTGCCCCTGTCCTCATCCTTCTCCCCTCTGGTAACCACTAGTTTGTTCTATGTGAATCTGTGTCTGTTTTATTTGTTTCTTTTATTGTTAAGATTCTCCTGATGATTTTTAAAAATCATTAAACAGCATCTTTATCTTTAGTTATATTTTCCTTAAATTTTCTTTTCCCCACACTAATGTATGGATAACAACTTATTTTGATTTGTATTTGCCTGATATATCTTCTTCTGTCCCTTTAAAGTTTCTGTGTAATAATTTAGGTGTGTCTCCCTTAAAGAATATATATCTTAAAATTAGTTTTTAAAAAATCAGAATCTTTTTTTTTTAACTTGAAAATGATCCTTTCTTCCTTCCTCCCTCCCTCCCTTCCTTCCTTCCCCTTTATTTTTTTAAACTGGTGTGTTTAATCTTTTACTGTGATTACTGATATATTTGGATTTTTCTGCCTATTTTGTTTTGCATTTTTTATTTTCTCATGTTCTCTCTTTTCTTATTTTTTTCTTCCTCTACTGTTTTGGCAATTATTCATTTTAGTTTTTAGTGATTGTCTTCACATTTTTAATACTTAAAATTAATGTAACAAATTATAGATTTAATCAATATCATAAGCCTCTCCCCAAATAATAAAAGGAATTTAGAAAGCTTTAATTCTGGGCACTGCCCTCCTCATCTTCCATGTTACCATGGTGTACTATTTTAGTTCTTATTGTCTAATACTCTTCAAACCAGTACTTCTTTCTTATTTCAGTTTTTCTAGAGGGTAAAACATGCACATGGTTCAAAATTCTGAAAGTATGGTGAGTATACACTGTGATCTCCCTGGCACTTTTCTCTCCCAACCCCCTCGTTTCCCTTTCTATAGGCAACCAATGTCATAATTTCTTGTGTTTCCTTCCAGACCATCTTACAAGAAAAAAATGTCCATATTTCATATTGACTTTTCTTCCTTTTACACAAATAGTTGTGTACTATTCATACTGCCTTGCATCTTGCTTTTTCCATTTGGAGATCTTTCACATCATTGCACAAAGAGTTTCTTAGTCATTAACATGGCTGCAGAACATTTCACTGTGTGTTTGGAGCCTAACTTAACTAGTCCCTATTAATGGTTATTTAGTCTCCCCCCCCACCCCCCACCAATCTTTTGCTAGCAGAAATGACCCTGTAATGAACTACCCTCTTATGGGTGGCATTTGGAATATGTGCAAGGATATCTGTGTATCTTAGGTGGTGTCCCAGGAGTGGAATTGCCAGGTCATGAAGGTGACGGAATATGCCACCCCCAAATACGCCACTTTGGCATAAGGATTATTTTGAGCTAAAGGCACTTGAAGAACACCAGGTGTAAGAAGGGTACACTGAGCTCTCCTTTTTTTTCCCTAAATACAGGAGATAAACCCCCCATATGGAAGATGTCCTCCCTGTACCAGGAGGAAAGTAACATTCATATCATTAGGGACAAGGAGTCAAGGCAAAGAGAAACCTGTACAAGCAAATTTTGTTTTTTATTCTTTTTTTTATGATTTTTTACATTCTTATTTATTTTTTGGCCACACTGTGCAGCTTGTGGGATGTGGGATATTAGTCCCCCAACCAGGGATTGAACCCAGACCCTCAGCAGTGAGAGCATGGAGTCCTAACCACTGGACTGCCAGGCAATTTTTTATGATCTTAGAAAAGTATTTTATTCTTATGCAGTTATTCTTAACATACCTTATTAAACTAACCTTTATCTTCCTATTCACTTCTTCACCCACTTAACTACCCTAGCCCAAGCCTCTTTGTCTGGACACTTTTTCACAATTTACTACTCTGTCCATTTCAGTACATAAGTGTTCAATTCTAATTGCTTCTTTGGGTCTTCATTCCCCCAGGTACATGTAAAATTTAGTAAAATGTGTTTGCTTTTCTCCATTTTAACTGTCTTATGTCAATTTAATTCTCAGGCCCTGCCAAAAACCTTAAGAGAGTAGAGGAGAAACTGTACCTCCCCTATAGTCAAAAGGAACGAGGTCTGTCATTTTGGTAAATATTACCAAATTTCCTCTGTAGAGGCTGAATCAATTTAAACTCGTATCTACAATTTAGGAGTGCCCCATATGTTTTTCAGCTTTTTGGTCTTGGGCAATCTAATATGGAAAGACAATATCTCAGGGTAGGTTTAATTTGGATCTTTTATGAAGAGTGAGATTGAATATCTTTTCATGTTTCTGAAAACTGTTCATATCCTTTGCTCATTTTTATATAGGTTAGTTTTTTCTAATCAATTTGAAGCTCTTTGATGTATTAGAGAAGTTAGCTCTTTGTGTTATGTGTTGCAAATGTGACTTTTTTGGCCACGTAGGGATTTTTGATCTTGAAGTACTTGAATTAATATCTTTTAAAAATTACTTTTGTGTCATTGTTAGGAAGGCCTTCCCAGAGTTTCAGTATTTTAAAGATTTCTTTTATTCTCTTCCTCTTTCCATTTTTTCCTTTTACCTATATATCTTTGATCCATTTGCAATTTGTGGAAGGTGTAAGTTATGCATCTCAATTTTTTTTCTCAGATGGCTACCTAGTACACTGTTTATTGAACAATCTATCTTTTCCATGTTGTATTGAAATGTCACTTTTTTTTTTTTGATTTGATTTGTTTATTTATTTTTGGCTGCGTTGGGTCTTCGTTGCTGCGCACGGGCTTTCTCTAGTTGCAGTGAGCAGGGGCTACTCTTCATTGCGGTGCGTGGGCTTCTCATTGCGGTAGCTTCTCTTGTTGTGGAGCATGGGCTCTAGGCGCACGGGCTTCAGTAGTTGTGGCACGCAGGCTCAGTAGTTGTGGCTCGTGGGCTATAGAGCGCAGGCTCAGTAGTTGTGGCGCACGGGCTTAGTTGCTCCGTGGCATGTGGGATCTTCCCCAACCAGGGCACGAACCTGTGTCCCCTGCATTGGCAGGCAGATTCTTAACCACTGTGCTACCAGGGGAGTCCCAGAAATGTCACATTTTTTTAAAATTAAAATTCTCTGTATATTTTTATCTATTTTTGTATTTTGTATTTTGTTCTTTGGATCTATTAATTTGACAATCGCTCCACTATTTTAATTATTGAGACTTTTAAATATGCCTTAATATTTAGTAAAGTTACTCCCTGTGTTCATTAAGTTTTTCTTCCAGATTACTCTGACTGTTCTTATTTTTTGTGTATGAACCAGATTATTTAGTTATAAAAATCCTTTGGGTAAATTCAAAAAATCACATTAAAGTTATAGATCAAGCAAGAAAGAACAACATCTTTATGATGTCAAACATTTTAAATTGAGAACATGGTCTGCCTTTCTGTTTGTTCACATTTTCTTCTGGGTCCTTTAGGAGCATCTTAACCATTTCTTTACATAGATATTTTATATTTCCTAAGTAATCTCTAGGAGTTTTATCTCTTCTGTTACTATTTTAAATGAGGTCATTTTATCTTCTTATGTCTTCTAACTGGTTCTAACTGGTGGTTGTTTGTGTTGCGCCAGGGGACTCCTCCTTTCACTAAAAGGGCAGCCCTTTCAGATTCTGGTTTTGTAGAGGTTTCAGTCCTAGCTGCTCACCTACAGGGTCCATATCTCCTGACCCTGAACAGTCATCAAAACCCCAACCCCTTAGGGAGGGTGGGAGGGAGGGAGACGCAAGAGGGAAGAGATATGGGGACATATGTATATGTATAACTGATTCACTGTTATAAAGCAGAAACTAACACACCATTGTAAACCAGTTATACTCCAATAAAGATGTTAAAAAAAAAAAAGACAGGAAAAAAATTTTTTAAATAAATAAATAAATATTCATTCCCACTGGGGGAAAAAAAAAAAACAAAACCCCAGCCCCTAGCCATCAGGGCCTAGATCCATATGAAGGATCCAGATCCATGTGAAGCCCCATGAGGGCTTCACCTCTCACCTCTCCCTCAGCCACTCACAGGGTCATTTATGAACATACCATTCTAGCCTTAGGTTCTCTCTTCTTTCTGAAACAAAGGGGTCCCTTTCTTTTGAATGCATTTTTATATGTCGCTTTATTTCATTTGGTATTTTTATGTGGTCACATGAGTCTGTGTGATGGGTTGGGCATGGTGAGTGAGTAGACTGGTGGGGTAGTGTTCATGTTAGCTCAGTTACTTTCATTCTGAAACTTGAAAGTTCCATTTCTTGGTTTCTAATTGACATTTATTGTATATTAGGTTAGATGTTGTAATGGACTAGATTAGAATGATAATATTATGTATTTTCAGTAAGTTTAACTATTTGTTGAAATTAAATGAAATATTTATACCTGGGCTTTAAATTTAGGAACATGGCTATGGAATCTGGTTTGAAATATCATGACTGAAAATATATTTGTCATTAAAAAGCACATTACTAGTTCTGTTAAGTTAGAACTTAAAAACCTAAGTATTTAACTGATATGACATAATCTAAGTCTCACCTGTGTTTTCCAGTCTTTTTTATGGAAAAAATAGTTCTCAAAGAAATTCAGAGGCTCCTTTCTCCTTAGCATTTTTAATTTCTGTATGTCTTTGAATGGCTTTCCCATCACCACCCCATCCACATTAGGAACCAGTGGAAAGATGGGTATTTTTGAATATGGGCTATCTGAAGGAGGACTGCATCCTAAGAAGATAAAAACTGGTATCACAAATAATGTAAGAAGAAATTCACATAAAAGACATACATGTGGTACCTATTTTGCTCTTTGTCTATTCATCTCCTCAGGGGCCATGCCTCCCCTTCTTCACTCTCCTGCTCCTACCACCCACGCATCCACAGACTTTCAGCTTCATCAGGTGTCTGGGGATTCAGGTACATTTGCTTTCAAATGATATCTGTGTGACAGAGACCAGACACTCAGAATAGGCTGTGGCCCTACTCTTAAAGCACTTGGCATCTAGTATTTATTTCTGACCAGTAATATACAAATAAATCCTTTACAACAGTGGGGAGAGGACAAATGGCTCTTACTCTTGAGCTCTTCAAGAAATTTAAATACATCCTTTTCTTTCATTATTGCAATCCGGGCAGCATTAGCAAAGGCGGCTGTGCTTGAGCTTGGAGGTGTGCATATGTCTGGCTTAAATCTCCTTTTTCCATAACCCGTAGCATAAGGGCTCCACACCATTTCCGAGGTGGTTTCCTGGAATTTTCTTTGGAAATAGCTAAGAAAAAAAAAAGTAATTCACAGGTGGTTAAAAAGTGCTACAGTCCTACTGAAAAAAAGTGCCATAGTCCTATTGAAAAAAAGTGCCTGAGTGTTGGACAGAAAGAAAAAAAAGTCAAGTTGCAAGTTATATATGCTGAACGCATTCATTTTAAATTTAATTTGTATATTCATTCAATATTATTTATTGAGGGCTTGTTTCTGTGACATTTATAGAACATTTACTGATATTTTCCACAGGCCATTTAATTACTTTACATATGCAGTCCCTGGGCTTTGCCTTCCTTCCTCTTCCCCAAGACTTCCCAGTCTTGTCTAGAAAAATACCTATCGATTATGATCCATGTTAGGTTGCTTCTATGTCTTGGCTATTGTAAATAGCGCTGCAATGAACACTGGGGTGCATGTATCTTTTTGAACCATGTTTTTCTCCGGATACATGCCCAGGAGTGGGATTGCTGGGTCTTATGGTAGCTCTGTTTTTAGTTTCTTTAGGAACCTCCATACTATCCTCCATAGTGGCTGTATCAGTTTACATTCCCACCAGCAGTGTAGGAGGGTTCCTTTTTCCCCACACCCTCTCCAGCATTTATTGTTTGTAGACTTTTTGATGATGGCCATTCTGACCGGTGTGAGGTGATAATTTACTGTAGTTTTGATTTGCATTTCTCTAATAATTAGCGATGTTGAGCATCTTTTCATGTGCCTCTTGGCCATCTGTATGTCTTCTTTGGAGAAATGTCTATTTAGGTCTTCTGCCCATTTTTGATCGGGTTGTTTGTTTGTTTGTTTTGATATTGAGCCACAAACTAGGGTCCTTCCCTAGCCTTGAACCCATCCACTCACAATGTTCTCACTCGCCTCTGAATATAGAATAATAGTCGTTTCTCTCAGTGTAATTTACTTCCTACTAGGTTCTTTAAGGCTCACCTTTCCTTTCCTTCAGAGTATTCTCTGCAGACTCTATGGCTCTGCGTGTGGTCCTCAAATCAGCAGCAGCAGCAGCACTGGGAACTTGTTAGAAATACAAATTCTTGGGTCTCACACAAAACTCCTGAATCAGAAACCCTGGGGCTCAGCGATGTGTTTTGACAATCGCTCCAGGTGATAATGATGAGTGCCCAAGTTAGAAAACTGCTGGCGTGGTATAGAGTCTCTCCCTTCCCTGAGACTCTAATCTTTGTTTGATGATTATATACCAGGTTATATTTATAACTGTTTTCTTTCCTCCCTCCCTCCCTTCCTTTCCTCCTGTTTTAATCTTTCTTTAGTAACACAGGTTTTCCTTAAATATCTCTTGATCCTTGGATGTCTATTCATACTTAAGAGTGAGAGTAAACACTTTTTTTTGAATTTTTGAATTTTACTTTATTTATTTTTTATACAGCAGGTTCTTATTAGTTATCTATTTTATACATATTAGTGTATGTATGTCAATTCCAATCTCCCAATTCATCCCACCACCACCACCCCCCCGCCACTTTCCCCCCTTGGTGTCCATACGTTTGTTCTCTACATCTGTGTCTCTATTTCTGCAGTGCAAACCGGTTCATCTGTGCCATTTTTCTAGATTCCACATATATGCATTAATATACGATATTTGTTTTTCTCTTTCTGTCTTCAATCTGTATGACAGTCTCTAGATCCATCCATGTCTCTACAAGTGACCCAATTTCGTTTCTTTTTATGGCTGAGTAATACTCCATTGTGTATATGTACCACATCTTCTTTATCCATTCATCTGTCTATGGGCATTTAGGTTGCTTCCATGACCTGGTGATGCAATGAACATTGGGGTGCATGTGTCTTTTTGAATTACGGTTTTCTCTGGGTATATGCCCAGTAGTGGGATTGCTGGGTCATATGGTAATTCTATTTTTAGTTTTAGTTTTTGTTTTTTTAAATTATTTATTTATTTTTGGCTGTGTTGGGTCTTCGTTTCTGTGCGAGGGCTTTCTCTAGTTGTGGCAAGCGGGGGCCACTCTTCATCGTGGTGCGCGGGCCTCTCTTGTTGCTGAGCACAGGCTCCAGACGCACAGGCTAAGTAGTTGTGGCTCACGGGCCTAGTTGCTCCATGGCATGTGGGATCTTCCCAGACCAGGGCTCGAACCCATGTCCCCTGCATTGGCAGGCGGATTCTCAACCATTGTGCCACCAGGGAAGCCCCTATTTTTAGTTTTTTAAGGAACCTCCATACTGTTCTCCATAGTGGTTGTATCAATTTACATTCCCACCAATAGTGCAAGAGGGTTACTTTTTCTCCACACCCTCTCCAGAATTTTTTTTTAAACTTTCTTAACATCTTTATTGGAGTATAATTGCTCTGCAATGGTGTGTTAGTTTCTGCTCTATAACAAAGTTCCAGCATTTGTTGTTTGTAGATTTTCTGATGATGCCCATTCTAACTGGTGTGAGGTGATACCTCATTGTAGTTTTGATTTGCATTTCTCTAATGATTAGCGATGTTGAGCAGCTTTTCATGTGCTTCTTGGCCATCTGTATGTCTTCTTTGGAAAAATGTCTATTTAGCTCTTCTGCCCATGTTTTCATTGGGTTGTTTGTTTTTTTTAATATTGAGCTGCATGAACTGTTAATATATTTTGGAGATTAATCCTTTGTCCATTGATTCATTTGCAAATATTTTCTCCCATTCTGAGGGTTGTCTTTTCATCTTGTTTGTAGTTTCCTTTGCTGTTCAAAAGCTTTTAAGTTTCATTAGGTCCCATTTGTTCATTTTTGTTCTTATTTCCATTACTCTAGGAGTTGGGTCAAAAAAGATATTGCTGTGATTTATGTAACAGAGTGTTCTGAATATGTTTTCCTCCAAGAGTTTTATAGTGTCTGGTCTTATGCTTAGGTCTTTATTCCATTTTGAGTTTATTTTTGTGTATGGTGTTAGGGAGTGTTCTAATTTCATTCTTTTACATGTAGCTGTCCAGTTTTCCCAGCACCACTTATTGAAGAGACTGTCTTTTCTCCATTGCATATCCTTGCCTCCTTTGTCATAGATTCATTGACCATAGGTGTGTGGGTTTATCTCTGGGCTTTCTATCCTGTTCCATTGATCTATATTTCTGTTTTTGTGCCAGTACCATATCGTCTTGATTACTGTAGCTTTGTAGTATAGTCTGAAGTCAGCCAGTCTGATTCCTCCAGCTCCATTTTTTTCCCTCAAGATTGCTTTGGCTATTCGGGGTCTTTTGTGTCTCCATACAAATTTTAAGATTTTTATTCTAGTTCTGTAAAAAATGCCACTGGTAATTTGACAGGGATTGCATTGAATCTATAGACTGCTTTGGGTAGTATAGTCATTTTCATAATATTGATTCTTCCAATCCAAGAACATGGTATATCTCTCCATCTGTTTGTGTCATCTTTAATTTCTTTCATCAGTGTCTTATAGTTTTCTGAGTACAGGTCTTTTACCTCCTTAGGTAGGTTTATTGCTAGGTATTTTATTCTTTTTGTTGCAATGGTGAATAGGATTGTTTCCTTAATTTCTCTTTCTGATCTTTTGTTGTTAGCGTATAGGAATGCAAGAGATTTCTGTGCATTAATTTTGCATCCTGCAACTTTACCAAAATCATTGATTAGTTCTAGTAGTTTTCTGGTGGCATCTTTAGGATTCTCTATGTATTGTATCATGTCATCTGCAAACAGTGACAGTTTTACTTCTTCTTTTCCAATTTGTATTCCTTTTATTTCTTTTTCTTCTCTGATTGCCATGGCTAGGACTTCCAAAACTATGTTGAATAATAGTGGCGAGAGTGGGCATCCTTGTCTCGTTCCTGATCTTAGAGGAAATGCTTTCAGTTTTTCACCATTGAGAATGATGTTTGCTGTGGGTTTGTCATATATGGCCTTTATGATGTTGAGGTAGGTTCCCTCTATGCCCACTTTCTGGAGAGTTTTTATCATAAATGGGTGTTGAATTTTGTCAAAAGATTTTTCTGCATCTATTGAGATGATCATATGATTTTTATTCTTCACTTTGTTAATATGGTGTATCACATTGATTGATTTGCGTATATTGAAGAATCCTTGCATCCCTGGGATAAATCCCACTTGATCGTGGTGTATGATCCTTTTAATGTGTTGTTGGATTCTGTTTTCTAGTATTTTGTTGAGGATTTTTGCATCTATATTCATCAGTGATATTGGCCTGTGATTTTCTTTTTTTGTAGTATCTCTGTCTGGTTTTGGTATCAGGGTGATGGTGGCCTTGTAGAATGAGTTTGGGAGTGTTCCTTCCTCTGCAGTTTTTTGGAAGAGTTTGAGAAGGATGGGTGTTAGCTCTTCTCTAAGTGTTTGATAGAATTCCCCTCTGAAGCCATCTAGTCCTGGACTTTTGTTTGTTGGAAGATTTTTTTAAAAATTAATTAATTAATTATTTATTTGGCTGCGTTGGGTCTTTGTTGTTGCATACGGGCCTTCTCTAGTTGCAGCGAGTGGGGGCTACTCTTTGTTGCGATGTGTGGGCTTCTCATTGTGGTGGCTTCTCTCTTTGTGGAGCACAGGCTCTAGGTACGCGGGCTTCAGTAGTTGCAGCTTGTGGGCTCTAGAGCGCAGGCTCAGTAGTTGTGGTGCACGGGCTTAGTTGCTCCACGGCATGTGGGATCTTCCTGGACCAGGGATCGAACCTGTGTCCCCTGCATTGGCAGGAGGATCCTTAACCACTGTGCCACGAGGGAAGTCCCTTCTTTCCATTTATATTTTAAGCTCCTTAAATGCAAATGCCACCTGTTAAATACTTCTGCCTGATCTCCTCAGGAACCAGGTATATGATAAGTAACTACCATAACCATAATAACAATAAAAACACCAACATCTGCTAACATTTCCTGAGCACTTACTGGATATAAGCAGCAATACAAGGAGGTGGAAAAGAGCATGGTTTCTGGAACCAGACAGTTTGTGCTAAAATCTAGGCACCCCTACCCCTTTGGGCAGGTTACTTAACTGACCTGTGCTTTAGCTTTTTTAATCTGTAAAGTGGGGATGATAGGGCATATCAGTAGGTGAGGATTAATAATAAATAATGTGTGTATTCTATACTTATTCTAGTTACTTTCACATAATAATAATAGCTAACATTTATTGAGCTCCTATGATGTGCTGAGCACTTTACCTGCATTATCACATATCCTCACAATTTCCCTATAATTGTGTTATGGGTATTATTATTCTCATTTTATAGATGAGGAAACTGAGGCTGAATGGTTAAGGAATGTGCCAAATTTGTGTACCAACAGCAGGCATTTAATACATGTATTTGACTTGGAATGAAGTGTAGAATGTTGTGCACCCTCTGTTCCACATCTGACCTAGGTGTAGGATAGTGTAAAGAGATTACCTGTTGAGGAGCAGAAAGATATTTTACATTGTTGGTGGCATTCTGTATTTTTAAGTCTCTCTAAGTGGGATAGTAGAATGCTTTGAGAGAGTAAGAGTTGAAAAGACTGATAACAGAAACATTTAATTTTTGTAATACAATGATAGACATAGATTGAGGAAATGTATCTTTAGTGATATTTGCTGGAATAAACACATTTGGGTGTGAGAATGTTTCCTTATCCTCTATTCTCAAGTCTAATTCTGGCTCTGCTCCAGTCCAAAGACTACTTTGGGAAGTATGAAATTGCTGTACCTCATCCCAAAGAACCTTTTGACAGCCCCTGGTAGATCCAGTGTGAATGGGAGTATCTTGTATTCAAACTAGATTTCCAAGCTCACCCAAAATCATTCCTGGAAAAGTCTCATTCCTCTGGGATTCTCTAGCCTAGGGTAGGAGAAGCTGAACTTTTTTGGCTGTCTTAGGCTTTCATGGGGCACTGAGATCGTCTGAATCAACCTTGCAATTTCAGAACTAGGCAGTGCAGTGAGGATGAAGGAATACGGTCTCATGTTGTGGCACATGACTATTTATTTGCCTATACACCTTCTCCTTTGTTTTGGAGCAGATCCATGGAGTAGGATGTTAGGGAGAGGTGGCTGCCTTGTTAATATCCTCATAAATGCTGCCGAGAAGGTCGTTTTTGTTCTTTCTTTGCCACCTACCTTACTATTTCCATTATAGCCTTTCTGGGTAAGGCTGAAGTCTCTACAAGCTTTGATAGGATTTCAAACAATAGGATCCCTGGGTTGCCAGCTAAATCTAAACAGTTCTCCGTTTCTGGAACTGTGGAGGGAAAAAAAAATTCAAAATGCCTTCTGAAAAAAACTCTATCATAAAAAGGATTAAAGTGACAGTTGTATTACTGTATATACAATATTAATACCAAGTCAAGAACAGAGAATTATAGAAAAACATCCGAAGTCTGTTCTATTTGGTAAAAAGGTCATTTTGATTACTGAACAGACAAAATAATCATGGAATTTTAAATGAAATACTTTTAGTTCAGTGACTTCTAAGTAAATACAGTAATACATTTAACATAAACATGAATTATGTGTTAAGGACTATTGTTCTGTTCTTCTCTGTAAAGGAATTGTTGATTAACATATTTCTGGTGTGCAGGCAAACCCTTGTTACTATAGTGATACTTGAAACAGTAACTTCTGTTTATACTAAAACAGTTCATAGCTTATGAAAGGATATATTTTTCAAAACTGTATACAATATTTGGAATTTGGAATGCATTCATCCTAGAAGACAAGATATGAATAGGGTTAGATTTTCCAAGGCAGCTTGTTAAATTCATAAACAAACTGTTAGAGGACTAACAGCAATAATTTGAGTACCTCCACTTCATTATACCCTTGTGTGAGAACATGCTCTCGAACCTCCAGCAGACTGTCCAGCCCTCACACCGAGGGCAGAGGCTTCACCAGGGTGAGGAAGATATTTTTCAGGAAGGTGAATTATCTATACCCAAATCTGCCTGAGAGAGAGAGCATTTTTCTTTTTCTAAAAAGATATTTTTTCTTCTGTAGGAGGAGTACCTCCCAAAGTAGCACAGGTACTGGTAAAGAATTAAAGTACTATAAAAGGTGACCAAAATTTTCTATACCACTGCCTGAGTGTTCTCATTGGAGTCCAAAAAGCAGTATCTTCTGCAGAAGGACTTGATGCATTTAAGTTAAAATTCTAAAACTGTATCAATTTCCTTAGCAAATTTTGTTTTAGAGAAGCAGTACAAAAGTAAATCACATCCCAGACTACACCTTCCTGATTGGAGACCTAAATGAATAATCTTTACAGTGCCATGAATTGCAACTAACCATCTGCTATCTATTAAGCAATATCTCTACTCACCCACAGCCTTAAGGAAGCGGTTGTTATCTGTTAGCACCTTTATAAAGTCTGAGAAATTCACCTTCCCATCTCCTGCAACAGAAATCTAAAGCTCAGAACAAGGATATATTTACCTTCCCACTTCACTCCCACCTCTATATTTCTATTATTAGAATATGCCAGAGTTTTACCCTGTTTCCTCTAAAATTAAAGGATAGCGAGTGCTATTAGAGTGTTTATGTTTCAATGAAAGAATAAAAATTTGGGTAGAGTTCGTGGAAACAAGTGACACTTTAATTAAATGGTGACTGACACACATGGGATGCTGCTGATTGAATGGGGCACTGGCAGGTGGGTGAGGAGAAGTGAGATGAGGTACTGTGCTGAATATATATTCCACACAACATACCAGCTTGGGCTACTAGTCACTAAATCAGTATATTCAAAGAACACATTACCTATATGCTTTAAAAATATCAATAAAAATGCTGTGGCATTTAAGATTCAATATAGGTGGGCTCTAATGATGGAAGGAAGATTTGTACTAAAATGATTCAAACAGAAACAAAGGGCTTGGATTTCCTTGGCAATGTAGGCAGATAGGGTAGGGGGTCCCAGAGGAAGAAAACTAGGCATAACTTTCTTGACATGAGAAGCCATTTTAGGCCTAAGCCATTTTGTCATCTAAGCCTGGCCACAGTGCTTGTCCTTGCAGAAGAATACGCCTCATAGTTAATGATTTTAAAGGAACAAAGAATGTAAGAACAAACTGGTATTACCAGGCCAGGAAAATAACTTAACCATATTGGAAATAATATATCAGTTGTAAAGACTCCCAGTTCTGTTTTGAAGTTGAGATTAGCCTGAAGCACATTCTTGAGCTGTTTTGCAGGATCCAAACCGCCTTGAGCACTCAACCTTTACCAGAATACCTAGAGCCTAAGGAATGATGCTGCTGACCTTTGCTGACCCTCATAACCTCAATCAACTAGAGCCTGGATCTGTCGACCTTTGCCCCAATTCTATGCTGAATTCTCCTCTGCTCCAGCCCCTTCATGAATATGCATGCACCCTTGGCTTAAAACCTTCCCATTTTTGCTGTTTGGGGAGACACTGCTTTGGGAAAGATCCCCAGCGTTCTCCTTACTTGTTGCAAGTAATAAATCCTTCCTTCTGCTCTTTGGCTTGGTTGTGTCTTTTCGCTCAACACCCACCAAGAGGCGAAGCCAGTTTTTGGGTAACAGTAACAGGTTATTTTTGAAATTGTCAATGCCTTTGTATCTGTTATTTCAAGGCACCCTCCAAAATGTACATTAGGACAAGTAATCTGAATTTGATATTAAATATGACAGTCACTTTTCGTTTCCACACAGGCTTTTTCAAAGACTAGCCCATTTTGTAGCATTAATTTGATTTCATAACTTGTACACCGATAACTTTAAAGAGAAACACATATATGTGCTTTTGGCAAATGAATGAGGTTTACTTCTCATGTTTATGTAGTCTGATAAAAAATATATATTTATAAAAATTTTTTATGAAAAAAATAATGACAAGTCAAAGTACTCACGATCAATATCAGCACATCTTAGTTCATTATAGACATCATGCTTGGTTAGATTCATTCCCAACTTAGCTAAAGTGCACATCATTCCATGTAAATCAATACAGCCAGTTTTATCCTTGTTAAAGAAGTTGTAGGCATCTTGGAAGGCTGGGGAAATGGAATTAGGTTAGGACAGTTATTTAAGAATAAATACATATTCTTATGGAACTAGAACAGATATTACCATTGACTGGAGGTCATGTTCTGAAAAACTATTTAGAGAAATTTGAGTATTTAGTAGACATTTCTTATAAAGGACAGTGTCCTTCCATGAGATTTGAACTAGAATAAACTAATTGGTGGAAAAGCAAATATGTAGGCAAAATGGCTCTTGAAGGATGTTCATACCCTAATTCCTGGAACCTGTGAATGTATTACTTTACATGACAAAGGGGATTTTGCAGATGTAATTAAGGTAGATTACCCTGGATTATCTGAATGAGTCCCTTATGAAGCAAGAGAGATGTGGCAGATGAAGTGAGAGATTCAAAGCAGGAGAAGGACTTGACTCATTGTTGCTGGTTTGAAGATGGAGAGGGCATGTGATGTGGAATGCAGGCAGCCTTAAAGGTCTGAGAGAGGCTCCCGGCTGACAGCCAGCAAGGAAGTGGGACCTCAGCCCTATACTACAAGGAACTGCATTCTGCCAAAAATTTGAACAAGCTCAGAAGCAGATTCTCCTCCAGAGCCCCCAGATAAAAGGCCAAGCTGGTCAACACCTTCATTTCAGCCTTGTAAGACCCAGAGACGAGGGACCAGGTGAGCCCACCTGACTTCTGACTATCCATCTGTGAGGTCTGAATGTTTTGTACAGACTCAAAGTTTTTTGTTTTGTTTTGTTTTAAATTTTATTATTTGTTTATTTATTTATTTAATTTTTGGCTGTGTTGGGTCTTCGTTTCTGTGCGAGGGCTTTCTCTGGTTGAGGCAAGCAGGGGCCACTCTTCATCGCGGTGCGCGGGCCTCTCACTATCGCGGCCTCTCTTGTTGCGGAGCACAGGCTCCAGATGCACAGGCTCAGTAGTTGTGGCTCACGGGCCTAGTTGCTCTGCGGCATGTGGGATCCTCCCAGACCAGGGCTCAAACCCGTGTCCCCTGCATTGGCAGGCAGATTCTCAACCACTGCACCACCAGGGAAGCCCTCAAAGTTTTTTTAAAGAAATACTCAAGGCATTAACTGGAGCCAAAGTTAGACATGTATTTTCTAAAATTAGTAAATGAAGAGGTGAATCCAGAACAAGGTATTCTCCCAAATGGTACCAGTATAAAACATTTCATATCACATTCAAATTTTAGCATCTCTGTGTATAAGAATGATTAATTCTATAGAAATAAGATACCTGTCTTATATTTGTGTGAAAAGTTAACATCCTTCTCCCTTGATATAAGGCTGTCTTCTCTAGGGCTGGAACTATCTCTGATGTGTTTCTTTTTTTCTCCCAGTATTTCTGGCCATGTAGTAGGCATTCATGCAGCTTAATCAACAAATTTTTATTGCATGCCTTGTATGTGCCAGGTGCTGCTGTAAGCACCTAGGATACATTAGTGCACTAAACAGACAAAAATTCTGCCCTTATATAAATGTAATAAATAGGTAAGACAGAGAGCATGTTAGAAGGTTAGAAGGTGGTAAGTGCTATGGAAAAAGAGAAAAAGTAATACAGGGTTGGGGGGGGGTTGGGATTTCTAGGAATTGAAGGATAGGTTGCTTGTATTAAAATGTAAGATTTGAGCAAAAACTTGAAAGGTGAGAGAGTGGATATCTGGAAGAAGAGAGGACTAGGCAGAGGGAAGAGCTAGAGCACAAAGGCCGTAAAGGGAATGGGCCCGGCATGCTCCAGGAACAGCAAGGATGCTAGCGTGGCTGGAGCAGAGTGAGCAAGAGGAAAGGAGTAGGAGAGGTCAGAGAGGTAATATGTGCGTGGTTATGTTTTAAATTTTATTTTAAATTTTATTTCAGATTGGTTTTAGATGTAGTTGCAAAGATAGAACAGAGAGTTCCCTCACCCAGTTTCCCATAACATTAACATTTTACATTACTAAGGTACATTTGTCACATCAAAGAAGCCAACATTGGTGTAGTACTATTAACTAAACGGCAGACATTATTCGGATTTTACTGGTTTTTCCCTACACCCTTTTTCTGTCCAAGATCCCATCCAGGACACCATATTACAATTAGTCATCATGTTTTTTTAACCTCTTCTGTATAACAGTTTATCTGACTTTCCTTTTTTTCTGATACCCTTACTAGTTTTTGTTCGTTTTTTGGGGGTTTTTTGGCTGCGTTGGGTCTTCGTTGCTGCGCGCGTGCTTTCTCTAGTTGCAGCGAACAGGGCCTACTCTTCCTTGAGGTGTGCGGGCTTCTCATTGTGGTGGCTTCTCTTGTTGCGGAGCACGGGCTCTAGGCGCGTGGGCTTCAGTAGTAGTGGTGCGCGGGCTCAGTAGTTATGGCTTGCGGGCTTAGTTGCTCCGTGGCATGTGGGATCTTTCCGGACCAGGGATCTAACCTGTGTTCCCTGCATTGGCAGGAGGATGCTTAGCCACTGCGCCACCAGGGAAGTCCCGCCCTTGTCAGTTTTGAGGAGTGTTGTTCAGGTACTTTGTAGAAGTCCTTCAATTTGGGTTTTTCTGATGTTCTTCTCATGGTTAGCCTGAGATTATGGGTTTTGGGGAGGAAGACCACAGAACTGAAGTGGTGTTATCATCATTATATTAAGGCTATCAACATGACTTATCACTGGTGATGGCAACCTTGATTAACTGGCTGAGGTAGTGTTTGTCAGATTTTTCCACTGTGAACTTCCTTCCTTCCTTTTTCATATTCTACTCTTTGGAAGCAAGTTGCTAAGGGTAGTCCAGACTCAAGGGACAGAGGGCTCAGGGGAATGGGGAATTAAGCTCTACCTCCTGGAAGAGGTAATATCTACATACATTATTTGGAATTCTCTTGTAAGAGAGATTTGTCTCTTCTTCTTTTAAAAAATTCAATCATGGGACTTCCCTGGTGGCGCAGTGGTTAAGAATCCGCCTGCCAATGCAGGGCACACGGGTTCGAGCCCTGGTCCAGGAAGATCCCACATGCCATGGAGCAGCTAAGCCCGTGCTCCACAACTACTGAGCCCACGTGCCACAACTACTGAAGCCCGTGCGCCTAGAGCCCAAGCTCCACAACAAGAGAAGCCACCGCAATGAAAAGCCCGTGCACCGCAACAAATAGTAGCCCCTGCTTGATACAACTGGAGAAAGCCCGCATGCAGCAACGAAGACCCAACACAGCCAAAAAAAAAAAAAAAAATTCAATCATTTATTTCTATCACTAGGGACTTATCGATATTTATTTTATACTTTGAGTTATAATCCAATACTATTCTATTTATTTTTGTTGTTCAAATTATTCCAGCTTTGGCTGTTGTGAGCTCTTTCAGGTTCATTTCTGTATGTCTTTGACATGCTCTTGTCCTTTTGTATTTTGAGCATCTCCTTACTTTCTGGCACTGCAAAATATTCCAGGTTCATTTTGTATATTCTCTGCCAAAGCCCTAGAATCAGCCATTTATCCAAGGAACTCTGATTCTTTGATAGGAGACTGACATTGGAAGTCAAGATCTGGGGGTGTCAGTGCTTTTAAGTCCTCTCAGCAAACAGAGCTAGGAAATATATGCACATATACTAACCCATGTATACACACATATCATATTATTTCTTGATCTACCATCTGCATCCATATTAAGTTAAACATGAGTTCACACTGATGTCTCACTCTAATCCAGTTCCACTGCTTCACTTTAGCCTTCTCCCCTTGTTTATCTGAAACTTCCTACTCCAACAGAGAGAAACCTGGCTCCCACCATCCACCACTGAGTCACTTATTTATTCAATCGTCGTATACATGTACAACAGTTTCAGAATTGTTAATCTATACCCCTATGAGAAACAACTTTACTAATTAGAGTATATTGTGTGTTGTTTATGTATAGCTCCTTTTGTGTTCAGTCTTACAGTTTCTAGTCAAAATGTCGTTTTCAGAGTTACATAGGTCAGCGCCTCCCTCTCCCCGACCTGACATATTTTAACAGGATCACTGTGGCTATTGTTAGAACAGACTTTTGTAAGGATTTGGGTAGAAGCAGGGAGACTAGCCTCAGGTAGGAGGCTATCGTGGGTGAGCAATAACAGTGCTTTAGACCAGGGTTGTAGCAGTAGAGGTCGTATAAATCTTGATATATTTTAAAGGTAGAGCCAATGAGATTTCCTGATGGATTTATTTTATTTATTTATTTTTTTAAATACACATTTCTTCATTTATCTATTTATTTATTTATTTTTATTTTTGGCTGCATTGGGTCTTTGTTGCTGCACGCAGGCTTTCTCTAGTTGCTGCGAGAGGGGGCTACTCTTCGTTGTGGTGGGCGGGCTTCTCATTCTGGTGGCTTCTCTTGCTGTGGAGCACGGGCTCTAGGCATGTGGGCTTCAGTAATTGTGGCACGCGGGCTCAGTAGTTGTGGCTTGCAGGCTCTAGAGCGCAGTCTCAGTAGTTGTGGTGCACGGGCTTAGGTGCTCCACAGCATGTGGGATCTTCCCTGACCAGGGCTCGAACCTGTGTCCCCTGAGTTGGCAGGCGGATTGTTAACCACTGTGCCACCAGAGAAGTCCCTCCTGATGGATTTATAGGTAGGGTGAGAACGAAGAGTCAAGGATGACTCCAGAGTTTTTCCAGAACAAGTGGAAGGATGAAATACCATTATCTGAGATGGGGAAGGCTATGGGTAGGTCAAATTTTAGAAGAGGCTGAGGGGAGGGGAGGATGGGGAGTTACTGGTTAATGGGTCTGGAGGTTCAGTTTGGGATGATGAAAAAGTTCTGGAGGTGGATGATAGTGATGGTTAGAGGACAATGTGAACATATTTAATGCCACTGATCTGTGTGAACTCTTAAAAATGGTTAAAATTGTAATTTTTATGTTATGTATACTTTACTACAATAAAAAAAAAAAGAGTAAGAGGAACATATTAGGAGTTCAGTTTTTTTTTTTTTGGCCACGCCATGTGGCTTGCAGAATCTTAGTTCCCTGAACCTGGGCCCCTGGCAGCAGCAGCGTGGAGTCCTAACCACTGGACTGCCAGGGAATTTCCCAGGAGTTCAGTTTTTGACATGTTGAGTTTGAGGTGTCTATTAGACATACAATTGGAGATGTCAGGTAGGCAGTTAGATATGAGTCTGGAGCTGGGGAGAGAGACCTGGCTGGACATATACATTTGGGAATTGTTGGCATATAGGTATTTAAAGCCTAAGACTAGATGAAATCACCACATGTGTGAGTGGGATGAAGAAGAGAAGAGGATCAAGGACTGAGCTCTGGGGTGGTCTAACATTAAGAGGAATCAGGAGAAAGGGAGAAACTAGCAAAAGAGACTGAGGAGTGACCAGTGAGGTAGGAAGAAAACAAGAATGTGTAAATATCTAGGAATGGGAAAAATAGTTTTGGAGACAATGAGTATAGACACCTCTTTCGGGGAATTTTTCTGCAAAGAGGAGCAAAGAAATTGTGTAGTAGCTGGAGGAGGAAATGAGGTCACAGTATATTTCTTAGGGGAAATAATAGTAAATTTGTATGATAATAGGAATGATATAATAGAGAGTGAAAAAAATTGGTGTTGAAGCGGGGGGCACAGTTTCTTTGGTCATATCTTTGAATTTGAGAGAGGAGATGTGATCTAGTCCACAATGGAAGGATTGACTTTAGATAAAAGTATAAAGTTCATTTGTGGAAGAGGGAGGAGGGCAGAGTTTGTGGGTACAGATGCTGGTGGGGGTAGATATGGAAGTGGGAGTCTGTGGAAGTTCTATTCTGATTGCAGAATCAGAATTCTCTGATTATAAAGGGGTAGGAAGCAAGGATATCAACTGAGAGTGAGGATGGTAGCAGATGCTGGGGATTTGGAGGTGTTCAATAAATATTTGTAAAATGAACAAATTAACCTCTCATAGTGCTTAATCCTCATGACAACCATATTTTCTAGTTTCTGTATTTGATGCTTTGATATCTGGGGCCTTGCTGATCCTGGAGGGCCTGCCCCTCCCATAACCAGCCAGTTCCTAGAGATAGTAAAAGACTTGCCTGTGAGCATGTTCTTCATATACAAACCAACCAATCCAGAGACCATATCCCCAGTCACCAACTATCTTAGGCTCTTAAACTCTGGGCTACTGTTCCTCTGTCCTAATCACTGCAGGGCCAGGTATCAGACAACTAGGGACAGCCCTGAAACCCAGAGCTCACTGAAATAATTTAACTAGCCAATCCTAAACCTGCTTATCCTGCCTTGTCTATTCCTTCCTGCAGAAACCAAACTAAGGCTCTTGCCCACTTCCCTCTGCCCTTTGCGTTTGGACTGACTCTGGTGCTTCCCTGTTTGCCTCTTCATGGTGTGCTGTGTCTCTTACTTTTAGGGATCTCTGAGAATAAAATACTTCTTCCAGGACAGTTGTTTCTATGTCTGTATGTATAACAATACCTGATTAAAACAAATAGTGGGTACCCTTAAAGCACTAATGTATATTAATGTACTTCAGAAACCTTGAAGTTTTATAAAGCCATAAATTGTTATTATCAAGGCATTTAGTTCAATTTTACAGTGAAAAATGAAGTGCTGATCCTGACAATCTTTTGTGGTTCCCAAACCAGCTTTCCCAGCAATAAAGGTGTTTTTTTGATTCCTGTCTCTTGGAGGAATTTCTTAGTTGGTTCCAAACTTGGAGGGGTGAAGCATTAACCTTCTCAGAACCCAAACACAGCCATGCTTGATTTTTTTTTTTTAGTTTTTCTAGTGTGTCATGTTTTCCCTTTTCTCTGGGCCTTTGCAGATTCCACTCTTTCTACCCAGAACACTCCCTTCTGTGCTCTTTGTCTGATTTACTCATTATTTAGCCTTCTCTGGGACTTCCCTCCTATCCTTACTGAGACTAAGTTACAACACTTTCTTTTATGCTCCTTTATCTCTATACTTTCCCTATCATAACTTGTGTCATGTTGTAATTTAAATGGTTCAATCAACAAATGCATGGTTTAACTGTCTTCCCTGTAAGACTTCCTATTAGGGCAGGGAACATGTCTGACCTGTGTTTTACCTAGTACACTGTTGGCTTTAAGTAAGTATTTGTTGTTTGGATGAATGAACTGTAGCGAGGGTAGCTCATTTTATCATTATAATTTTTTTCTATGAGAAATCCTGGGACTTTAGTTGTGTTGATACTGCTTTGTTACTTAATTTCTATTTGACCTTGTATTTTTTCTTCTCCACACCACAAGTTCTCCTTTGAATAAAAATATTTGGCCAGGACTGTCTAAATTCTTGAAGATGTCTATTTGAAAGTAATCCCCCAGGACTTCCCTGGTGGTCCAGTGGGTAAGACTCCACGCTCCCAATGCAGGGGGCCCAGGTTCGATCCCTGGTCGGAGAACTAGTTCCCGCATGCATGTGGCAACTAAGGGTCCTCATGCTGCAACTAAGAAGTCTGCATGCCACAACTAAAGATCCCACATGCTGCAACTAAAGATCCCGCCTGCCGCAATGAAGATCCCACGTGCCGCAACTAAGACTTGGCACAGCCAATAAATAAATAAATAAATATTAAAAAAACTAATCCACCTTCCTTCCCACAAATTAGACATTGTATCATAAAATATAGATTTTTTTTGCTTTTAAATAACAGAGTTCTGTAGACAACCCTTGAAATCCCAGATCTCCCTTAGAGAAAAAAAATGATCAGATATATTAAGGGGCTTTTGTTTATGCTTTCATTTTGGGATGGGTCTCATTACCTCGCATTTGTGAAGGGCTCAACTTCCTTTCTTTGTGCTGTAATTGGCTTGGCAGTGGTCCTGGTAAATCTTTATCCCTGAGAAAAGAGATACTTATTGAAACCAGTAAATATTAGTTCCCTTCATCAGTTTCTGCTGACGGGAGTGACTGTAAGCATCAAAATACATCCAGAGTCACACCACCTAAGGGCCCTGTTACTGTCAATTGCCAATAGCTACAGGATGGACAGTGATGTTGGCCACAGAGGTCCACCTCTCCCCTATACTTGCCCATCAACCTTACCCCCTTAAAAAATCTGATTTCTCCTATGTTACAAAAGAGGAAACTGAGGCTCAGAGGGATTAAATAACTTTTCCTGAGTCACACAGCTAATAACTGGAAGCCCTGGGATTCAAATCCAGGTTTATTTGTTGCCAAAGTTGAAGATAATAAGCCTCACACTATTCCTATTGTTAGAAATATAAGTTGTTTCAAATTTTTAACTAGTTTAAATAATCTTATGGTGAATATACTTATAGTGAAATTTTGTATTCACATTTATTTTACAACTTTGCCAAATCGTATTTTTACCTGCATATGAGAGAGAGAGAGAGTGGTAGATCGATCTCTTTCTCTCTCTCTCCCTCTCTCTCTCTCTCTGTCTCGATGTCTCTATATCAACCATATCTATCTATCTCTCATCAAGAGAGAAAAGTTCTGGAAAGTTTGGAACCCTAGGTGACCTTTTATTTCCTCAGGAAAGTAAAATCTGGAAAAAGAGGAAAATATTAATACTTTGGGGATATTTTGTATATATCTGCAGCAATTTTTTAGTTTAGGAACATAAAAATGTATTATGCAAAACTGGGTTTACTTATAATATGGTAATTTAATAGTAAATTTATAATGACGTAATTTTATGGATTAATTTTATTTAAAATACATTTAGTTTTGATACTAGTAGAACTAAAAGTTTTAAGAAATGTCATCTCTTAGTTTTTGTGCTTTTACAAGGAGCAATTAAAAAAGTAAAACTATAAGAAATACTAAACATGGTAGTTAAATAAAAAAATTATAGTTTATGAATTTAGTATCCTCTACAGTGTCTACTAGATTCAGCCCATTTTTAAAGAGGACCTGGTAAAATAGGAGGTGAAATGCACCATTCTCAATTGTTCTGACACGGAATTTGATCTAATTGGTCTTATTTTTCTCAGCTTTTACTAACATTGATATCTTCTAGTGTTTGCTTTTCATTACCAACTTGATGCCTTTACTCAGATTGGTTATTTTATATTCGTTGTATTTTTAAATATAAACAGATTTCTTTTTCATGATATAAAAGATGCAGTGGATGGAGAAATATGAAGTTCTCAAGAAGCAAGAAGAAAGTAGAAGCCCAGGCAATGTAAGTTCTTTATTAGCTACGTTTAAAAAATCATACTCATGGCAGAATTTCAAATCTTATCTTGGATCAAACATGGGAAATAGTTTTTTTATTTTACAGTGTTTCAAAGGTTCAGAGAACTTTAGATTTGGAATGAACCCAGTCTAGCCTCTCATCTCATGTAGGAATTCCCTCTACATGTGGTATTATCTAGTCTTTGCTTGACTACTTTCAGTGACAAGGAAGTCACTACTTCAAAAGATAGTTCGTGATGAAGGGTAAGGGAACAATGAGATCAAGGGATTTGGCTGCTATAAGGTTGTCTTACCCACAACCTGATAAAAAAGTCCGTAATATATTCCTGTAGAATGGCATAGTCAAGGACACTAGGAGAAATACTCTCAAAGTGGCAAAGAAAATGGATAATTGTGAGAGAAGAGAGAGGCTTTTCTTCTTATGATCTGATAAAATTTACATCAGGCTTTCATTTTCAGTCATTAGTGGCTACTGTTTATTGGAATTTGTAGTTATCAGATTGAGAAAAAGCTATTGTTAATGTCACAGGCAAACCTCCCTTCCCAATTTTAGCTCAAGGTTAGTCATAGCTAATTTATCAGATTTCATTTTACTGGCCATTTTTGAGCTACATACTCTTTCTCTATATTCTGACTCTTAGGGGTTTATGATCCTCTAAGTTTATTCTCCTTTAAACTGGCACTTGAAATGTCTTAATGTGTAACTGACAACTCCTTTAGCCTTCTGACAACCTTCTTCATCTGGGGTATTCTGTCCCCTCACACAAAAATAGCCTCTCATTTGGGAGAATAGGAAGGAGAGCTCTTTGTTTCTCTAATCAAAAAGTATATATATATATCTTTCTTTTCATAAAAAAATCTTTATCTTCAATTCAGATGTTTTGTTTTATAATTAACTTTATCACACAATAGATATTTGAAGAACATTCTAACTTGTTTCATTATAGCCTTTATGAGTATTTAATATATTCATCACCTTAATAATTCTTTATCTTAATATATTGATCACCTTAATAAATTCATTACTTACCTCTTGCCATGGAAGTTGGGTACTTTTGTTGAAGGATTCAGTTTAAGTTTTGCTTTAATATCAGAAACTGCCATGTGGCCAGTAACTCTGTCTGGAATTCAGAAGATACAGTTAAGGATCAAATGACAGATTAATTTGTTTATATTCTTTTACAACTTTCCCAGCTCGAGACCTGGAGTTTGAAGTGCAGGGCCTCATGGAATGGAAATATGTGCAAATGCAAGTTAGAGGTATGTGCAAAGTTAGAAGGCCATGTGGGCGGGTCCCTTTACTATCCCAAGATCTCTAAGCGAAACTTCTTGCCATTGCTCCTCCTGCAAATAGTATCATTCTGATCCTATATAAAAATAAATGGTAAAGCATTCTGCAAATATGTAGAAAAAGTTATTTAAAGACAAAATTTATTTTTAAAAAGTGTTTTTCATCTCATAATTGACAGAGAATAAAATGTTATAGCATTTGCAAAATATTTACCTAATTGTTTATATCTTGGATAGCTGCCTGGTAGTAAGTAGATTTTCCCAGGGTTTCCTTCTGGGAGGTCCACCCCTGCCCTATCAGTTCTTATGAACCCACTGGTCTTTTTTAAAAATAAGAATAGGGGTGGGATATAATGCTGCTTTGCTACCTTAAATCTCCCTGAATGGACTATTAACCACTAAGGACTCCCTAGTCCTTCCTTTCTACTTCTGCATAGTTTAAGAATCAGAACCTATGGACCAGAAGCTGGGTTGGTAGGGCTTCTCCCTTTTATTGTTGGTCTTATCTCTCTAATTATCTTTTTTAATATAAATTTATTTATTTATATATATTTATTTATTTTTGGCTGCATTGGGTCTTCGTTGCTGCACGCGGGCTTTCGCTAGTTGCGGCGAGCGGGGGCTACTCTTTGTTGCGGTGCGCGGGCTTCTCATTGCGGTGGCTTCTCTTGTTGCGGAGCACAGGCTCTAAGCACATGGGCTTAAGCAGTTGTGGCGCACTGGCTCAGTAGTTATGGTGCGCGAGCTCAGTAGTTGTGGCTCGTGGGCTCTAGAGCGCAGGCTCAGTAGTTGTGGCGCATGGGCTCAGTAGTTATGGCACGTGGGCTCAGTAGTTATGGCACGTGGGCTCAGTAGTTGTGGCTCGCGGGCTCTAGAGCACAGGCTCAGTAGTTGTGGCACATGGGCTTAGTTGCTCTGCAGCATGTGGGATCTTCCCGGCCTAGGGCTCGAACCCGTGTCTCCTGCACTGGCAGGCGGGTTCTTAACCACTGTGCCACGAGGGAAGTCCTCTAATTATCTTTTTAATATATAGAGTGTATTAAGTAGTTCACTGAAAAGAAAACTGGGTTGCTGACTTAGGAACAGCAGACAATCATACACTATTAAACCATGAAGAAAAAGTCTCTGAATGTTTGGTTAGAGTTCAGTCAATTTTCCTAAGTCTTTACCTCAGACTCTGGAAAACTGTTGCTTCTAAACAACTCAATTACATGTGCTCAAAATCTGGAAACCTACCACAGAGCTGGGAACTCCGGAGAGGCTCAACAATGTAGGCAGTTGAAAGGTGCTGTGAAATCATCCTCATGGCTCAAAATAATCATTACTTTAAAAAAGTACCTTCAATCTCTCACTGAGATGATAGATTAAAAAAAAAAAGGACTCCTTGTAGATTCCTACAAAATCTGGATATTTACCTACTTCTAAGTGGTGCTACTTTACAACTTCTGGGCTTCAGTCAGATCAAGAATCCAATAAAGGGTTTGTTCCATCACACAACTGTGACCTCATTCACTTCTCAGGCTCAGGTCCAGGTAAGAATGACCCACAAGCTCCTTCCAGCTTTAGAGTAACTGTGATTTCAATGTGGTTCATTCGGCACCCTCAGGTTATGTGTGGGTATGAGTTACAGAATCAGAATATTTTGACACTGATTGGATTTCGGGGAAGGGGAAGTTTTAAAAAAAATTCTGTATTAATATATTTTCATGTTAAACATTGGTGAATTGAAAGTTGTTGAAGTAAAAAATTTTACCCAGTTCCCTTGGTTGAATGCTGATTAGGAACCATTTCATTGTTTACATCCAGAAAGAGGGAAAAATCAAACTCTCACAGGTTTTAGTCTATAGTGTTATCGAAAAGAGTGATTTTAAAAGAGCAATTAAGGAAAGTATTATAATTGTTTTAATCAGAAATTTTCAAGATCTGACAGGTCTCACAGTATTTAAATCATCTAAGCACAGAAGTTAGGAGTGTCTCTAGTCTTCATGATGGCTAAGCACAGATACCTCTGGCAGCAAAGGCTTAGCTTGAGCCCCCCAAGTTGTTTCAGGCTTCACTTGTTAGCTGCAATTCTAGAGATTTTCTATTCCTGCTCTGGGGTTTTTATTTATTATGTGCATAATTTGACTTTTCCCTAGTCTGTCCAAACTTGGTATATTACCTTTCATTCTGGCTAGGGATATAGAGGAAAGAAAGGGAAGGTTTAATTTACAAATTAAACAAATATTTAATTAGGGCCTACTATGTTAGGGGCTACCAAGACTTAAAATGAAGTTAATGACCACCATTCTACCTTCTGTTTCTATGAATTTGACTACTCTAGGAACCTCATATAAGTAGAATCATACAGTATTTGTGACTTGAATATTTCACTTAGCATAGTATCCTCAAGGTTCATCCATGTTGTATCATGTATCAGAATTTCCTTCCTTTTTAAGGATGAATAATATTGCATTATATGTACCACATTTTACTTATTTATCTGTTGATGGACACTTGGGTTGCTTCCACCTTTTGGCTATCATAAATAATGTTGCTGTGACACACTGGTGTACAAATATCTCTTCAAGACCCTGCTTTCAATCTTTTGAATATACACCAGAAGTGGAATTGCTGGATCACATGGTAATTCTATTTTTAATGTTTTGAAGAAATATTGTTTTCCATAGTGGCCACCATTTTACATTCCAACCAACAGTGCATAAGAGTTCTAATTTCTCCACATCCTTACCAATACTTGTTGTTTTCTGTTTGATAGTAGCCACCCTGATGGGTATGAGGTGATATATCATTGTGGTTTTGATTTGCGTTTTCCTAATGATTAGTGATTTTGAGTGTCTTTTTACAAGCTTGTTGGTTATTGTAATATCTACTGTAGAAACATGTCTGTTCAAGCCTTTTGCCCACTTTCTATCAGTTGTTGTTGTTGTTGTTATTGAGTTATGGGAGTTCTTTATATATTCTGGATATTAATCCCTTATTAGATATGTGATTTGCAAATGTTTTCTTTCTGTAAGTTGCCTTTTCACTCTGTTGATTGTGTTCTTTGTTGCCTATGCTTTTGGTGTCATTTCCAAGAAATCATTGCCAAACCCAATGTCATGAAGCTTTTCTCCTATGTTTTCTTCTAAGAGTTTTAGGTTTTGTGTGTAGGGAGAAGTAGAATTTTAACACGTAGCACGTAGCTCCTAGGGAAGAGTAGTCTAGAGTGAAAGAAGAGCAAAAGCACGTAGAGTAATCATGGGAGCCTGGGAGACAAGGACCTGTTCAAGACTTCATGAAGTGAGATAATGGGAGCAAAAAAGATTAGGTATTTGGGCTAGGGTTGGTTATTAGAACAGAGATTGCAAATTTGATCCCCATACAAGTTTTATTTGGCTTAAGTAACATTAAAATTTTTTTTGAATTTCATAAATGAAAACATGGGTAATTTAAAAGTTATCAGTTTATGACTTCTGAAAAGCCCAAAGATCAGAGAACACATGGCCCACATTCCTGCTTAGCAATAATTGGCAGGAGCAGAAAAACTGTCACCCCTTTAACTGGAACCTAAGGTTTCCTGATTGCCACAGTCCCCCTCATTTTTTCTAGTCTCTTATACCCAGCATGTCACTCACTTAATATGTTTTTTTTTAAAAATAAACTTATTTATTTATTTATTTATTGGCTGTGTTGGGTCTTCGTTGCTGCACACGGGCTCTCTCTAGTTGCAGTGAGCGGGCGCTACTCTTTGTTGTGGTGAGTGGGCTTCTCATTGTCGTGGCTTCTCTGTTGCGGAGCACGGGCTCTAGGTGTGCAGGCTTTGGTAGTTGTGGCACGTGGGCTCAGTACTTGTGGCTTGCGGGCTCTAGAGCTCAGGCTCAGTAGTTCTGGCGCATGGGCTTAGCTGCTCCGCGGCATGTGGGATCTTCCCCGGCCAGGGCTCAAACCCATGTCCCCTGCATTGGCAGGCAGATTCTCAACCACTGCACCACCAGGGAAGCCCTTAACATGGTTTCTGTGGATACATGTACATCTTGATTGTTAAGCTAAGGGAGTCTAGGCTTTATTAGCATTGGGGAATTCTGAAGATATTTAAGTAGGGATGTTGCATAAATATAGCTGTTTTCTATAGGAATTAATTCAACTATATCAATCTAAGAATTGCCTAGGCTCATATTCCCTTCTGATTTTATGAAGAATAAAAAGGAAGTGACTATTAGATGAGGGAGAACATCTAGTATTAGGCTTCTTCCTATGTAGTACTGTTCACCAAAGGAGAAAGGAGCTTTATGGGAAAAGGTTGTGTCTCAATGTGATTTATAATTTGTGGACTCTGAAAACCTAACATTTCAGGGTAATGTCTAATTCATCCTGTATGGTTAAAGATATATGAGCCTTAAGGAGAAGAGAATCTCACCAGTTACTTCAGTTACCAGACCAACGGGAACTGGATTTTTCAGGGGGAAAAAAAAGTAGCTACCTCCCTCTTAGAGATGCTGCCCCTGTAGGCGAATCAGGCTTTACAGGCAGATGCCCTTCACTTCTCTCCCTGGCTCTTTTGTTTTCACTAAGTGTGTAAGTACCTTGAGGTCAGAAGCTTAATATTCTATTTTCCCAACATTGGCTCTGGCCATTGAACATAGGTAGTCAATGAATGACTAGGGAAAGGCAAGATGTTCCTTCCTTTTGGGGCAGAGATTTTGTGCTTCACCATTTCTCCCTCCTCTTAGGCTTTCCTCAACCTCCATCACCCAGAAATCATCAGGGTATGGCAGCATGAAGGAACTGACTATTATTTCCCACTTCAAGTCTGGTAACCTGGGTAGACAAAATTCTCTGGGTTGGCCTAACCCTGATGAGCCCCAGTTCCTCTCTTGCTCCCTCCTGACTAGTTTAGATTAATGATGGAGATATTTGCAGAAATTAGAAGGCTTACTCCTGGGACTTCCCTGGTGGTCCAGTGGGTAAGACTCCATGCTCCCAGCGCAGGGGGCCTGGGTTCGATCCCTGGTCGGGGAATGAGATCCTGCATGCATGCTGCAACTAAGAGTCCGCATGCCACAACTAAGAGTCCACATGCTTCAATTAAGAAGTCCGCATGCCACAACGAAGATCCCATGTGCCGCAATAAGACCCGGTGCAGTCAAAAATAAATAAATAAATAATAAATAAATAAATTTTTAAAAAGAAGGCTTACTCTTCTTTACGCAATACCATTTAAGTTATTATGCATGCAAACCAACTAGTTATAAGTTTTAAATTTAGTGTACACCAACATGGATGGTTTTTGGAGCAGCAACTATGTAAATGTACAGCAAAAAACCCTTACTCCCATACCACCCAACCAAGTCAGGGAGAGCAAGGATGTGAGAGGGCTTACAAAATCACATATAGAAGCAATAAGAGGAAAAGATAGAGAAATATGTGGCAACCACTTGCTCATCCTTGTTGATTTTTTCTTGAGAGTCAATCCAGAATGTCAGAAAATTTTCCTAGCACCAACTTAACCGCAAGTTATAATAATAGATTGCTTAACCCATGTTCTGCAGATCACTAAATACTCGGATTTTTAATATCTCCTCTTTATATAATATTTGAATCCATATGGATTTCATTTAGTTTCTTCACTAGTTCAACAAATATAATAGCATTTAACCAGTCTCTTATTCATTCATCTGTTCATCTCAGGAAATGATAATTCCATCTTTCCAGGCCTATGCTCCATCCTTTGTTGAAGCCAAAACGCTTGGAATATGCTTCAATCCTCTTCTTTTGTGTTCTACATCTAATCCAATTCATCCATTTCATAAGTACATTTTTAGTGCCTATTATGTTCTCAGCCCTGGGATATCTATCAGGAAATGCTGTTGATTCCATCTTCAAAATATATAAGTAACTCAACCACTCTCACCACCTCCACCTCTACTTCCTGCTCTGGATTACTGCAAAGACCTCCAAACTGGTCTCCCTTCTTCTGCTCTTGCTGTATCCACCCCTGCCAAGTCTCTTCTACACAGGCACCAGGACAGTCCTTTAAAAACTTAAGTCAGATCATGTCCTATCTCTGTTCAAATCCTCATTTTCCTGTGTTACTCAGGAAAAAACCCCAATCTTTACAATAGCCTTCAGGGTTTATATGATCAGCTACTCCCCACACTTGCACCACCCCCTTCCCCCAAAAGGAACTTCTCATTGCACAGTCCTGGACTTGTACAGTGCATAGCTTATGTGGCTCAATGTGGTGGTCCCGTCCCCTACCTCTGTGACCTTATCTCTTCCTACATTGCCCTCGCTCACTCTGTTCAGCCACAATGGCCTCTTAACTCTTTCTCAAATATTACGAGCATGCTCTTGTATAAGGGCTTTTGCACTTGCTCTTCCCTCTGCGTGGAGTGCTCTTGCTCCAGACTTCTGCTCCCTGGTCTCCTTAGCTTTTTGCTTAAATGCCCTTTATCAGTGAGTCTTTTCTTGATTAACTTCCTCCACTTACAGTATCCCCTATACCCATTTTCTTTGCTTTATTTTCTCTGTAATCTCTGTCATACTATTATTTGTTTATTGTGTATATCTCTTCACTAGAAAGTAAGCTCCATGAGAGTAGTGAGCTTTGTCCCAAGCATGTACAATAATACTTGGCACACGGTAGACTATGATTGTTAAGTGAATGGATACACGCATCCCTTCATTGCTTCAGCAGACACCTACTAACTGCAGGTACAGAGAATAAAAAGACTTACAAGATGGCATGTCTGGGTAGGGGATTAAGAGGTACAAACTACTGTGTATAAAATAATTAAGGATACATTATACAGCACACGGAATATAGCCAATACTTTATAATAACTATAAATGGAGTATAATCTATAAAAAATTTGAATCACTGTGCTGTGCACTTGAAACTAATATAATATTGTAAATCAACTATACCTCAAAAAAAAAAAAAAAGATGGTATGCCTACCCTAAAGTAGCTGACAGGGAAGTGGGACAAGTTCACCCAAATTCAGGTTTCTATAATCTGTGAGTGAATAGTGGTGACAGAAATCATCAAAATTAATAGGGTAGAATACATAAGGAACTAAACTATCCTGGGGAGTAGGTATGTATTATAATTTAGCTACATCAGTACTCATCTATTCGGAACCAAATGGGATGAAGGGCTGAATTCACTTAATTTACTGGTGGGCATATCCTAGGTAGTTTAGAATTGGTGGACTGGTATGATACTTATCTGTAGGGCTGATGGTCCCAGGACATAAGCTGGGTTCCACAGCTTGGTGCACTGGATAGATGGAAGGTGCTTTGGGGTTAGGACTTAAGTTTGGGGCCAGCCTGTTGTTTATTATTTCCACTCACAGAGCTTGACAAGCAAACGGGCATGGATTCTGAGTCCTTGTGCTTTTCTTTTCTTTTTTTTTAGCAGATATGTTTTTGGGTCAGTCCTGCAATTAAAAAAAATTAAAATCTAATTCACATAACATAAAATTTACACTTTTGAAAGTGTACAATTCAGTGGTTTTTAGTATCTTTACAAAGTTGTATAACCATTACCACTATCTAATTCCAGAACAGTCCCATCACCCAAAAACAAACCCTGTACCCATTAGCTGCTACTCCCCATTCTCCCTTCCCACAGTGGCTGTCTCCTGGCAACCACTAATCTATCTTTTGACTGTATGACTTTGCCTATTCTGGACATTTAATAAAAGTAGAATTATGCAATTTGTAGCCTTTTGTGTCTGGCTTCTTTCTCTTAGCATGATGTCTTCAAAGTGCATCTATGTTGTGGCATGTATCAGTACTTCATTCCTTTTTATAGCTGAATAATATTCCATTGTATGGGTATACCATATTTTGTTTATCCATCCATCATTTGATGGACATTTGGATTGTCTTTGCTTTTTGACTATTATGAATCATGCTGCTATGAACATTTTTGTATAAGTTCTTATGTGGACATATGTTTTCATTTCTCTTTGGTATATCCCTAGGAGTGGAATTGCTTGGTCATATGGTAACTATGTTTCACATTTTGGGGACTACCAAACTCTTTCCCACAGCAGCTGCACCATTTTATATTCCCACCAGCAGTGCATGAGAACTCCGATTTCTCCATATCCTTATCAACATTTGTTACTGTCTTTTTCAAATTATAATCATCCTAGTGGGTGTGAAGTGATATCTCATGGTTTTGATTTTCATTTCTCTAATGATTAATGGTGTTGAACATCTTTTTATGTGCTTACTAGTCATTTTTATATCTTCTTTTGAGAAATTTCTATTTAGATCTTTTGCCCATTATTAAAATTGGGTTACTTGTCTTTTTCTTGTTGAGTTAACAAGCTTTCTTTATATGTTTTAGATACTAGACCCTTAACAGATATATCATTTACAAATATTTTCTCCTATGCTGTGGGTTGTTTTTTCACTTTCTTGACAGTGAAGACCTTTCAGCCACAAAAGTTAGTCCTAGAATTTTAAAGCTGAAAGAGAACCGATAGATCATCCATCTAATTCACTTTTTTCATTTTATTGATAAGGACACTAAAGCCCAATGAGTTGAATTAATTTCTTTAGTGGCAGAGTTAGGAACAACTGCTTTGTATAACTGCACTGTAAATTGCACCAAATAGGTTACAATGTAGGGATGAAAACAATTCATCACAGTTGAAACCATTGGAAAACAATATGAAATACCTAATAATCACATGTGATGCAGCATGATGTGTACTATAAAGGCAAAAGGAACTCAGAAAAACAATCAGAGAGATAATGGTGTTCAAACACATGTCAACAAGTAGATAGAGGGTAGTAACTGATAAAACAATTAGGGAAAATAACTATGGGATTAAGAAATATAAGTCAAAGTATTAAACCCCATCATTACAATGCCTTCACATCAGGCTTCACTCACCTTTAGTATCATCTGTGATTTTCATCAACTTCTGTAGAAGCACCATTCCTTTTGATTAAAGACAAGATTCAGAGTCAAAATTATATAAATTTCTTAAGTTATGAAAAGTAGAATAGGAGGACGTAATTTTATATTAATTTTTCCTTAGATGAGTGGGAAACTGAAGAAAATGTTAGTTATATCTGATATACATCTTAATTAAAATTGCTTCTTTTCGTGCCTTACTGTCTCAAACTCCAAAAAACATTTTTTTGAAAAGCATTATAGAGTCAGCATTGAAGATTGAAGTCAAGAGTATTCATTTATCATCTTTTAGGATGTGAGGAAGTGAAGTAACTTTGGAAACCTGTTGACTCAATAGCAGGATGCTCTGCTACCCATTTCATTTTCATTAGTGCGTTGGTTATGAACTGTTGACTAATTACATACCTTTTAATGATACAGGTATTTCTTTCTAGTGGATTCTCCTGTGAAATGTGTGGGTACAATATATGTCATAATATTAACTGTAGAATCTCCTACCCTCAGTCCACTCCATCCCACAGCCAGAAAAACAACAGCCAAACAAATACCTTAAAAGTACTAATTCAACTCTTTTCTCAAAACATGGGGTAGTTTGGTTTTCTAAATGTGAGGAGATTAACTCTCAGAAAAAAAATTTCTCAGTTACCGAGGTTTGGTTTAGTTTGGTTAGATAAAGCCAATAATGTACTGTTTTAATACCAGGAAAGGTCAGTGGCAGGTTATGGAAACCTGGAAAATTCTGTGGTAACTTTAGGCTGTCAAGGTGGTACAGGGCAACATATCATGCAGAAAGCAGTACACATAAAGTATATATATTTTCTTTATGGGAGGGGAGATAGTAATATTAATATAAAACACATAATATGTAGAATTAAGAAAAACTGATCAAACTCCTTTTATTTCTTCTCCCTCCTTCCTCCCCTACCCCATTCTCTCTCTCATTCTCTCATTCTTTTCTTCTTTATTGCTTGGCTCTTCTCCCTGCCTAGACATTAGTTTGCTAAAGGCATCCTATGCCATTTTTGGATATTGTATGGGGCACCAGTCTGCCCAACTCTGGTTGGGAATGTGACTTGGAAGATATCTGTTCCTGACAAGAAGCAGAATTTATTTTTATACAGTATTTTTTTTTCTAAATATGTAGTAGAGTTTCTCTATATTCCTAATGAGTGTGATTTTTAAAATTCTCAGATAGAACCCCACAACCCAAGCACAACTGAAGGTCAGAGTGGAATTTTGAATGTTCACCATCAAATGACATAAATATTAGCAGGTCTTGAAGTTGTTCATATAAATGTGTCATTTTCATGTTTGTGCCTAGGTAACTGAAATCTACCTTTATTCCTTAGAAAAACAGAAATGGTGAAATAGGAATTGGGGAAAAAGATTTTTGTGTGAAAAATGTTACTGTCTAAAAAGTGACTGTCTAGTCATCTGAAATTTGAGTGTGAAAACTTAAATCACAGTAGTACATGTTTGAATGCACACAAAAGTCAATATAGTATTCAGAAATAAAATCTGTTCCCTTAATACCTATATCTACACAGAAAATTTAGTAAGTGGAAATTGAGTATTATTTGGTGAGTTTGTGGAATAGACACTACTATTTGTAATTTCTAAAATTATAAAATATACTTTTAAATGTCTAAATTTTCTTTAATGCACTGTAGATTTCACAGAATAAAATATATTTTGGTGTCAGCAAGTGGAACGGGGCTTTTACAGTGACGAAAGCAAGAGGGTGAGCAGGGTGGGCATGTGAAATGTGTATGTTTGATAGAGACTAGAAGGAAAAGAAACAAACAAAAAAGCAACACCACTAGGAAAACCAGGGAAGCAGGAGTGAAAGAAAAATAATCTATTAATAGAGACATGGAAAAGTTAAGAAAAATAGGGAAAAAGAAGAAATGGAAGAGGAGAAAGAAGAGTGATGGAAAGGTAAGCAGGCAAGACTGTGAAGTTGTGCTTTCTCAGCTTTGTAAATGGTTTTTTAACAATTGATTCTGATTTGGGTGACTCACTTAGGACTCACATAACTGTTTCTTCTGAGTGGCCCGGATTGGGAGGGTTATCTCAAGAATGACCTCAATACAGCTGCTTGGGTTAGTGAATGTTTAATTATGTGAAAGCAGGAAACTAGAACCTCTAATAGTCAGTCAATCAATAAGCATTTATTGAGCATATACTATGTATTCAAAAACTAAGCCTTGCTGAAAAGCAGGAACTTTGCTTGTCTCTTTTTCATCTTTGAACTTTCTTTTTTTACACTGCTTGAGTACTCAGTAAACGCTTATTAATGAACTCAGATCTTATACATGACCACGGAGGATTACTTCCAGTATCCCTAAATTCAGCAGCATGGTTTTAAATGCTGGGGTTAAAGCCTACCAAAGAGACATTTCTGAAAGTTTTCTGGCACCGGCAACAGAAGCGGCAGTAGATGAGATAGAATGGACCTATTCAACGAGATCTTTTTCCTTTTACAAATTATAAAATAAAACAGCACTCACTTGGAAAGGTTAAGTGTGGGTACCCAGAATTTAAATTTATTTTCTCTTACCAAGATTCATTTTGTAGATACTTGCACAAAGTACCTTAAGTTATTTTTAAATTCTTGTTTTTGAAACACAATCAGGCTTTCAGAGACACATCAATTTTTTTTTTTTATCATACTCACTGAAAAACACTGGTGCAGAGAGCAAATTAAAATTACTTAAGAATGAAGTACAGACTGAGGTTGTGTGTGTGCTGAGGGAAAGAGGGCAGAAGACAAGTTTTACTTGCCTCTACTGATCAATTTCACATTATAATTTTCAAACCTTCCATTCATTCTTTTCTATGTAAGTACAGAACATAGTATTCTGGCCCTGGGAAAATTATTTTAGACATAAATGTGATAAGAGGCCTGCAAACAAAAAGTACTGAGATTATGTATTAAATTTTAGAAGCATCCAAAAAAGAAATTTTAGGTCATTAGACATACTTATCAACAGGTAAGATTTTAATATTAATAAGAAAATGGGAAAGTACATTGCAAGTGGGACTTTAAAGCTAAATGCACAAAAATTGTGTATGCATAAGGAAAAAAATTGGGGGTGATGAAATTACAGATTATCACTGGTGATAGAAGTAAGGATTATTCACATTTTTTTCGTTCTTTCATTTTGTGAATATAGAAATTTTCTGTAATGAATATGTATTACTTTTATAACCAAGAAAACACATATAAAATATGTTTTTAAAAAGAATTTTAAAATAAAATATAAAAATAAGTGCATAGCATCAGATTATCAATTTTACATTATATAAAAAATTTCTACTCACGTTTAAACTTCTTCAGGCCCTCCATTATTGAATGCACTTTAACCTTCCCATGTTCTATAAAACATTTTGAATCAGATACAGAAGAAGTCATATAGAAACTCATAAAAGCAGATAAAAGTTATGAAATTATTCAAATAACATGGCAGGCTGGAACTTCTTCCATGAGTTAGAAGAACTAGAGATAATATACTGGTTTGCTTTGGAATTGGATTAATTTTTCTCTCAGGTGAGTATGATGGAAAAAAGTATAAATCAATGACAGAACCATCTCAACTTCTTCAATGCAGTTTTTCTCTTCTGTGTTTCAAGGTATTACACTTCAGAGGTGGTACATGGGAAAGGGATATTACACAAAGCACCAGGGCTCGAGTCTGGCAGCATCTTTTCCAAACTCAGATAGATGACATTTTAAAAAGAGATATGAAGAGACTTTGTTGGTAAATGCTCAGAGTTGGAATAGGGAGAGAAGGACTTGCTGTTTTTTTGTTCTGACAGGTTTTTCTTGAGAATCAACCCATTTGAGATGGCATGTTTGTCACCACTGTGTATAGAGTATGCTTCTCTGACTGGAATGATCTTCTCACACTTGTTCAACTTCGGGTCTTCTCCAGGAAACCCCAGTCTTGACTGAACGCTCCTTTAGCGCCTTCTGCATACATTTATCACATTATATCGAAATTATTTTATGTGCCTATCTCTTCTGTTGAACCATAAGCTCTTTGAGGACAAGGGCTGTGACTCATTCACCTTGGTACTTTGCACAGAGCCTAGCACATGGGATCCCTTCCTTTAACGACTTAACAATCGTTGGGAGATAGTATAAGTTTGACCTAAGGAAGAGCACTAAAGGGGATCAGTCTGAGTACTGGAGAACACTGATGGGGAGGTGGAGGCGAACAGGACCAGAAAAAATAGGAAGAGAGTGGTTGATACCTGAGAAGTTAATGTGAATGCATGAGAAACCCAGAGATTTAAATACTGTATCTAGGACAGAATAGCACTTGCAGGAGAAAAGACTAAAGAGTAGCCTAGAAGAAGAGCAGCTGTGAGACAAGTGGGACTGAATGTTTCTTCCATGATGCCACCCAGTAAGAGAAGGGACAGAAAGGAACCCTGGGTGGCACCTTCAAGAATTCTGATAAAGAAGTAATTTTTTGGGTCTATAAAATGTCACACACTCTTGTTTCAAGACTAACAGCATACATCTCTTTCTCCCTTCCTCTCTCCAAAACTCTGAATATATTTCTAATGTTTCCTCCTCAGCAATGAAATGGGAGGCTGGAACTTGAAGAACAGAAACAAAAATGAAAATTCCCCTAAAGTAGGAATAGTGGCAGAATCTATGAGAATAAGGACATCTATTATTTAATTTTAATCAGTTTCAGTAAAATAAGCTACCAACCCAGCCTTGAGTTGAGAAATGACGGAATTAGGCAGCGTCCAGGGGAGTAACAGAATAAAAAAAGACAACAGCATAGTAGAGGAATGCAAAGCAGAGAATTCAAAGTAGAAAGTCAGAACCATTGGTGAGTAGGAGAAATATATGTCTCCCCTAACCTACCCAAGAGTCCCTAGATATTGGAGAGTTGCTGGGTTTCGTCTATACATGATAGTATGACAAATCAGTTCAGTGTTGGGAAATTTGTTTGCTATGTGGAAAAAAAATCCAAGTGGGATCCCTGTCTTACCATATGCAGAGGTGGTATACAGATGAATTAAAGACCTAAATGTGAAAGGTAAAATTATATAGTTAGTAGAAGTAGTAAAGAACAAGAAAATGAAGCGTTGGCAAATCTGGTGTTCATTACTGGGGCAGTGAATAGGTAAATTATGGTCATTGTATTGAAGGGATATTATGCAGCAGCCAGAATTAGATTGATTTATAGAAACACGGGTAAGTCTAAAAAATATAGTGTTGATTCACATCCACTAGGATGGCTAGAATTAAAAAGTCAGATAGTAACAAGTGTTGATGTGGGAGTGGAGGAATCAGAACCTTTATACATTGCTGGTGGGAATGCAAAATGATGCAGCCCCTTCGGAAAACAGTCTGGCAGTTCCTCAAATGGTTAAATGTAGAGTTATGACCCAGCAATCTCACTCCTAGGTATATACCCAAGAGAAATGAAATATGTCCACATGAAAAGTTGCACACAAATGTTTATAGCAGCATTATTCATAACAGCCAAAAGGTGGAAACAATCCTAATATCCATCAACTGATGAGTGGATAAATGAAATGAGATATATCCATACAATAGAATATTATTTGGCCATTAAAAGGAATGAAGTACTGATACATGCTACAACATGGACGAATTTTGAAAACATGTTAAGTGAAAGAAGCCAGTCACAAAAGACCACATATTTTATGATTCCATCTATATGAAATGTCCAGAAAAGGCAAATCTATAGACATAGAATGTAGATTAATGATTGCTTAGGGGTGGGAGGATAGGGAGTGAAAGCTAAAGTGTACAGTGCTTCTTTTTCAGGTGATGAAGATGTTTGAGAATGACTGTGGTGATAATTGCACATATCTGTGAATATTAAAAACCATTGAATTGTACACTTTTAGTGAATGAGTTATCTGGTATGTGAACTATATCTCAATAAAGCTATTAAAAATAATGTTGAGTGAAAAGAAATAGGGGTTTTATAGCACAATACCATTTAAGTAAATTAAATACCACACACACTGAATTTTTAAAGGGACATGTGTATATCTAAATAAACATGAGGAAGGTAGGTTGGAAGGACAAATATTAGATATAATAGAGAATGGACTTACGATGGGGGAAAGGAAATAGGAGTGGAAATAGGAGGTAAAGAGGAAAAATACAGTAAGTCCTCTAAATATGAACCTTCAAGTTGCGAACGTGCGTTCGCATGCCCAATCACATAAGTTAGTTTACGTGTCTGGTGTACATTGTCATGTGTGTGCATCCTCTACAAGTGGTTGTGCTTTTGTGTACTTTACTGTACAGTAGTGTATAGAGTACAGTAGTATAGTATCTTTATTACAAGCCTAGGACGTCTGGAAGCAAGTGTAAAAGCAGTGGTGATGTGACTGGTACTGTACTGTACTTTTCAAGGTACTGTACTGTAAGAATAAAAATGTTTTCTTTAGTTTTTGTGTTTGTTTTTTATGTATTATTTGTGTGAAAAGTATTATAAACCTATTACAGTACAGTACTATATAGCCGATTGTGTTAGTTGGGTACCTAGGCTAACTTTATTGGACTTATGAACAAATTGGACTTACAAATGTGCTCTTGGAATGGAACTTGTTCGTATGTAGGGGACTTACTGTAATAAAATAAAACACAAAGGGTCCTTGCATGGACCAATGGTGATAGTGTGCCATACTGATGAGTTTGATTAACTCAACTGTGTGCATCTGATATTTAAGAAAAAGTTCACCCTTCCCCTGAAGAAGTTTAACGTGCTGGTGAGATATGAAGGGAGAAGTATCTAGCAGGCAGCTAGAAACACAGTAGTGACAACAAATAATCCAGAGAGCAAAGGTTCTCAAACATTTTGGTCTCAGGACCTCTTTATATTCTTAAAAAATTTTGAGGACCTCCAAGAGTTGCAACTATGGATAATTACCCTATTAGATAATAAAACTGAGGAATAAAAAAATAATAATTCATTTTAAAATAGTAATAATAAATCCAGTATATGGTAACATACTTTTTAATGAAAAACATGTATCAATTGAAAATGAAAAATATAAATAAATTTCCCAAAAAGTTTAGTGGGAAAGGTAGTGCTATTGACTGAATATTTGTGTCCCCCCATCCCCCCAATAAAATCCTATTCCCAATGTGATGGTATTAGGAGGTGGGCCTTTGGGAGGTACTAGGATTAGATGAGATCTTGAGGATGGAGCCCTCGTAAGTGGGATTAGCGCCTTATGAGTCAGAAGAGAGCTTGCTGCCTGCTGCTCTCTGCCATGTGATGATATGAGAAGTTGGCAATCTGCAACCCAGAAGAGGACTTTCACCAGAACTCAACCATGCTAGCACCCTGATCTCTGACTTCTAGTCTCCAGAACTGTGAGAAATAAATTTCTGTCATTTACAAGCCACCCAGTTTACAGTATTTTTGTAATAATAGCCCAAGCTACGACAGCATTGTTTTACATTTTTTTAAAATTTTATTTATTTATTTTTGGTTGTGTTGGGTCTTCGTTTCTGTGTGAGGGCTTTCTCTAGTTGCGGCAAGCGGGCGCCACTCCTCATCGCGGTGCGTGGGCCTCTCACTATCGCGGCCTCTCTTGTTGCGGAGCACAGGCTCCAGACACACAGGCTCAGTAGTTGTGGCTCACGGGCCCAGCTGCTCCGTGGCATGTGGGATCTTCCCAGACCAAGGCTCGAACCCATGTCCCCTGCATTGGTAGGCAGACTCTCAACCACTGCGCCACCAGGGAAGCTCTGTTTTACATTTTTGTAAATCTCTTTAATGTTTGGCTTAACAGAAGACAGCTGGGATTCTCAGTCTGTTTCTGCATTTGATTTACTGTGATATGGTCACAGAGTTATGTAGTTGGAAAAGAAATATTTTAATAGCTTTTTCAGATATATCATGGGTGGGGGGTATGTCATGTAGCTTATGAAAAATGCTACTGTACACTTGTGAGTGAATGAAGGTGATAAAGGCAAATAATGTCTTTGTGTTAAATGTCTTTGTGTTAAAATAGTGTTATTTTAAAAATAGTTTTGCAAATATTTTCAACGGACAAGGGATTAATCTCCAAAATATACAAACAGCTCATGCAGCTCAATATCAAAAAAACAAAGAACCCAATCAAAAATGGGTGGAAGACCTAAATAGACATTTCTCCAAAGAAGACATACAGTTGGCCAAGAAGCACATGAAAAGATGCTCAACATCACTAATTACTAGAGAAATGCAAATCGAAACTACAATGAGGTATCACCTCACGTTGGTCAGAATTGCCATCATCAAAAAATCTACAAACAATAAATGTTGGAGAGGGTGTGGAGAAAAGGGAACCCTCTTGCATTGTTGGTGGGAATGTAAATTGATACAGCCACTATGGAGAACAGTAGGGAGGTTCCTTAAAAAACTAAAAATAGAATTACCAAATGACCCAGCAATCCCACTACTGGGAGTATATCCTGAGAAAACCATAATTCAAAAAGACACATGCACCCCAATGTTCATTGCAGCATTCTTTACAATAGCCAGGTCATGGAAGCAACATAAATGCCCATTGACAGATGAATGGATAAAGAAGATGTGGTACATATACACAATGGAATATTACTTAGCCATGAAAAGGAACGAATTGGGTTATTTGTAGAGATGTGGATGGACCTAGAGACTGTCATACAGAGTGAAGTAAGCCAGAAAGAGAAAAACAAATATCATATATTGACTCATATATGTGGAACCTAGAAAAATAGTACAGATGAACCTGCTTGCAAGGTAGAAATAGAGACATAGACATACAGAACAAATGCATGGACACCAAGGGGGGGAAAGGAGGGGTGGGATAAATTGGGAGATTGGGATTGACATATATACACCAATATGTATAAAATACATAACTAATGAGGACCTGCTGTATAGCTCAGGGAACTCTACTCAGTGCTCTTGGTGACCTAAATGGGAAAGAAATCCAAAAAAGAGGGGATATATGTGTACATACAGCTGATTCACTTCGCTCTACAGTAGAAACTAATGCAACATTGTAAAACAACTATACCCCAGTAAAAAAAATAGTTTTGATCTCACAGACCTCCTGCAAGAGAGGGGTGTTCCTGGACCATGATTTGAGAACTGCTACCCTAGAGAGTTGATAGCTCAAGCAGTGATCAGGAAGTAATATGATTAAGGGAGGGAAGGAATTAAAACTGAGAAGACTGAGAAGTAAACCCTGGATTGTTTCTACATTAGGAAATTAGAATAAGTGGAGCTGGCAAAGGAAATTATTGGTGATTTCTGATTCTGAGAGCTATTTCAGTAGAGTTGGGGAGTACGTGAGTGGGAAAGCCAATTGCAAGGATTCAAAGAGAGAATGTAAAGTGAGGAAGCTGAAGCAGCACCTAAAGACCAATTAAAAAGTGGGCTGAAAGAAATGAGGGATGAATGATCATAATTATAAGACAGAAGAACCAAGTCAATGTTAGTTTTTAAAAGGAATGGGGGAGTATATGCTACTTTATAGGCAGAGTAGAGAGAAATAGGTGAAATTGAATGTGTTGAATTATGAAATAACTTTTATACAAATATTGAATCATTATGTTGTACACCTGAAACTAATACAATATATCAATTATCCCTCAATAAAAAATATTTTTTGAAGAAGTGGGAGATGATCAGGTCAAGAGGAATGGATTTGGAAGGGTGAAAAGAACCTCTTCAACTGAAGAGAGGAGAGGGACATAGTATATCTTCCTGAATAAGAAGAAATGATTAACTGGAGAAAACAGAAAATGGAGATGTTTGCAATGAATAGGTTCAAATTTATTAAAACCATGATTTGAGAACATAATGGTTGTGTTTTATTTCCTACTTTCTGTTGGGTTTAGCAGAGAAAGTCAAGTATGTATTCCCTTCTTCATCCCTTAGTATAGTTCCTGGACATATTCAGTGATCAGTAAATATTTGTTGTTTGAATAAATCAATATACAATCTTTTCTTTCAAGGCCAGAGCTGTACAGAAGCGTTCTAGAAACATCATTATAATAAGAAATGCTAATCCCCAAATGCTCCTAGATCATCTTTTTTTGTATCAGAACAACAAAGAGAGTAATAGAAATAAAAAGACAAGTCTAAAGTAGTTACATAACACAAGAGCCAGCAGATAAGTCATGTAACTGGACTCAATAAGCGATAATAAAAATCTCAGTAAGCAAACAAATCAATCAATCAATCCCTAACTCCTTCTGCTTCCCCTGTGTGTCTCTCCCTAATACTCATTTTTATTTGCTAATTTTAATTACTCTAATATTTTTCCTTCTTATTTTGGGGATGGAATCATGCCCTCAGGCACATAATATATTGGTTGTACTTGTGACTTAAGAAATGAAAGGCCAGGCACAATCTTAATATATCACTTCTTCATCTTTTAGGTCTTAGATAGGCAAAGTGTGGACCTTGGACCAGCAGCATTGCCACCATCTGGAAACTTGTTAGAAATGCAGAATTTCTTAGGCTGTACTCCAGACCTGAATCATAATCTGCATTTTAACAAGATGCCCAGGTGATTCATACGCACATTCAAGTTTGAGAAGCATTGTTCTAGGTGACACAAAAAAGATAAGGATCATTTCTGAGAAGCTTATATACAAGATAACAAAGGTAACTTCTAGGAAGACAACAGAATTAAAAAAAAAACTCACCATTGAATGTCAAATGAGGCATTAGTTTCTTCATTTCTTCTGTGAGCTCAACCCCCTCATTTGCTAGAAAGTTGTCTAAGTCCTGGATATCAATCACCTTTCCTTAGAAAAGGTGAGAAATAAATTGCAGAAATATTATATAACTGTCTACAAAGGATGAAAAAGACTGTGCTTATGTATAACATTACCCATGTATACACAGAATTAACAGGAGGATCAGAAAAAAATCCTCTGTTTCAAATTCTGGTTCAGAAAAGCAGAAAATGGCTACAAAAAAAATAATTCACTGGTGGGTTATTGCAACCCATAGAAAATTAAGCTACATATAGGTATTTGGCTTTATTTTTTTCTCTTCCTCCTACCCCACTGGAAAATTCAGTTTTTTCTATAGACCAGTTTTTGAAATTTTATTTTTATTTATTTAAAAAAAATGTTTGCCTAGTTTGCTTCTCTGAGCACTATGCATTCCAAGAATTTCATTCATCTCAACACAGTCAGAAGTAATTTTTCCTCATTCATTGTAAAAATAATATAACAACATTTAAGATTATTATAAAGTGGGAAAAATATAATTCTACCACCCTACCACAAAAACCATTTTTAGGTTTTCATATTCCAGCTTTCCATTATGAAAGCTGTACTTTCATAACGTAGAAGTCTAATATACATACAATTTTGTATTCTGCTTTTCCAACCTAATATAATTACTTCATAAACTTGTTTCCAAGTTGCTACATAATTTTTACAGTTAACATTTCAACAGATGATATCCCATAAGCCTGACTTACCATGATTTATGTGGTATTCCCATACTCTTAGATATTTAGGCTGTTTCAAATTTCCCTGAAGGTCTTTAGGAAGAGATTTTTTTCTTTTATTCAATTAAATTATTTCCAGAGGATAAATTTCTAGGATTGGGGTTAATGGGGAAAATGAATAGTTCTGTGGCTCTTGAGATCTGTAACTATGTTGAAGAATTCTTTTGGGGAAAACGTCAGAGAATATTATGGGTATTGATATATAAGTACAGATTAATTACTGTTTACCCAATTTCAGTAGCATCCACAACAATGGAACATATATGAAAGAATTTAAACATTTATAAGGGGATATATTTTTCTCCACCAATTGCAAAATATTAAGACGCTATTTATAACATCTTTTCATCATAGCTTGCAACTCACCCTTGATATAACTGATAGCATCCATCAAATCATTCAGACCAACTGTATTATCACCTGTAAGGAAAGGGAAATAAACCTCAGAATCAGATAAGCAAATATTACTGAGACGCACAAAATTTAGGACGCATAAAGTTCTGAAATTATGAAGACCATAGAATTCATTAATTTTTTTCTAATTTTTCTTAGAATTTTATGATCTTATCCTTAGAGATAACAGTATTATCTTAGAAACAAAGCTTTCAATCTGTAATGAATCATTCCTGTATCTTCCTTTTTTCTTTGCTTTTATAGGCTACTAGAATAAGATTAAATTAAGAAGTGATTGGTTACAGGTAAGTGTAGGGAGACAGGACAAATAAACCTGACCCTGAGTATTTTTATTTAGTAATTAATCAGCAAATACTTAGGAGTACCTTCTATGTGCCCAGCACTTTGCTAGGCTTTGGGGATACAAAAGTAAATATGCTGGCAGAGTTCTTGCTATTAAGGGGTGTACAATCTGGTAGAGGGAAACAGACAACGAGCATGTAAACAAATGAGCAAAAAGGTACTGTTGTTTTGAGGTATTGTTAAGATGCTATCAAAGATGAAATAGGGCAATATAATAAAGAGTAATAGTGGGTGGGATTTCTTCAGACAGGGAGCTGAGGGAAGGCCTCTCTGAAGTGGCTCTATTTGGGTTGAGGTCTGAATGATGACGAGAGCCATGTAAAGAACTGAGAGAAGAACATTCCAAGTAGAAAAATAGCATGTGTGATAGGCCTAAAATGGGAATGAATTTGACGTGACTGAGAGATAGAGAAAAGGCCAGTGTGAAAGGGGCCAAATTATGCAGGGCCTTGTAGGCCACGATGATAAAGTTTGGATATTATTCTGGTTGCAGTGGAATGTCACTGGAGGTCTTGAAGAAAGGAGTAATTTGACTTGATTTCAGCTTTCAAAAGATCACTCTGGCTGGTGATCTCATCTATGCAGGATGGGGAAATTGGAGGAATGAGGACTAGATAGTAGACTGTTTCAGTGGCCCAGGAAAGAGATGATGGTGGCTAGGGCTATGGGTACAGCAGTGGAGATAGTGATAATGGATGGATTCGGGACCTATTTTTCAAGGAGAGCCTAGATTTGAATGTGGGATATGAGGGAAAGAAGAAATGAAATCTAGTCTCTTCTCCCCACCCTCCCCCTCAAAACCCCCAACAGGGTAGAGGGGATGCCATTACTGAGATGGGGAGGGCTTGAGACATTTTAGAGAATTAAATCAATAATTCCATTAAATTTGTGATGCCTTTTGGACATTCAAGTGGAGATACCAAATAACTAGTTCAATATACCATTCTTGACTTAGGGAGGTTGCCCTGGAGATACAAATTTGCTTTTACCAACTCAAAGACAGAACCTGGCCCAATGAAACTGGATGCAATCTCATAAAAAGAGGATGTAGATTTAAGAAAAAAGACAGCTAAGGGTCTAGCCCTGGGGTGCTTCATTATTCAGAGATCTTGATGGGAGGAAGAGTCAGAAAAGGAAACTGAGAAGAAGCTGTGAGGGAAAAAAGAAGAAAATCAGATGGCTATGGAGCTTCAAAAGTCTGAAGAAAAATATGTTTCAATACACAACATTGTAAAGCAGCTATACGCCAATAAAAATTTATAAAAAAGTTTCAATAAAGAGGGGATAGTCACTATGTCAAATGCTGCTGAGATATCAAGTAAAATAAGAACAGAGAATTGATCATGAAGTTTGGCAAGAGATAGACCACTGATGATTGAGAGCTGGTTCAGTTCCATGGCAGGGAAGCAAGCACTGAAGAGTGAATGGGAGGTTAGGAAGTAGAGACAATGAGTAATGACAACTTTTTGAGAGGTTCTTCTGTGAAGAGGAACTGATCGAGTAGTAGCTGGCAGGGGACAAGGGGAATAGAAGACATATAGCTGCCTGTCAATGGAATATATACAGAGATACAGAAGAAAGGGAGAAATCGAAGTTGCAGGAGAGAAAGAGGAAAATTAAGAGGAAAGAGAAAGAGTTAAATCTTTGAAAAGGCAAGTGGAAATGAGATTCAGGGCACAAGTGGAAGGGCTGGCCCACAATGGGAGCAGAGATTCCTTTATGACAAGATGAGAGGCAGGGTATATGGGCATAAGTATTGGTAGGTTCATAGAAATTAAGGAGGAAAATGAGGTTAGTCTTATCTAATTGCATCTTTTTTCTTTCTATGAAATCTGATATGAGGAAGTGTTGGAAATTTGAAGAGAGAAGGTGTGAAATTGTCTCTGAGAGTGAGAAAGTGAATTTATTTGGAAAAGGTAGTAGGCACTTTGGCCGCATTAAGGGCTGCCCAGAGAAAACCATAATTCAGAAAGACACAGGCACCCCAATGTTCATTGCAGCACTATTTACAATAGCCAGGTCATGGAAGCAACCTAAATGCCCATCGACAGACGAATGGATAAAGAAGTTGTGGTACATATATACAATGGAATATTACTCAGCCATAAAAAGGAACGAAATTGAGTCATTTGTTGAGACGTGGATGGATCTAGAGACTGTCATACAGAGTGAAGTAAGTCAGAAAGAGAAAAACAAATATTGTAATATTAACGCATGTATGTGGAACCTAGAAAAATGGTACAAATGAACCGGTTTGCAGGGCAGAAGTTGAGACACAGATGTAGAGAACAAACGTATGGACACCAAGGGGGGAAAACCACAGTGGGGAGGGGATGGTGGTGTGCTGAACTGGGCGATTGGGATTGACATGTATACACTTATGTGTATAAAACTGAAGACTAATAAGAACCTGCTGTATAAAAAAATAAAGTAAAATTCAAAAATTAAAAAAACAAATAAATAAAAATAAAAAGAAGTGTTGGCAAGGATTAAAGAAATTATGCATTGCTAGTGGGAATGTAAAATAGTGTAGCTACACTGGAAAACACTTGGTCAGTTCCTCAAAAAGTTAAACATAAAGTTGCCATATGATCCAGCAATCCATTCCTAGATATATACCCAAGAAAAATGAAAATATATGTCCACACAAAAACTTGTACTCAAAAAACTATTCATAACAGCAAATAGTCATAACAGCATTGTTCATAACAGCTAAAAAATGGAAATAACTCAAATGTCTATGAACTGATAAATGTCTAAACAAAATGTGGCATATCCATATAATAGAATAATATTCCATCACAGAAAAGGAATGAAGTACTGATTCATGCTATAATACAGATGAACCTTGAAAATAATATGCTAAATCAAAGAAGTCAGGCACAAAAGGCCACATATTGTATGATTCCATTATATAAAATGTTCAAAAAAGGCAAATCCACACAAGCAGAAAGTAGATTAGTGGGTGTCACTGGCTGGGAAGAGGTGGGAATGGGGAATAACTGCTAAAGGGTATGGGGTTTCATTTTGAGGTGATTAGAATGTCCTGGAGTTAGAGTGGTGATGTCTGGACAGCTTGTGAATATACTAAAAACCACTGAATTGTACACTTTAAAAGAATAAATTTTATGGTATGTGAACTATATCTCAATGAAATATGTACATTGATAAAAAGTGTCATAGATTATAAAGGCATTCCAATTTAAAAATATTAAATGTGGAAAAAAAGACATTTATTTCACCAAAGCATTTAGAGATACGTCATTGATAGGAATATCTGCATCTATGAAGAGTCGGGGGTTAGGAAAAGATGCTGGTGTTGAAATGGTCTCCCTAGTTTCAAGGAGGATAAGAGGAACCTCAGTGACAGAGGCCAAGCAATAGTATTCAAATAGCAGGGGCAAAATGATGTGCTTATACAACAGAGATAGTATGGTAATAAGAATGATACAGGGATTAATACTGTAGGATTTAGGGGAACGGATTTCTTGAAGTTAAGACTTCCATAAATGAAATAGATGCGCAGTCCAGTTGGGTATACCTGAAAACTCGAGGCCTGACTTGAAATGGTACAACAAAAAGCAGTGGTCTCTCATCCAGTTTTCAGATCTGATATAATTCACATTAAGAACCACTTGAATGAAGGAAAACTTAACTCCTCTTGAGGAAGGACTCTGTAGTAATAGCAAAGACATTTACTATGAATCTTCTTAAACCCTGTCTTATTTTGTTCCCTTTGTTATAACTTTTCCCCATTTTCCTCACTTATTTTTTATATTCTTGTATTATTTATATTTCATAAGCTGCTTGAAATCCTTTTTGAAACTATAGAGACTAAAAATTAAAAACTTAACATTCATATAGTGATTTTTAAATGTCATTTCATTATTTTTATTTTACACTTACTTTTCTTTGAACTAGAAGTATTCACTTACCTATAGACTCTTTGAAATGTGGACTTTAAAAAATTTCCTTTAAGAAATCTTTTAAATCTACCGCATTATCTGGAAGGTCAAAATCAAGCATACTGGCATTAAAAACCTGATTCTGAATTGGCACATGAAATAAAGGCTCTGATTTACAATGGTTAGCTAAAATTCCATTCTAGCTCATTTTCTGTCTCAAAAGATTGAAACTATTTCAATAGAACTTTTCATACTTTTAGGAACCACAACATTGAACAGTTAATGATATTAATAGCTAACATTTTTTGAGTTCTTACTTAAAAGTAAGAACTTATATAACTTTTGAGTTCCTTACGTATATTAGGCATCCTTTATGGTGCTTTACACGTATTAATTCTGCAATCTTCACAATAATTCTATGACAAAGGTACCCTTAATATGCCTATTTTTAAAAGATAAAAGCAAAGAGAAATTAAATGACCTGCCCAGATCACAAAGCTAAGAAGTGCTAGCAGTTATATTTGAACTGAGGCACTCTAAGGCCAGAAGTGACAAGGTTAACTATTAGGATACACACACACAAACACACACACACACACACACACACACACACACACACACGAAGTAAGATGCAATAATATAATCGCTGCAGAAAATCTAGGGCTATAACTACATTAAGGAGACTTCAATTTATAACAAAATGTCAGACTGGGTAGCACAGAAATCACCCCACTACAAATCACCAGCGATGTCGTGTGAAAGACAGTATTCTATGAATCCATGACCAAGTCATATGAAAAGGAAATAATAAAATGTTAAGTGGGCACTGAGATCCAGAATGGAAACCAGTGAATACTAGGCCTACAGCTATCTTGGGAATACATATCAGACCCAGAAATGGCTAGGTGCTTGATTTAAAGACTCATGCAGAATCATAAAAGAGGACTTGGATCCATGCTAAATGGAGAGTTTGGATTTAGATACCAAATAAACCTGGGATGCTTAAAGGATTTCAATCCAGTGAAAAGGAGATTAAAACATCACATTCACTGGCCCAGGTAAACAACAGGGAGACTTAAATCTTCATAATTAAGAGAGGCAGTAGGAAAAACGTCTCCTGGGACAAACCGAAAGCCCAGCCTGCATCTCATGTGGGTTTGGAATCTAAATTTATACCACGCTCATGACATGAGGAAACAGCAGGTCGAAATGTAAAAACTGATCCAGGTCAATACTAATATGGAGTATCTGGAAGAAGCAATAACCAAACTGTGCTGGGGAGGCATTCTCAATCCTAGGACTCAAGGGATTCCCATAGAAAAAATAAACTGGATAAGATGAGCCCAAAACAAAAGGTCACCTAAAATGAATGAAACTCAGCAGCTTCTAGAAGTATTCCCACATGATTCGACTTCTTAAGAGTGAGTATGTATAGGAAAGGAGATCAAATACATATTATATGAAGTCAAAGACGGAAAACAAAGGTAAATTTGCGCCTGCTGGGAAACAATGACCAAAACTAAATAACTGTTCTTTTAAAAATGTAGTGAGCCTTTGGGTATTACCTTTGGTTAAAAAACAAAATGGGACAAGTACTATAAATGGACAAATGAAGGTAGATCTCCTCTGAAGAAAGATTACATAACAAAATGAAGCTGCTGGTGCCATGTCTTTGTTTTATTTCATAATACATGGTATTTTCCCACCCATGCTTATAACTAATGGAGGATAATTATCTAAATCAGCATATATAGTATCTAAATAAGCATATAGTATCAATAGATGGGAACAGTTAGATATGGTCAACAGATATTTAAATTAGTAGACTATTTTGGCTCTTATTTGTATCAATCTAAGTCTCTACTACAACTCCCTTTAGTGTCTTAACCTTATGTATATACTCTAAGACTGATTCCCATTAATAGAAAAAAATGAAAAAATCTCAAGCCAAAAGAAAAATGCTCACTGCTGGTGTCACAACATTTAACAGCTTCACTGAAGTCCTCCTCAGTTAAATTAACATTCAGACTTTTCAGGGCACACTGCAAGTTAGGTATACCAATCTTGCCATTATCAACATGTGACAAGATGTGAGCAGCTTCTTTAATCTCTACAAAGATAAGCATATACAAGATATTATATTTTTAATGCAAAATAAATTTCCTGAAGTCCACACTATAGGTAAACTCTCAAATTATTTATTTTAACCAAAATCTCTGCAGGAAAAATACTAATATTTTCTATTTATAACGGATAACCCATTTATTTCAAGTAGCATTTGAAACCAAAAAATTTAATGGCAAAGAGAATACGGTGGGTTATCTGAATCCATTCACCCATTAATTACTGAATAAGCTGTAAGCCTTTCTTATAATAGTTATGTCCTCTACATGTAGGTCTAAAGATTTCTATCAACTGATAAGGCAAACAAAGGCTAAAATTTGAGATTTGAAGTTTTTTTTTTTAAACTTAACAATTATATTTATTTTTTATTTATTTTAAAGATTTGAAGTTCTTGATCCCCAGGGCCACTGTTAGTCCATCTCATGCTCTTGTGTGAATTAGAAAAAGGGCCCCTCCCACTATGTTTCAATTACAAAAAGGCACACCCGCCTCTGGGCAGCTGCAATCTATCAAAGCTTGGAGGACACAGTGAAATATGGACTACATTTCAGCCTCCACTTGTACCCTCTCAACCAGGCACCCTTGCGCAAGGCACAACACATACAACCAAATGGGGCAGTACTGTTGATAACAGACCAATTCAAAATATAAGACATAATAATAATTGGGTGCTTTAATTTTTCATCAATATCATTTCCCACTCCATTTCTCCCTCAACCCCAAAATGAATTTGTTGTATATGTTTCCATAGTCTGAAAAGTGTCACATTACACCAGCAAATCTAAACCTCGTAGAGGTCACTTGGAAAGAATACCATAATATCATCTTAGATCTATATTCATTCTACTAACATTAACTTTAGTACTATTAGCTATTAAGACCAGCAATGAAAATTTCAGCCTTCTTACCAAAGAGTTTTCTGTAAATTCCTTGAAGACAGGGACTGAATCTGTCATGTCTTGTAAACAAAATTATAATATATTATACAGTTGGTACTATTAGAAAAATATGCACAAGATAATATGCAAGCACTGAGAAGGTGTACCTAACCTAGATTTAATGAGTGATGAACTCTGGGAAGTCTTATGGGGTGGGAGGTAATATCGGAGCTGAGTTTGGGGGAAAAATGTGAGATTGTCTAACAGGACATATGAACAAAGGAAAAATCACATGCAAAGACATGGAACTGAAAGCAAATACAGCCAATTTAAATTATAATAATTAGTATGGCTACAGAATATATGCAAATGTAGAACTGATGAGAGATGATGTTAAAGAGATAAGAGATTTATTCATTCATTCATTTCATAAATATTTACAATTGTATGAGTTAATAACATAAAGATTTGGAATGATGCCTAGCACAGTAAATATTATATAAGTATTAACTATTAGTATTAGCTATTACTAAGAGCCTGCTGAAACCCAGGATTGTGCTAGGATCTGGAGAAACAACAGTGAGCAAAGTGGAGACATGTTCCTTGGCCTAATGGGCAAGGGGAAGAAAGAGACATTAATCAAATAATCAAAAACATGAATGCATATTTATAAACGAAATAAGTGTTATGAAAGGGACATGGTTTAATGAGAGCACATAACAAAGGAAGCTAACCTAAACTAGCAGATAATGATAGGCTTCCCTGAGGAACCTGACATTCATCTGAAAGATGAGTAACATTAACTAGACAAAGAGGGTCAGGGAAAAATATTCCAGGGGATATAATATGCAAAGGCTTTGTGGTGGGAGGAAAAGAGAGCATCTAAGGAACTGAAAGAACACCAGTGTAGCTGAAGTACAGAAAGCAAGGATAATGGTCCAAAATTATGCTAGAAGGTAGGGTGTGCAGCATTTTTATCTTTACCCTAACAACAATGGGAAATGTTTAAAGAGTTATAAATAGGGGGAGATAACATGATCAGATTACTGTTTAGGAAAAAAATATCACTCTGGCTGGAGTGGACAGAATGGACTAGCAACCCGTTGGCATTTGGCAATCATCCTAAAAAATAACTCTTTTATAGGAAATGTTTTCTCATATATATATAAAGTTCTCACCATCTGCCTTTGGTAATTTCAGATTTGAAGACAAAGTCTCTTTCCTAAAACCTGCAAATTTAGAGAGAGAGAGATTACATAATAAGGCATGATATACTGATCTTACCCAGTTTGAAAGGAAACCAATGAACAGATTAAATACTTCACCTCTAAGTAACATTTATCATTGATGACCATTTCCTTCTCACAAAATCTTTCCCTGGCTTCCAGAATATTATTATCTATTCATGTTCCCCTTACTTCTTAGACTCCTTCATGGATTTGTCATCGTCCACCAGCTCCTTAAATGTGGCAGGGTTTGGATGCTTCCTTATTCCCTAAGAAGGCAGATTAATCCCCAGGCCCATATATTCAATAAAATGTTTAATTATTAGTCTGAATTGTCCTTCTCAGTCTCTGCTTGCCTACCTGTCTATTATCCATCTAATCCTGGAGCTTTTCCTAAGAACAATTTGCAATTATACACTCCTACATACTTCCTACAGAAATACAAATTGGTACAGAGATCTATTTGGGGGAAAAGTGATAGAAATAAAATCTGCCCATTTGCAGAGATGGACAATACTGCAGCTAAAGATTAGTTCAGAATAACTCGCAATTAGTCCAGGTACTACACCTTGAAACAAAGGGAGGTTAGAATAAAGGTAAATTATATTTACCTTAATTTTTAAAATTTGTTCTAAGCAGGATGAACAAATAGCTAACCTATTAAGAAGTACTTTCAAAACAGTAGGTTTGGGCAATTTTTTAAGATAACTCTAAGATAAAACTTAGAGTTTTGAGAAATGCATTGAGAAATGCATGGTTTCTCAAACTCAGCACAATTAACATCTGGGGCCAGATAATTATTTGGGGGTGGGAGTACTATCCTGTAAATTGTAGGATGTCTAGCAGCATACCTTGCCTCTACTCACTAAATGCCAGTGGTCCTCCCCCATCAGTTTTGACAATCAAAACTGTCTTCGGACATTGCCAATTGTTCCCCAGGAGGCAAATCTGATTTTACTTTTTAGCTGAAGCTAAATTTAGTTAGGAAAATGGCTTTCTAAATATGGGTAAAATTCATCTGTAGACATCCCAGATGAGAGTATAAATGGATCAGGTAAATTCTTTGTCAATACAGCAAACAGCAGATCAATACTTATATAAAGTGTTACAGAGACAAACACTTTAATTTAATTATTCAACAATAACTTGCACTTCTCAAAGGACCTTTCGCTTAAAAAAAAATAAAGCTAGAAAACTCTTAAGACCTTTCTAAAACTCATAAAAGGAAAAGGGTTAACTCTGGAATAAAATTACCATGAAAGGAAACATTTCAAAGCCATGCAAAAACATATGTAAATAGTTTGAGACCAATCTTATAATCCAGTCCAGGATATCATCTAGGCATTTGATATTGTAATAACTAAATCTCTGTGGATATACCATATAGGGTATATCCCTTAAATCTAGTCTATAGTAAACAGTGTTCCAATAAGTTTTGGTGTTATTTAAGAATTTATTAAGAGAATTAGTATTTGGTAAAATAGTTTGAAACTCTTGGATAAAATTTTAGCAGAAATTTTTATTATAAGCTGCTGGTTATCTGCTCAACCAACTCACCTTCAACAAATGAATTATCTGGTATTTCTTGAAGACTATCATCAGTGAAATAAATTTTATCAGTGTTTCCAAGTATATCTGAATATTTGTCCTTATCAGACTGATTACTTTCTTTCATGCAGTCCAATGTACTGATGGTCTCATTCAATGCTACAAACACAGAAAATATACATACATGTAATCCAGGCCATGGATCTAAATTTGGGGAAATAAAAATAAAACTGATGGACTCGGGACTTCCCTGATGGCGCAGTGGTTAAGAATCTGCCTGCCAATGCAGGGGATATGGGTTCGATTCCTGGGCCAGGAAGATCCCACATGCCACAGAGTAACTAAGCCCATGCACCATAACTACTCAGGCCCGCACGCCTACAGCCTGCACTCTGCAACAAGAGAAGTCACCGCAATGAGAAGCCTGCACACCACAACGAAGAGTAGCCCCCGCTTGCTGCAACTAGAGAAAGCCTGCACGCAGCAACGAAGACCCAATGCAGCCAAAGATAAAAATAAATAAATAAATTTATAAAAAAACAAAAAACAAAAAACAACTGATGGACTCTTCTAGATTTGCACTGTCCCAAACGGCACCCACTAGCCATGTGTGGCCATTTAAATAAGTAGAGCAGTCCATTCTCCACTCCTACAGCTTTCTATAGCCCCTTATCTTTGTTCTTAAAATTATTTTGTTACAAGTCTCTGTTTTTTGTTTGTTTTTGGTTCTTGGTTTTTGGTGGGCTATTCCTCTATGAACAAAAGTATACCAAAGTTTCTCTAGTTATTCTTTTATGAGCTCACCATTTCAGTAGAAAATACCCTTCATTCTTCTTAACTGCTCTCAAGTCCCAATCTTTCCTTTTCCACTTTCCTTCCCTACACCCTTGTTCCTCTCAGCTAACTTCACTCAATTTAGAGAGTCATCATAGTCTATCATGTTTAGCACAATAACATCAAACATTTGAACTAGAAAATACATGACTGACCTCCCTTAATTTTTAAAAGAAAACTTCACATTTCTAAACTAGATTTCTAAAGAAGCATCTCTCAAGATTCATTAAAATAAAGTGATAATAAATTACTTTAATATTAGCTAATTTATGTAAAAGTATAATTTTATAGATTATTTTGTTCTATGATATAGTAATTAGTCATTGGTAAGAAGTTTCAAAAACATATCATGAGAGGAAGAGTTGATGGGAAATTTGAGTCTAGAGAAAAGATGGCTTAATGGGAAAGAAATAAAACCTAAGAATTCTCACATCTCTGGAGGGCTACTGACAGAAGAAAGAGTCCAAATGTTAAATATGGTTAAGGAACAGAATTATAAAGATTTCTACCAAATATGTGGAATAGTTGCCTAGTTCTGTAGCTGTCCAGAGACAAACAGTGGAATGAGTGTACAATGCCATTAGCCTATCCTCAAAACCCACTGATTTGATTCTTAAATTAATATATAAAAATTAAAGGGCTTCCCTGGTGGCGCAGTGGTTGAGAATCTGCCTGCCAATGCAGGGGACACGGGTTCGAGCCCTGGTCTGGGAAGATCCCACATGCCACGGAGCAACTGGGCCCGTGAGCCACAGCTACTGAGCCTGCGCGTCTGGAGCCTGTGCTCTGCAACAAGAGAGGCCGCGACAGTGAGAGGCCCGCGCACCGCGATGAAGAGTGGCCCCCACTTGCCACAACTGGAGAAAGCCCTCGCACAGAAATGAAGACCCAACACAGCTAAAATAAATAAATAAATAAATTTATAAAAAAAAAAAAAAAAAAAAAAAAAAAAAAATTAAGGAAACTCCATATCTAATGAACTAGGGAACTATTAAATCTCCATACTACAGAACTCATTCTCTGACCATGATAAAATACTGATAAAACTAGAAATAATCAACAAGGATAGGGCAATAATGAAATTCAAATTGCCTTGAAATTTAAAGTTTTCTTTTAAACAACTCTTATATCAAGGAGAAAATCAAAACACAACTGGAAATGTTTAGAAAATAACAAGATACTTTTGTAGTTCATAAGTGTGATGATTCGGTGTTCATGCAGTCGTGTGATATGCGCCTCCCTGAAACCTTGTTATGACACCAGCATATTACCCATCTGATGTAAAAAGAAAAAAATAACAACAATAACAAACCAGACTGTTATATAAACCAAAGTTTTACTACAATGAAAATTGATAGTCTTAAACATATTTATTTCTCAGCAAGAAAAAAATTAAATTAATAACTTAAACAAGAAGTTAGAAAAAATAGAAAATGGGCATAAGGGAACAATAGAAAGGACTTCATAAAGATAAAAACAGAAATTAATTTTTTAACTATAAAGAGAAACACTAAAGATAACTCTAAGAGTTAGTGCTTTAAAAGAGAGATAAATAAGACATTTGCTACATATGGCTCTGGTGACCAGAGGGTAGGGCATTGCTTTGATGCACAGGTCATCTCCTACAAAAGGCCACTCTTCTCCAAGGTCAAGAAACATAATCAACCTAACAAATACACAGAAATAAAAACAGAAAATTAGGCAAAATGAGGTAACAGAAGAATATGTTCCAAACAAAGGAAAAAGATAAAACCACAGAAGAAGGACAAAGTGAAGCACAGATGGGCAATCTACCTGAAAAAGAATTCAAGGTAATGATCATAAAGATGTTCAAAGAACTCAGGAGAAGACTGGATGAACAGAGTGAGAAGTTAGAAGTTTTTAACAGAGTTAGAAAATATACAGAATAACCAAACAGAGTTAAAGAACACAATAAATGAAATGAAAAATACACTAGAAGGAATCAACAGTAGATTTGATGATACAGAGGAACAGATCAGCAAGCTGGAAGACAGTGTAGTAGAAATCACTGAAACAAAACAGAAAAAAGAAAAAAGAATAAAAGAAAATGGGGACAGTTTAAGAGACCTCTGAGACAACATCAAGTGTACTAACATTGCCATAGGGGTCCCAGAAGGAGACGAGAGAGAGAAAGGGGCAGAGAGCATATTGGAAGACATAATAGCTGAAAACTTCCCTAACCTGGGAAAGTAAACAAACATCCAGATACAGGAAATACAGAGTCCCAAACAGTACCAACCCAGAGAGGATCACACCAAGACACATTGCAATTAAAATGGCAAATTAAAGATAAAGAGAGACTATTAAAAGCAGGAATGGAAAAACAACAATTTACGCACAAAGGAACTCACATAAAGCAATCAGCTGACTTTTCAGCAGAAACTCTGCAGGTCAGAAGAGAATGGCCTTATTTAAAGCGATAAAATGGAAAAACCTACAACCAAGAATACTGTACCTGGCAAAGTTTTCATTCATATTTGACAGAAAGTTCAGAAGTTTTACAGACAAGCAAAAATTAAAAGTGTTCAGCACCACCAAACCAGCTTTACAGGAAAAGTTAAAGGGACTTCTCTAAGCAAAAAAGAAAAGGCCACAACTAGATAATGAAAATTATGAAAGGAAAAAGTTCATTGGTAAAGGCAAGTATACAGTAAAGGTAGTAAATCAACCACCTACAAAGTTAGTAGGAAGGTTAAATGACAAAAGTAGCAAAATCATCTATACCCACAATAAGTAGTTAAGGGATACGCAAAATGAAAAGATGTAAAATATGATGCCAAAAACTGTTGAGGGGGTTGCAGGGTTGTTAAAATGCATTTGAACTTAAGAGATTGGCAACTTAAAATAATCACATATATTGATATATATATAGAGAGGGAGAGATTGCTATATATAAATCTCATGGTAACCACAAACCAAAAATCTATAATAGATACACACACACACAAAGAAATCAAAATAAAACAATAAAGATAGTCATCAAATCACAAGAGAGCAAAAGAAGAAGAAAGGAACAAAAAAACCCTACCAAAACAGCTTCAAAACAATTAACAAAATGGCAATAAGTACTTACCTATCAATAATTACTTTACAATAATGTAAATGGACTAAATGCTCCAGTCAAAAGCCATAGAGTGGCTGAATGGAAACAAAAACAAGACCCATATATATGCTGTCTACAAGAGACTCACTTCAGATATAAAGACACACACAGAATGAAGGTGAGGGGATGAAAAAAGATATTCCATGCAAATGGAAATAAAAAGAAAGCCAGGGTAGCAATATTTATCAGACAAAATACACTTTAAAACAAAGATTAAAACAAGAGACAAAGAAGGACATTACATAATGATCAAGAGATCAAGCCAAGAAGATATAACAAATATATATATATACATACATATATATGTGTGTATATATATATACACACACACACACACACACACACACACACACACACACACACACACACACACTAGAAACATCTAAATACATAAAGCAAATATTGACAGACATAATGGGAGAGATTGACAGTAACAATAATACTAGGGGACTTTAACACCTACTTACATCAATGAACAGATCATCCAGACATAAAATCAATAAGGAACTAATGGCCTTAAATGACACATTAGACCAGTTGGACTTAATAGATACCTATAGGGCATTCATCTAAAAGCAGCAGAATACAAATTCTTTTCAGGTGCACATGGCACGCTCTCTAGGATAGATAACACACTAGGCCACAAAACAAGTCTTGACAAATTTAAGAGGACAGAAATTATATGAAGCACCTTTTCTGACTACAATGGTATAAAACCAGAAATCAATTACAGAAGAAAAATTGAAAAAATCCAAACATATGGAGACTAAACAACATCCTACTAAAAAACTAATGGGTCAGTGAAGAAATCAAAGAGGAAGCCAGAAAATACCTAGAGATAAATGAATGAAAACACAATAATCCAAAATCTATGGGACTCAGCAAAAGCCATTGTAAGATGAAAGTCTATAGTGATACAAGCCTACATCTGGAAACATGAAAAATCTCAAATATACAACCTAACCTTACATCTAAAGGAACTAGAAAAGAAGAACAAACAAAACCAAAAAATAGTAGAAGGAAAGAAATCATAAAGATCAGAGCAGAAATAAATGAAATGAATATTTAAAAAAAACAATTAAAAACATCAATAAACAAAGAGCTGGTTCTTTGAAAAGATAAACAAAATTGATAGATTTTTAGCCAAACTTATCAAGAAAAAAAAAAGAGAGAGGGCCCAAATCAATAAAATCAGAAATGAAAAAGAAGTTACAACTGATACCACAGAAATACAAAGGATCATGAATTTACTATGAACAATTATATGGACAATCTGGAAGAAATGTATACATTTCTAGCAATCTATAATCTTCCCAGACTGAATGAGGAAGAAATGGAAAATATGAACAGACTGATTACCAGTAACAAATTGAATCAGTAATTTCAAAAACTCCCAACAAACAAAAGTCCAGGACGAGAAGGCTTCACATGTGAATTCTATCAAACATTTAGGGAAGAGTTAACACCTAACACTACTCCAAAAAATTGAAGAGGAAGGAACTCTACTAAACTCATTCTACACAGCCACCATCACCCTGATAACAAAACCAGACAAAGACAGATTCAATGCGATTCCTATCAAAATACCAATGGTATTTTTCACAGAACTAGAACAAATAATTCTAAAATTTGTATGGAAATGCAAAAGACCCCCAAATATCTGAAACAATCTTGAGAAAGAAGAATAAAACTGGAAGTATCACACTTCCTGATTTCAAACTATACTACAAAGCTGTAGTAATCAAAGTAGTATGGTACTGGCACAAAAACAGACACGTAGCTCAATGGAACAGAACAGAGAGTCCAGAAATGAATCCACACTTATATGGGCAATTAACCTATGACAAAAGAGGGAGAATATACAGTGGGGAAAAGACAGCCTCTTCAATAAATGGTGTTGGGAAAACTGGAAAGCTACATGCAAAAGAATCAAACTGGACTCCTCTCTCACACCATGCAAAAAAAAAATTCAAAATGAATTAAATATATAAATGTAAGACCTGAAACCATAAAACCTCTAGAATAAAACATAGGCAGGATGTTCTTTGACATCAGTTTTTGTAATATTTTTTTCGACATGTCTCCTTAGGCAAGGGAAACGAAAGCAAAAATAAACAAATGGGACTAAATCAAACTAAAAAGTTTGCACAGTGAAGGAAACTATCAACAAAACGAAAAGGCCACCTACTAAATGGGAGATGATATTTGCAAATAATATATCTGATAAGGGGGTGAGTATCCAAAATACACAAAGAATTCATACGACTCAACATCAAAAAAATAAGCAAACATATTAAAGAACGGGCAGAGTATCTGAATACATATTTTTCCATGAAAGACATACAGATGGCCAACAGGCACATGACAATATGCTCAACATCACTAATCATCAGGGAAATGCAAATCAAAGCCACAATGAGATATCACCTCACACCTGTCAGAACGGCTATCATCAAAAAGACAACAAATAGCAAGTTTGGGGAAGGATGTGGAGAAAAGGGAAATCCTGTGCACTGTTGGTGGTAATGTAATTTGGTGCAGCCACTATGGAAAACAGTACGGAGGTTTCTCAAAAAACTAAAAATAGAACTATCATATGACCCAGCAATTCCACTCCTGAGCATATATCCAAAGAAAACAAAAACACTAATTAGAAAAGATATATGCATCCCAGTGTTCACTGCAGCACTATTTACAATATTCAAGATATGGAAGCAACCTAAGTGCTCTTAAATAGATGAATGGATAAAGTAGATGTGGTGTACATGTACATGGAATATTACTCAGCTATAAAAAAAAATAATAAAATCTTGCAACTTGCTGCAACATGGATGGACGTAGAGGGTATTATGCTAAATGAACTAAGTCATACAGAGACATACAAAACTGTATGATTTTACTTATGTGTGGAATCTAAAAAAAAAAAAGAAATGAACAAAAATAACGAAACAGAAACAGATTTTTAGATACAGAGAACAACCAAGTGTTTGCCGGTGGGGAGAAGGAGGAAATAGGTGAGGGAGATTAAGAGGTACCAACTTCCAGTTATCAAAGAAATGAGTCATGGGTATAAAATGTACAGTGTTTGGAACATAGTCAATAACTATGTAGTATCTTTGTATGGTGACATATGGTAGTTAGACTCATCCGGATGATAAGTTTGAAATGTTTAGAAATATCAAATCACTATGTTGTGTAACAGGAACTAACATTGTGTTGTAGGTCAATTATACTTTAAAAACAAACAAACTCATAGAAAAAGATATCAGATTTGTGGTTACCAGAGGTAGAGGGTGGAGGAGGAGGAATTGGATGAAGGTGGTTAAAAGGTACAAACTTCCAGCTGTAAGATAAATAAGTACTAGGGATGTGATGTGCATCATGATAAATATAATTAACACTACTGTATGTTATATATGAAAGTTGTTAAGAGAATAAATCCTAAGAGTTCTCATCACAAGGAAAAATTTTTTTCTATTTCTTTAATTTTGTGTCTATATGAGATGATGGATGTTCACTAAACTTACTGTGATCATCACTTAATGATGTATGTAAATTAAATCACTATGCTATACACCTTAAACTTATACAGTGCTGTATGTCAATTATATGTCTATAAAACTGGAGGAAAACAAGAATGAGGTAGCTTATATAATAAAACACGGAACAATATCTAAGATACACTGTTACTTTTTAAAGCAAGTTATGGGATATTATGGACATAGTAATCTAATTTTTAAATAATAATTTGGAATATACAAATGTTCACTGATGTAAAGGAAAAAAGCCTAAAAGAATATTTACCAAATATTAACAGGGGTTTTCCAGAGGGTATCATTACTAGAGGCTATACTTTGTATTTCGTACATTTCTGGTCATTAAAATTTTTGTAACATTTTAAATATTGCTATTAGTATATAATACAATTTTCTTATTTTGACTACAGGAAAAGATAACAACCTTATTTTTTCCCAACTTTCCCATCACAAATGCACAATTCTTATATGAAAAAAAATAGTCAAATTTACCATAATTGGAAGTGCTCAAATATAGATGAAACAAACTTCTGTCACAGATACTACAAAGACGATTAAGCACCCAGTATAGTGTTTGACTAAATGAATGAGTCCTGAGCTGTTGCTTTTTAACAGTTTTACCATAAAGATCTTATCAATAAAATTGGAAAATTTCTGGGTGTCTCTCAAAGCCTTCATACAGTCTTTAACATTCACCATATTGTCTTCTGGAAGGAAAAGAGAGAGGGGTCACAAACAAGAATTTGTGCACAAGATAATATTAAAAATACAGTATCAAAATCAGCATACAACTTTTATATATTCTTAAAAACTTTATTTACAAGATACTTTGTATTCATTTTCATCCAGTATGCCTTGCAATAGCCCTACAAGATTGTAGATACACTAGTTCTGGTTCTGCCTGCAAAAAAACTAAAATACCAAGAAACTTTTAAAGTCCAATAACTTCACTCTGCCCAAAGTGACAAAGCTAGGATTTCTATTCACAGGTCCTGAATTCCCAAACTATTCTTCAGTCACTAAATCAAGATATAACTGAGGAGAGAGGATTCCAACATGCCCACTCCCCACAAAATTTCAACCTGCTTGTTAAACTTATTCTCGTAACTGCAAAAGAGGAAAACTCCATTTCAAAGATAATGTTCAAAGTAACAAGCAAATACCTATAGATATTTGCTCAACAAAGGAATTGCATTTACTTGAACAAAGACCTTGCGCACTTTCTTTATAAGTACTCCTACCAAAACAAAATGAGACAGAAAACCTGATAGAAATATTTAAATGCTTACCAGAAACAAAATCTGATTGAAGGATTTTCTCTACCTCTTCTTTAGGTGACTTAATCCCAATATCTCTTAGAAAGCCTTCCAAGTCCTTCCCAGGTATCATGTCACCTTCAGGCAAATCAACAGCTAAGACGATCTCCCGTAACTCTAGAAATAGATAGAAGTTATTTAGTAATTGATCTAACCTCTGATTTTAAGAGCAGTAGCCATCACTAAAGGCTTTTGTCAGTGGCAGCCATATTCCTGAATCGAGGAATAAGAAATCTCAGCGAGTAATCCAGCCCTCAGGAAATTCTATGTCCAGCAGTACAATATGCAAAGAGTTCTTGGTCTATCATGTTTCTCTGGTGCTAATATAAAATCAGCACAACCTAAGCGCGCCTCGAGCGGGGGAGCGGTGCTGCCTGTGGAGATCCGCGGAGGCCGACCGGATTCGCGGGCTGCCGTCCCCGCTGCCGTGCACTGGGTTAAAAACTACATCTAACGCCAACCATGAAAGATCCAAGTCACAGCAGTACTAGCCCAAGCATCATGAGTGAAGAAGTGATTATTAACGGTCATTCTTATGAAGATGACAATCCATTTGCAGAGTACATGTGGATGGAAAATGAAGACGAATCCAACAGACGAATAGAAGAGGAGTTATGGGAAGAATTTATTGAACGCTGTTTCCAAGAAATGCTGGAATAAACCACATGAGTGGTTTATTCCAGCTCGAGATCTCCCGCAAACTGTGGACCAAATCCAAGACCAATTTAATGACCTTGTTATCAGTGATGGCTCTTTCCTGGAAGATCTTGTGGTCAAGAGCAATCTGAATCCAAATGCAAAGGAGTTTGTTCCTGGGGTGAAGTACTAAAATATTTGAGTAGATGGGGCTATCTTTTGGTGGATGTAGCGCAATTTCCACACTGTGAAGGCAGTATTAGAAGACTTAATTGTAAAAGCTCTCTCTTGTCACTGTGTTACACTTATGCATTGCCAAAGTTTTGTTAGTCTTGCATGCTTAATAAAAGTGCTGAGACTGTTATTAGGTAAAAAGCTGTCAAACATTTACCGAAAATAGAATTGGCCCATGGCTTGATGTGAAGACAGGGAGGAAAGAAGCACTAGTCAAGTTGTGTCAAAGCACCAAATTAAATGACCTCTAAATCTTAGTGAATTGTCCTTTTTGAGACTAAACTGTTCTCTTAAGGTTAACTAATACTTGTTAATGTCTAAACTCTTTTTAAATGAGTAAATTTAAATTAAGTTCTAGTTGTTAAGTGAATTTCTCAGTTCAGACTTAAAGTTGCATTTGCCCCCATCAAAAAGAATCTCCTTTTTCTGAAGAAGGCTTGTTAGTTAATTTGAAATAATTCATTACAGACAAGTATGTCTTTGGTTACTGAGGTTACAAGGTAGTGAACCTAAGTCCTGGCTTTTATGGTATGTTTTCATGTAAGAAATATTGAATTCTCCTAATGTTATATCGAGAAAGTATGTGATTTGCGAATTGCATCCTCTTCTAAGGAGTCATTGCATCATAGCTATACCTGTCTGTGTAAAGTCTAACATTTGACCAACCCATAATCCGACTGAACAAAGAAATTGCAACATATGATTTGAGTGCTGCTTTTCCTTGCTTTGTTAACCATCTCTACAATAGTCTGCAGCACAACTTTTCTTTTAACAAAGCTAGAACAGTTTTGGCTCCTTAAACTTCTTATTTGGGTAGGTTAAGCTGCCATACGTATTCAGTGTGAATAGTGTTTAAGTTGAAAATATTGTAAAAAAAATTATATATTTTAAAAAGTATTTAAAAAATAAATAATAATAGAACTGAAAAAAAATAAAATAAAATTAGCACAACCAAAATGATTCATATAGCTGAATTTTTCACTGCAATTACATAGAGTAGTTATTTTACCATGGAGCTCTAATAGTTGCGAGCAAAATTAACTTTCTTTATTGAGGTGAAATAAATTTCAGAATCATGAGAAATATAAAATATGAAACACAAGTATCACAAGGACTCATTCACCTTTTCTTTTCAATTCTACCAGAACTCAATTGTACCCTAGCAACTGGAATTCTGCTGCATGTCCAGCCCTTTCAAAGGAGGTGTTAAGTCAGATAGACCTGCATTCAAACCCTGACTCTGGGATTTGTGACCTGGAACTGTGTGACCTTGAGCAAATTTTTACTACTTAACCCCTCTATAAAGCTCAGTTTTCTTATATATATAATGAGATTATAATAATACCTACCTCACAAGGTTGATGTGGAGATTAATATGATAATGTACTGAAAAACACTTAAAACAGTGTTAGACATATACTAAGGGCTTAATAAATGTCATATTATTAACAGCAATAAAATAATAATTGTTATTGTTATTATTATTATTAAAACCAACAGGAACTAGCTACAAATAGTAATCACAGCTTCTTAGTTCCTTAGATCCTGCCTCTCTTCCTGTCCCCCTAACATCATTTGGAGGCAACTGCAAATGGCAATGTGAGCTTTGCCAGCACCTGAAAACCTGTATCAGCTCTGCTTCTTTGTCTTAACTAAAACTTGGTTTCCTTTAAAATACTGTTTCCTTGCACAACCATCTTGAGTAGAGTCTGTTCATCCTCCCATGCTCCACATATCATAGGACCAGGAAGCCGAGCAACATTCTCCTAGTTTTCTGCTGCTGTTGTCAGCCTATTTTAGTTCCAACTTCAATCAAACTTTATCTCTCCCCTTTGAGGCTCAAGCCTGATATTCAACTATGCCACCCTCCTGACACCATCCTCTATTACTTTCTGATCACTCCTTCCCATTCTCTAAGGACTTTGGCATGTTGATCATAATCCTCCCTCAACCCCATATCCCATTATCATCCCATGACATTAAGGATGATCCTAACCTCAGAGCACCTTGACCTCTTAACTTTCACTAGCCTTCATTTCTTTTCCAAAGTCATCCACACCAATGGCTATCCTTAATCCTCATCATTACCTAGTATTGCCTGCCCTACCCCTAATATCTTAAACTACAAGATCAGACACTGACCATAATCCTTTAAGACTCTATGTGTCTTTGCTGAAGGGAAGCACAGAACTTCGCACACTATGCCTCCTCTCCAGGCCCTTCCAAGTTCTCCAGCAGAGAGTCTAGGCACAGTGAACTAGCCTGATCAGTTAGTAATGGAGGAAACATTCTGAACATCCTCAGGCCTGCTATGTTAACTCTTCTCTTCTCAGGTAGCCCTTCTTTACTCTTCCCTGTAGTTATTGGCCTTACATTGCGCTGGCTGGCAGATTCCAATGCCATCCCCCTAATCCCTGTGACCATCCCCCAGAGTCAGGTACCTAACCTATATCTATCTGTTCTCCTTTCTCAATGGTTTAATTTCAATTTTTTTTTCTTCCTTCACATAAAAAGTTACTTGTCCTGAATACCAGTCTTTCTGAGCCCTGCTCTCTGATTTCAAAATTAACGACCATTTGCTAAGCAGATAATACGTACCTAATAACTAGGTTATATGCTTTACATGTGTTTTTGCAGTTGATCCCGACAACTCTATGAGAAACATGATGTTATTAGTGTCCTTGTTTTAAAGATGAAGAAATCAGAATGGCCTACAGTGAGCAGCCAGCTCATAAGTCAAAGAACCACAAACCCATCTCTATCATACTCCATAGCCCATGTTCTTTTCCACTGCTATGCATTGTTTCCTATAGCTTAGCTAATCTAATTAACTACTATGCTATGTTGATGCTAATTATGTTATGACCCAGGTAAAATATTTATATGTAAACAACAAAATATTAAACACATTTCTTAACCTAAAAGAGAAACTCTTATGGGAGTAATTTTATATGCCAGGGCAGACTGAGTATTGAAAATCTGTAAAGTATTTGTCTCCTTCTTTGCCCACAGAAATGACTCTGCATTTGTTTCCCTAACATTTGTCTGTGTTGTCATTCTTTTCCAGAGAGTGCTCACTGACCAAATAGTCATTTGAATGGTTATTCAAAATTACCAGTGATGTTAAGTTTTAAACATATTTTCCAAACAAGAAAGTACACAAACTCCACAAGTACTATCTTCATTGGTTTCAGTCCTACTTTTAAAACTTTTAAACAAAAATGGAAGTCAAATAATAGAAAACCTGTGCCACCAAACTGCACATGGTCTCTCTGGTATTTAACAAAAACTAAAGAAAGGAACATGTGGAATGTCTATTAAAGAAGCAAGGGACTTCCCTGGTGGTCCAGTGGTAAAGGATCCACCTTCCAGTGCAGGGGATGTGGGTTTGATCCCTGGTCAGGGAACTAAGATCCCACATGCCCTGGGGCAACTAAGCCCATGCACCACAACTACTGAGCTCGTGTGCCTCAGCTAAAGAGCCCATGTGCCGCAAACTACAGAGCCCATGCACTCTGGAGCCTGCACCACAACTAGAGAAGAGAAAACCCGCATGCCACAACTAGAGAGAAGCCCGTGCGCTGCAACGACGATCCCGCATGCCACAATGAAGACCCGACACAGCCAAAAAAATAAATAAATAAATATTAAAGAATCAAAATATTTATGAGAAGTTGTATAATATAGAAGCCTATACACAGGATGGAGTCCTAAGTCTGAGGCTTAAGATGATATACAGAATATTCATATCTGGAAAAATTTTAAAGCCAGTAGCTGACTTTACATAACGCCCCAGAAACAAAAAAAGGATTAAAAATAGCTTTAAACAGACCCCTTTCTAGAAAGAGCCTTTTTTCTTTCATTATGAAAGCTGCCAACTTTTAATCAAAACCAAGTTTTGCCTACCTATAAACAGATCAATGCCAACATATTAACCAGAAATTAGCAGAATCAGAAAAGGTAAAAAACAAAACAAAACAAAAAGGCATCCCTTCAATAAAAGTAAATTTAACAGTCACAAGTAATCCAATACTTACCTTCTAACCTGGAGGCATCATGCATATCCTTTACCACTTTTGCAAATTCTTCAATTTGTACTTTGTCACCTTCTGCAAGAAAAACATTTAAGATAAATCAGCCTCACTGAAGCAAAAGTTGGATCCAATAAAGCAATCTTTGCAAATGTGAATTATTTGATGTACTCATAAGAATTATATTTCCTTTGCATATTGTTGAGTGACCAAAAGATTAATTTTATGGAATGAATAAGTCTTAAGGTTACAGAAGTCAGGCTGAGTTTTTCATTTCCATTAGTCAAGAGAAACTATGCAATCCATATCCTGAGAAATAAAACTGAGACAAATCTCAGTTTAAGTTTAGCCTTTCAAATGTTTGAAGATAAAAATACCAGATTAAAAACTTCTTCCAATGTCAGATGTTTCTATAGCTATAATTTCTGACTGATGTTTACACCCATTTCTTACACAAGAACACATAAGTACTAGATTACAAAGTCAAAGTGACAAACACAGGAGACAGAGGCAGCTTTGTTTTCTGAGTCTGGAACAGGGAAAATTAATCCAAGGATTTAGAATTGCTATAGTTTATGATCATAGACTAGAATACAGCATAGTCAGCAAAGTGTATCACCAGCAGATAAGAGCCTGCCTAGGGTTTAAATATATAGCTACAGTGACCAAAAGGTATATGAAAAGATGTTTAACATCACTAGTCATCAGGGAAATGCAAATCAAAACCACAGTGAGATATCATCTCACATCTGTTATCAACAAGAGGTAACAAATGTTAGTGAGGATATGGAGGAAAGGAACCCTATACACTGCTGATGGGAATGTAAACTGGTACAGTCATTATTTTTAAAGTATGGTGGTTCCTCAAAAAATTAAAAATAGAACTAACATATGATCCAACAATCTCACTTTTTAAAATTATATATACATGATGGAATATTATTTAGCCATAAAAAAGAAGGAAATTCTGCCATTTGTGACAACATGGATAAGCCTGAAGGGCATTATGCATTTCATTACATGAAATAAGCCAGACAGAGAAAGACAAATACTGTAGGGTATCACTTATATGTGGAATTTAAAAAATAAAAAAAGCCAGTTTCACAGAATCATAGAAGAGATGTGGGGGGGAGGGTAAATGTAGGTCAAAGGGCACAATCTTTCAGTTATAAGAATAATAAGTTCAAAAAAAGAAAAAGAACAATAAGTTCAGAGAATCTAATATACAGCATGGTAATTATAGTTAAAAATATGGCAATCTGGTAATTTATACTTGAAAGTTGTTGAGAGTAGATCTTAAGCATTCTCACCACTCACACAAAAAATTAACTATGTGAGGTGATGGTGTAAATGTGTTCATTATCTTGATCTTGGTAATCATTCCACTATGTCTTTCAATCATAATGTTATACACTTTATATACAATTATATTTGTCAATTATTACTCAATAAAGTTGGAAATATACATACACACATATAGCTACAATTAATAATTTCTTATCTTCTATCTTCCTTGGTTTTTAAATTAACACCTGAATTTTTAGGAACTGTACTCTATAGTAAGAGCATGTGTCTTTATTGCATTTTTCCTGCTTCTGTCTTTTAGTAGGGCCCTACATCTCCCTAACTACAAGAGCTCTGCCTTAAATATGTCAGGTATCTCTCTGATGTGGGGAGAGAAGGAATAGGAAGAGTTTGTGTATCCCATTTCCCATGATTCTTTTATACTCTTATCACTATGGATAATCTCCTACCAGCCTCACATCAACCAGCAAGGCAAGATAATCAAATGTTCTAAGATCACATTACAAAAAGACCTTCTCAATTAAGTGCCTTCAATTTATAGTAGCTTAAAGACCAGCTTAAAGTAAGTAGTAGGCATTGCAACTCAGTCACCTAAGTGGAGCTCCCTCTGAATCCAGTACATATATTCAAATACAACTAAGTTGAGCTACTTAGAATTCTAAAAGAAAGAAAGAAACAAAACAAAACAAAACAGTGAGCCATCTGAGGTGATCAGGTGCTGATAACACTAGGAGGTGACCTAACAAAATCTGCATCTAGGTTTGGGCCTGTTTACCAGGGGACACAAATCTCTGTGACCTATAATTCCATTTGATCCTTAAGTTCTTACATATGCTGAAACAGAAAAGCAACTACTGGTTTTAGAAAAGATTCCTTGGGCACCTTTAAATACATCCTATGAAAAGACATGTGGGTGGATAGAGATTTTGGAATTTGGGGCTCATTCTTTGCTAAACCACCAAAACAAGGTTAATCACAACTGGTGCCAGGTTTCAAAGTTAGAGCCTGAAATAAATATTCAGATCTAATTTGAACAGATATTGCACAAAAGTAGCAATATAATGAAGACAAGTTCCTTGTCAGGTTGTCAAGCCCAAAAGAAAACAAAGTTATTAAGCTAATTTCAACCCCATCAGAGGCTAGAGTCAGGAGGAATAGAACATATACATATCAGTTTAAGTTTAAAAATCTAAAACAAGTAAAGCTGGAGAAACCAGCAGAGAAGAGAACATCTGAGGCCTTGTGCCTGGCTACGCCTATAATTATTTCCTCCATATAATTCCTAGCCTATGGATTCAGTCTGTCACATTCCCCTTAACTACTTTCCCCATCATCTTGACATATTTTGGCTCAATCCCAACTCTCTTCATTTAGGTCTTTCAGCAGAAACAGGAGGGACTCAAAAGCTGTATAACTTGATATTTGGGAAGAATTTCTGAATTTGCCAAATGATACATACCTTTCCTACTTTTCAATGCTTTTTTGTAACCATTATAAAATTAATTTTTAAATTTTAAATATACTTTAAAATATTGAGGAGTCAATATGGAATACCAACAATAGCCAAGAAGTAATTCACTAGTTAGAGGGAACCCAAATCTGGTTTTTTTCTTTTTAACATACCTGGTCAAAAGATTACCTCAGGACAATAATTTTAAAGTTTTTTCTCATATTTCTAAGGATGTGTTGAGATGCTTTAGCAGTTCACTTGGTCATTCTACCCACTTTGGTCAGAGAAACTCAACTTTTATGTTTTATACATTGGGGTACTCCACAAGATTTCATTTGGAACAAAAGGATTCTACTGCTTTAACAGCACCAAATATAAACAAAAAAAACAAAAACAAAAATAACAAATTTCAAAACTTTGCAAACCACCACATTAAAATAAGAACTAAGTCACTTTGTGCAGAAGGCTTAATGCTAAAAGAAGAAATAGTATGACAGATGGGGTGCACATACAGTTTTTAGTATCATGTATATATTTGGATTTAGATGGTAAAATAATCTACATTTTACACACTGTATTTTTGCTTCACAAGTATACAATAATGAATAGGATACAATATATGGGGTTTTATTATCACAAAAAGTAATTTTATTGATAGCTGAGTTATTTTTATAACTCATAAAATATTATTTTATTGGTCTGATTAAAATAAATGCTATATAATACTTTCTCTGATACATGTTGCCTACAACTTCCATTCACTGTATCAAAAGAACCTGAAGCTTTGCCACAGAGGAAAAGAGAGGGGGTAAAAATCCCTATTACCAGGTAATTAATACCCTTCTGTTTTCATCAACCCTTCTTACCTCAAATATCCCAATAAGGAAAACAATCAACATACTTAAAGCCCAAAATTACCAGCCCCAATTAAACAGGAGCTTAGCAGAGAAAAGGGGGTAACAACTCTCACAGAGAAAGACAGTTCTTTGACAAAGACCCCAGACAGCACGCTCATGTTACTAGGCTAGTCCTGCATAAACATTCCATACAAAAGAGTATAAAAGTACATTTGTAACTTCAAGGTACTAAGAATACGAGAGAGTAGAAATGATCACATGTAGCTGTGGACTCTTTCTTTCCTACATGCAGAATATCAGCAGTAAATAATGGAGTATTTATTTTTAAAATTTTAATCTATGGTCTTTGTTTTACAGTACTTTTGTGAACTTTATTTTTTTGTTTCGTTTGAATCATTTTTTACTTGCTAACTAAGTAGAGGTGGTAGGCACCAGCAGGTGTGTTTTCCTAGCAAATTAAATAAAAGCTTATTTCAACAAAATAGTATGACTATCCCAAGTAGTGTTAATATAAAACTGGAATATAAAACATTTCATAACAACCCCCTCTGCATTCTATTGTTCACTGGGATATACTATTTTCCAGTAACATGTTACACAACTTGAAAGTAGTCATGTAACCAAGCAGGACCCTGTGGGGCCTTCCACCTTCCCAGGACAGAACCCCCCAACCCCACCCCTCCCACTGTCCTCCACCTGCCTCTTTTTTTTTTTTTTTTAATTAATTAATTAATTAATTTATGGCTGTGTTGGGTCTTCGTTTCTGTGCGAGGGCTTTCTCTAGTTGTGGCAAGTGGGGGCCACTCTTCATCGCGGTGCGCAGGCCTCTCACTGTCGCAGCCTCTTGTTGCAGAGCACAGGCTCCAGACGTGCAGGCTCAGTAGTTGTGGCTCATGGGCCCAGCTGCTTCGCGGCATGTGGGATCTTCCCAGACCAGGGCTTGAACCCATGTCCCCTGCATTGGCAGGCAGATTCTCAACCACTGCGCCACCAGGGAAGCCCCCACCTGCCTCTTATATGTAGAAAAGCTTTACTCTCCCAGGCTTCCCCGGAGTCTCAAAAGGCTGGCTCAAGAGTTAATGACTATGGGGAGGACCTTCAAGATGGTGGAGGAGTAAGACGTGGAGATCACCTTCCTCCCCACAAATACATCAAAAATACATCTACATGTGGAACACCTCCTACAGAACACCTACTGAATGCTGGCAGAAGACCTCAGACTTCCTAAAAGGCAAGAAACTCCCCATGTACCTGGGTAGGGTAAAAGAAAAAAGAAAAAACAGAGACAAAAGACTAGGGACAGGACCTGCACCTCTGGGAGGGAGCTGTGAAGGAGGAAAAGTTTCCACACACTAGGAAGCCCCTTCACTGGCAGAGACAAGGGGTGGGCGGGGTGGGGGGAAGCTTCGGAGCCACAGAGGAGAGCACAGCAACAGGGGTGCAGAGGGCAAAGCAGAGAGATTCCCGCACAGAGGATCGGTGCCGACCAGCACTCACCAGGCTGAGAGGCTTGTCTGCTCACCTGCCGGGGCGGGTGGGGGCTGGGAGCTGAGGCTCGGGCTTTGGAGGTCAGATCCCAGGGAGAGGACCCAGGAGGAGGAGGGGTTGGTTGTGTGAACACAGCCTGAAGGGGGCTAATGCACCACAGCTAAATGAGAGGGAGTTGGGAAAAAGTCTGGAACTGCTTAAGAGTCAAGAGACCATTGTTTTGGGGTGTGCAAGGTAAGGGGATTCCTTCCCTGTCTGCCCACAGAAGGCAGAGCACCACCTAAACAAGCTCCAGAGATGGGAATGAGCTGCGGCTATCAGTGCGGACACGAGAAATGGGCAGGAAATGCTAATGCTGCTGCTGCAGCCACCAAGAATCCTGTGTGCGAGCCCAGGTCACTATCCACACCTCCCCTCCCGGGAGCCTGTGCAGCCAGCCACTGCCAGGGTCCCGTGATCCAGGGACAACTTCTCCAGCAGAACACACAGCATGCCTCAAGCTGTTGCAACATCATGCTGGCCTCTGCTGCTGCAGGCTACCCCCCCACCCCCGCATTCTGTACCCCTCCCTCCCCCAAGCCTGAGTGAGCCAGAGCCCCCTAACAGCCACTCCTTCAACCCCCTCCTGTCTGGGAGAAGAACAGATGCGAGAGGGCGACCCACATGCAGAGGCAGGGCTAAATCCAAAGCTGAACCCCAGGAGCTGTGCAAACAAAGAAGAGAAAGAGAAATTTCTCTGTGCAGCCTCAGAAGCAGTGGATTAAATCTCCACAATCAACTTGATGTACCCTGCATCTGTGGAATACCTGAATAGATAAAGAATCATCCCAAAATAGAGGAAGTGGACTTTGGGAGCAACTGTAGACTTGGAGTTTGCTGTATGCAACTAACCAGTTTCTGATTTTTATGTTTATCTTAGTTTAGTTGTTAGCACTTACTAGCATTGGTGGATTTGCTTATTGGTTTGGTTGCTCTTTTCTTTTTTTTTCCTTTTTTTATTACTTTTAAAAATTTTCTTATTTTAATATTTAAAAAATTTTTTTATTTTAATAACGTTTTATTTTATTTTATTTTTCTTTCTTTCTTTTTTTTCTTCCTTTTCTTCTGAGCTGTGCGGCTGAGAGAGTATTGGTGCTCCAGCCGGCTGTCAGGCCTGAGCCTCTGAGGTGAGAGAGCCGAATTCAGGACATTGGACCACCAGAGACCAACTGGCCCCACGTAATATCAATCGGCGAGAGCTCTCCCAGACATCTCTGTCTCAACACTAAGACCCAGCTCTATTCAACAACCAGCAAGCTCCAGTGTGGGACACCCCATGCCAAACAACTAGCAAGACAGGAACACAAATCCACCCAATAGGAGAGAGGCTGCCTAAAATCATAATAAGCTCAAGGACACCCCAAAACACACCACCAGACATGGTCCTGCTCAACAAAAAGACAAGATCCAGACTCATCCAGCAGAACACAGGCACCAGTCCCCTCCACCAGGAAGCCTACACAACCTACTGAACCAACATTACCCACTGGGGGCAGACACCAAAAACAACGGGAACTACGACCCTGCAGCCTGCAAAAGCAGACCCCAAACACAGTAAGTTAAGCAAAATGAGAAGACAGAGAAATACACAGCAGATGAAGGAGCAAGGTAAAAACCCACCAGACCAAACAAATGAAGAGGAAACAGGCAGTCTACTTGAAAAAGAATTCAGAGAAATGGTAGTAAAGATGATCTAAAACCTTGGAAATAGAATGGAGAAAATACAAGAAAAGTTTAATAAGGACCTAGAAGAACTAAAGAGCAAACAAACAGTGATGAACAACACAATAAATGAAATTAAAAATTCTCTAGAAGGAATCAATAGCAGAACAACTGAGGCAGAAGAACGGATAAGTGACCTGGAAGATAAAATAGTGGAAATAACTACTATAGAGCAGAATAAAGAAAAAAGAATGAAAGAATTGAGGACAGCCTCAGAGACCTCTGGGACAACATTAAACACACCAACATTCAAATTATAGGGGTCCCAAAAGAAGAAGAGAAAAAGAAAGGGACTGAGAAAATATTTGAAGAGATGATAGTTGAAAACTTCCCTAATATGGGAAGGGAAATAGTGAATCAAGTCCAGGAAGTGCAGAGAGTCCCATACAGGATAAACCCAAGGAGAAACAAGCCAAGACACATATTAATCAAACTATCAAAAATTAAACACAAAGAAAAAATATTAAAAGCAGGAAGGGAAAAGCAACAAATAACATACAAGGGAATCCCCATAAGGTTAACAGCTGATCTTTCAGCAAAAACTCTGCAAGCCAGAAGGGAGTGGCAGGACATATTTAAAGTGATGAAGGGGAAAAACCTACAACCAAGATTACTCTACCCACCAAGGATCTCATTCAGATTTGAGCGAGAAATTAAAATCTTTACAGACAAGCAAAAGCTAAGAGAACTCAGCACCACCAAACTAGCTTTACAACAAATGCTAAAGGAACTTCTCTACACAGCAAACACAAGAGAAGGAAAAGACCTACAATAACAAACCCAAAACAATTAAGAAAATGGTAACAGGAACATACATATCGATAATTACCTTAAATGGAAATGGATTAAATGCTCCAACCAAAAGACATAGACTGGCTGAATGGATACAAAAACAAGACCCATATATATGCTGTCTACAAGAGACCCACTTCAGACCTAGGGACACATACAGACTGAAAGTGAGGGGATGGAAAAAGATATTCCATGCAAATGGAAATCAAAAGAAAGCTGGAGTAGCAATTCTTATATCAGATAAAATAGACTTTAAAATAAAGACTATGACAAGAGACAAAGAAGGACACTACATAATGATCAAAGGATCAATCCAAGAAGAAGGTACAACAATTGTAAATATTTATGCACCCAACATAGGAGCACCTCAATACATAAGGCAAATGCTAACAGCCATAAAAGGGGAAATCGACAGTAACACAATAGCAGTAGGGGACTTTAACACCCCACTTTCACCAGTGGACAGATCAACCAAAATGAAAATAAATAAGGAAACACAAGCTTTAAATGACACATTAAACAAGAGGGACTTAATTGATATTTATCGTACATTCCATCCAAAAACAACAGAATACACTTTCTTCTCAAGTGCTCCTGGAACATTCTCCAGGATAGATTTGTGATTTGGGTCACAAATCAAGCCTTGGTAGATTTAAGAAAATTGAAATCGTATCAAGTATCTTTTCCGACCACAACGCTATGAGCCTAGATATTAATTAGAGGAAAAAAACTGCAAAAAATACAAACACATGGAGGCTAAACAATACACTACTAAATAACCAAGAGATCACTGAAGAAATCAAAGAGGAAATCAAAAAATACCTAGAAACAAATGACAATTAAAACACGATGGCCAGGGGCTTCCCTGGTGGCGCAGTGGTTGAGAGTCTGCCTGCCAATGCAGGGGACACGGGTTCGAGCCCTGGTCTGGGAAGATCCCACATGCCGCGGAGCAACTAGGCCCGTGAGCCACAATTACTGAGCTTACGCGTTTGGAGCCTGTGCTCCGCAACAAGAGAGGCCGCGATAATGAGAGGCCCGCGCACCGCAATTTAGAGTGGCCCCCACTTGCCGCAACTAGAGAAAGCCCTTGCACAGAAACGAAGACCCAACACAGCCATAAATAAATAAATAAATAAACCCAAAGTTTAAAAAACAACAACAACAACAAAAAAAAAAACACGATGGCCCGAAACCTATGGGATGCAGCAAAAGCAGTTCTAAGAGGGAAGTTTAGAGCAATACAATCCTACCTCAAGAAACAAGAAACATCTCAAATAAACAACCTAACCTTACATCTAAAGCAATTAGAGAAAGAAGAACAAAAAACCCCAAAGTTAGTAGAAGGAAAGAAATCATAAGCTTAGATCAGAAAGAAATGAAAAAGAAATGCAGTAAATGATAGCAAAGATCAATAAAACTAAAAGCTGGTTCTTTGAGAAGATAAACAAAATTGATAAACCATTAGCCAGACTCATCACGAAAAAAGGGGAGAAGACTCAAATCAACAGAACTAGAAATGAAAAAGGAGAAGTAACAACTGCCACTGCAGAACTACAAAGGATAATGAGAGATTACTACAAGCAACTACATGCCAATAAAATGGACAACCTGGAAGAAATAGACAAATTCTTAGAAAAGCACAACCTTCCGAGACTGAACCAGGAATAAATAGAAAATAGAAACAGACCAATCACAAGCACTGAAATTGAAACTGTGGTTAAAAATCTTCTAACAAACAAAAGTCCAGGACCAGATGGCTTCACAGGCGAATTCTATCAAACATTTAGAGAAGAGCTAACACCCATCCTTCTCAAACTCTTCCAAAACATAACACAGGGAGGAACACTCCCAAACTCATTCTATGAGGCCACCATCACCCCGATACCAAAACCAGACAAAGATGTCACAAAAAAAGAAAAATACAGGCTAATATCACTGATGAACACAGATGCAAAAATCCTCAACAGAATACTAGCAAACAGAATCCAACAGCACATTAAAAGGATCATACGTCGTGATCAAGTGGGGTTTATCCCAAGAATGCAAGGATTCGTCAACATATGCAAATCAATCAATGTGATACACCATACTAACAAATTGAAGGAGAAAAACCATATGATCATCTCAATAGATGCAGAAAAAGCTTTTGACAAAATTCAACACCCATTTATGATAAAAACTCTCCAGAAAGTAGGCATAGAGGGAGCTTACCTCAACATAATAGAGGCCATATATGACAAACCCACAGCAAACATCATTCTCAATGGTGAAAAACTGAAAGCATTTCCTCTAAGATCAGGAACAAGATAAGGCTGCCCACTCTCACCACTATTATTCAACATAGTTTTGGAAGTTAGAGCCACAGCAATCAGAGAAGAAAAAGAAATAAAAGGAATCCAAATTGGAAAAGAAGAAGTAAAACTGACTCAAAATAACTCAAAATTGAGTTATTTGTAGTGAGGTGAATGGACCTAGAATCTGTCATACAGAGTGAAGTAAGTCACAAAGAGAAAAATAAATATCATATGCTAACACATATATATGGAATCTAAAAAAAAAGTGGTTCTGAAGAACTTAGGGGCCAGACAGGAATAAAGAGGCAGATGTAGAGAATGGACTTAAGGACACTGGGATGGGGAAGGGTAAGCTGGGACGAAGTGAGAGAGTGGCATGGACATATATACACTACCAAATGTAAAATAGATAGCTAGTGGGAAGCAGCTGCATAGCACAGGGAGATCAGCACAGTGCCTTTTGACCACCTAGAGGGGTGCGATAGGGAGGGTGGGAGGGAGATGCAAGAGGGAAGGGATATGGGGATATAAGTATACGTATAGCTGATTCACTTTGTTACACAGCAGAAACTAACACAACAATATAAAGCAATTATACTCCAATATAGATGTTAAAAAAAAAAGTTAATGATTATGAAATGTGAAGATGTAAAAACAAAGAATAGCTATCTGTTGGGCCAGGAAACTGGTAATAATTTAGACTACAAACCAGCCACATAGCAGAGTCACTGAGCTCCCAGTTCCCTGAAGATATCAATAAAGGCCTAACACATATTCCTCAGTTGTTTTTACAGGAAGCAGACCCCCCTCAGATGAAAACTGCTAACTGCAAGCACATAGAACCCAAACCAATTAAAGCCAGAGGATTGGTGTTGCCTGATACTTTACCTTGATACCAACCAATCCGAGATTGTGCACAAGCTGTTCACACACCCTGCAGCCCCCTCCCCGACAATGATTTTAAAACCTTTGTCTCCTAACCAACAACTTGGAGATGGTCCTAGGACATTGGTCCACCACCTTCCCAGGTTGCTGGCCTCCCGAATAAAACAACTTTTCCTTTTCCACCAACACTTGTCTCTTGAGTATTGGCCTTTCAATCAGCAAGGAGCCAAACTTGCTGGCCTCAGCCGGTTACAGTCAATACATATTTGATCAATGTAGAGTAATAATACATTAGATATTAATATTTTTCTATAGAACAGTCAAACAATCTGAACTTTGTTTATATTTCCTAAATGTATATATTGGCATATCAGTCAAATACAAGATACAAGGACAAATAAAGATTGATAGAAGATAAAACCATATATCTTTTAATTTTAGTATTTGGAATACTCATCATCAACTGTTGCTAATTTCAGTGCAGCTAGGAATTCGTCTTTTTTTAAATTACTTTTCAAACTAGACAGAGTACTCCACAGGTCAGGAGCACTCATCTTCTCTTTGCTAAGATTGTGGAGGTTTTCAATAGTATCAGGCAATACTAAAGGGTACATAAAACACAAGTTTTACAACATACTTGTCCAAGAAGTTAATACAGTAAACTATTATCTGGAATAGTTAGGAATTGACATTTTTATGGTTAAGAAGAATAACAAATACAGTATAAATTAATTGCCAATTTTCAAATATTAAAGCAGAATAAAATAACACAAAATTAAGTATATCTTTGAAGATTCTAAAATATTTCAAGAACTTATAGTGTCTGCACCCCTAAATAATCATTATAAAGAATAACTTTCATTGAACTATAGATTTACAAAAGGCTGAATTCACAAACATGTCCAACTGATAAAACCATGAATTAAATAGCTTTTGCTCTATATCTCCCACAAAAATTCTTTCCTGGATAACTACTTCCTCTTTAATATACCACCGCAGACCATGGAAGGAAATTTTGTTTGATTAAAATTCCAATAGAAAACCTTTGGAAAGTTTTAACAGGGGAGTGAAGTTATATTACAAAAGTATAAAAGATCACTCTGTTGCTATGTAGACAATGAACTTTCTGAAGATCAAGCAGTTAGGAAGCTATTGTAGTAGCTCACGCAAAAAAAAAAATGATAGTGGTTTCAACAAGGGTGAAAGTGATAGAGAAAATGAGAAGTGGACAAATACAGGATACATTTTGAGCATGAAGCTGAGAGTATTTAATGGTGAATTAAAAAACAGTCTAAGGGGGTGGGGGCCATGAAGAACTTATAGGTTTGAGACCTGAGCAACTGGGTGGAGAGTGGTATCAACAGCTGATATAGGAAAGACCAGAGAAAGAATAAGTTTGTTGAGAATAAGAATTCTTTTTCATACTCATTAAGTTTGAGATAAATAGGGTGCCAAAAGGATACAGATATTATTTTAAAGCAATAAGATCACTCAGGAAAAGCCTTAGAGAATGGGACTCAGAATGGAATCTGGGATCACACTAATATTTAAAAGTCATCCACAAAAGAAGCAGCCAGCAAACAAGAACAAAAAGGAAGAGGCATATATACAATGGGAGATTATTTAGCCACGAGAAAGAAGGAAATTCTGCCATTTGCGAACTTGAGGGTATTACTTTAAGTGAGATAAGTCAGACAGAGAAAGACAAATACTATAAGATGTCACTTATGTGTGGAATCTAAAAAAGCAGAACTCATAGAAACAGAGAATAGAATGGTGGTTACCAGGGGTTGGGGAGTGGGAGAACTGGGGAAATGTTGGTCAAAGGATACTAACTTGCAATTAGAAGATTAATGAGCCCTGGGGATCTAATGCACAGCATTGTGATTATAGTTAATACTGTATTATACACTTGAAAGTTGCTAAGAGACTAAATCTTAAATGTTCTCACCACAAAAAAGAAATAATATTTATGTGATGTGATGGAGGTGTTAGTTAAACACTACGGTGGTAATCATACTGCAATGTATAAGTGTATCAAATCAACAGATTGCACACCTTAAACTTACACAATGTCAATTATATCTCAGTTTTTTTTTAAAAGGAAGAGCCAATAAGATGAGAGGGACATTAGGAGACTACAGTGTCACAGAAGACAGGAGAAGAGAAATTTTTAAGAAGAAACATATTAAAACCTGCTAGAGGTAAACAAGATAAAGACAGAAAATTGACCATTGGATTTAGCAAGATGAGATTTAACTTTTCGTAAAAAGCTAGTATGAAGTGGCAAGGTCAAAAACCTGAATGAGTACTTTTAAAGAGAGAACTGGCAATATGGTAGACTGAGAATAGCCAGATTCCCCTTCAACCTCAAACATAAAACATATTCTAATGCTATATTAAGAATATCAATAAATATAATATTTGCTGGTGCTTACGCAAGCAACACATTAGGAACAGTCCAGTTCTTTGAGGGTGGCCACTCTACCACAGCTCACCCCCAATACACCCTGAGAGTCCACACAGGCCCCGCCTGCCCTGTGGTGTGGCTCCACAACAGGGTGGGGGCAGTAGGGGCTGGGGGCAGTGATCGGATGTGAAGGACAAAGTAGACTTGCACCCAATACTGCATCTGAGTGGAGTGACGGAAACAATTGCTGGCCCCTGCACAGGTAGCATATTGGAGATACCTCAGACCTCTGTCTGTGACCGATACACGCCGAGAACCTGCATGGACTCCACTTGCTTCAGCTCTCCTCCCCTTTCAGGCAAGGGTCCCGGAGCAGGAAGAAGGGAAAGCACACACTTAACGAGAACAGAGCCAGGCCTGGCCCAACCCTCAGGGCTTCTGCTTCAGCAACTTGGGATCAAACCCCACCCCAATAGGGCAGTGATGGCCACTGAGCAGAGAAGTCCTACCTCACACCTCACTCCATCTCTAGCCCCTCCATCTCTAGCCCCACCCTTACCAGGCGATAGCTGCCAGCACACTCTGAGAAAAGATGCGACCTGTGTCCATGCCAAATCCAGCTCTCCCACCAAAGGTATTGTGCACACCCTGTCTGTATAGGGATGCCCCCACATAAGAAAGCCCCTTCAAGACCACAGTAGGTAACTGTTTTACCTAAACAGAGGCAGAGAAAGTTAAGCAAAATGAAAAGGCAGAGGAATTGCTCTCAATTGAAAGAGCCAAAGAAAACCCCTGAAAAAAATTAATAATGAAACAAATAAACAATTCACCAGATAAAGAATTCAAAGCATTGGTAATAAAAATGTTAACTGAATTAGGGAAAAGAATAGAGGAACAGTGAAAAATTTAACAAGGAACTAGAAAATATAAAAAAGACTTAATCAGAAATGAAGAATTCAACAGTTGAAATAAAAAAAAATACTAGAAGGAATGACTGGCAGACTAAAGTGATACAGAAGAATACCATCTGGAAAAAAATGTAATAGCAACTATAAGTACAATAAACAGTTGAGAGATAAACATGAAGATGCAAAATATGACATCAAAAACACAAAATGTGGGGGAGGTGAGTAAAAACTGTAGACCTTTTAGAATGTGTTTGAACTTAAATGACTACCAGTTTAAAACAACCCAATCAAAAAATGGGCAGAAGCCCTGAATAGAGGTTTTTCCAAAGAAGACATACAGATGGCTAAAAGGCACGTGAAAAGAAGCTCAACATCACTGATTATTAAAGAAATGCAAATCAAAACCACAGTGAGATATCACCTCACACCTGTCAGAATGGCTATCATCAAAAAGTCCACAAATAACAAATATCAGCAAGGATATAGAGAAACGGGAACCCTTGTACACTGTTGGTGGGGATGTAATTTGTTGCAGTCACTGAGGAAAACAGCATGGAGGTTCCTCAAAAAGCTAAAATAGAACTACCATATGTCCAGCAATTTCACTCCTGGGTATATATTTGGAAAAACAGAAAACACTAATTTCAAAAGATATATGCACCCCAATGTTCACAGCAGCACTATTTACAATAGCCAAGAATATGGAAGCAACCTAAGTGTCCATCAACAAATAAATGGATAAAGAGGAAATGGTATGTGTGTGTATACACACACACACACACACACACACACACACACACACAACGGAATATTACTCAGCCATAAAAAAGAACAAAATTCTGCCATTTGCAACAATTTGGATGGATCTAGAGAATATGATGCTTAGTGAAATGTCAGACAGAGAAGGACAAATACTGTATGAAATCACTTTTGTGTGGAATCTGAAAAAATAAAACAAATGAATGTATACAGCAGAACAAAACCAGACTCACAGTTATAGAAAACAAACTAGTGGTTATCAGTGGGGAGAGGCAAGAGGGAAGAGGGGGATGGGACAAGACAGCTGTATGGGATTAAGAGATACAAACTACTATGTATAAAATAGATAAGCAACAAAGATATATTGTATAGCACAAGGAATTATAGCCATTATCTTGTAAACTACAAAAAATAAAATTAAGTAAATGAATAAAAACCAAGATAAAAGAATAAAAACTAAAATTCTATGACAGCCACATGGAATGATCAAGTGGCTTACATAAAATCTGAATGAGTACACAATGTAAAAATATATGTCCAGTCATTGGATGTGCTTGAAATGGTTTTATTAAAATTATTTTCTATTGGCATTTACTTTAATTTAAAAAGTACTTGAAGAAAAAGAGTGAGAAAGGAAATATAACTACAGATATGAATAAGATATTATACAACCCTGTGCTAATAAAATTTTTTATCTCCATGAAACTGAAATTCCTAGGAAAAGTGCCTGACAATGCAAATAATCCTTTCATCCAATTAATCAATTGTGCTTCCTTGTATAGGAGACAAATTAAATTGATATATAAGGTAAAAATAGCTGTTACTTAAAGTGCACTATTACCTAATATGTGGCACAAAACACAATCCTACTTTTAGCCCCAATCTTCAAAGTACTAACTTCACTCCAATATACATATATGACCTTACATTTTTTTATAGTGAGCTTCTTAGTGACAAAGACTGTCTTCTTCATCTTAGCACTCTCACAGCTTAACATATAATCTGGTACATAGTAATGGCTCAATAAATGTTATTGAATAAAGTGGAAGATGAAAAAAAATATGAACAGCTGAAACCAGAAATTCTGCATTATAGAACTCAGCTATGGTCACTAGATGGCATCACTTTCCCAAAGTAAGAAAACATTTTAAACCTTCCCAAAATATGAATTTCATATATGTGGTTCTAGCTCTTTATAATAAAGTATGAGGTTGAACAGTAAGATTATGATAGCTTTCAATTCATTTGCATGTGGAAGTTCTAAATTTAGGAATCAGTAATGGAGAAGATTAAGATCAAACATAGCAGGAAGCCAGGCATTTATTTGTCTGATGATCTTTAGGACAGCTAGCTCTTTTAATACATTATACTCTTCTAAAATCTGTCAAACCATTTAGTCCACAAAAAGCACAAGATACGATGTTCTAACATAATTTTTCAGAGAAGTGTTCCGTGTTGCTCATCATAGTATCAACGAATTCTTTAAAATTCACTTTTTTTGTTTCTGAAGGGAAAAGAACACATTTTCTTCAGTACCTTCAAGTATTAAATTATTATGATAAATACTGAATTATATAAAATAAGTTATATATTCAGAGAGATAACATAATTATATCCAACAGCTAATACTAACCACTAAGGTATATGGGTATAAGGGGGAAAAGCAATTCAATTTACAGGCAAAAGCTAAACCCTGAAAATACCAAGAAAATTTATCAAAATCCTTCTAGTCACAAGTGTACAACATTTTTAACTTTAAACTTATATTGTCTTGGTCTTGCAACAACTCAGTAAAATATGTAGGTAAAGAATTAGTATGTTATTTTACATGTTTAAAAGAAAACACTTATACGTGATATGATTTTTTTTCTACGTTCACAGTAGGAAATGCAAGATCAGGAATTAGAAGCGAGCTCTCTTGACTCTCTGTTTCTTCTACATCAGGCTAACATTCACATTGATATCTTTACTCTAGTATACTATTGAAACCATTAAACATCTTAATAGTCATTTTATACCTAGACAATGGCTTTCCTTGATTATGTATAACTCTTCATAATATCCCAATGTTAGAATGGATAAAATATTTCTAAGAATTTTCTAAGGCCAGATATAAAGGTTTTATATAAATATAATGAGCTTTTGATAACCCTAGTCCTTTGCTTACCCCACTGAGAAAAAAAATTCTAATGCACTGTAAAAAATACAGCACAGTATACTTCCTATTCCCAATATTAAATATTTTTGAGCGTTTACTTCAAAGAGCACCAAATCACTTTGTATTCTTAGCCAAATTTTTGGAGACAAAAAAAATGAGACCTTGAAAAATTCTGGGGAATTATAGAGTTAGTTAAGATTTACATTCCCTAACAGGAACATATAACTTTCTAAATATTTGCAACATATATTCGTTATGAAGCGTGATTATACATCAAACCACTGGGAAGCCACCACCCAGCTGAAGAAGATTATTAATACCATTGCCTCTGTGCTTTTCCCATTCCATTATCCTGCTTCCCCCACAAAGAGAATATTACTGAATTTTTAAAATTTACCAATCTTTTGCTCTTTTACATATAATTTGTAACTGGATAAGTTATTTTTAATTTTGTTTTCAAGCTTTTGTTACACTATAGCAATCTGAGACTTGCTTTTTTCATTCAATATTTTATATCTAACAATCATCCATATGCTATATTGCTATGTTCATTTTCACTAATGTGTACACCATTAGTATTACATTATACAGCAAAGGTATATACCACAATTTATACATTCTGTCACTGATCATGTTGTTTCTTTTTTTGTTGTTACTATTAAGATCAGTGTTGCCATGAACATTCTTGAATATGTCTCCTTGTAAATCAGTGCAAGAGATTTCCTTGAATTTATAGTTAAAAGTGGATTTTTCTAAGCTACAGGGATATGAAAACCTTACAAAATACTACATAATGTTTTTCAAAGTTGTTTTATCACTTTCACCATATTTACCAACACTTAGATTAACAGACATCTTAATTTTTACCAATTTAGTGGGTATAAAAAGTTATCTCACTGTGACCTAAATTTTGCATTTCCCTGATTACTAATGATGTTGAGAAGCTTTTCATATGATTATTAGCAATTTGTGTTTCTTCACCTGGAAATGACTGTTCTTGAAATTTAGCCATTTTTCTATTGGGTTGTTAATTTATAGGGGTTCCCTATATATTCTCTACAACAATCCTTTGTTGTTATAAGTGTTGCAAATAATCTTTACTCAGTTTGTGGCTTGTTCTTCTTGTATTATGTTTTAGTAAAGAGAAGTTCTTAATTTTAATGTAACCAAATTTATCAATCTTTTCTCTTCTGCTTAGTGATTTTGTATTTTTTAAAAAAATCCCTCCTAACTCTAACAGAAAATTTTTCTTCTTTTTTTCCTAAAACTTTTACTGTTCACATCTGGAAATTATTACTGAATATGGTATATAGATAAGGATCCAATTCCATTTTTTTCCATTTGAATAGTTAATTATTCCAGCACCATTTATTAAGTGGCATTCTTTTCCCTGCTGTGATCTAACATCTCATTATATATGTTGCCATATATGTATGTAGATAGATTTGGAAGTTCCTTATCTTGTCCTATTGGTCAATTTCTCTATCCCTGTGCCATTCTCACACTGTTTAAATTACTATAGCTTTATAACGAGACTTGATATCCAAGAAAGCTGGTCTCCTTCAACACCACACACACACACACACACACCCCTACTTTTTATTATGAAAAATTGTAAATATATACAAAATAGAAAGTATATGGTGGACTTCCCTGGTGGCGCAGTGGTTAAGAATCCACCTGCCAATGCAGGGGACACGGGTTCGAGCCCTGGTCTGGGAAGATCCCACATGCCACGGAGCAACTAAGCCCATGTGCCACAACTACTGAGCCTGTGCTCTAGAGCCTGCGTACCACAACTACTGAGGCCATGTGCCACAACTACTGAAGCCCACACACCTCAAGCCTGTGCTCCACAACAAGAGAAGCCACCACAATGAGAAGCCCATGCACTGCAACAAAGAGTAGCTCCCGCTCACCACAACTAGAGAAAGCCTGCGTGCAGCAATGGAGACCCAACACAGCCAAAAAAATAAATAAATAAAATAAATAAATTAAAAAAAAAAGTATATGGCAATGCACACTCATGAACTCTCCCTAGTTGCAAATATTATCAACTTATGGCTGTTATTATTTCATCTATAACCTCACCCACCCCTCTACCTCACTCTCACCCTTTCTCTTTAGGAAAGTTGCTGCTATGTTCTACAGGCACCTAAAAAAATTGGTACCTTTATTATGAATTGTCAGCTTTGACATAATAAACAGTCCTTCTTTGTCCCACTTAATACCTTTTGTCCTAACTTCTGTCAATCAGAAAGCAAAATCACAAACCCTACTTTCTTTTTGTTTGCATTTTTCCTAGGAAAAAAAGGTTTGAAAAGACTATTAAGACTGCTTATTTCTGGACAATGAGATTTTGAGTGTCTTGCTGTACTTTTGAGTATTTTTGTACTTTTCAGTATTGGCTTAATTTTAATGGACTCTTTTTCTAACAAAAATTATAAAGTCATCATTCTGAGGAAAAGAATAGCAAACTGATCCTCTTTTCACATGCATCAACCCAGTTTTCCTGAAAATATATCACTTACCACCAGCTTCAGTCAACTCTGTGATCTTCTGAAATTCTGGCTTAGAAAGGTAAACTCCAAAATTTTGAAGACAAGTATTCAGATCCCCATAATCAATATTTTCATCTTTAATTTTATCAATAGCTTTGATGACATCAGTCAATGCTGAAAATAAAGCAGTATGCTAATAAGCATTAAGTATAAGTCAAAAGCAAAACACCAATAGTAAGATGAATTTTAGTTCTAACACACTAACAAAATATTAAAAACTTCAGAAATATTATATGTGAGAAGCATTACCAGAATCTTTTTTTTTTTTTTATAAGACTAGATCCTCAATCTTTTTTTAAAATTTATTTATTTATTTATTTATTTTTGGCTGTGTTGGGTCTTCGTTTCTATGCGAGGGCTTCCTCTAGTTGTGGCAAGCGGGGGCCACTCTTCATCGCGGTGCGCGGGCCTCTCACTATCGCGGCCTCTCTTGTTGCGGAGCACAGGCTCCAGACGCGCAGGCTCAGTAGTTGTGGCTCACGGGCCCAGTCGCTCCGCAGCATGTGGGATCTTCCCAGACCAGGGCTCGAACCCGTGTCCCCTGCATTGGCAGGCAGATTCTCAACCACTGCGCCACCAGGGAAGCCCCAGAATCTTTAATAATAGGAAAATTAAGGGCTTCCCTGGTGGCGCAGTGGATAAGAATCTGCCTGCCAATGCAGGGGACACAGGTTTGATCCCTGGTCCGGGAAGATCCCACATGCTGTGGAGCAATGAAGCCCATGCGCCACAACTACTGAGCCTGCCTGTAGTGCCTGCAAGCCACAACTACTGAACCCCGTGTGCCTAGAGCCCGTGCTCCGCAATAAGAGAAGCCACCGCAGTGAGAAGCCCGTGCACCACAACGAAGAGTAGCTCCTGCTCACCACAACTAGAGAAAGCCCACATGCAGCAACCAAGACCCAACACAGCCAAAAATAAATAAATAAAATAAAAATTTTTTAAAAATTAAAAAAAAAGGAAATTAATAAGTTATAAAATCAGAGTATGAAATATATTATTCCACTCTCCCATAGCCTTTGTATCTAAGGAAGTGCCAATTTAATTGCACTGACAATACCACAACTAAAAATACATAGGATCAAAAATATTATATAATTTCCCCCATTTAATTCTCTAACAATTTAAAATTCCCTAGCAGTCTGTTTCTTAGTAGCAGAAACAGAAGTAGAAAACCTTCAATCTCAAATGATAAATTGGAATAAGCTTTTGTAACAATACATGGCTCAGTCATCAGTAAATTTATCTTAGTTTATCTTCTGTAAATATAAATCATTACTTGAAAACAGCTATGCTACATGTCTTTTTACAATACTTTAGAATGCATGCTTCACAAATTTGGGCAGTATTCCCTCCACTAAATTTAAACTGATAAATTTTTACTGCAATGAAAACTTTCTTAAAAGAAATTACTTATAAATATATGGATTAAGGAAGTTGACAGATGTGCGTGTGTGAACTCTGGAACAAATTAAACTCAAATAAGTTTTCTCTAGTAGATTAGGATAGGTAAAGTGAGGAGTTGGGCAGTGGAGAGCATTAAAGTCACCATCAGTAGTTAATCTTCTTCAAGCAATCACTGGAAGTCATTATGGATTGCAAAGCAAAGAAAGAATGATCAAAATGATTTCTGAACTAGATGATCCTTAAAACAATTCTTAAAAAGATGATTCTTATGTGTAAATACATGGAATAAGACACCATGTTCCTATCTTGTGAAAGTTTCAGGTGAAAGTAATTCTCATTTAAAAGTTAACAACAGAGGAGTGACATCAGCAAGACAGTTGAGTAGGAAGCCCTGGACTCCCCTTCTCCCCTCACACACACTGATTCAGCAAAAATTCATGGATAAATTCCTTTTGTGAGAAATGAGAAACTAACTGAAAGGCTCTAACATCCCAGGAGAATGCAAAACCAGATTCACTGAAGCTGGTAGGGAGATGTGGGACACCCTTTTGCTGGAGACCCTGTCCCCATTGCAGCACCATATGATCTGAAAGAGACCCCTTAGCTCCCAGCTTCACTCAGGGGAAGATAGAAATTGGTTCGCATGTCCAGCAGTCCAACTTTTCCAAAAGGCCTCCCCAGAAGACTGGCTTCTATCTTGCCAATCTTGGGGCTCTGATAGGTCTAGTATAGACTAGTAGTCTGGGATAGAACAGAAGTGGTGACATAAGCCAGTCAATGCCAATGATCCTTGCTCAGCACAGAGTGAGTAGATATAAAATGCCAATTCTCAGCTGCCCCCTGGATAGCAAAAGAATTGATTCATGCATCCAGCACCCCAACTTCTTCAGGGCCTCCCAAAGGACCAGCATCTGTCTCACCAGTCCTAGAGCCTGGGGAAGGAAAGAGTTGGTAGAGGTCCCAAGAATATTGGCTAGGCTAATTGGTAGGGGTATTCTCCTGTATAAGGCCAGTCTATGAAGACTAAGAGAGGTGCTTGCTTTGTGTAATGCACAGATTCCAAAGAGAATCTCATAACTCTAATAAAAAAGATAGATAACTCTCATAAAGATGCTCATCAAAATCAAGAGAACAATGCAAGAACAAAGTGAGAATTTCAACACAGAGATAGAAAATATTCAAAAGTGCCAAACAGAAATCATAGAGGTGAAGAACACAATAACTGAAAATTTCACTAGAGGTGCTAAACAGCAGACTAGATCAAGCAGAAGAATGGAGCAGTGAACTAAAAGACAGGTCACTGGAAAGAATTCAGTCAAAAGAACAAAAAGAAAAAAGAATGAAAAACAGTGAAGAAAGCTTAAGGGATGTATGGAACACCATTAAATGGACCAATATACACATTATGGGAATCCCAGAAGGAGAGAGTGATAAAAGGACAAAAAATCTATTTAAAGATATAATGGCAGGAAACTTCTCAAATATGAATGTAAAGTGCTGTACATTTGAGATTTTGGTTCAATTTGTCATGGGGCTCTGTTGCTTCAACTCAAACAATGCTTTTTTGATATGGGTGCATCTAAAGTGTTATACACTTAAGAAAAAAGGCCAGCTTCACTGTAAAACTCTCTTGGCTAAGCATAACACTTAAAGAGTAGTATATTCCTTCTTCCGCAAAGTATCAACATAACCTGGACAGGAATCTCCCTACCACTAGCAGGAGAAGAAGGCTTAGTTAGATCCAGTCACATCTATTCTTTCAGTATCAGCAGTTCCAGCTAACAGAAAGTGGTTTAGACTTTCTTCATGAAGGTTGTGACAATCGGCTCCTTACTCTAGGCAAATGTAGCCCAATTCAAAGCATATGGAATATTTACAACTGAAAATTACGAAAACTGAAATAATAAGCTCAGTGGGTCAACAGCTGAATGGAGGAGAGAGAAGAAAGAATTAATGAACTGAAAGACAGCAATAGGAATCACCCAATGAACAACAGAAAGAAAATAGACTGAAAAAAAAAGAATAGAGTCTCCGGGACCTGTAGCAGTATAAAGAAAGATCCAACATGGTGTAATCAGAGCCTCAGAAGAAGGAGAGAGAGAGAGCATGGTTAAAAAGGTACTCAAAAAAGCAATGGTTAAACAATTCCCAAATTTTTAGCAACAGATATTAACCTACAGATCCAAGAAAATAAGTGGAACTCAAACAGGATAAAGCCAAAGAAATCCATGTCAAGACACATTATAATTAAACTTTTGAAAACTAAATGCAGAGAAAAAAATCTTGAAAGCAGTCAAAGAAAAATGAAACCTTACCTATAGGGGGGAAAAAAAAACAATTTGAATGACAAGATTTCCCTCAGAAACCTTGGACATCAGAAAGAAGTGGCACCATATTTTTCAAGTGCTGAAAGAAAAGAACTGGCAACCCAATCCCATACTTAGAAAAAATATTCTTCAGGAATGAAGGGGAAATCAAGATGTTCTCAAATGGAAGAAAACGAAGAGAATCTGTTGACAGTAAACCTATGAATGGCTAAAAGGAAGTCCTTTAAACAGAAAGGAAAGGATAAAACAAAGAACTGTGGAATATCAGGAAGGAAGAAAGAAAACAGTAAGCCAAAATATGGGTAAATATAGTAGGCTTTCCTTCTCCTCTTGAGTTTTTAAATTACATTTGATGGTTGAAGCAAAAATTATAATACTGTCTGATATGTTTTTAAATATATGTAAAGGAAATATTTAAGACAATTACATCATACATAGGGGAGGGTAAGCGGACATAAAAGTGGATAAGATTTCTATACTTCATTTGAACTGGTAAAATGATAACACCAGTAGACTGTGATAAGTTATGTATATATAATATAATACCTGGAGCAACCACCAAAATGCTATAAAAAGAGATACACTCTAAAATACTAGATAAATCAAAATGGAATTCTAAAAATGGGCAAAAGATTTGAATACATATTTCACCAAAGACACCTGAATGGCTAGCAAGCATATACAAAAATACTCAACGTTATTAGTCATTAGGGGAATGCAAAATTAAAAGCACGAGATACCACTACAAACTTACTGGTTATAATTTTAAAAAAACAAATGTTGACAAGGATGTGAAGAAACTAGAATCTTCATACATTGCTGCTGAGAATGAAAATGATATAGCCACTTTGGAAAACAGTTTGGCAATCTGTTAAAAACCTAACCATAAATTTACCATACAGACTAACAATTTTTCTCCTAGGAATTTACCCAAGAGAAATAAAAGTGTATGCCCACAGAAAGACATGTATGCAAATATTAATTTCAGCATTATTCATAACAGTCAGAAGCTGAGAAAAATAAAATGTTCATGAACTGGTCAACCATCAACAAAACAAAGTATATCCATAAACTGTAATATGGGTTTATTTATCAATAAAAAGGAATGAACTATTGATACATACTACAACATGAATTAACCTTAAAAACATTATGCAGGGCTTCCCTGGTGGTGCATTGGTTGGGAATCCGCCTGTCAATGCAGGGGACACGGGTTCGAGCCCTGATCCGGGAAGATCCCACATACCGCGGAGCAGCTAAGCCCATGAGCCACAACTACTGAGCCTGCGCTCTAGAGCCCGCAAGCCACAACTACTGAAGCCTGCGCGCCTAGAGCCCATGCTCCGCAACAAGAGAAGCCACCGCAATGAGAAGCCCATGCACCACAATGAAGAGTAGTCCCTGCTCGTTGCAACTAGAGAAAGCCTGCCCGCAGCAACAAAGACCCAACGCAGCCAAAAATAAATTTTAAAAAAACCCAAACATTATGCAAAGTGAAGGACCTCAAGTATAAAAGACATGTTATATGATTTCATTTATATTAAATGTCAAAAAGAGGCAAATTCATAGAGACAGAAAGCAGATTAGTGGTTGTCTACAGATGGGGTGGAGATTAATTGCAAATGGGCATGAGAGAATTTTTAGGAGTGACAGAAATGTTACAAACTGGATTGTGTCTACTTCTGGGTACATATCTAAAAGAATTCAAAGCAGGAGCTTAAAGAGATATTTGCATGCCCATTTTCATAGCTGCACTATTCACAATAACCAAGAGGAGGAAGCAACACAAGTGTCCACTGATGGATGAATGAATAAGGAAAATGTGGTATACACATACAATGGAATATTATTTAGCATGAAAAAGGAAGAAAATTCTGACAGCTCTTGGGGGCATTATGATAAGTGAAATAAGCCAGTCACAAAAAGACAAATACTGTATGATTCTACTAAGGTATCTCAAGTGGACGACTTCACAGAAACAGAAAGTAGAATGATGGTTGCCAGAACTGGAGGGGCAAGGATGGGTAATTTTTATTTAACCGGTACAGAGTTTCAGTTTTGCAAGATAAAAAGTTGTAGAGATTGGTTGCACAACAATGTGAATGCACTTAACACTAACATTACTGAACCGTACACTTAGAAATGGTTAAGATGGTAAATTCCATGATATGTGTTAGTTCCCACAATTTGAAATAAAATTTTAAAATAGTATAATGGGGAAAAAAGAGGAAGAGACAGCTGTGACCAAGACACTACTTCACAAAATAGCAATGAAAGAATGACTGAGTTGGTGAATGAATGATTGCATGGTGAAGCATTCAAGAAATCGATTTACTAATAGTATCTTCAAGAAATCCAGAGACTTAAACATTTACATTCATCAGAAATGACAAATGCTAATGCAGTTTTTAACATGAGATTCTTCATCTAGGTATAAAAGAAAGTTTCTTCCTTTGGATTAATTTTTTCTTATAAGAGAAATCTTTTGGGAAGCGAGAGAAAGCTCATCTTTTTTAAAGTATATGAATAAACAGAAGGAAATAAACAGCAAGCCTTCATAAAACTTTCATTTCTTTTTAATATCACAGAAAAAATATTTAATTATTTGTATAAAAAATAAAAACATTGCAAGTAAGAAAAACTAGATTGTGGTGTGACTCTATAATATAAATCAGTGCATGGGTGATTTTATGTATGTAGATTTTACCTCAATAGAACTGTTTTATAAAATGTTCTAAAACAAAGATAAACCAAACAAGTATTTCATTCAAACAAGTTCCTTATAAAAATTAAAAATGAAATCACCCATCAATTGCTAATAATGGAGCTAATTACCTATTTGACTTCCTCATTATCATTACTATTACTGTACATTTATATAGCACTCACCAGTTCATAAAATCCACATAACAACTCTGTGAACTAAGCAATTTAGCTGTTATTACCCTGATATACCAAGTTTTTAAAAAAACTGGCAAATGGCTTGCTAAAGGGTTTTGGAACTATTAAGTATCTATACAAAAAGCAAACTCAGTTCAGTTGAACCTAATTCTCCTCAACCTAACTGCTCTTTCCCCCAGATGATTTTAAAATAAATTTCCTACCTACCATCATATCCAGGAAGATTTTGCTCTTTGGAGAGAGCATGCACAACATCATCTAACTTCACCATTCCATTTTCTGTAAAAGAAAAGTTTAGATTATACATTCTATTATACTTCTGTATAAAAGGTAAATACACATTTTAATACAACTATGAAAAAATGCTTATCCTTTACTTAATCATCATCCTATTTCTTCTTCTTATCTTGTCTCCCTAGATGAGTCTTTCTAAATTAGGTCAGTTCATTTCCTTTCAGCAATTACTGACAGTATATTAGTGCCAAGAACTATGCTAGGCACCAAGGATACAAAAATAAGTAGGACACAGTCCCTGCTTTTTCAATGTTTATTATAAAGTGCAAAGGACTGGGTTAGGTACTCAGTTCTTGATAGATATAGGAAAAAGGAAAGGTGCCCATAGAGGTAGACCATGAGAAAGTTAAGAAGTCTATTTCACATCATCATGAAAACCCAGTCAAATCAATATGCCGTCCACTAAGACACTTTGACAATGCTAACCAGCCCTGACAAACCCAAGTATCCCCATCCTTACCTTTAGTATCCATCTGGTCCAAATAACTACCTATTTTTACATACAAACCCTCCACAGTGATCATACTAATCCTGATAAGCAGAAGAAAGGGCTGAATAATTTTAGTGGCATCTACTTTTTAGATTTTTTAAAATTTATTTTGTATTGACATTACAAACATTATATGTCTCATGTGTACAACATTATATGTCTTTAACATTAACATTTATATGTCTCATGTGTACATTATATGTCTTTAACATTATATGTCTCATGTGTACAACATTAACATTATATGTCTCATGTGTACAACATTATATTTCTACTTCTGTATACACTACAGTGTGCTCACTACCAAAAATTAAGTTTCCATCTATCATCATACAATTGATCCCCTTTACCCATTTTGTTCTACCGCCAACTCTTACCCCCTGGTAACCATTACTCTGATCTCTATTTCTTAGATTTTTTTTAAAATCAAATATTCTTTCTTATTTGCCTTAACTAAGGAATTTTGCTCAGGTTCTAATAATTCACTTCTAATGTTATTTCTGTCAGTCTTTTCCCAAACTGTTGCCTCTGCCCTCTCCTTAACTGAACTTTTGCTGTGGACAATTCTTAATGATAAAACAACTTCTCTAATACAAGAGTCTTTCTTAGGGACTTCCCTGGTGCACAGTGGTTAGGAATCCGCCTGCCAAGGCAGGGGACATGGGTTCGAGCCCTGGTCCGGGAAGATCCCACATGCCGTGGAGCAACTAAGCCCGTGCACCACAACTACTGAGCCTGCGTGCTACAACTACTGAAGCCCGCGCACCTAGAGCTCGTGCTCCACAACAAGGGAAGCCACAGCAATGAGAAGCCCGTGCACTGCAACGAAGAGTAGCCCCTGCTCGCCACAACTAGAGAAAGCACTCACACAGCAACGAAGACCCAGTGCAGCCATAAATAAATAAATAAATTTATTAAAAAGAAAAAAAAAGAATCTTTCTTAGAAACTTAAACTCTGCCCTGAACTTAGGTTGGTGAGTGGGATATGCTATTTAATTTATAGATGCTAACTGCCTGCCTTGGTTAAAAGCCCTAAATTCCCTTAGCCCTAAATTCCTAGGTACAGTACTCATTCTACATTTTAGAATCTCCAATTATTTCTCCTTGGACCCCTATGCTATTGACTTAGAGATTTTTGAACCTCTTGGGTATTGTAGTCTTGCTACCTGAACCTCTATTCTACAGCTAGATAAGCTTTCCCCAGTACCTGTCTCACACTAGAAGGCATAGCTAGGAATAGTAATGAAGAACCTTACAGAAACAGTTCTGAGATATGAAAGACCTAGCCCCTCCAAACCAATCCATTAGGTCAAACTTCCCAGGAATTGTTTTTTACTAATCCCAATTTAAAAAAAATTTATTGGAACATAGTTGATTTATAATGTCGTGTTAGTTTCTGCTGTACAGCATAGTGAATCAGTTATCCATATACATATATCCACTCTTTTTTAGATTCTTTTCCCATATAGGTCATTACAGAGTATTGAGTAGAGTTTCCTGTGCTATACAGTAGGTCTTTATTAGTTATCTATTTTATATATAACTACTTACAATTTTTATATTTGTTCTTTCTGAATCTTCTTTAGAATGGCCCATTCCATTCCATTCCTAGTTGAGAGAATTTACTCCAACATTTAATACTCACATAAAAGTATCTAATACTTTCAAAACATTTGGTATTATCAGTCTCTCACCATTTCTAGTAGTGTCTGTCACAATCTTCTTGAACTCTTTATCTGATAAAGTAATTCCTACTGAATGCAAAATGGACTGAGGTTCTTCTGTATCAATGTAATTTTCTCAGAGTTTATTGATAGCTTCACAGACATTTCCTAAGTATACAAAATGTGGGGGACTATTCAGCAACATAATTTACGTGTCTTAAGCAATAATTGGCAGCTAAAATCTTTATCTAGTAATCAGAAATCAAGTTTTATTTACTTAATATCACCTTACAGAAGGACTGCTTTTCTGTCCATATTTCTGTTGTATCTTACATTACACTTAATCTTTCTCTTATAGCTCAAACACAAAACTGTCTTGAAATTCTATAAACATTTATAAACTACTTGTTTGGAAGAACAGCCTGTTCTAGTGGCCCAGCCAATGCAGCTTGGTTCTGATTAAAATATAATGAATGAGTCCAAGAGATCAAAACATCAATGTGCTTTGTTTAAATTCCAAGATTTCAAACAAAAATTGAGAGTTCTTTCCCTTCCTATCACTTTACCCTACCATGTTTTCAGTTCACAACCTTCAAAATTATAAAATCCTAGCAGACACACATGGCCATCATGAGCCTCCTAATATTATGTACTGAGATGGACAAAATATCTCCTGTGTTGTATTCTGGCCAAAATGCATACCCTGAACTTATTCATGAAGAAATATAAGGAAACCCAAAACGAGGGACATTATAGAAAACAACAAGTCAATACTCTTCCAAAGTGTCAAGGTCATGAAAGATTGAAAAACCATCCCAGACTGAAGGAGACTAAGGACACATGACAGCTAAATGTAATATGTGGTCCTGGATGAGATCCTGGATAAGAAAAAGGACATTAATGGAAAAACTGACAAATTTTGAATAAGGCCCTTAGATTAGTAAATACTGTTGTATGAGTGTTAATTTCCTGGTTTAGATCATTGTACTGTGGTTATATAAGATCTTAACACTTGGGAACACTAGATGAAGAGTATGCAGAAATGTTTTTATTGTATTTTTGTATAATTCTTATGAATTTAAAATTATTTCATAATGAAAATTTAAAAATGTTTTTTGAACGTAAATCAAGTGACAGTCACATTTCATAGCTGCTCAATCACCATCAATTTATTTGGAGAAGTTATACGAGATAAGCTATTTCATACTTCTCTATATACAGAACATTAAGTGTGGCAGTGGTAGGTGACATCATTTTATTTTAGTGACACCAGCAAGGTAGATAACCACTTTTTTCCACAGCCCTATTCTACCCATTGGCTAAATGCCTATTACTCCATTATTCCTTTAACCAGGGCTTTAATTCTTATTGAAGTACAAAAATCTCAGAAATAGAAATGAGGCACAGAGTAAAAGCAGAGCATTGGTAAAGGAATCGGAATAAACATCTTTATGCCTCCTTAATAGATCACACTCTTTTTTCAACTGAGTTATTTAAAGTATGCATTAGTGTATAAGAAGCACTAATTATTCACAAGGCATTCACTTTAACAATTACATTCAGTACTAAATACAATTTTTTTAAAGGCCAGTAAGTTTCTTTAAAGAAAATAAATATAACTTAAGTAACTTCAGCTGAGGCCTACAGGAAAGAGTGTTTAACTGGGTTCCCTACACAGTACTTCTATGATATAAGCAGCACAGAGGGGAAAATATATACTGGTTGGGAAGCCACTGCTCATCTTTGAGGAATACAATAAAGCCTTGGGGATCTGAGATGTAGAGTATTAATTATTTTCTCTTGATATTCCCACATCCATAAGAGATAATATCTGAGGTACTATGGATATCATAAATTTAAATTATGGAACTCTGAGCAAAAATTTCACATAGACTTCATACATACTTGGTTAAATAAATGACCAAAAAAGAGCATTTCCAAATGAAAACAGGCCCTCTACTTTCTAGGGAACTTGAGTGACTCCAATTAATCACTGAATAAGCTTCTCAGCCAAAGCTAGGCCCCCACAAAAGGGAGCATCTGGAAAGGAACTACCATCAAAACTACAATATTGTATCCATTGGTCTACATACCAGAAGTGGTGGTTACCCAGAGTACTAACAATTGAAATGCCTGCAACTATCTAATAACTGCTTAATTCAGCTCATTTCTGTAATGATTCAAAGATCTAGATGTTGATTTACATATATGATACTGACCCAGAGCATTAATTGCAGTTTTTTCCTTAGATAAAACATGTTTTAGAAGGCTGGCGCGCCTTCTCACAGCTGGCTTCTGAAGTTTTGGGATACTAAAAATATCACTTTTATCCAGGGACTTTTTGAGGCTTGTAACACTCTTCAAGTTTTGTGGTTTAGACTTTGAGTCATGAATTTCAACCTTCTCTGAACTTCTCTTGAAGTTTATGCCATCCTTTGAATATGGTTCCTGGAATTCTACATCACTGCTGTCAACCTCATCCTGGAATTTTCTTATTTGCAAAATATTTTTTGATTTTTTAAATTCAAGGTCATCATTCCCCTTCATAATTGTATGATTTTGAAGGCTCTTTGTATTTAACTTTTGGGATAATGACAATTCAGACAGTCTGGAAGATAAAATGCTTTTCTTCGTATATTGTGGATAGCATCCTGATACATATGATAACTTTCTTGAAGTAGCTTCATCCAAGGCTGTTCCTTTTACAATTGCTAAGCAAGAGAAACATATTCCATTATTTCATTTACCTGTACAATTTGTAATGCTTTTTAAAAAATAATACCTAAGTCCTCATGAAAGCTGTTCAAGAAATTATCAGTTGCTTAAATACATAAAACGAAGTTAATAACTTGAAAAAACTAACAGAGCTGATGACCAAAAGATTAACTATTAACTAGGTTAAATATAATCTTCTGGTTTAATATAGTTAAATACTTCCATCCAAAGCTATTCATAGTAACCCTGAATCTAAAATGATAGCTTACTGAAGTGCATGGTTCTCATTCCCTACTCTTTCCCAATTCAGAAAGATAATAGACTAATAAGCCAATTCAGATACAAACTCCTTAGTTATGAGGATGCAGATCTATGAGGAAGTTGTAAAGGGAAATTTTTTATTTATAAAGTTATAATACTTCATAAGTAAAATGATACTCTGCTAAAGTAAGAGAGTAAAATAATTACTCTCCTAAAGATTCCTAGTACTTGTGGGGGGAAAATATATATAAAATAACATTTTTAGAAACTTATTAAAACAACATCCCAATTGGGGATTCATTTAAAAAATTCATCTCATGGCTCAGAATAGTACCTTATATTTGAATAACACATTTTAAAGTATTTCAAAGGTTATAATGCTTGATCCTTCAAAACAACTCCATGAGATTGTCAAGCTCCTATAAAATTGAAGAAAACAAGAGACTTCCAACAGAGTAGCAATACAATCTTGACTATGAAGGCATTTCATTTAGATAAAAAGAAAAGTTTCTTAGCTTAGTCTATATTACAATGAACAATTGAAGGAAAATATTTGGATTTTAAAGGTCTGGAAATTTTTAAAAATTAATTTATTTTTTTAATTGACATATAACACTGTGTTAGTTTTATGTATTAGAAGTCTAGAAATCCTTAAAGATGATGACATTGATCTCTAAGTGCTATCTATCAAAGAGAAAGGGGGTTAAAAAAAAAATCTTTGACATTTCTGTTTTGGGCCAAAACACTGTAATAGGAACTAACTTTACGCTCTAACCTTAAGCAACTAAAACACTGGACAAAATATGTGAAAAAGAACAGTTTTCAGACATTGGACAATAGGCAGCACAGGACAGTAGTCCTTTAAAGAAGGGTAACAAATGAGCTGAACCCTACCACTGCACCAGCTTACTGTCTAGACAGAGTTTCCATGCGACAGCACAGGAAAGTAAAACTTGAACAGAGCCCGCTGGTATGAATGAGTAGAGATAAGAGATAAGAGATCAGAAAGGCCAAAGAGGCTAGAATATGAGAGCAGAGAGAACAGCTGAGCTCTGGAGATCAGCAGAGGGGTCCACTTGAACTTTGGGTGAGTATTGATCTGCACATACATGAGAGGATATGACCCAAGAACAAGGAAAGAATTACCAGAAACTTGTAAGTAGAACAATTCCTGTATCTCACTGAGAATTGAGAATAATTTGTGATCTCACCTGCCAGAGCAGAAAGATCTCATAATATATGGGAATCTAGTAGACTCATCTGAAGAATGCTGCCTTAGTAGTAGAGCTAAATTAGCATTAAAAACTGCTCTGATTTGCAGTTCTGTAATAATTAGCGATGTTGAGCAGCTTTTCATGTGCCTTTTGCCCATCTCTATGTCTTCTTTGGGAAAATGTCTATTTAGGTCTTATGCCCATTTTTTAATTGGGCTGTTTGTTTTTTTAATATTGAGCTTCATGAACTGTTTATATATTTTGGAGATTAATCCATTGTCCGTTGATTCATTTGCACATATTTTCTCCCATTCTGAGGGTTGTCTTTTCGTCTAGTTTATAGTTTCCTTTTCTGTGCAAAACTTTTAAGTTTCATTAGGGCCCATTTGTTTATTTTTGTTTTTATTTCCATTATTCTAGAAGGTGGGTCAAAAAGATCTTGCTGTGATTTATGTCAAAGAGTGTTTTTCCTATGTTTTCCTCTAAGAGTTTTATAGTTTCTGGTCTTACATCTAGGTCTTTAATCCATTTTGAGTTTATTTTTGTGTATGGTGTTAGGGAGTGTTCTAATTTCATTCTTTTACATGTAGCTGTCCAGTTTTCCCAGCACCACTTATTGAAGAGACTGTCTTTTCTCCATTGTATATCCTTGCCTCCTTTGTCATAGATTAGTTGACCATAGGTGCGTGGGTTTATCTCTGGGCTATCTATCCTGTTCCATTGATCTATGTTTCTGTTTTTATGCCAGTAACATATTGTCTTGATTACTGTAGCTCTGCACTATAGTCTGAAGTCAGGGAGTCTGATTCCTCCAGCTCCGTTTTTTTCCCTCAAGATTGCTTTGGCTGTTCGGGGTCTTTTGTGTCTCCATACAAAGTTTAAGATTTTTTTGTTCTAGTTCTGTAAAAAATGCCATTGGTAATTTGACAGGGATTGCACTGAATCTGTAGATTGCTTTGTGTAGTGTAGTCAGTTTCAAAGTATTGATTCTTCCAGTCCAAGAAAATGGTATATCTCTCCATCTGTTTGTGTCATCTTTGATTTCTTTCATCAGTGTCTTATAGTTTTCTGAGTACACATCTTTTACCTCCTTAGGTAGGTTTATTCCTAGGTATTTTATTCTTTTTGTTGCAATGGTGAATGGGATTGTTTCCTTAATTTCTCTTTCTAATCTTTCATTGTTAGTGTATAGGAATGCAAGAGATTTCTGGGCATTGATTTTGTATCCTGCAACTTTACCAAATTCATTGATTAGCTCTAGTAGTTTTCTGGTGGTATCTTTAGGATTATCTATGTATATAGTATCATGTCATCTGCAAACAGTGACAGTTTTACTTCTTCCTTTCCAATTTGGATTCCTTTTATTTCTTTTTCTTCTCTGATTGCTGTGGCAAGGACTTCCAAAACTATGTTGAATAATAGTGGCGAGAGTGGACATCCTTGTCTTGTTCCTGATCTTAGAGGAAATGCTTTCAGTTTTTCACCATTGAGAATGATGTTTGCTGTGGGTTTGTCATATATGGCCTTTATTATGTTGAGGTTGGTTCCCTCTATGCCCATTTTCTGGAGAGTTTTTATCATAAATGGTTGTTGAATTTTGTCAAAAGCTTTTTCTGCATCTATTGAGATGTTCATATGGTTTTTATTCTTCAATTTGTTAATATGGTGTATCACATTGATTGATTTGCATATACTGAAGAATCCTTGCATCTCTGGGATAAATCCCACTTGATCATTTAAACATTTCCAAAAATGGAAAGTTTAAAACTTAAAAATAAAAAAAAGTAAAAAACAAAACAAAACAAAACTCACCAGATAGGCTTAATAACATAATGGAGATGTCAGAGGAATAGTTCATGGAACTGAAGATGTATAAATAGAAATTATTCAGTCTGAACAGTAGAGGTAAATAAGAATGAAAACAAAATGAACGAAGTGTCAAGGACCTGTGGGACAATATCAAAGAGGGCTAACATTTGTGTCACTGGAGTCTCAAAAAGACAGGAGAGAGTGTAGTGCAGAACAAATGTTTGAAGTTATAATGGCAAAAGTTTCCAAATTTGGCAAAAGACAGATTCAAGAAGCTCAGTGAACCCTATAGGATAAACTCAAAAAATACACTCCCAAACACATCATAATCAAATGGCTAAAAACTAAAGAAAGAAGAAAGTACCTTGAAAGCAGTCAGATAAAAACAATGCATTTTATTATTTGGATAACATCAGATTTCTCTTCAGAAACTGTGGAAGTCAAAAGTAAAAGGAACAACATTTTAAAGTGCTGAAAGAATCCATACTTGTGCTTCTCTTCATAATCAAATGAATCTTTTGTGCTTTACTAAAGATTCAAATGGGGGGTGGGGAAAGCATGACTGTTGCCTCAATTTTTTTTTTTAATTATTTATTTATTTATTTATTTTGGCTGTGTTGGGTCTTCGTTTCTGTGCGAGGGCTTTCTCTAGTTGCGGCAAGTGGGGGCCACTCTTCATCGCGGTGCGCGGGCCTCTCACTATCGCGGCCTCTCTTGTTGCGGAGCACAGGCTCCAGATGCGCAGGCTCAGTAGTTGTGGCTCACGGGCCTAGTTGCTCCGCGGCATGTGGGATCTTCCCAGACCAGGGCTCGAACCCGTGTCCCCTGCATTGGCAGGCAGGTTCTCAACCACTGTGCCACCAGGGAAGCCCTGCCTCAATTTTTTGAAGCCTTGTGGGAATAAACAAGGCTGATATTCCTGTGATAAAAATAGACCTAGCGACGAACCTTCCTGCTAGCCCAGTTTGTGAGACCTGGTGCTCCCGACGCAGAAGTTCTGGGTTTTATCCCTTGCCTAGGAGTATGATCCCACGTGTATCTAGCAACTGGGAGTTCACATGTCACAATTAAGGAGCTCTCCTGCTGCAACTAAGGAGCCCACGTGCCGCAACCAAGACCCGGTGTAACCAAATAAATATTTAAAAAATAATAATAATAAAATAAACAAATAAATAAAGTACTGAAAGAAAAATAACTGGCAACCCAGAATCCTATATCCAATAAAAATATCCTTCAGAAATTATAGAGAATAAAGATATTCTCAGATGAAGAAAAATTAAGCTAATTCATTTCTAGTAGATCTGCTCTTTAAAAAAAATGATTAAAAGCAGTTCTCCATAGAGAATGATACTGGAATTTTTTGTCAGGCAATTTCAACATCTTTTTCATATTGGTCTTGCATCTATTGATTGTCTTTTCCCATGCAAATTGAGGTTTTCTTTGCTCTTCACATGTGATAGGCGGTCAAAAATGAAAGAAGAGAAATATATAATGGTAAAGATTTGGTTAAATATAAGACTATGCTTCTCCTCTTTAGATTTTAAAATATGTTTGATCATTGAAAGCAAAACTTAGAAATATTATCTAATGGTGTTTTCAATGTACATAGTCATAATACATAAGAAAATCAGAACATAAAATCAGAAGGTAAAAGACCTATACAATGGTAAAATTTCTATATTCCACTTGAAGTGGTAAAATATTTATTTTGGTATACTTTAAGGTTAAATATGTATATTGTAATCCTTAGAACAACCACTGAAAATGCAGAGATATGGTGAAAATACACATAGGTAAGTTTTTAAAGAATTTTTTTCAAAGTTCCCAAAAAAGAAGGCAGAAAATGGTTGAAAAAGAGAGGAAAAAATAGAAAAGAAATAATAATATAGTTACCTATAACTGAATATATAACTAATCACATTTAGTATAAATGGCTTAAACACTCCAATTAAAAAACAGGGATTTTAAGAATGAATATAAAATCATCACCCAACTCTATGTGGTTTACAAAATACTTCAAATATGATGATATAAGAAGGTTAAAAGAAAAGGATGGAAAATATATACCATGTAAACACTAATCAAAAGAAAACTGAAGTGGTTATATTAATATTAGAAAAAGTAAACTGCAGAGCAAAGAAAATTACCAGTAATTACATATACATTACATAATGATAAAAGAGCCAATTTGCCAAGAAGATATAAATATCCTAAATATGAATGCAACTAACAGAGCTTCAAAATGCATGAACCAAAACCTGACAAAACTTAAAGGAGAAATAGACAAATCCACAATTATATTTCAAGGCAATGCTCCTTCCTCAGTAATAGAACTAGTACAAAATCAGCAAAGGTCCAGAAAAAATTAATAACATAAACAATTAGAATCATGCATGGGAGTGGGTATGTGATTATCAGTAATATCTATGCAGGAAAAAAAAAAAAACTTCTATACCAGAGACAAAATTAGAATTCAAAATAAACTTTGAAACTTTCAGATAATGATGGCAGCCTTCAAAAATCCCATTAAAACTAAAGGAATTCTTAAAACATCATAAATCCATAATAACAAGAAGAACAGGAAAAGAACCAACTGCAATAAAATTTTGGAAGCTGGGAAGCTAATGAACTTAGCAGATCTGAAAAGGCTGAATCCTAAGCCAGAAGGAAAAAGCCAAGAAACAAGCCAATTGATAACACAAAACCTCCAAATGCTCATAAATTAGTGGCATTTAGTTACCTCTAAAAGTGAAGGTAAGAGTAAAACTGAAAATAAACGATTGGTTAAAAGTCTGTTTAAGTGGTAATCAGATACCTAGATTCCCTTCACACAGCCATATATTTTCACATGGCCAGATATTGATCTTCTCCCACTCCAGCAGAAGACTAACAATTCACCAGAGAGGGTTAAATGCAAAGGTCTCTGGATTAGGGCATTCAAAACACAACAGAAGGTAAGAGTATTATTTGGAAAATGAAGAGGGAGGGTTACAGGACAACTACCACTGAATAAAGAGAACTCCAGTTCTTTTGTCTCATTACATACCTGAAACTCTGGCAAGCAAGCTTAGTTTCTTCTTTGAATACACTGACCATCTTGAAAGGGGAAAAACCCTAAAGATGGTGATATCAAGGGTCTTCTAGGCAAACAAGCCACCAGATCACCCTACAGCAGGGTATCTCGACCTCAGCAGTACTGGCATTTGGGGACAGATAATTCTCTGAGGGGGGCTGTCCCGTGCATTGTAGGATATCTAGAAGTGTGGACAAAGAATGTCACCTGCCATATCAGTAAACAAAGAATGTTGAGGCCATCAAGCCATCAGCCACTGCAGCCACCCACATGGTGCACCTTGAGGGGATTCAGGATGGAGAAAAACAGGATACTGGCCCTAGATAGTTAAGGTGCATATCAAAGGAATAATTTCATTAAGCTCAAACTCTTGCATCTTCCCATACATAGAAAACCACTAAATTCATTAACTTGAGATGTCTGGGTTTTCTTTAATCAGCAGTAATCTTTTGATATTCGATTACTTGGGTTTTTTGCAAAAATTCCTATATATCCCTTACCTCTTTGGAACAGTCCCTCAGAGTTATCTGAGAAGCTATATCCTGGGCTTAAGTCTCAGTAAAGCCCCAAATAAAACACAGTTCTCTACTTTTAGGTTGTGTATTTTTTTTCAGTCAACAGAAGCATCCCCAGCCTCTAATCACTTAATGCTAGTAACACTAGTTGTAATGACCAAAAAACATCTCCAGATGTTGCCAAATGTTCCTAGGGGAGAGAGGAGAGAAGGGAAAAAAATCCCCAAATCACCTCTGGTTAAGAACCACTACTCTACAGTGTTCAGTCCATAGTCAACTAGTTCCATTCTCAGTTTCAGAACTTCCAAACAGCTTTTTAGTTCATCATTCTCAAACACAGGCAGACAACCAAAGATCACCAGACATTTGGAGGATGCCTCTAAAAGGAAAACCACATAAGACAAAAATAACTTGGAGGAAACAGTATGAATGTAAAAGAAAATTTTAAAAATATCATCTTTAGCGCAATAGAAGATATTATGTCCATGGAACAACAGGAATGTCCATAAATCAAGAAGAGGATGTTATAATAAAATACATTCAGAGGGGGGAAAAAAGTTCTTGGAAATTTAAAAAGTACAAATGAAAACCTAAATACAAGGGCTGGAAGATAAAGTTAAGTAAATCTCCCAAAAAGGCAAGAGAAAAAGGTAAAAAAAAAAAAAAAAAAAAAAGGAGAATCCATTCAGGATGTCAAGTATTCAAGTAATAAGCGTTCCAGAGAGAAGAGAAAAATAGAGAAAAGGAAGTCATCAACAAATTGTTTACATTTCCCAGAATCACAGTATACCATACCCAGCACAATTGTTGCAAAGAAACCTATTTCAAGGCATATCATCATGAAATTTCAGAACACTAGAGGTAAAGAAATCCTATAAGATTGCAAAGAAAAAAAATTAGTTGCATAAAAAGGTCGGTAATCAAAAGAATTTTGGACTTCAACAACAACATTGAAAACTGGAAAATAGAAAAATTCTGAGGAAAATTATTTCCATTCTATACCCAAACTGTCAATCAAATATGAGTACAGAATCTGATACAGGTGAGAAAAGTGAAAAATTTCCAGAATGTTAATGAAGAGAAATCCCAAGATGACAGGTGCACACAAGACGTAGAGGGCAACAAATCCATATGAAAGAATATCAGAATACTCTAAGGTATATTTCTTCAAGAAGATAAAGCTGATAGAATACCTGGTGTATCCAAAATTATGGAGAGGATATTTAGACATCTGGCAGAGTTTAGGGTTGAATCAGCAATACACTTTTTTAACAAAACAAGCAAATAAATTTAAAAAAGATAATTTTAATACAAAGAGAGAAAAAATTGCACAGAAAAAAGAAAGTAACCACAAGATATTTACTATATGGCTCACCTGTGAATAGTGTTTATATAAACATATTAATACAAATACTGAATTAAAAACTAATCAAACTACCATATAACTATGGGAGGAGGGATAGGTAGAGGAAGAGTAGGTGGATGTGGTGTGGACAGGGAAGATAAAACAGAGCTAAATTCTTATTTTTCATAGTAGTAAGTTTACTCTGTCTACCTAAGATTTTAGAGATCAACAGGTAGCAATATAAACATTTACAGTCATGACGATAAATATCAAGTAATTGGCTAAAACATTTGAAACGTTTGCCTCTGGAGAAGCTGAGAGGAGGATCAAGCAAGAGGCTGCTTTTTTTTTTTTTTAACATCTTTATTGGAGTATTATTGTTTTACAATGGTGTGTTAGTTTCTGCTGTATAACAAAGTGAATCAGCTATATGTATACATATATCCCCATATCCCCTCCCTCTTACGTCTCCCTCCCACACTCCCTATCCCACCCCTCAAGGTGGTCACAAAGCACCGAGCTGATGATCTCCCTCTGCTATGCAGCTGCTTCCCACTAGCTATCTATTTTACATTTGGCAGTGTATATGTCAATGACACTCTCTCACTTCGTCCCAGCTTACCACTTCCACCTCCCCGTGTCCTTAAGTCCATTCTCTATGTCTGCGTCTTTATTCCTGTCCTGCCCCTAGGTTCTTCAGAGCCATTTTTTTTTTGATTCCATATAAATGTGTTAGCATACGGTATTTGTTTTTCTCTTTCTGACGTACTTAACTCTGTATGACAGACTCTAGGTCCACCTACCTCACTATAAATAACTCAATTTTGTTTCTTTTTATGGCTGAGTAATATTCCATTCTATATATATGTCATATCTTCTTTATCCATTCATCTGTCAATGGACACTTAGGATGCTTCCATGTCCTGGCTATTGTAAATAGTGCTGCAATGAACATTGTGGTACGTGTATCTTTTTGAATTATGGTTTTCTCAGGGTATATGCCCAGTAGTGGGATTGCTGGGTCATATGGTAGTTCTATTTTTAGTTTTATAAGGAAACTCCATACTGTTTCCATAGTGGCTGTATCAATTTACATTCCCACCAACAGTGCAAAAGGGTTCCCTTTTCTCCACACCCTCCCCAGCATTTATTGTTTGTAGATTTTTTTTGATGATGGCCATTCTGACCGGTGTGAGGTGACACCTCATTGTAGTTTTGATTTGCATTCTCTAATGATTAGTGATGCTGAGCATCCTTTCATGTGTTTGTTGGCAATCTGTATGTCTTCTTTGGAGAAATGTCTATTTAGGTCTTCTGCCTATTTTTGGATTGGGTTGTTTGCTCTTTTGATATTGAGCTGCATGAGCTGCCTGTATATTTTGGAGATTAATCCTTTGTCAGTTGCTTCATTTGCATATATTTTCTCCCATTCTGAGGGTTCTTTTTTTGTTTTCTTTATGGTTTCCTTTGCTGTGCAAAAGCTTTTAAGTTTCATAAGGTCCCATTTGTTTATTTTTGTTTTTATTTCCATTATTCTAGAAGGTGGGTCAAAAGGATCTTGCAGTGATTTATGTCATAGAGTGTTCTTCCTGTGTTTTCCTCTAAGAATTTTATAGTGTCTGGTCTTACATTTAGGTCTTTCATCCATTTTGAGTTTATTTTTGTGTGTGGTGCTAGGGAGTGTTCTAATTTCATTCTTTTACATGTAGCTGTCCAGTTTTCCCAGCACCACTTATTGAAGAGGCTGTCTTTTCTCCATTGTATATTCTTGCCTCCTTTATCAAAAATAAGGTGACCATATATGCATGGGTTTATCTCTGGGCTTTCTATCTTGTTCCATTGATCTATATTTCTGTTTTTGTGCCAGTACCATACTGTCTTGATTACTGTAGCTTTGTAGTATAGTCTGAAGTCAGGAAGCCTGATTCCTCCAGCTCCGTTTTTCTCTTTCAAGATTGCTTTGGCTATCTGGGGTCTTTTCTGTTTCCATACAAATTGTAAAATTTTTGGTTCTAGTTCTGTGAAAAATGCCATTGGTAGTTTGATAGGGAAGGCATTGAATCTGTAGATTGCTTTGGGTAGTATAGTCATTTTCACAATGTTGATCTTCCAATCCAAGAACATGGTATATCTCTCCATCTGTTTGTATCATCTTTAATTTCTTTCATCAGAGTCTTATAGTTTTCTGCACACAGGTCTTTTGTCTCCTTAGGTAGGTTTATTCCTAGGTATTTTATTCTTTTTGTCGCAATGGTAAATCGGAGTGTTACCTTAATTTCTCTTTCAGATTTTTCATCATTAGTGTATAGGAAAACAAGAGATTTCTGTGCATTAATTTTGTTTCCTGCTACTTTACCAAATTCATGGATTAGCTCTAGTAGTTTTCTGGTAGCATCTTTAGGATTCTCCATGTATAGTATCATGTCATCTGCAAACAGTGACAGTTTTACTTCTTCTTTTCCGATTTGGATTCCTTTTATTTCTTTTTCTTCTCTGATTGCTGTGGCTAACACTTCCAAAACTATGTTGAATAACAGTGGTGAGAGTGGGAAACCTTGTCTTGTTCCTGATCTTAGAGGAAATGGTTTCAGTTTTTCACCATTGAGAACGATGTTGGCTGTGGGTTTGTCATATATGGCCTTTATTATGTTGAGGTAGGGTCCCTCTATGCCTACTTTATGGAGAGGTTTTATCATAAATATGTGTTGAATTTTGTCGAAAGCTTTTTCTGCATCTATTGAGATGATCATATGTTTTTTCTCCTTCAATTTGTTAATATGGTGTATCACATTGATTGATTTGCATATACTGAACAATCCTTGCATTCCTGGGGTAAACCCCACTTGATCATGGTGTTGGATTCTGTTTGCTAGTATTTTGTTGAGGATTTCTGCATCTATGTTCACCAGTGATATTGGCCTGTATTTTTCTTTTTTTGTGACATCTTTGTCTGGTTTTGGTATCAGGCTGATGTTGGCCTCGTAGAATGAGTTTGGGAGTGTTCCTCCCTCTGCTATATTTTGGAAGAGTTTGAGAAGGTTAGGTGTTAGCTCTTCTCTAAATGTTTGGTAGAATTCGCCTGTGAAGCCATCTGGTCCTGGGCTTTTGTTTGTTGGAAGATTCTTAATCACAGTTTCAATTTCAGTGCTTGTGATTGGTCTGTTTATATTTTCTATTTCTTCCTGGTTCAGTCTCGGAAGGTTGTGCATTTCGAAGAATTTGTCCATTTCTTCCAGGTTGTCCATTTTATTGGCATAGAGTTGCTTGTAGTAATCTCTCATGATCCTTTGTATTTCTGCAGTGGCAGTTGTTACTTCTCCTTTTTCATTTCAAATTCTGTTGATTTGAGTCTTTCTCCTTTTTTTTTTTTTGATGAGTCTGGCTAATGGTTTATCAATTTTGTTTATCTTCTCAAAGAACCAGCTTTTAGTTTTATTGATTTTTGCTATTGCTTCCTTCATTTCTTTTTCATTTATTTCTGATATGATTTTTATGATTTCTTTCCTTCTACTAGCTTTGGGGTTTTTCTGTTCTTCTTTCTCTAATTGCTTTAGGTGTAAGGTTAGGTTGTTTATTTGAGATGCTTCTTGTTTCTTGAGGTAGGATTGTATTGCTCTAAACTTCCCTCTTAGAACTGCTTTTGCTGCATCCCATAGGTTTTGGGTCGTCATGTTTTCATCTTCATTTGTTTCTAGGTATTTTTTGATTTCCTCTTTGATTTCTTCAGTGATCTCTTGGTTATTTAGTGTGCATTGTTTAGCCTCTATGTGTTTGTATTTTTTTACAGATTTTTCCTTTAACTGATATCTAGATTCATAGCTTTGTGGTCAGAAAAGATATTTGATACAATTTCAATTTTCTTAAATTTACCAAGGCTTGATTTGTGACCCAAGATATGATCTCTCCTGGAGAATGTTCCATGAGCACTTGAGAAGAAAGTGTATCCTGTTGTTTTGGACGGAATGTCCTATAAATATCAATTAAGTCCATCTTGTTTAATGTGTCATTTAAAGCTTGTGTTTCCTTATTTATTTTCATTTTGGATGATCTGTCCATTGGTGAAAGTGGGGTGTTAAAGTCCCTTACTACTATTGTGTTATGGTTAATTTCCCCTTTTATGGCTGTAGCATTTGCCTTATGTATTGAGATGCTCCTATGTTGGGTGCATAAATATTTACAATTGTTATATCTTCTTCTTGGATTGATCCTTTGATCATTATGTAGTGTCCTTCTTTGTCTCTTGTCATAGTCTTTACTTTAAAGTCTATTTTGTCTGATATGAGAATTGCTACTCCAGCTTTCTTTTGATTTCCATTTGCATGGAATATCTCTTTCCATTCCCTCACTTTCAGTCTGTATGTGTCCCTAGGTCTGAAGTGGATCTCTTGTAGACAGCATATATATGGGTCTTGTTTTTGTATCCATTCAGCCAGTCTATGTCTTTTGGTTGAAGCATTTAATCCATTTACATTTAAGGTAATTATCGATATGTATGTTCCTGTTACCATTTTCTTAATTGTTTTGGGTTTGTTATTGTAGGTCCTTTCCTTCCCTTGTGTTTCCTGCCTAGAGAAGTTCCTTTAGCATTTGTTGTAAAGCTGGTTTGGTGGTGCTGAATTCTCTTAGCTTTTGCTTGTCTGTAAAGGTTTTAATTTCTCTGGCAAATCTGAATGAGATCCTTGTCAGGTAGAGTAATCTTGGTTGTAGGTTTTTCCCTTTCATCACTTTAAATATGTCCTGCCACTCCCTTCTGGCTTGCAGAGTTTCTGCTGAAAGATCAGCTGTTAACCTTATGGGGATTCTCTTGTATGTTATTTGTTGCTTTTCTCTTACTGCTTTTAATATTTTTTCTTTGTATTTAATTTTTGATAATTTGATTAGTATGTGTCTTGACGTGTTTCTCCTTGGATTTTCCTGCATGGGACTCTCTGCACTTCCTGGACTTGATTGACTATTTCCCTTCCCATATTAAGGAAGTTTTCCACTATAATCTCTTCAAATATTTTCTCAGTCCCTTTCTTTTTCTCTTCGTCTTCTGGGACCCCTATAATTCGAATGTTGGTGTGTTTAATGTTGTCCCAGAGGTCTCTGAGACTGTCCTCAATTCTTTTCATTCTTTTTTCTTTATTCTGCTCTGCAGTAGTTATTTCCACTATTTTATCTTCCAGGTCACTTATCCATTCTTCTGCCTCAGTTATTCTGCTATTGATTCCTTCTAGAGAATTTTAAATTTCATTTATTTTGCTGTTCATCATTGTTTGTTTGCTCTTTAGTTCTTCTAGGTCCTTGTTAAACGTTTTCTTGTATTTTCTCCATTCTATTTCCAAGATTTTGGATCATCTTTACTATCATTACTCTGAATTCTTTTTCAGGTAGATTGCTTATTTCTTCTTCATTTGTTTGGTCTGGTGGGTTTTTACTTTGCTCCTTCATCTGCTATGTGTTTCTCTGTCTTCTCATTTTGCTTTACTGTGTTTGGGGTCTCCTTTTCGCAGGCTGCAGGTTCATAGTTCCCTTTGTTTTTGGTGTCTGCCCCCAGTGGGTAAGGTTGGTTCAGTAGGTTATGTAGGCTTCCTGGTGGAGGGGACTGGTGCCTGTGTTCTGCTGGATGAGGCTGGATCTTGTCTTTTTGGTGGGCAGAACCACATCCGGTGGTGTGTTTTGGGGTGTCTGTGAACTTATTAAGATTTTAGGCAGCCTCTCTGCTAATGGGTGGGGTTGTGTTCCTGTCTTGCTAGTTGTTTGGCATGGGGTGTCCAGACTGGAGCTTGCTGGTTGTTGAGTGAAGCTGGGTCTTAGTGTTGAGATGGAGATCTCTGGGAGAGCTCTCACTGACTGATATTATGTGGGGTCAGGACATCTCTGGTGGTCCAATGTCCTCAACTCAGCTCTCCCACCTCAGAGGCTCAGGCCTGACGCCTGGCCAGAGCACCAAGACCCTGTCAGCCACACGGCTTTACTATGTGGGATGCACTCTAAAAGTTTCTATCCTGTTTTCTTTTAATGCTTGGTCATGACCCTCTAAATCAATTTCATGACTCCACAGTTTGAAAAACACCAATCTCGAGGCTGCTTTTTTTGTAGCAAGCTTTATAGAACTATATAATTCTTAAAATTATGTACATAGATAATCTTGACTGAATGATATTTGGACAAATGAGAGAAAGAGTAAGGAGTGACATGATGTGCAATAGGAAAAGATCAAAAACAATGCACTTAATGAAGAAAAACTAAACTTAATAATGAGTGATAGAGAAAAACATACTAAAATTTTTTTAAAAGCCAAGGTCAGGATGTCAGAATGACCTGCAAATGCAAATTAAATATTATCTTTTTATAGTATTACTATTTTGTTTTAAAGTTGACTATGTTGCAAAATATTAAGGGAAAGATAAAAGTAGCAAAATTATGAGACAGTCATATTATATAATCAATATTAATTAGGTATATTAAGGGTATTATATTAAATTTTATCTCTCTGATTTAAGAGAGTAAAGGGTTCAGAGAAGGCTTTCAAAACCCATATGATAAAACCCATAAATTATTACTTATTAAAGACAGTTTATTTATAAACAAAACTTGCTATAGCAATAAGAGATCACTTACAAACATCCTCATATTGTTGCTGTAATTCAGCCAAAGTAAATATAATATCCCCAATATCCACCATTTGGTTACCTATAATAGAAAAAATAAGTTTAGATACTGTATTTCCTTTTGAACACAAATACAACTGCCATCCTGTTCTAAAATTAAAACACCACATAAATATGTGGAAGTAGGAATAGAGGGCCAGCTATTATGGGCTTTGAACAATATCTGGAATTGTGAAGTAATACTTCAGTACACACTGAAACATAAGACTTCATGAATATGAGAAGATGAAGAAATCTTGCTCCCCATGACTGGGGGAGGTAGAATAACAGGTAAGAATTATTAATTCTTTCAACATGTTTCAGCAGCTAATATGTGCCATATGCACTGTGCTACATACTGAGGATATAATATTGAGCAAAAGTAGACATGATATCTGCTCTCCTGCTGCTTAGTCTTTTTTTAAAAATTTATTTTAATTTATTTTATTTATTTAATTTTGGCTGTGTTGGGTCTTCGTTTCTGTGCGAGGGCTTTCTCTAGTTGCGGCAAGTGGGGGCCACTCTTCATAGCAGTGCACGGGCCTCTCACTGTCGCGGCCTCTCTTGTTGCAGAGCACAGGCTCCAGACGCGCAGGCTCAGTAGTTGTGGCTCACGGGCCCAGTTGCCCTGAGGCATGTGGGATCTTCCCAGACCAGGGCTCGAACCCGTGTCCCCTGCATTGGCAGGCAGATTCTCAACCACTGCGCCACCAGAGAAGCCCTTTTTTTTTTTTTAAGTTATTTATTTATTTATTTATTTATTTTTGGCTGTGTTGGGTCCTCGTTTCTGTGCAAGGGCTTTCTCCAGTTGCGGCGAGTGGGGGCCACTCTTCATCGCGGTGCGCGGGCCTCTCACTGTCGTGGCCTCTCCCGTTGTGGAGCACAGGCTCCAGATGCACAGGCTCAGTAGTTGTGGCTCACGGGCTTAGTTGCTCCGCGGCATGTGGGATCTTCCCAGACCAGGGCTCAAACCCGTGTCCCCTGCATTGGCAGGCAGATTCTTAACAACTGCGCCACCAGGGAAGCCCTGCTTAGTCTTAATTGAGATACAAACCTTAATCAAACCGTGAAAAATACAAATTGCTACTGTGATTAATGCTGTGAAAGTGTACAATATGAGAATATGACCTAGTCAGAGAGGTCAGGGAAACATCCCTAAAGAACAGAGTTTAGTTTAGATTTAAAGTATAAGTAGGAATAACTAGGAAGAGAGGAATGTTCCAGGAAAAGAAAAGAACATGTGTAATGGCTATGGCAGGAGGAGAATGGTATGTAGTTGAAACTCTAAGAAGGCACAGAGAGTAAGGGAGAATGTGGTCTGAGATAAAGCAGAAGATCTGAAGATAAAAGTTGAAGATCTGAAGATAAAGCTGAAGTAAAGGCCAGACTTTGCAAGGCCTTGTACATCAAAGAGTTCTTTATCCCAAGAGGTATTATTAGATTTTATGCACTGAGGGTAATGCGATCAGATGTTTGTTTTGAAAAGATCATTCTGGCTACAGTGTGAAGGGGGATAAGACTGTATATGGGTAGACTTGTTAGAATATGGGTAGACTTCCAATTGTCCTAAGTAAAGATTATGGTAATTTAGGTTAAGGTAGTAATGCTGGAAAACAGAAAGACTGAAGAGATATCTAGGAGTTTAAAATAATAGTAGTTCATAATGATTTCACGAGGAGAACAGAGATAACGCCCCTGTCAAGGATGATTCTTAGGTTTCTGCTTCACATTTCTTGAGCCTGTTCTAGGTGCCAATGATAAGTTTTTATATCTAAGTCCTACAATAATCCTATTAAATTATTATTATTTGTCTAATCTACCTCCCCAAATAAAGTGGGAGACCTGGAAGCCCAGACCAGAATTCCATAAGCCAAAAAGCAAGGCACTACAGCAGTTTCATATATGATTTCTGTTGCTCCTGGTACAGCATGTCCTAAAGGCTATTTAATAACATGGCTTGAGGTTAGTCTTTAAAATCCCTATTTATAGACATCTTCATGCTCCAGTACATATCTCTCCACTTATGTTTATCACCCCGAGCCCACCATAAAAATTACCTAGTAAGACTGCATGCAGCCTGGTTCTATCTCCAGACCACACTTCAGCAACCAAAGACTCACTATAAAGCCACCACTACCAAATGACAAAAACCAGTAGAAGCCCACTGGAAAGGATACCATGTCTGATTATTTTCCTGCCATATTTACACAAACTTCCCTCAGTCTAAACCTCCACCACCATCTGCAACGAACTAACTCCTACTGATCCTTCAAGATTTAGCTCAGACATCACCTCCTCTAATAATCTTTCCCTAGTGCTTCGAGTATGCATTAGCAGCCTATATAAACTCTATAACAGTACTTGTTACATAATATTATAATTTTCAGTTTACTTGACTCTTTCTGCACCAGAACGTGAGCTCCTTCAGAACAATAAATATGTTTTATTCATCTGTGTATCACCTACCATAGTCACAGGCACAGTAGATATTAAATGACTATCTGACTCATTAAATAAATGGATAAATCAAGCAATCACTTAGGACATCCCTGGTCACATGTAAACATCAATACAAAACATCTGCTAAATATATTATACTGTTTAAAGAGAGTATAACTGAATAGCATAGGAAGACTTTGTAATCAAAGCTACAAAATGAAGCTGAAAATTCAAGAAATTTAGGTCTCCTAAGTTGCATAGCCCATGCTCTTGACACTACAGAAACTACCTCTCCACAGAGACAAGAAATGACTATTGGAAAAGAGAGATAAGGTTGAAAAGAAAAAATTCCATTTTTCTCTTATAATTTTACCAAACATACTAAAATATAACACATTTGAGAAATTTCTCACTTAATTTTTCTAGATTATCTTTTACCATAGACACCAGTAAGCAGTGTCAATGGCATAAGGCAAGAATCAAGAAGGAAAAGAAGAAGAAGCAAAGGATGAATCGGAAAAATTGGTAGCCAAGAAAGATACATGTACATATCAATTCAAATAACTCACTGTCAATACTAGCATGCTTTATCACTTCCTGAAAAGTTTCAGGGATTACAAGGATAGCCATGCTATCCAAAACGTCACCCACTTCAGAAGTTGAAACTCGACCACCTTTTATCCTACAGAAAATCTTCAAGGCTTTCTGAAATGCTGCAAAAATACAACAAACAAGGAAATTATTGTACCATGAGAATCAATAGCTTTTCTTGGAGGAGCTGATTTTGACCAGGGAAAAATAAATTTAGGGTTTTCTAAAAATTTCCCTGCAAGTAGGCATTTGCCCAATTCTGGCCATATTCCTAGTATAAAATCTAGCTTTTGCTATTATACTACTAAAATAATATTAATAATAATAGCTGGTTTTTATTGAATGCTGTTTATGCGCCAGGCACTGTGCTAAAAGTTATGGGCTATATAATTCCATTATCACAATTGGCCTACAAAATAAAAATGATCATTATCCCTACATTACAGATAAGAAAACTAAGGCTTAGAAGGTCCGTTTTTAAATTGTTTTTAATTGAAGTGTATTTGATTTACAATGTTGTGGCAATCTCTGCTGTACAGCAAAGTGACTCAGTTATACACATAGAGACATTCTTTTTATTTATATTCTTTTCCATTATGGTTTATCCCAGGAGATTGGATATAGTTCCCTGTGCTATACAGTAGGACCTTGCTGTTTATCCATTCTAAATGTAACAGTTTGCAACTACCAACCCCAAACTCACAGTCCAACCCTCTCCCTCCCCTGCTCCACCTTGGCAACCACAAGTCTGATCTCTATGTCTGTGCGTCTGTTTTTGTTTTGTAGATAGGTTCATTTGTGCCATATTTTAGTCCACATATAAGTGATATCATATGGTATTGGTCTTTCTCTTTCTGACTTCACTTAGTATGATCATCTCTAGTTGCATCCATGTTGCTGCAAATGGCATTATTTTGTTCTTTTTTATGGCTAAGTACTATTCCATTGTATATATGTACCACATCTTCTTTATCCATTCATCTGTCGATGGACATTTGTTTCCGTGTTTTGGCTATTGTGAATAGTGCTGCTATGAACAAAGGAGTGCATGTATCTTTTTGAATTAGTTTTATCTGGGTATATGCCCAGGAGTGGGATTGCTGGATCATATGGTAATTCTATTTTTAGTTTTCTGGGAACCTCCATACTGTTTTCCATAGTGGCTGCACCAACTTACATTCCCACCAACAGTATAGGAGGGTTCCCTTTTCTCCACACCCTCTCCGGCATTTGTTATTTATAGATTTTTTAACGATGGCCATTCTGGTTGGTGTGAGGTGGTATCTCATTGTAGTTTTTATTTGCATTTCTCTAATAAGTAGTGATGTTGAGCATCTTTTCATGTGCCTACTGGCCAACTGTATGTCTTCTTTGGAGAAATGTCTATTAAGGTCTTCTGCCCATTCCTTGACTGGGTTGTTTGCCCTCTTGTTGTTAAGTTGTATGAGCTGTCTGTATATTTTGGAGACTAAGCCCCTGTCAGTCACATTACTTGCAAATATTTTCTCCCATTCCATAGGTTGTCTTTTGGGTTTTTTCTTTTTTAATCATTTCCTTTACTGTGCAAAAGCCTGTAAGTTTGATTAGATCCCATTTGTTCATTTTGTTTTTATTTCTATTGCCATGTGAGACTGACCGAAGAAAACATTGGTATGATTTATGTCAGAGAATGTTTTACCTATGTTCTCTTCTAGTTTAATGGTGTCATGTCTTATGTTTAAGTCTTTAAGCCATTTTGAGTTTATTTTTGTGCATGGTGTGAGGGTGTGTTCTAACTTCATTGATTTACATGCAGCTGTCCAACTTTCCCAGCACCACTTGCTGAAGAGACTATCTTTTTCCCATTTTATATTCTTGCCTCCTTTGTCAAAGATTAATTGACCGTAGGTGTGTGGATTTATTTCTGGGCTCTCTATTCTGTTCCATTGACCCAGGTGTCTGTTTTTGTAACAATACCACACTGTTTTGATTACTGTAGCTTTGTAGTATTGTCTGAAGTCTGGGAGAGTTATGCCTCCTGCTTTTTTTCCCCCCCTCAGGATTGCTTTGGCAATTCTGGGTCTTTTGTAGTAACATATACATTTTTGGATTATTTGTTCTAGTTCTGTGAAAAAGGTCATGGGTAATTTGATAGGGATAGCATTAAATCTGTAGATTGCTTTGGGTAGTACTGCCATTTTAACAATGTTAATTCTTCCAACCCAAGAGCATGGGATAGCTTTCCATTTCTTTGAATCCTCTTTAATTTCCTTTATTAATGTTTTATGGTTCTCAGCATATAAGTCTTTCACCTCCTTGGTCAGGTTATTCATAGGTATTTTTTTTTTGGTGCAATTTTAAAAGGTACTGTTTTTTTACATTCCCTTTCTGACATTTCATTGTTAGCGTAAAGAAATGCAACTGATTTCTGAATGTTAATCTTGTATCCTACTACTTTGCTGAATTCGTTTATTAGATCTAGTAGTTTTTGTGTGGAGTCAATAGGGTTTTCTATATATAGTATCATGTCATTTGCATATGGTGACAATTTTACCTCTTCCCTTCCAATTTGGATGCCTTTTATTTCTTTTTCTTGCCTGACTGCTGTGGCTAGGACTTCTAATACTATGTTGAATAGAACTGGTGAGAGTGGGCATTCTTGTCTTGTTCCAGATTTTAGGAGGAAGGGTTTCAGCTTTTCACCACTGAGTATTATATTGGCTGTAGGTTTGTCATAAATAGCTTTTATTATGTTGAGGTATGTTCCCTGGATACCCATTTTGGTAAGAGTTTTTATCATGAGTGGATGTTGAATTCTGTCAAATGCTTTTTCTGCATCTACTGAGATGATCATGTGATTTTTGACTTTTATTTTGTTAATGTGTTTTATTACCTTGATTGATTTGCATACATTGAACCAGCCTCAGGAACTTGGGATGAATCCCACTTGGTTGTGGTATGATCTTTTTTATGTGCTGTTGTTTTTGTTTTCCTAATATTTTATTGAGAATTTTTGCATCTGTATTCATCAAATATATTGGCCTGTAATTTTCTTTTTTGGTGGTATCTTTGGTTTTGGTATCAGGGTGATTGTGGTTTCATAGAATGTCTTTGGGAGTGTTCCCTCCTCTTCAATCTTTTGGAAGAGTTTGAGAAGAATCATATAATTTCTTCTTTGTATGTTTGGTAGAACTTGCCTGTGAAGCCATCTGATCCTGGACTTTTGTTTGTAAGGAGTTTTTTTAAAATCACAGATTCTATTTCACTTCCAGTGATCGGTCTGTTCAAGTTATCTATTAGAAAGTCCCTTTTGATTACACAGCTAGCAAATAGAAAAGCCAGAATTCTAATCTATTCCAGAATGTTTGCTCTTAATCATTATACTATGCTCACCTCTTAGTTAAAACTTTTAGCTATAACAATTTCTTACCACTTGTATTATCTACAATAGCAGGGAAGCTTAATCCAAAATTGGGGGCAGTTATTAATTACTTTAAAATGTAATTTAGGAAAGATACTGTAAAAGAAAGAAGAATGGTGTAGATACAAAATTTCTCTTCAGATTTTTAATATACTACAAAGAATCTGGCAATGATTTAACCACTATTAAAAGGTTTCCTATTTATCCATATAAACTTCATGTTTATGCTAACAGTCCTTTATATCATAAGTGAACTGGGAAGAACATGGTTAAAAGAAAACATTCATAATAATGAAGATAATTCCCCCCCAAAAGAAGTCTTCCTTAAAACCTAAAGATATCTGTGTCCAAATGCTACATTTAAGTGTTCCTCAGACCACTGTATCCCTAATTTACTTTGATAAGGAAACACAATTCAAATAATTAATTTCAGAGTGCAAATCACTTGGTAGTCAGGCTAGATTTTCCTGGAATTCAGGATATAGTAAACATAATGATCCACAAGTCCTTAGATAAGCACAACCAAGGGGAAGAACTGGGCACTATTTATTCATTCAACTAGTAGTTATTAATCAAGTGAGCAAAAGTTGCAGAGGAAAGACCTCTGAGAATCCTTTCCTCTACAAAACAATGAGAACACTGGCAAAAATCGTCAAAATCAACTTTCTTCAAAACTCTGGAAATCAACCAAAGGCTTACAAGGAATGTTTTTTCAAGAAAAATGGCTTAAGAACACTAAGCTTTGTGGCCTCTTAACTTGCCATATTCCCACCTCCCCATCAGGAGCTTCCAGGAGCCCTGAAAAACCAAGAGCCTAAAATCACAAAGAAAACCAGCAGCCTGAAATCCAGTGGAGAAGAATGAGGTTGGAACTTCTTCAAAGCCCCATTCCCTGAGAACTGTTATTATTAGACCTGTCTGGTGGTTCCCTGGAAGACCCTACTTGCAAAGCTGTTCTTATATAACATGACTCAAAGCTTGCCCAGTGCAAACAGCCTTTTCCCTGGGAGAATTCATTAAAAACAATCAGAGACAATTGTTTAACATTACAACTGCCAGAAGTGGTAGATAACAGAGCAAACAGTAGGCTAACAAAAAGATTAAAAGGAAAATCTGGGAAATGAAATTTTCATAGGGGGCTTTGAAAATCTCCAACATATTCTTGGGAATCTAGATAGCCACACACAAGGGCAAGGATGTAAAGATGCTCAGGAAATACTTGAGAAGGTCCTATACCCTCACCACTGTCTTACCTTAAGGATACACATAAGAAGGAAGTGAAGACTAAGGCAGAGTTGAAAAAACTATCTGGCTAGGTGTTGAAGTCATGTCCCAATGCACACACTGTTTCTCCTCTGCTTAATAATTTATAACTCATTTTGCCTTACAAAGGTATGATAAAGACACATGCACACATATAAATATAAAATATAACATCAAATAAATATATATAATATAAAAATATAAGAAAAGTTACAATCACTGTGGAATTGTTTACAATAGTAAGACAATTAAAACGAATTAAATATTCAACAATATGGGATTAAATAAATTATAGTATATCTACATTTTTCAGATACCATGTAGCTATTAAAAAGTAAAAGGCTGGGGACTTCCCTGGTGGTGCAGTGGTTAAGAATCCACCTGCAAATGCAGGGGACATGGGTTCGATCCCTGGTCCAGGAAGATCCCACATGCCGTGGAGCAACTAAGCCCGTGCACCACAGCTACTGAGCCTGCGCTCTAGAGCCCGCAAGCCACAACTACTGAGACTGCATGCCACAACTACTGAAACCCGTGCACCTAGAGCCCGTGCTCCGCGACAAGAGAAGCCACCACAATGAGAAGCCCACGCACCGCAACGAAGAGTAGCCCTCACTCACTGCAACTAGAGAAAGCCCACGCACAGCAACGAAGACCCAACAGAGCCAAAAATTAATTAATTAATTAATTAATTAATTAAAAAAAAAAGTAAAAGGCTGACCTGTATCTACTGACATAGAACTTTCCAAGACGTATTACTTAGTTTAAAAAAAATACTAAAAAATAATGTATATAGTATGATCCTTTTCTCTTAAAGTATAAGATATTTCTATTTTTTCCATTTTTGGAGGGTCTCTTGATTCCTAACTGTATGCTTGGTCTTTTTACTAGCTTCTGTGAGATATAGGTCCTCTGCCTAAAAATCGATAACTTATTTCATCTTATGAAACATATATATATTCACAATTGCATATAAAAATGATTCTAAGGTCAACATTAAACTATAAAAATCTAGGAGGAATTAAAGAGTGTCTTCCACATCTTTATATACTTAAATATTGCTTGGATATTTTATAAAAATAACATATTCAAGAATTATGTGTATTGCTTTAAAAGGAAAAATAAAGAAACCTGGGACTTCCTGATTGGTCTCAGAACACATGGCCATGAACAGAAATAAGGTCAAAATAGGAAACCAGGAGTTGAAAAACCAAGGAATGGAAGAGAGAAAATAAGCTGGTTCAACAAGTAGGCAGTACTTAGGAGTCCAAGCAAACATATAAATCTATAGTCAGGAAAAAGCTGTAAGTCAAAAACCAAGTAGATAAAGGAGAATCCCAGTGTCACAGGAGTTAATCAAAATGCCAAGTAGGAAGTAAGGAGTTAAAAAAGGAAAAGCAAACCAAGCATCACATCTATATTGTTCATTGCTGCATATGGTAGGCATTTAATAACATTTATTACATTAATGAATAAGTAAACATTAAAGAGTTTTTCTTGCCTCTTGTTTGCTTATTCAGGAATATTGACTATCACATTCATATATCCTTGATTCTAAGAAAATATAGTCTGGTTGACAATAAATATATATAATCCCAAGGACTGAACATAGGAACTTGATCTTGCCTAATGGAAAAACCAACGAACTGCTAAAATTAGATCATGAACACTAGAGATCTCGGATTTTTGGAAGCACTATTTCTATCTTTAACATGAATAGTCCCTCCAACCACTTTCTTTACAATTTATATGTAGTGTAAACTAAAAGTTACTAGGAGATCCTTCAGCATCTGAAATTTTTAGGGAGAAATTCAAGCAGACTCTAGACAGTGAAAAAAGTACTGTTAAGGGTAGAGAAGAAAACAGATGTGAGTTTTCAACAGAGGAAAAAAAAACATGAACAAAGGCATGGAAGTAAGAATGAAATTGGCATATATGGAGATTTATGATTCACTGGAGCATGGGGTTCTTGCCTGGGAAAGATTTATGGAGAAAGGAGGAGCAGCAAGCAAAATTATGAAGACGTGAGGACATCAAGCATAAGAGTTTGGTCTAAGAAGAGCAGCTAAATTTTTGAGATAATGACATGACAAAAACTTTGTTTTAAGAAAATTGGTCTATCAATTGTGTAAAGGAAAAAGTGGAGATTGAGGATAGAAAATTAGGACAGGACTTCCTTGGTGGCACAGTGGTTAAGAATCCGCCTGCCAATGAGGGGACATGGGTTCAAGCCCTGGTCCGGGAAGATCCCACATGCTGCGGAGCAACTAAGCCCGTGTGCCACAACTACTGAGCCTGCGCTCTAGAGCCCGCGAGCCACAAATACTGAGCCTGCGTGTCACAACTACTGAAGCCCGCGCACCTACAGCCCATGCTCCACAGCAAGAGAAGCCATCGCAAGAAGCCTGCACACCACAACGAAGAGTAGCCCCTGCTTACTACGACTAGAGCAAGCTTGCATGCAGCAATGAAGACCCAACACAGCCATAAATAAATAAATAAATAAATAAATAAATAAATAAATAAATAAATTCATTTAAAAAGAAACAAAAGAAAATTAGGATAACACGGCAGTGATCCAGGTTTTTTAGTGCTTTTTATAGAATAACTCATGTCTAATTTTTCTCAACCTAGACTACTGGGGCAAAAAGGAGTTAAGAGATTCTGAAAAAGAGTAAATTCATATAACCACCCCACCCTAAAATCAGTTACTATCAAAATCATTCTCTTCTATAATTTTGAAGAAACATCTTTTTACCTGGATCCTGAGAGACCAAATAACAAACTTCATTCACAGCCTTAAGGTAATCTGAAAAATCCATCATTCCATTAACTATAAGAATGATTGAGAAACAGAAAGAAAAAAACTGCATTAGCAAACTTATCAGCAAACTCACTAAGAATATAAAAGGGCAAACTAAAAATGTAACTAGAATTAACTGATATTAGAATACTATAGTCTATACTACAAAAGCAGTCAAGGTTAACATTAAATATAGAATGTAAAAAGAAAACTTACCAGAAAATATTTACATATCATAATTATGTAGTAAATAGTGCTGCAGCAATAATAAGAATGATATATAGACTAGAACTGGAGATATTACACTTCTGTTTGCTCAAGGCTCTAATTTTTATATTTGTAATTAGGTGCAAAAAATACATGCAACATGCCAGTTTTACATACACAGTGGTTTTATCTTAAAAGGATAGGACTGATTTCATCATGTTCTAGAAAACTCCTCTATACCTGTGGTTTGGGGGTAGATTATGGATCTTGTTGAGATTCTAATGAAAGCTTTGCCTAACACCATTCCACCTTTCTCTCTCTGTGCCTTTCCCTCTCTCTCTCTCATCACACACACACACACACACACATACACACACACACACACACACAATGCATTAAAACAAATGTACACAATATTACACAATATTAAAGTAATCCTTACCCCAAAAAAAGTCTCATTTTTCATGCAAAAAGTAATGGCTATTTCTTAAAAGAATAATATCTGAATTGTACAAATGAAAATTTCAGTAAGAATTTTTGTCTGGCTTGAATGAGAAGTTGAAATTATGTAGTGGGTTTTTGAATGATATTGCACAGGTCATCTCTGATAGCAACTAGAGCTGAAAATCCAGACTTACAAATTGTGCCAAACCACAGAATCAGGGTTCTTAAATCTCATTTTCTAGACAAGCATAGATCTGTGTTAAGGAACTTCTGAATTTTTCAAAATTCTTCAGGTTAAATATCTATGAAGTTATTTTCCTCTGTCTTTAAGTAAATGAGGCCAACTTTGAAAGGATTTACATCAATGTTACCTATGTCCAGAAGAAAATTATTATAAATCCACATTTCAATTTAATGTCATCTGAGCAAAGTAACCTTTAGAACACTTCAGTGCTTCCAGTGGTCTGCAGGGTTCTACCTGCAGAGAAGTTGACAAGGCTTGGTTGTTCTCATTTCCAAACAACAGAAGCACTTTCTCCAATTTTGGAAAATTCATTAAGTTGTCTGCCTCAAAAATTCTTTTTCAGTGTAACAACTTGAAAGTGGTTTCTCCTTTCCTTCAAAAACAATAAAATGTCTGCACAAATTTCAGTCAACTACTTTGACTTGTTTTCTGACTTCTATGTGACACTAGGTTAAGCAAAACTTTAGATAAAACATCAAGAGTACAATCCACGAATAAAAAAAATTTGTAGACTAGATTTCATCAAAAGTATGAACTTATGGCTCACTTTGGCAGCACATATACTAAAAATTGGAACGTTACAGAGAAGATTAGCATGGCCCCTGCGCAAGGATGACACGCAAATTTGTGAAACATTCCATATTAAAAAAAAAAGTATGGACTTATGCTCTTCAAAAAACATTTTAAAAGAATGAAAAGACAAGCCATACACTAGAAGAAAATATGTGCTAATCACATGTCCAATAAAGGACTTGTATTCAGAATATATAAAGAACTTTCAAAATGTAATAATAAGGACACAAAAAAATTTTTAATGGGAAGGAGATAAGCAGATAGCAAATAAGCACATGAAAATGTTTAGCATCATTTGATCATTCAGGAAATGCAAATTAAAATCACAGTGTGAGATAATACCATACATCTGTTAGAATGACTACAATTTTTAAAGGCTGACCAATTTCAGGATTGGCAAGAATGAGGAGCAACTGGAACTCTCATATATTGCTTATGGCAATGTAAAATGTTTCAACCGCTAGTGGGAACCTGCTGTAAAGCACAGGAAGCTCAGCTCAGTGCTCTGTGATGAGCTAGATGGGTGGGATGGGGGAGGGGGTGGGAGGGAGGTCCAAGAGGGAGGGGATATATGTATACATATAGCTGATTCACTTCATTGTACAGCAGAAACTAACACAGCATTGTAAAGCAATTATACTACAATAAAAAAATAAATAAATAAAAAATGGTTCAACCACTTTGCAAACACAGTTTAATAGTTTCTTATATATGACCCAATTATCTACCACTGGGTATTTATCCAAGACAAATGAAAGCATATGACCACACAGAGACATACAAATGAATCTTACGCCAGCTTTATCTGTAATAGCCAAAAACTGGAAACTATCCAAATGTCCATCAATTAGTGAATGGATAAACAAATTACGGCACAGTCATATAATGGAACACTATTCAGCAATAAAAAGAAATTAACTTTTGATATACACAAAAGCATGGGTGAATCTCAATATAATTAGCTGAGTGAAAGAAAGCAGACCAAAAAAAAAAAAAAAAGAGTACTTACTGCATGATCCCATTTATATAAAATTCTATACAATTCAAACTAATCTATGTGACAGAGTAGATTAGTGTTTGCTTGGGAGTGGTGAGGGGCATTGTGGAGAGGGAGTAGGACTTACAAAGGGGTATGAGAGGTATTGAGGCTTCACAAGTTTATACATATGTCAAAATTTATCAAATTGTACACTTTAAGTCTGTGCAGCTTATTGTTATGTCAATTTTACCTCAATAATGTTATAAAATATGCAAATAATTTTAAAATCCATTGGTACAGCCATTATAGAAAACGGTATAGAGGTTCCTCAAAAAATTAAAAATAGAATTATGGTATCATCCAGCAATTCCACTTCTGGGTATATATCCAAAGGAAATAAAAGCATGATCTTAAAGAGATATCTGCACTATCATGTTCATTGCAGAATTATTCACAACAGCCAAGATATGGAAAGAACCTAAGTGCCTGTTGATGGATAAATGAATAAAGAAAATGTGATAAAATACACACACACACACACACACACAAACATACATATACAATGGAATATTATTCAGTCATTAAAAAAAGGGAAATTCTGCCATTTGCAACAACACGGATGAATCTGGAGGACAATACGCTAAGTGAAATAAGCCAGACACAGAAAGAAATATACTGTATGATCTCACTTATATGTAGAATGTAAAAAACTTAAACTGATAAAATCAGAGAGTAGAATGATGGTTGCCAGGGTCTAGGGGTTGGTGGAAATGGGGAGACATTGGTCAAAGCATACAGACTTTAGATATCAGATGAACAAGTTCTAGGAATCTAATGTACACCATGGTGATTATAATTAATAATAATGTGCTGTATACTTGAAATTTGCTAAGAAAGTGAATCTTAAGTGTTCTCACCACAAAAAAGAAGGGGGGAAGATATGAGGTGATGTATGTGTTATTTAGCTTGATTGTGGTAATCAGTTCACAATGCATACATATATCAGATCATGTTGTAACCTTAAATATATAGTTTCTATTTGTCAATTATATCTCAATAAAGCTAGAAAAAAGAGCATTTAACATAAACCATTTTCCTATGGATATGTGCATATTCTTTGACCCAGCTTTTTCATTTCTAAAACACTATCCTATAGAAATATTTACACAAATGTGCAAAAATTGATGTGCAAGGATGTTCTTTGTAGCACTATTTGTAATAGCAAAAATTTTAAAGGTAACTTCACCGGTAATCAATATGAGACCAATTTAAAATATATATATTACATATGTGTATATATATCAATATATTATATATATAAAACCAAAGGACATGAAGGATACCCAACAAATTATCAACAGTGTTTACCACTAGGGATTACAGAGAAAGACTGGGGTGAATAAATAATTTTCATTTTGTAATTTATGAACTTCTATAACCTTAAAATACTAAATTTTAAGAAAAAGCTTCTTTATAGGACATGTTCTATGTTCAGTTATTAAACTTTTTCTTGTATTTACATTTATTATCAAGACATTCAATGTACAATAATTGTACATTATTCTCAATGTAACAATTAATGAATAAAAGTTTAAACTAACATATGTCATCTAAAATTGGTTGTATGAAGCTACAGTAATCAAGACAGTATGGTACTGGCACAAAAACAGAAATATAGATCAATGGAACAGGAGAGAAAGCCCAGAGATAAACCCAGGCACATATGGTCACCTTATCTTTGACAAAGGAGGCAAGAATATACAATGGAGAAAAGACAGCTTCTTCAATAAGTGGTGCTGGGAAAACTGGACAGCTACATGTAAAAGAATGAAATTAGAACACTCCCTAGCACCATACACAAAAATAAACTCAAAATGGATGAAAGACCTAAATGTAAGACCAGACACTATAAAACTCTTAGAGGAAAACATAGGCAGAACACTCTATGACATAAATCACTGCAAGATCCTTTTTGACCCACCTCCTAGAGTAATGGAAATAAAACCAAAAATAAACAAATGAGACCTAATGAAACTTAAAAGCTTTTGCACAGCAAAGGAAACCATAAACAAGACGAAAAAGACAACCCTCAGAATGGGAGAAAATATTTGCAAACGAAGCAACTGACAAAGCATTAATCTCCAAAATATACAAGCAGCTCATGCAGCTCAATATCAAAAAAACAAACAACCCAATCCAAAAATGGGCAGAAGACCTAAATAGACATTTCTCCAAAGAAGACATACAGATTGCCAACAAACACATGAAAAGATGCTCAACATCACTAATCATTAGAGAAATGCAAATCAAAACCACAATGAGGTATCACCTCACACCGGTCAGAATGGTCATTATCAAAAAATCTACAAACAATAAATGCTGGAGAGGGTGTGGAGAAAAGGGAACCCTCTTGCACTGTTGGTGGGTAAGTAAATGGATACAGCTACTATGGAGAACAGTAAGGAGGTTCCTTAAAAAACTAAAAATAGAACTACCATATGATCCAGCAATCCCACTACTGGGCATATACCCTGAGAAAACCATAATTCAAAAAGATACATGTACCACAATGTTCATTGCAGCACTATTTACCATAGCCAGGACATGGAAGCAAACTAAATGTCCATTGACAGATGAATGGATGAAGATGTGGCACATATATACAATGGAATATTACTCAGCCATAAAAAGGAACAAAATTAAGTTATTTGTAATGAGGTGGATGGACCTAGAGTCTGTCATACCGAGGGAAGTAAGTCAGAAAGAGAAAAACAAATACCGTATGCTAAGGCACATATATGGAAACTAAAAAAATGGTACTGATGAACCTAGCGGCAGGACAGGAATAAAGACACAGACGTAGAGAATGGACTTGAGGACACAGAGGGGGAAGGGGAAGCTGGGACGAAGTGAGAGAGTAGCATTGACATATATACACTATCAAATGTAAAATGGATGGCTAGTGGGAAGCAGCTGCATAGCACAGGGACATCAGCTTGATGCTATGTGACAACCTAGAGGGGTTGGATAGGGAGGGTGGGAGGGAGGCTCAAGAGGGAGGGGATATGGGGAGATATATATATATATATATACATATAGCTGATTTACTTTGTTGTACAGCAGAAACTAACACAACATTGTAAAGCAATTATACTCCAATAAAGATATTTTTTAAAATAAAAATAAATAAAATTGGTTGTATGGCTTTGGAGTAGACTCTTCTCCTTTCTATCCCTCACTTTCCTCAACAGTAAATCCAAGTGATTAGAAGAAACAATATCTAAAGTCTTGAGTATATAAAATTCTAAAGATTTATTGTTTTGAATTTCAAATAACAGTATAAAAGCCTTAAAAAGTTCCCATTTTTTGACCCAGCAATTTCAACGTTAGTTATCTATCTTTGTCTGATGAGAGAAAAAGAGAGAACACTGTTTATAATAGCAAAAATATTAGAAGTAACCTATATTTACACAGGTTATTTGTTACATGTTATTTTTTAAACAATGTTTTTTAATTTGTTTTTTAATCAGTTCCATAGAATAACTCACAGCCATTTAAAAAGGCAGTGTGTATCTATATTTATTTACACAAAGAGTTGACTACCATATAATATTAATAGAAAAAGGTAACAAAACTATCCATGTGAATCCATATATGCTTTTTTTAAATTATGTGTTCACGCGTGTGTATACACCACAGTTATAAACGCATATACACACACTTACATGTATATGTTTGGAAAAATCCTAGAAAAAAATATATGTATATATTATATATGTATATATAAATACCAAAGTTTGGCTCTGGGTAGTGGGATTACACATGATTTTGACTTTCTCCTTTATATTTTTCTGTGCTTTCAGAGAATAAAGTTATTTCCACTTTGGAGAATTACTTTGATATAAATCTCCAAAATATCATTTGTCAAGAAAATTAATCTGTAGATAAATAAACATGTCAGGAAAAAACAGAGTTTCTTCTTAAGCTTTCTAAAAGTTAGGATTATATTTATTAATTTATTTTTAACCCTCAGAAATCTGTCATATCATAGATGCTCAAAAATGTTGGGGTGACTTAGATAAAGGGACAGATGGATGCATGCACACTAGTGCTACTTGTCAATTACTACTAGATTGTTCAGTAATATTTTATTGGTGGTCCATTTTGACTTCTAGAATTTTCCACCTACAAGTTTTTTTTTTAAAAATAAATTTATTTATTTATTTATTTATTTATTTATTTATTTATTTTTGGCTGTGTTGGGTCTTTGTTGCTGTGCATGGGCTTTCTGTAGTTGCGGTGAGCGGGGGCTACTCTTCGTTGCGGTGTGCGGGCTTCTCATTGCCGTGGCTTCTCTTGTGGAGCACGGGCTCTAGGCATGCAGGCTTCAGTAGTTGTGGCACGTGGGCTCAGCAGTTGTGGCTCATGGGCTCTAGAGCGCAGGCTCAGTAGTTGTGGTGCATGGGCTTAGTTGCTCCACACATGTGGGATCTCCCCAGGCCAGGGCTCGAACCCGTGTCCCTTGCATTGGCAGGCAAATTCTTAACCACTGTGCCACCAGGGAAGTCCCAAGTTTTCTTTTTAATTTTAAGTTTATCGGAGTACAGTTGATTTACAATGTTGTTAGTTTCAGGTGTACAGAAAAGTGATTCAGTTATACATATACACATATTCATTCTTTTTAGATTCTTTTCTTTTATAGGTTGTCACAGAATATTGAGTAGAGCTCCCTGTGCTATACAGTATGTCCTTGTTGGTTATCTATCTATCTTGCATACAGTAATGTGTGTATGTTCATCCCAAGTTCCTGATTTATCCCTCTCCCACCACCACGTTTCCCCTTTTATAACCATAAGTTTGTTTTCAATATCTGTAAGTCTGTTTCTGTTCTGTAAATAAGTTCATTTGTATCATTTTTAAATTAGATTCCACATGAGTGATATCACATGGTATTTGTCTTTGTCTGATTTACTTCACTTAGTATAATAATCTCTAGGTTCATCCATGTTGCCTCAAATGGCATTATTCCATTCTCTTTTATGGCTGAGTAGTATTCCATTGTATATATGTACCACATCTTCTTTATCCATTCATCTGTCGATGGACATTTAGGTTGCTTACATGTCTTGGCTATTGTAAATAGTGTTGCAGTGAACATTGGGGTGCATGTTTCTTTTCGGATTATGGTTTTCTCTGGTTATATGCCCAGGAGTGGGATTGCTGGATCATATGGTAGTTCTATTTTTAGTTTTTTAAAGAACCTCCATACTGTTCTCCATAGTGGTTGTACCAATTTACATTCCTACCAACAGTATAGGAAGGTTCCCTTTCCTCCACACTCTCTCCAGCATTTATCGTTTGTGGACTTTTTAAAAAATATATTTATTTATTTACTTATTTAGGCTTCGCTGGGTCTTAGTTGTGGCACGTGGGATCTTCACTGAGGCGTGCAGACTTCCCGGTTGCGGCATGCGAACTCTTAGTTGCGGCACGTGGGATCTTCACTGAGGCATGCCGACTTCCCGGTTGCGGCATGCGAACTCTTAGTTGTGGCATGCATGCGGGATCTAGTTCCTTAACCAGGTATCGAACCTGGGCCCCCTGCATTGGTAGCGCAGAGTCTTACCCACTGGACCACCAGGGAAGTCCCTATTGTTTGTGGACTTTTTGATGTTGACCATTCTGACTGGTGTGAGGTGATACTTCATTATAGTTTTGATTTACATTTCTCTGATAATTAGTGATGTTGAGCATCTTTTCATATGCTTTTAGGCCATCCTACAAGGTTTTTAAAATAATGATAAATCCACATCTTATATTTATTCAATTTCTGACCCCTCCTTCAACTTATTAATATCATTTTTTAATAGATCTTTATTGGAGTATAATTGCTTCACAATACTGCATTAGTTTCTGTTGTACACCAAAGTGAATCAGCCATATGCATACATATGTCCCCATATCACCTCCCTCTTGAGCCTCCCTCCCACCCTCCCTATCCCACCCCTCTAGGTCATTGCAAAGCACGGAGCTGATCTCCCTGTGCTATGCTGCTGCTTCCCACTAGCTAACTTCCCACTAGCTAACTATTTTACACTCGGTAGTGTAGATACGTCGATGCTACTCTCACTTCGCCCCAGCTTCTCCCTCCCACCCCGTGTCCTCAAGTCCATTCTCTATGTCTACATTTTTACTCCTAGAGTCTGTCATACAGAGTGAAGTAAGTCAGAAAGAGAAAAACATATCATTTTTATTCTAAATTTGTCTCCCCTTTTGAACAGGCTTGGAATGGTCTGTAAATGTAATGTGTTCTCTATTATTTATTTACCTCTATTATTTACCTCTTTGATTAAAGTAACAAACACTGCAAAAAATATATATTTTTCTAGGTACTTAAAATATCATTATTAGGGTTTTTATTTACATTTCCTTGGACACTAGTGATGTTGAACATATTTCTATATAATTATTGGCTATATGTGTTATATTTTATGTGAAACACTAGTCCATTTGCCTTGCCCACTTTTCTATTCCATTATTTGTTATTGATTTGTATGAATTCTTTACACATTCTGAAAACTAATCCTTTGTCAATTGTGTGAATTGCAAATATCTCCAAGTTTGTAACATGTCTTTACTTTTAGGTGTCTTTAGATAAATAAACACTCTTAATTTTAATATAAATACATCAAATACATTAATTTCAAATTTTTTTTTGCCTTAAGAAAGTTTCCCTATCCCATACCATTTCATACTAAGGCAATCAGCAAAAATTAAAACTCTAAAAATACCAAATGTTGATGAGAGCATGTCATAATCCAATCTGGTAATCAATCAATCCAGTTACATGTACCTGAGGCCCAATTTTTTAATATCATTATTGTAAACACGCAAAGATGTTTTTATAGCATTTTAAAGCTTAGCTTTTCTATTATTTGTAATTAATCTGACCAACATATAACTTATGTCCATGATTGTAGACCCTTAAACTAATACTGAAAACATAAAAACTTACCATCAATATCAATAGTCTTCAGTGCCTTTCTCATTTCTGAGTCACTTATAGAGATATTCAAGATGCGATGGATCATTGGCAGATCATTCACATAAATCTTACCACCTCGAATTTTACTGAAAATTTTACAGGTTTTCTGAAGTGCTGAACACACATAACAAAACAGTTAATTAATTCAAGGGAATAATTACCCTTATTCCCCCCACTCCCTCCCAAGGGGCGGGGGGAACAATCACTAAAAGAAGAAAGAGGAGCAAATATTAGTGCTCCAATTCTTTGCTTTAACATCAGTCTTGTTACTTATTTAGGTATGTCTGGAGCCAGTGACCTCTAAGGCTACGAGTTTCTAAAGAACTCTCAGAAACTGTCAGAAAACTCATGCAAGGCTCACATACGCAAAGGCTTCCACAACTTTTTGCTCCTTTATCACTTGTGTGTATCTCAATCAAAGCTCTTGGTATTCTGATTGTTTGCACGTCAATAACCCTCACTAAACTGTCAGCTCATAGAGGGCAAGATTTTTCATTCTTCAAGTTCCAGCATCTAGTTCAGAATAGATTCTTAAAAAATGTCTGTTGAACTAAATTGAGTTCAAGTCACCTTGTTTTCAGAAAAACAGGCAATAGATGACAGTGATAAATACCAGAGAAAGACTAAAAAATTGATAATAATGACTTTAATAATAGGAGTTTTACTAGAGTATTGGAGGTGGAAACCATATTTCAGTGAAGTAGGAAGTAAATAAATAGAGTAATTAATGAAAACAGCTCTTTCAAGAAGCTTCTCTGAAAGATTATAAAGCTGAGCATAGTCCCTGAGGAAGCAGAAGAAATTCAAATTGAAGAAAAGAGAAGTGACAGGATTGGTCTTGTGAAAGGGATCGTTTCCAATGAGACAATAGGAAAGGATGTGGATGTTGTTTATAGGCAGGGAGCTCAGGAAGATTCTGCCAAACAGCCTTTATTAACTCTATGAAAAAGCAATGTCGTCTCTTAAGAGTTGAAGGACTAGGTGATAGGACTGAGGATTTGAGGAGAGTAAAGAAGGTTTGAAATAGGCACAAGAAGAAACAGGAGAGGGATCTGATCTAAACATAAAGGGAATGCCAACTGGTGCTAAGAGCAGCTGAGGTTGGAAATCATATACTCACAGGGCACCAAATGAGGAGGTCAATGAAATAAAATTGTAAATAAAAAGAATTGCAAGTATAAGAGATTGTGAACAAGAGAACAAGACATTAAAGTCTGAGATTTCAACATTATGACAAGGTTCAAATTGCAGACATCAGGGTTGGTGAGAGAAACAGAGGTAAAATTACTGGTTTTAAAAAGGGTACGTCTAGAGTATTATACGAGTCATCCACTTGGACACTAAAGATGCCTGATATGTGGCCCTGCCTGTCCAGAAAGCCTGACCGGAATACCTGGGAAGCTGCTTGGGGCCAGCTCTAATGCTCCGTCTAGGCAAGGGAGCAAATTCACAGCACCGTTCAATGCTGAGTGTAGCTCCTGATTCTGCCTGACCAGAAAGCCTGGCCAAAACACCTGAGAAGCTATGTAGCCTAGCAATCCTTGAACGGAGCGTCTGGCAGGCAGAGCTGATTATCCTCAGAGCAAAGTCAGTGCCCCACTCGGCCAGGGAACTTCGGGCACAGGTCAGCTTGAGTCACAACCACAAACAGAAAGCCTTTCCAGCCTTGGAGCTGGTTCTCCTGCTCTATCCAGGGAAAGGAAGTAATTCATAGCCCCATCCACTGCTGAGTGTAGCTTCTGGCCCTGCCTGACCAGGAAGCCTGGCCTGAGCACCTGGGAAATGGCTTGGCCCAGCAGTACTTGAGCAGATAGCCCAGCCAGTGGGTCTGCCTGTTTGCAGAAACGAGCTAGCAACTCCATCTGGCCAGGGTGCACAGATCTGCCTGATTAGCTACCCAAACAAGAGTATTGTCAGCCTTGGGGCCTTTTCTACTGAATATAGCCTCCAATCCTACTAACTAGGAAACCTAACCAGAGCTCCTGGGAATCTCAGTAGCCCATCCTGCAGCCCCTATTACTGTGGCACTTGAGCAGAAAACCCAACCAGCATCTCTGCATCTGCAGAGCCAAGATGGTGGCCCTGTCTGTCCAGGGAGCTTAGTGCAGAGGTCTGTCTGATTTGATTCCCAAACAAATACCCTTGCCAGCCCTGGGGCCTATTCTGCAGCTCCAACCAGGCAGGGAAGGCAATTTATAGCTCCGCCTAAAATTGAATAAAGCCTCCAGTGCAATCTGACCAAGAAACCTAAGCAGAACTCCGGAGAATCTGTATACCCCATCTTGCAACTCCAATTACAATGGCACTTGAACGGAGAATCCAGCCAGTGGCCCTACCTCTCTGCAGAGTTAGGATGGTGGATCATCAGGCCAGGAAACTTGGTGTGTAGTTCTGCCTAATTTGATACCCAAACAAACCTTGCAGGTCTTAGGGCCTATACAGTGCCCTGCCTAGGCAGGGAAACTAATTCATAGTCCCACCCACTGCTGAACACAGCCTTCAGCCTGCCCAACGAGGGGACTTAACCAGAGCACACAGGGAGCTGCACAGTCCATCCTACAGCCCTCCTTACAGTGGCATTTCAACAGATAGCACAGCCCAGGGCTTTCCCTGTCTGCAGAGCAAAACTGGGGCATCTGGCCAGGAAATTCAGTGCACAGTCTAGCCTGATTTGAATCCCCAAACAATAAGCAGTGCATGCCTTGGGACCAGTTCTACTGCCCTTCAAAGCTGGGAAGTTAATTCATAGCCCCACCTACTGCTGAGTATAGTACCCAGTCCAGACTGTCTAGGAAGACTGACCAGAGAACCCAGGCAACCACAGAACCTATTCTACAGCCTCACTTAGGGAACAAAGCCAGCAGTCCTAGCCAACTGTTCTCAACCAGTGACACCCCCTCCCCAATCTTAAGAGTATGGGCAGTGGCCTAGCCCCCAAATAGACTCTGATAGCAAGAACCACCTTCCCATGGACATTACCAGTTAACACATACAGAAACTAAGCTGACTAGTGAAAAACTCTCTCTGCCAAAGCAAACCAATAATGTCTGGAAAAGGAGGTCACTTACTCAAATGCACAGAGGCCAACATAAAGAATCGAGGATAATGAAAAATGAGGTAAACATGACACCACCAACAGAAACTAATAGTTTCAATAACTGACCCTAAAGAAATGGAGATCTATTAACTGTCAGCCAAAGAATTCAGAAGAATCCCTCTTAAAGAAATTTAATGAACTGCAAGAACACACAAACAACTAAACAAAATTAGAAAAACAATACATGAACAAAACAAGAAGTTCAACAAAGATATAGAAAACACCAAAAACAAACAAACAAACAACCAAAAACCAGAAATCCTAGAACTGAAAAATACAATGGCTGAAATGGAAAATTCAATAGAGAGCTTTGAAAGCAGACTCAACCATGCAGAAGAAAGAATCAGTGACCTAGAAGAAAGGACATTTAAAATTAGCCAGGCAGGGCTTCCCTGGTGGCACAGTGGTTGAGAATCCACCTGCCAATGCAGGGGACACAGTTTCAATCCCTGGTCTGGGAAGATCCCACATGCCACAGAGCAACTAAGCCTGTGCGCCACAACTACTGAGCCTGTGCTCTAGAGCCCATGAGCCACAACTACCGAGCCCGCGTGCTGCAACTACTGAAGCCCGCGCGCCTAGAGCCCGTGCTCTGCAGCGAGAGAAGCCACCACACAATGAGAAGCCCGCACACCACAACAAAGAGTAGCCCCCACTCTCCACAACTAGAGAAAACCTGCGCACAGCAACAAAGACCCAACACGGCCAAAAATAAATAAATAAAATAAACAAATTTATTAAAAAAATAAAAAATAAAATTAGCCAGGCAGAGAAGTTTTAAAAAAGAGAGGAAAAAAGAGTAAAGAAAACCTATGGAAGTTATAGGAAATAATCAAAAGAAACAATACCTGCATTACAGGAATTCCAGAAAGAGAAGAGAAAGAGAAAGGAACAGAAAGTATATTTAAAGCGATAATGGCTGAAAACATCCCAAACCTGGGAGAGAAATGGACATTCAGATCCACAAGCCCGAAAGGATCCCGAAATAGGTTGAACCCAAATAAGGCCACAGCAAGACACTTTATAATTGTCAAAAATCAAAAACAAAGAAAGAATTTTGAAAGCAGCAAGAGAAAAGAGACAAGAGAATCCCATAAAACCATAGGCAGATTTTTCAACAGAAACTTTTCAGACCAGGAGAGAATGTGACAATATATTCAAAATATTGACAGAAATAAAAACTGTCAAGCAAGAATTCTATACCCAGGAAACCTGTACTTCAGAGAGGCATAAGAATTGGAAAGAAAGAATTTAAACTTTCTTTGAGAACATAGGCAAAACATTCTCTGACATAAATCACAGCAATGTTTTCTTAGGTCAGTCTCTCAAGGCAATAGAAATAAAAGCAAAAGTAAACAAATGGGACCTAAACAACCTTACAAGCTTTTGCACAGCAAAGGAAACCATAAACAAAACAAAAAGACAACCTATGGACTGGGAGAAAATATTTGCAAATGATGCAACCAACAAGGGCTTAATTTCCAAAATATACAAACAGCTCATACAGCTCAATAACAAAAAAACAAACAACCCAATCAAAAAATGGGAAGAAGACATAAATAGACATTTCCCCAAAGACGTACAGATGGCCAATGAGCACATGAAAAGCTGCTCAACATCACTAATTATTAGAGAAACGCAAATCAAGACTACAATGAGGTGTCACCTCACAGTGGGCAGAATGGCCATCATTAAAAAGTCTAAAAATAACAAATGCTGGAGAAGATGTGGAGAAAGGGAACCTTCCTACACTGTTGGTAGGAATGTAAATTGGTGCAGTCACTATGGAAAACAGAATAGAAGTTCCTTCAAAAACTAAAAATAGAGTTACCATATGATCCAGCAATCCCACTCCTGGGCATACATCCAGGAAAACTCTAATTCAAAAAGATACATGCACCCCAATGTTCATAGCAGCACTATTTACAATAGCCAAGACATGGAAGCAACCTAAATGTCCATCAACAGATGAATGGATAAAGAAGATGTGGTATATACATACACACACACACACACACACACACACACACACACACACAATGGAATACTACTCAGCCATAAAAAAGAATTAAATAATGCTATTTGCAGCAACATGGATGGACCTAGAGATTATCATACTAAGTGAAGTAAGCAGAGAAAGACAAATATCATATGATATCACTTATATGTGTAATCCAAAATATGATACAAATGAACTTATCTACATAACGGAAACAGACTCACAGAAGTAGAAAACAAACTTATGGTTACCAAAGGGGAAAGGAGCAGGGGAAGGGGTTTGGCATTAGCAGGTAAAAACTACTATATATAAAATAGACAAACAACAAGGTCCTAATGTATATAGCACAGGGAACTATATTTAATATCCTGTAATAAACCATAATGGAAAAGAATATAAAAAAGAATATATTGTATATATAACTGAATCATTTTGCTATACACCAGAAACTAACACAACATTGTAAATCAACTATACTTCAATAAAAAAAAAATTGTCTCTTTGCAGATGATATGATTTTAAAACTCTAAAGACTCCATCAAAAAACTGTTAGATCTAATCAATGAATTCTGTAAAGTATCAGGATACAAAATTAACATACAAAAGTCAGTAGCATTTCTATACAATACAACAAATTACCTGAAAAAGAAATAAAGAAAGCACTCCCACTTACAATAGCATCAAACTGATAATGTACTTAGGAATAAATTTAACCAAGGAGTTGAAAGACCTCTATATTGAAAACTACAAAACATGGATTAAAAAAAAAAATCAAAGAAGATACAAAGTATCCCATGTCCATAGATTAGAATAACTAATATTGTTAAAAGGTCCACACTACCCAAAGCCATCTATAGATTCAGTGCAATCCTTATCAAGATTCTAATGACATTTTTCACAGAAATAGAAAAAAATTTTTAATCCATATAGAACCATGAAAGACTCCAAATAGCCAAAGAAATCCTAAGAAAGAACAACAAAGCTGGAGGCATGGCATTTCTTGTTTTCAAACTATATTACAAAGATATAGTAATCAGAACAGTATGGTACTGGCAATAACAACACATATAGACCAGTGGAAAAGAATTGAGAGACCAGAAATAAACATATGTATATAGTCAACAAATATTTGGAAAGGAAGCCAAGAATAATCATGGAAAAACGAGTCTCTTCAATAAATGTTGATGGGAAAATTGGATATTCACATGTAATAGAATGAAATGAGACCCCTATCTTACGCCACTCACAAAAACTAACTCGAATACAGTAGTCTGTGGCTATTGAGTTCTGTCTTTTAATTGGTGCATTTAGACCTTTGATGATCAAAATGATTATTGATATAGTTGAATTAATATCTATCTTATTTGTTGATGTTTTCTATTTGTTGCCCTTGTTCTTTGTTCTTATTTGTCTTTCACTCTTTTTCTGCCTTTCCAAGGATATGGTATTGCTCATACCCATTTTGACTAATAAATGAGCTACTAATACCAATACAATAAAACAAACAAACAAAACTAACTCGAAATGGATTAAAGGCTTAAATGTAAGACCAGAAACCATAAAACTTGTAGAAGAAAACATAGGAAAAAAGATCCTTGATGTGGGTCTTGGCAATGATTTTTTTCTCTATTACACCTAAAACATAAGAAACAAACATCAAACTAAAATGTTTCTGCAGAGCAAACGAAACAATCAACAAAAAGAAAAGATAAACTATGGAATGAGAAAAAATTTGCAAATCATTAACCTGATAAGGGATTAATATCCAAAATATATAAAGAACTCATACAACTCAATAGCAAAAAAATAATAATAAAATAAAATAACCCAGTTTAAAAAATGGGCAAAGGACCTGAATAGACATTTTTCCAAAGAAGACATATGAATGATCAACAGGTACATGAAAAGCTGCTCAGTATCACTCATCACTAGGGAAATGCAAATTGAAACCACAATGAGGTATCACCTCACACCTGTTAGAATGGCTATCATCAAGAAGACAAGAGATAACAAGTGTTGTCAAGAATGTGGAGAAAAGGGAACCCTTGTACACTGTTGGTGGGAATGTAAATTGGTGCAGTCACTATTGAAAACAGTAATGGAGAGGTCCCTCAAAAAAATTAAAAGCAGAACTACCATATAATCCAACAGTTCCACTTCCAGGTATAAATCTGAAGGAAATGAAAACACTACGTCAACGAGATATCTGCACCCCCATGTTCATAGAAGTTTTATTTACAATAGCCAAGACATGGAAATAACTTAAGTGTCCATCTAAGGATGAACAGGTAAAGAAAAAGTATATTGTATAATTGTATAATTATATACAATATAATATTATTCAGTCATTAAAAAAGGAGAAAATCATGTCATTCATGACAACATGTGTGGACCTTGAGGGCATTATGCTGGCGAAATAAGTCAGGTGGAGAAAGAAAATACTGTATGATCTCACTTACACATGGAATCTAAAAAAAACAAACATAACTCATAGAAAAAGAGGTCAGGTTTGTGGCTACCAGAGTTGGGGAGCGGGGAGTGGGTGAATTAGATGAGGTGGTCAAAAGGTACAAACTTCCAGTTGTAAAATAAATAAGTACTGTGGAGGTACAATATGATGACTATAGTTAACACTGTTATATGGTATATTTTAAAGTTGTTTAGAGAGCCGATCCTAAGAGTTCTCATCATAAGGAAAAAATTTTTTTGTATCTCTATTAGATGATGGATGTTAACTAAACATTGTGTTAATCACTTCACAATATATGTAAGTCAAGTCATTACACTGTACACCTTAAACTTACGCAGTGCTGTATGTCAATTATATCTCAATAAAACTGGGGGATTGGGGGAGATGCTTAATACAATAACCAGAGTTAAAGTAGAGAGCAAAATGGATAAAGAAGATGTGGCACATATATACAATGGAATATTACTCAGCCATAAAAAGAAATGAAATGGAGGTATTTGTAGTGAGGTGGATGGAGTTAGAGTCTGTCATACAGAGTGAAGTAAGTCAGAAAGAGAATAACAAATACAGTATGCTAACACATATATATGGAATCTAAGGAGAAAAAAAAAAGGTCATGAAGAACCTAGTGGCAAGACGGGAATAAAGACACAGACCTACTAGAGAATGGACTTGAGGATATGGGGAGGGGGAGGGGTAAGATGTGACAGGGTGAGAAAGTGGCATAGACATATATACACTACCAAATGTAAAATAGATAGCTAGTGGGAAGCAGCCGCATAGCACAGGGAGATCAGCTCGGTGCTTTGTGACCACCTAGAGGGGTGGGATAGGGAGGGTGGGAGGGAGGGAGATGCAAGAGGGAAGAGATATGGGAACATATGTATATGTATAACTGATTCACTTTGTTATAAAGCAGAAACTAACACACCATTGTAAAGCAATTATACTCCAATAAAGATGTTTAAAAAAAAAAAAAAAGTAGAGAGCAAAAATATGCCAAATGACTCCACAAATATAAAGGAGGAAAAACAATATATACGTATACACACACACACACACACACACACACACAAAGGAGAGGCCCAAGATATGGGAGCGCTCAGTGTCAAGAAGTGAAGGGTACTATGAGCCTTAATGTTAAGGTACCAAGGACTAGATTCCAATAAAATCAGTGTTTATTAATTTATTCATCATATGTAATATCCAAACTTCTTCTGCAAAAAAATTGAACTAGAATAAGCATATATATTTTGTCTATCTTACTAATGCAACCAAAGATATTTATGAATTAAATTACTTATGCTTGCTCACAGCATGCAGCATTTGCCATATCATGTAATATTAGCTGATAACTCATCGGGAATAAAGAAAGAGACACTAACTACTGAAACAATTTTTAAAAAGCATACAATCAGGAAATTTATTCAAGAAATTCTGGAACCTATTATTACCACTTAATTCTTGTGAGTATAACTGTCCTTCAGGTACTTCATCATATAATGTCTGGTAAAGGTTAGAAAGCTTTCCATCTTTGCTGTCAAAGAAACAGCCACATTAGAAAGCAGGAAAACAAAAATAAAAACAGAAAACCCACAAAACATTTATGTCACTTTGCCATATATAATATTTTGTCATTAAAATTTAGCCTGAGATTCTCCAGTTCCTTATACTTCATAAGAACCTTTCTTAAAGAACTGTCCAAGTGATAATCAAGTACATACTCTTCACCCTAGAATTCCCACCTTGTTTCTTTTAGGCATCTCTCTATGGAGCAGATTTACCTTAGGCAGTAAGTAGTGCCCATGACCCACTATCCTTTGGCTGTGGTCCAATTTTTCCTACTCCTAATTCAACTTACAGCAAATTTTACAGAAAGTTACTATAATAAGATAAACAAGAATATCTTTAAATAGCCAAAGAATCTCAGATCCCATAACCTGTTAATAAAAACATCTTAAAAAGATGATTCATCTGATTCCATAACATGAAAATAACTGAAACCATAGAATGTTAATGTTGGAAGAAATTTTAAGAGTCCACCTAGTATAAGATTCTTGTACAGATGTGGAAACTGAGGCCCAGAAATATAAAGTAAATTGTACAAGAGCCTAAGCCAGCATGTGAAGTCAATCAGGACTCAACTCTAAGTCTTTCAATTCCACATGCAATGCTCTTAGCTCCACACCATCCTTCCTAAAAGCAGAGTCTCTTAGTTAGCACAAACTACGTGGCATACTTTCTGTAGAAGGGATAGATGAATCTTGAAGAAAAATCTCAAATCTGAATCCAACATTTAAAGAAGAGAATACAATGGTTTAAACACCGAATAACTGAGGAAGATGTACCAAGGGGTGATAAAGTCTTGTGAACGCTGTACTGACTTGACAACTCGCATAAAGAGCTTTCTTTTCTAGTCATCTTGTCCTTCACAGACGAAGAAGCAATCTAGAACCAAATGCAAGAATGTTCGTGCCTCAGATCACATTGGTAAACCAGCATTCTTGGACAATAAACCCCTTAAAAGATAATTAATCATACCAAGGCTCCGCACTTAGCTATGCTTCTAAGGTAAAATTGCTTTTTATAATTAAATTACAGTTTAAATCTAGTAAAATTTTAAATAAACAACACCATAGTCTTTTGCAAAGCTACATTTTTCTTAAGTATGCAACTTATCATCTCCTAATTAATATTCTGTCAATTTATAGTAATGTACCTTACAAAGGATGGCAAACCTATGGTATAGTGAAGACAAGACTATCAAACTCTAGGCCACATATACAGCTTTTGACTATATGAGTAAAATAATGTGGATAATCAACACAGTTATTTAAATAATACAGGTAATTTTGCCTTAAATTATTTTTATGGTTAAGAAAATTATCACAAACATTGATGAAAATTAACACTGCACATATAAACATGATTCAAAAGTGGTAAGCAGCTAGGTAGACAGAAAAGTGTCACTTTAGAAAATGAGAACTGAATTATAGGTGTCTTCAATTTTACATGGCTCTATGGAATCTAGAGCCTTGACTTTTAAAGACCATGCAGGACGTAAAGAGGATTCTCAAGCCATACAAGATTGACAGGAATTGGTACTGAGATCCCACACAGAGCCAAAAATCTTCAAAAGGCAATGTTCTCAGCAAGAGTAGGCTAGAAAAAATTGTATCCCCCAACAGAAGGAGTACATAGAGTAATATCTGTCTTCGTCTCAGCTCCAGGTTGGAAAAAAAGAGAGAGAAAAGAGAGTACTCCTCTTGATTATTTATAGCCTTAGCTCTACCCACACATGAGTTTAATTCAAATCTATACTAAATATATGGGCCCAAAAATTGAAACCAAAAATTCATTTAAAGTGATCCCATATTTATAACACCTCTGAAGTGCATGGCAGAAGCAAATTCAAATTCTCTTGGAAGAGGACTCTCTAAACCCAGACTCATCATAAGATTACTACAGATTTAGATCAATAATACATGAAAGAATGAATAAAAAGTATAAGGCACCCAAGGACATCAGTTAATATGAGTTAATGAGTGAGAATCAGACAAAACAACAAACAGAAGATTTAGATTCCCCTAAGGACTTCATATATTAGATTTATCAGGTATCAATCATGAAATAACAATGGGACATGAGCAAATAACATGACATAAGGCAGATTTTAAGATCTAAATAAAACTTCAAGAAGTAAAATATATAAACACTGAAATAAAATTTCAATAGATAGGTTAAACTGCAGATTATATTCAGCTGGAGAAAGAAAAAGTAAACTAGAAAGTAGATGGGAGAAATTACCCAGAACAAAATAGAGAGAAAAAGATGAAAAATACGAAGCAATGTTAAAGAACATCGAAAACAGAATGATAAGGTCTAACATACATCTAACAGAAGATCCAGAAGGACAGAATGAAGAGATTGAGAGAGGGGAAATACTCTAAAAGATAATGGATTAGAATTTTCCAGAATTGAAGAAAGACATGTATTCTCAGATTCAGGAAGCACATAAATATCAAAACAAAGGAATATATACTTAAGTATATATATAGTGAATGTAGTAGGTTGCATAACCCCACCAAAAGAGACGTCCATATCCTAATCCCTGGAACCTATAAACGTGACCTTATTTGGAGAAATGGTCTTTGCAGATGTAATCAAGTTAAAGATCTCAAGATGAGATATGCAATGATGTGCTTATAAGAGAAAAGTAGAGGGAATCTTGAAGTATAGATACAGGGGAGAAGGCCATATGAAGAGCAAGATGGAGGCCAAGATTGAAGTTACCCTGCCAAAAGCCAAGGATTGCCTAGAGTCATTGTTACAACAGCAGAAATTTAACAGAGAGCATAATAATAAAAATACTGGTCTAATGGAGAAAGAAGGGGAAAAATTCATATTCTTCTGAAAGGGTTCCATGTTCTATTTTTTTAAAAGGAGGAGGAGGGCTTCCCTGGTTGCACAGTGGTTAAGAATCCGCCTGCCAATGCAGGGGACACAGGTTCGAGCTCTGGTCCGGGAAGATCCCACATGCCGTGGAGCAACTAAGCCCGTGTGCCACAACTACTGAGCCTGCGCTCTGGAGCCCATGAGGCACAACTACTGAGCCCACGTGCCACAACTACTGAAGCCTGCGCGCCTAGAGCCCGTGCTCCACAACAAGAGAAGCCATCAATCGCAATGAGAAGCCTGAACACCACAACAAAGAGTAGCCCCCGCTCACTGCAACTAGAGAAAGCCTGTGCACAGCACAGCAATGAAGATCCAAACGCAGCCAAAAATAAATAAATAAATGTATAACAAAAAATAAATAAATAAAAGGAGGAGAAGGAAGAGGGGACGGCACAGGAAGAGTAGGGGAAAGGGGAAGAAGAAGAATAAATATTTAAGATTGTGACATTTCAATACTCGGACGAAAATGGAATGGAATGTTTGAGGGCTAAAGACAACACTTGAAAGCAAAAATATTCCCAGATCTTTATTTACCTCAGTTCTTTTAGTATGCAATTGTACTTGTAAACTCTTCTTTCTCCTGCCTTTTTTTTTCTCTTGAAAAATCAGAGGATTTTTCTTCTCCAAATAGGAACATTGATGTTTCATACCTAAATTGTACAGAAAATTGGAATAATTCCTGAATTGGTTTTTTCTTGATTCTTCTTCTTTTCGTCTTTTATTTATGGAAATTTTCAAACATAGACAAAAGTAGACAGAATAATGTGATGATCTCCCCATGTTTCTGTAATGACCCATCACCCAGCTTCAATAATGGACAATCTTATTTCATCTATATTCTTATCCCTGCTCTCATTCCTTATTACTTTAAGGCAAGTTCCAGTATCATATTACTTCATGTGTAAGGATTTTAACATGCATTTCTACAAGGTGTTTTTCTTTTAAAAATCATATTTAAAACGCAGTTATAACACCAAAAAAACAGTAATTTCTTAATATCATCAAACACACAACCTATGTTCAAATTTCCAATTCTCTCATAAATGTCAAAATTTTTTAACACTTTACATCAGGATTCAATAAGGTCCCCACATTACAGTTGGTTGATATGTCTTTTAGATCTCTTTTCACCTATAGGTTCTTCCTCCATGTTTTTTTATTATTATTATCATTATCATCATCACCACTATCATCATTATTGCCAGTTGTCCTATAGATTTTTCACAGTCTAGATTTTGCTGATTGTGTCACCAAGGTTGTAGGAGTCTAAAGACTTGATCAGATTAACATTCTACTTTTGGGGTGTGGGGGAGGGGTGGTTCAAAACCAGGTAGGTGGTGGCGTTTTCCCATGAGGAGGCATATAATGTGCAAGTGGCTCTCTATTTGCGATATTAGCAGCTACTAATACATAATAACTAGATCCAGTAAATCATAAGGATCTGCAAAATGGTTGTATTCTAAATCTATCATTCCTTCTTCACTCAGAATATTTCCATAAAGAGAAAATTCCTCTCGTGTACCATTTGCTTACCCTTTGATATAGTTCATATAGAAAAGCAGGATAATTGCCTTATTCTTTCCCTTATTCTTTCCCTTTTCATAACAATGACTTGGCTCACTTGTAACCTTCAACAGTGACAAAATAGTTTTTATATCATTTTGAACACATTGATTTAAATATATTAAATTCATTTTTATTCCCTGCAATGATTATCCTTATTGATGCTCTAATTTTCTCATGTGGCGTAGGAAGGGGTGGAAGTCTCTTCAAGTGGGCTCTTGATGCATCTCTGGTAGCAGTCTGAAGACAAGATGCTCCAGGCTCATCTGTACACTTCCTTTCCCAGACCTTCAATCAGCCATTTCTCCAAGGAAATGGTTCCTTTTAATAAGAAATGGTACTTTAAGACTAAAGTCTGGGCTAGACTCTGAACTGTTTTTTAACAATTATCCTGCTTTCTTATTTCTTGGTTTTCTCTTTTTATGCTTCTTTTCCCTCCTCTTCTTATTGGACTGTCAAGAACTTTTCTAACACAAACATTCCATAAACTATACAATGAGATCAGTACAATAAGCCTGAAATAAATTTGAAAAAGAAGATCTCTTGGAAATTTCATACTTTGTTTCAAGTAATCTAGTGTAGACCTAAATTTCAAGGACAACCCTAAAATTATTTTGTGCTCTGAGATCCTGTAGACTAGGAATGATTCTGAGATAAACTAGATCCCAAACTTGTCTGCACACTGGAATCACCTGAGAGCTTCAAAAAATGCTGATGCCTGTGTCCCATCCTCCCAAATTGTGATTTAATTATTTTGGGGATTGAGCTGATATTTGGAATTTTTTAAAGATAGCCAGGTGATTCTAACACACAAATTGAGGATCACTATGGTAATACCCCATAGACTTGATTCTACCCAGAACTCACTGGGCTGTAACTTAGTACTTTAGAAGTAACACCTTATTCTTCCTTGTATGTAAAACTAAAAGCTCTTTAGCAGAAATGGTTCCTTCCTCTTAGAATAACCTGCTATGCAAGGGCTGCTTAGGTGATACATTAAAAAAAAAAAAAAAAAAAAGACTAGATTGAGTCTATAACATCTCTAGATAAACTTAACCCTAAGCAAAATTGTGAAATAAGGGAAATTTTTATCATGCACCTCACTCCCCTTTTTTAGTAGGTACCTTGCCCTTTTGACATTATATCCCTTTAAATCCAACCCCCAAATTCCTACCCTGAGAGCCCTATTACCTTGCTCTCATCCTCCCTGAAGCTGCCCTACAGTCAGTCCCCTCTACAGTCCTCCCCTCACAAAGGCAATGACTTTATTTTTATTATGTCACAGAGCATAAAATACATTTTCTATTGAGATGCGGTACACATATACAAAGAGACAGAGAGAGAGAGACAGAGAGAACTGAAACTATTTCATAAAATAATACTTATCCTTATTATATGAAAAGCACTATAATGTCTTCAATTCTATTCTAATTTCTTTTTTTAAAACAAAATACTAGTAGCTAGTTCAGTTGTGGGGTAGTTTAGTTATGTTTAGCTGTCCTGAAATTTTATGTTCAGATGCAGTTTTTACATACTCTTTTTTCCCCTTCATTTACTGAATGATGGCTAGAGAATAGAAATAATCTTTTATCTTTCCTCAGTGATATTAACTTCATTACATTCACTTTTAAAAATAAATCATATACCTACTACTCTACACATCTTATTTCTAAAATTTTGTTATATGTATATTACTTAAGACTGATTAGCATTTGCCCCTGTCTACTGCATACACATCCAGTGTTTTTGTTTTCTTTTCAAATCTTTCAGACTGGGAAAAAATGTACTATTTGTGAGCAGATGATTTAATTTCAATGAATGCCTTTTTATTTCTCAAAAAAAAAAAAAAAACTAGTAGCTACCTCTTAAGTTGATTTCATGACACATGAATGAATCACAACCTACAGTGTACCGCTACTTTATATCCCCTAACCCCCTCCATATATCCTCACTGAAATTGATCTTCATATTTCTAGAATAATTTTGACTTCTACCTCATTACATCATTTTTTAATCTTTTATCATTTTTAAAAGTATAATAGTGTTCTTTTAATTATGAGATGCCTCAAATATTTTATGGAATAGGGATGATTTGATATAAATAACGAATAACTAAAAACATTTGTTTTGTATTCTATTCCTTTGGTGCATTGTGTCTCCCCAGGTGTTAACTATTTTAAAGAAACATTCCTACTACCTCCCATTTCTTCCTAGGTAACAAGCTTTATTGTGGTGGCCTAGAAATAATTGCCCTGCCTTTTGTCATATAACTCAAAGGAATAGTGGGAACCCCCACATGACTCTCAGTAGATTTGTCAGCAGAAACCTTGCAGGCCAGGAGGGAGTGGGGTGATACATTCAAAGTGCTGAAAGGAAAAAAACCAAGAGCCAAGAATACTCTACCCCGCAAAGTTGTGTTCAGAATTGAAGGAGAGATAAAGAGTTTTCTAGACAAACAAAAGCTGAAGGAGTTCATCACCACTAGACTGACCTTATAAGAAATGTTAAAGGGAATTCTTCAAGCTAATATGAAAGTATGCTAATTAGTAAGATGAAAACATATTAAAATATACACCTTACTGGTAAAGGTAAATATATAGTTAAATTCAGAATACTCTAATATTATAATGGTGGTAGGTAAATCACACAGAACTCTAGTATAAAGGTTAAAAGACAGAAGTATTAATAACTATAACAACAACAATTTGTTAATGGATATACAATATAAAAAGATGTAAACTGTGACATCAAAAACAAAATGGGGTGGGGGGTGTTGAGAGATACCTCAAATAAGTAAAATTAGAAATGAAAGAGGAGACATTACAACTGATAACAGACAAATACTAACGATCATAAGAAACTACTATGAACAATTATATACCAACAAATTAGATAACCTAGAAGAAACGGATAAATTCCTAAAAACATATAGCCTACCAAGACTGAATCATGAAGAAGTACAAAATCTGAACAGACCAATTATTAGTAAGGAGACTGAATCAGTAATCAAAAAACCTTTCAACAAAGTCCAGAATCAGATAGCTTCACTGGCACATTCTACTAAAGATTTAAAGAAGAATTAATGCCAATCCTTCTCAAACTCTTTCCAAAAACTGAAGAAAAGGGGACACTTCCAAACTCATTTTTACAAGGACAGCATTACCCATAACAAAGCCAGACAAGGACACTACAAGAAGAGAATATCAGGCTAATATTCCTGGTGAACACAGATGCAAAAACTCTCAATGAAATATCAGCAAACCAAATTCAGCTGTACATTAAAAGGATCATATACCACGATCAAGTGGGATTTATTCCCAGGATGCAAGGATGGCTGAACACAGGCAAATCAATAAATGTGATACACAACTATGTAGGGAAAAACCCAGTCTTCCTCCTGTTTCTCCTTTACTCTCACACAACCACACTCACATCTGACACCAGCAACTCTCTGCAACACCAGCTGGGTATCCTACAATTTAACTCAATTCTGACACTATCTACCTGGAGATACTTTCAGATTCCACAGGGTAAAGGCTCAGTTCCGCAAGACTGCCCCACCCCACCTCAGATGTCAACTGCAAGCCCAGTTTGTCACCTGTGCTTCTTACCAATTGGCTATAAATCAGAGGTTCCCACAAGCCCCTACTTGGGTTTGATTATTTTGCTAGAGTGACTCCAGAACTCAGAATAGTTACTTATGCTTACCAGTTTATTAAAGGATGTGAAAAATGATACAGATGAACAGCCAGATGAAGAGATATATAAGGTGAGGTCTCGGAGGATCCTAGGTGCAGGAAATTATGTCCCCATGGAGTTAGGGTGCATTACCCTTCTGGTATGTGGATGTGTTCACCAACCTGAAAGATCTCTGAACCCCACAATATTGGGATTTTTTTATAGAGGCTTCCTTATGTAGGCATGATCAATTATTAACTCCATTTCCAGCCCCTCTGCCCTCTCTGGAGAGCTTCTAGGTTGTTTGAACATGTCCATATACTGGGAGGGTGATGCACCCCAACTCCATAAGGACAGAAGCTCCTGCACCTGAGACCCTCACAGACCTCTCTCAATGTATCTCTTCATCTAGCTGTTCATCTATATCTTCTATCATGTTTTTTAATAAACTGGTAACTGTAAGTAAGTGTTTTCCTGAGCTCTGTGAGCCATTCTAGAAATTAATTGAACCTCAGTAGGGGTCATAGGAACCTCTGATTTGTAGCCAAGTCAGACAGAAGTAACCTGAGGACTGACCACTTGAGATTGGAAGATGAAGTGGGGGGGACAGTCTCATGGGTATGAGCCCTTAACCTGTAGGATCTGGCACTATCTCCAGGTAGATAGTGTCAGAACTGAGTTAAATTGTAGCTGGTGTCACAGAATTGCTTGGTGTGGGGAAAACCCACACATCTGGTGTCAGAAGTATGAGTGTGGTAGTAGTGTGAGAGTAAAGGAGATAAACAGGAGGAGAACTTAGGTTTTACTTAACACAATAATTAAATGAATTAAATAATTAAATAAGTAAATAATTAAATTTCAATTAATAAAGTGAAGAATAACAATTATATGATCATTTCAATGGACGCAGAAAAGGAATTTGACAAAATTCAGCATTTACTCATGATAAAAACTCTCAACAAAGTGGGTATAGAAGGAATGTACCTCAACATAATAAAGGCCATATATGACAAGCCCAGAGCTAACATCGTACTAATGAAAAGTTGAAAGCTTTTGCTCTAAGATCAGAAACAAGACAAGAGTGCCCACTCTCACTACTTTTATTCAGCATATTACTGGAAGTCCTAGCCAGAGCAATTAGGCAAGAAAAAAAAAAGACATTCAAATCAGAAAAGAAAGTTAAATTGTCTGTTTCCAGATGGCATGATCTTATATACAGAAAACCTTAAAGACTCCACCAAAAAAACTGTTATAACTAATAAACAAATTCAGTAGTTGCAGAATACAAAATCAATATACAAAAATCAGTTGCATTTTTATTCACTAACAATGAACTATCAGAAAGAGAAATTAAGAAAACAGCCCCATTTACAATATCATCAAAAGGAATAAAATACTCAGGAATAAATTTAGCCAAGGAGGTGAAAGATATGTACACTGAAAACTATAAAACATTGATGAAAGATATTGAAGAAGACACAAATAAATGGCAAGATATTCTGTGTTCACGGTTTGGAAGTATTAATATTCTTAAAATGTCCATACTACCTAAAGTGAACTCTGGATTCGATGCAATCCCCATCCAAATTCCAATGGCATTTTTCACAAAAATAAAACAAACAATCCTAAAGTTTGTATGGAACCACAAAAGACCTCAAAGAGCTGAAACAATCTTCATAAAGAAACCAAAGAACTCCTAGAAGAAAACAAATGTCTTTGACATCAGTCTTAGCAATGATTTTTTTAATTGACACCAAAAGCAAAGGCAAAAGAAACAAAAATAAACAAGTGGGACTATATCAAACCAAAAAGTTTCTCCTCAGCAAAGAAAACTATCAGCAAAATGAAAAGCTAACCTAGGGAATAAGACAAAATATTTGCAAACCTTATGTCTGATGAGTTAATGTTCAAAATACACAAGCAACTCATACAACCCAACAGCAAATAAAGAAATAACCCAATTAAAAATGGGTAAAGGACCTGAATAGACATTTCTCCAAAGGAGACATACCAATGGCCAACAAGTACATGAAAAGGTGCTCAACATCACTCATGATCAGGGAAATGCAAATCAAAATCACTGTGAGATACCATCTCACACCTGTTAGAACTGCTATCATCAGGAAGACAGGAGAGAGGGAGCTTCCAGATGGCTGAAGAGTAAGACGTGGAGATCACCTTCCTCCCCATAAATACATCAGAAATACATCTACATGTGGAACAACTCCTACAGAACACCTACTGAACGCTCCCAAAAGGCAAGAAACTCCCCACGTACCTGGGTAGGGCAAAAGAAAAAAGAAAAAACAGAGGCAAAAGAATGGGGACGGGACCTGCACCAGTGGGAGGGAGCTGTGAAGGAGGAAAGGTTTCCACACACTAGGAGGGCCCTTTGCGGGCGGAGACTGCGGGTGGCGGAGCGGGGAAGGTTCGGAGCCATGGAGGAGAGTGCAGCAACAGGGGTGCGGAGGGCAAAGCGGAGAGATTCCTGCACAGAGGACTGGTGCTGACCAGCACTCACCAGCCCGAGAGGCTTGTCTGCTCACCCGCCGGGGTGGGCGGGGGCTGGGAGCTGAGGCTCGGGCTTCGGAGGTCAGACCCCAGGGAGAGAACTGGGGTTGGCTGCGTGAACACAGCCTGAAGGGGACTAGTGCACCACAGCTAGCCAGGAGGGAGTCCGGGAAAAAGTCTGGAGCTGCTGAAGAGGCAAGAGACTTTTTCTTGCCTCTTTGTCTCCTGGTGCACGAGGAGAGGGGATTAAGAGCACTGCTTAAAGGAGCTCCAGAGACGGGCACGAGCCACGGCTATCAGCGCAGACCCCAGAGACAGGCATGAGACGCTAAGACTGCCGCTGCAGCCACCAAGAAGCCTGTGTGCAAGCACAGGTCACTGTCCACACCTCCCCTCCCAGGAGCCTGTGCAGCTCGCCACTGCCAGGGTCCCGTGATCCAGGGACAACTTCCCCGGGAGAACACATGGCGCACCTCAGGCTGTTGCAACGTCACGCCGGCCTCTGCCACCACAGGATTGCCCTGCATTCCATACCCCTCCCTCCCCCTGGCCTGAGTGAGCCAGAGCCCCCGAATCAGCTGCTCCTTTAACCCCGTCCTGTCTGGGCAAAGAACAGACGCCCTCAGGCGACGTACATGCAGAGGCAGGGCCACATCCAAAGCTTAAACCCAGGAGCTGTGCAAACAAAGAAGAGAAAGGGAAATTTCTCCCAGCAGCCTCAGGAGCAGCGGATTAAATCTCCACAATCAACTTGATGTACCCTGCATCTGTGAAATACCTGAATAGACAACGAATCATCCCAAATTGAGGAGGTGGACTTTGGGAGCAACGATATATATATATTTTTTCCCTTTTTCTCTTTTTGTGAGTGTGTATGTGTATGCTTCTGTGTGTGATTTTGTGTATAGATTTGCTTTTACCATTTGTCCTAGGGTTCTGTCTGTCTGGTTTTTTTTTGTTTCTGTTTTTTTTTTTAGTATAGTTTTTAGCACTTGTTGTCATTGGTGGATTTGTTTTTTGGTTTGGTTGCTCTCTTCTTTCTTTTTTTTTTATTACTTAAAAAAATTTTTTTTTAATAATTATTTTTTATTTTTATTTTAATAACTTTTTAATTTTTTTTATTTTACTTTATTTTCTTCTTTCTTTCTTTTTTTTTCTCCCTTCTATTCTGAGCCATGTGGATGACAGGCTCTTGGTGCTCCAGCCAGGCATCAGGGCTGTGCCTCTGAGGTGGGAGAGCCAAGTTCAGGACATTGGTCCACAAGAGACCTCCCAGCTCCACATATTTTCAAACAGAGAAAACCTCCCAGAGATCTCCATCTCAACGCCAAGACCCAGCTCCACTCAATGATGAGCAAGCTACAGGGCTGGACACCGTATGCCAAACAACTGGCAAGACAGGAACACAACCCCACCCATTAGCAGAGAGGCTGCCTAAAATCATAATAAGGCCACAGACACTGCAAAACACACCACCAGACATGGATCTGCCCACCAGAAAGACAAGATCCAGCCTCATCCACCAGAACACAGGCACTAGTCCCCTCCACCAGCAAACCTACAAAACCCACTGAACCAACCTTAGCCACTGGGGGCAGACACCAAAAACAACAGGAACTACAAACCTGCAGCCTGTGAAAAGGAGACCCCAAACACAGTAAGTTAAGCAAAATGAGAAGACAGAGAAACACACAGCAGATGAAGAAGCAAGGTAAAAACTCAACAGACATAACAAATGAAGAGGAAATAGGCAGTCTACCTGAAAATGAATTCAGAATAATGATACTAAAGATGATCCAAAATCTTGGAAATAGAATGGAGAAAATAAAAGAAACGTTTAACAAGAACCTAGAAGAACTTAAGAGCAAACAAACACTGATGAACAACACAATAAATGAAATTAAAAATTCTCTAGAAGGGATGAATAGCAGAATAACTGAGGCAGAAGAACGGATAAGTGACCTGGAAGATAAAATAGTGGAAATAACTACTGCAGAGCAGAATAAAGAAAAAAGAATGAAAAGAATTGAGGACAGTCTCAGAGACCTCTGGGACAACATTAAACACACCAACATTCGAATTATAGGGGTCCCAGAAGACGAAGAGAAAAAGAAAGGGACTGAGAAAATATTTAAAGAGATTATAGTTGAAAACTTCCCTAATATGGGAAAGGAAATAATCAAGTCCAGGAAGCACAGAGAGCCCCATACAGGATAAATCCAAGGAGAAACACACCAAGACACATATTAATCAAAGTATCAAAAATTAAATACAAAGAAAAAATATTAAAAGCAGCGAGGGAAAAAAACCAAATAACACACAAGGGAATCCCCACAAGGTTAACAGCTGATCTTTCAGCAGAAACTCTGCAAGCCAGAAGGGAGTGGCAGGACATATTTAAAGTGATGAAGGGGAAAAACCTACAACCAAGATTACTCTACCCAGCAAGTATCTCATTGAGATTTGATGGAGAAATTAAAACCTTTACAGACAAGCAAAAGCTAAGAGAATTCAACACCACCAAACCAGCTTTACAACAAATGCTAAAGGAACTTCTCTACACAGCAAACACAAGAGAAGGAAACGACCTACAATAACAAACCCAAAACGATTAAGAAAATGGTAATAGGAACATACATATCGATAATTACCTTAAATATAAATGGATTAAATGCTCCAACCAAAAGACATAGACTGGCTGAATGGATACAAAAATAAGACCCGTATATATGCTGTATATATACAAGAGACCCACCTCAGACCTAGGGACACATACAGACTGAAAGTGAGGGGATGGAGAAAGATATTCCATGCAAATGGAAATCAAAAGAAAGCTGGAGTAGCAATTCTAATATCAGGCAAAATAGACTTTAAAACAAAGACTATTACAAGAGACAAAGAAGGACACTACATAATGATCAAAGGAGCAATCCAAGAAGAAGATATAACAATTGTAAATATTTATGTACGCAACATAGGAGCACCTCAATACATAAGGCAAATGCTAACCGCCATAAAAGGGGAAATCGACAGTAACACAACAATAGTAGAAGACTTTAACACCACAATTTCACCAATGGACAGATCATCCGAAATGAAAATAAATAAGGAAACACAAGCTTTAAATGACACATTAAACAAGATGGACTTAATTGATATTTATAGGACATTCCATCCAAAACAACAGAATACACTTTCTTCTCAAGTGCTCACAGAACATTCTCCAGGATAGATCATAGTTTGGGTCACAAATCAAACCTTGGTAAATTTAAGAAAATTGAAATTGTATCAAATATCTTTTCCGACCACAAAGCTATGAATCTAGATATCAGTTAAAGGAAAAATCTGTAAAAAAAATACAAACACATGGAGGCTAAACAATACACTACTTAATAATAACCAAGAGATCACTGAAGAAACCAAAGAGGAAATCAAAAAATACCTAGAAACAAATGACTATGAAAACACGACGACCCAAAACCTATGGGAGGCAGCAAAAGCAGTTCTAAGAGGGAAGTTTACAGCAATACAATCCTACCTTAAGAAACAAGAAGCATCTCAAATAAACAACCTCACCTTACAGCTAAAGCAATTAGAGAAAGAAGAACCAAAAAACCCCAAAGTTAGCAGAAGGAAAAAAATCATAAAGGTCAGATCAGAAAGAAATGAAGGAAATGATAGCAAAGGTCAATAAAACTAAAAGCTGAGAAGATAAACAAAATTGATAAAGCATTAGCCAGACTCATCAAGAAAAAAAGGGAGATGACTTTTAGCAATGAAAAAGGAGAAGTAACAACTGCCACTGCAGAAATACAAAGGATCATGAGAGATTACTACAAGCAACTATATGCCAATAAAATGGACAACCTGTAAGAAATAGAAAAATTCTTAGAAAAGCACAACCTTCCAAGACTGAACCAGGAAGAAATAGAAAATAGAAACAGACCAATCACAAGCACTGAAATTGAAACTGTGATTAAAAATCTTCTAACGGGGGCTTCCTTGGTGGCGCAGTGGTTGAGAGTCTGCCCGCCAATGCAGGGGACACGGGTTTGAGCCCTGGTCTGGGAAGATCCCACATGCCGCGGAGCAATTAGGCCCATGAGCCACGGTTACTGAGCCTGCACATCTGGAGCCTGTGCTCCGCAACAAGAGAGGCTGCGAAAGAGGCCCGCGCACCGCGATGAGGAGTGGCCCCCACTTGCCGCAACTAGAGGAAGCCCTCGCACAGAAACAAAGACCCAACACAGCCATAAATAAATAAATAAATAAATAATTTAAAAAAAAAATCTTCTAACAAACAAAAGCCTAGGACCAGATGGCTTCAAAGGCGAATTCTATCAAACATTTAGAGAAGAGCTAACACCCATCCTTCTCAAACTCTTCCAAAATATAACACAGGGAGGAACACTCCCAAACTCATTCTATGAGGCCACCATCACCCTGATACCAAAACCAGACAAAGATGTCACAAAAAAAGAAAAATACAGGCCAATATCACTGATGAACATAGATGCAAAAATCCTCAAGAAAATACTAGCAAACAGAATCCAACAGCACATTAAAAGGATCATACACCATGATCAAGTGGGGTTTATCCCAGGAATGCAAGGATTCTTCAATATACGCAAATCAATCAATGCGATACACCATATTAACAAATTGAAGGAGAAAAAACATATGATCATCTCAATAGATGCAGAAAAAGCTTTTGACAAAATTCAACACACATTTATGATAAAAACTTTCCAGAAAGTAGGCATAGAGGGAACTTACTTCAACATAATAAAGGCCATATATGACAAACCCACAGCCAACATCGTCCTCAATGGTGAAAAACTGAAACCATTTCCACTAAGATCAGGAACAAGACAAGGTTGCCCACTCTCACCACTATTATTCAACAGTTTTGGAAGTTTTAGCCACAGCAATCAGAGAAGAAAAAGAAATAAAAGGAATCCAAATCAGAAAAGAAGAAGTAAAGCTGTCACTGTTTGCAGATGACATGATACTATACATAGAGAATCCTAAAGATGTTACCAGAAAACTACTAGAGCTAATCAATGAATTTGGTAAAGTAGCAGGATACAAAATTAATGTACAGAAATCTCTTGCATTCCTATACACTAATGATGAAAAACCTGAAAGGGAAATTAAGAAAACATTCCCATTTACCATTGCAAAAAATAAAATAAAATATCTAGGAATAAACCTACCTAAGGAGACAAAAGACCTGTATGCAGAAAATTATAAGACACTGATGAAAGAAATTGAAGATGATACAAACAGATGGAGAGATATACCATGTTCTTGGATTGGAAGAATCAATATTGTGAAAATGACTATACTACCCAAAGCAATCTACAGATTCAATGCAATCCCTATGAAACTACCACTGGCATTTTTCACAGAACTAGAACAAAAAATTTCACAATTTGTATGGAAACACAAAAGACCCTGAAGAGCCAAGGCAATCTTGAGAAAGAAAAACAGAGCTTGAGGAATCAGGCTCCCTGACTTCACACTACAGTACAAAGCTACAGTCATCAAGACAGTATGGTACTGGCACAAAAACAGAAATATAGATCAATGGAACAGGATAGAAAGCCCAGAGATAAACCCACGCACATATGGTCACCTTATCTTTGATAAAGGGGGCAAGAATATACAGTGGAGAAAAGACAGCCTCTTCAATAAGTGGTGCTGGGAAAACTGGACAGCTACATGTGAAAGAATGAAATTAGAACACTCCCTAACACCATACACAAAAATAAACTCAAAATGGATGAAAGACCTAAATGTAAGGCCAGACACTATCAAACTCTCAGGTGAAAACATAGGCAGAGCACTCTATGACATAAATCACAGCAAGCTCCTTTTTGACCCACCTCCTAGAGAAATGGAAATAAAAACAAAAATAAACAAATGGGACCTAATGAAACTTCAAAGCTTTTGCACAGCAAAGGAAACCATAAACAAGACGAAAAGACAACCCTCAGAATGGGAGAAAATATTTGCAAACGAAGCAACTGACAAAGGATTAATCTCCAAAATTTACAAGCAGCTCATGCAGCTCAGTAACAAAAAAAACAAACAACCCAATCCAAAAATGGGCAGAAGACCCAAATAGACATTTCTCCAAAGAAGATATACAGATTGCCAACAAACACATGAAAGAATGCTCAACATCATTAATCATTAGAAAATGCAAATCAAAACTACAATGAGATATCATCTCACACCGGTCAGAATGGCCATCATCAAAAAATCTACAAACAGTAAATTCTGGAGAGGGTGTGGAGAAAAGGGAACCCTCTTGCACTGCTGGTGGGAATGTAAATTGATACAGCCACTATGGAGAACAGTATGGAGGTTCCTTAAAAAACTAAAAATAGAACTACCATATGACCCAGCAATCCCACTACTGGGCATATACCCTGAGAAAAACATAATTCAAAAAGAAACATGTACCACAATGTTCATTGCAGCTCTATTTACAATAGCCAGGACATGGAAGCAATCTAAGTGTCCATCAACAGATGAATGGATAAAGAAGATGTGGCACATATATACAATGGAATATTACTCAGCCATAAAAAGAAACAAAACTGAGTTATTTGTAGTGAGGTGGATGGACCTAGAGTTTGTCATACAGAGCGAAGTAAGTCAGAAAGAGAAAAACAAATACCATATATTAACACATATATATGGAATCTAAAAAAAAAAAAATGGTCATGAAGAACCTAGGGGCAAGATGGAAATAAAGACGCAGACCTACTAGAGAATGGACTTGAGGACACGGGGAGGGGGAAGGGTAAGCTGGGACAAAGTGAGAGAGTGGCATGGACATATATACACTACCAACTGTAAAATAGATAGCTAGTGGGAAACAGCCACATAGCACAGGGAGATCAGCTCGGTGCTTTGTGACCACCTAGAGGGATGGGATAGGGAGGGTGGGAGGGAGGGAGATGCAACAGGGAAGAGATATGGGTATATATGTATATGTATAACTGATTCACTTTGTTATAAAGCAGAAACTAACACACCATTGTAAAGCAATTATACTCCAATAAAGATGTTAAAAAAAAAAAAAAGAAGACAGGAGATAACAAGTGTTGGCAAGAATGTGGAGAAACGAGAACCCTTATACACTGTTGGTGGGAATATAAGTTGGTACAGTCACCATGGAAAACAGTATGGAGAGGTTCCTCAAAACAATTAAAAACAGAACTACCATATGATCCAGGAATCCACTTCTGGGTATATATCCAAGGAAATGAAAACAGGATCTCAAAGAGGTATCTGCACTCCCATGTTCATTGCAGCATTATTCAAAATAGCCAAGATTTGGAAACTATATAAGTGTCTGTCAACAGATGAATAGTTAAAGAAGATGTGGTAAATATATACAATGGAATACAATATATTTAGCCATGAGAAAGAAGGGAACAACATGGATGGACCTTGATGGCATTATGCAAAGTGAAATAAGTCAAACAGAGAAAGACAAATACTATAGGATATCACTTACACATGATTTTTTTAAAAAAGCCAAGCCACAAGGTGACTATAGTTAATAATCCTGTACTGTATAACTGAAATTTGCTGAGAGTAGAACTTGTGTTCTCACCAAATGAATAATAATGATGATGATGATGATGTAAATATGTGGGGTGATGAATATGTTACTTAACTTGATGGTGGTAATCATTTCTCAATGAATACATACATCAAATCACCACATTGTACATTTTAATAAATTACAATATTATTCATCAAAAAAAAAAAAGGACAGACATATGGATAATGACTTTCTTATAACTGGAAACCTATGATAACTTACAGGCTTCCACATGGCTGTGAGAGAAGTGAGAAAAATATGAGAATGGTTATCTAGGAATTAAAACCATGCCCCTAAAAGAATGGCCACCAATATGCATGATCCACCATACTTAGTACATTATGAGAACACATGAGTTACATTTTTGGTTCTCTTAAACTGGCAAAAGCATAATTCAATTAAGTAACCTCACAGTTTAACTTACTTTTTAGTGTGTTCTGGGCTCAAACCCCTAACTTCAGGTGAAATTCTCTTCTCTGTTGTTTTAGAAAACTTGATGTATTTCTTGCTGTCAATATTTCTTGATGGCAAATCAGTTGCAAAAGAATTATAGTCATCATCTGATAAATCAGTATTTTCTTCTCCCTGGGGAGCAATCAAAAGCCACAGTCAGCCATGTTCTCTTTGCACACATAAATTAAATATGACATACTGGGTCAAATCATTCATTTTAGATCAATATTCTCTCTAAAATGGTGCTATCGAAAAGAATTTTGTTGAAAAGAGTTAGTTAATGCATTAGTCTGGATTAGGTATATATTCTAAATGACTCCAACTTTCCTTAGTGCATTATGCAGCTACAAATGCACAGCATTCATGAATATATCTAACACTTATTAAATCTAGTTCTCAAGGCATCATTAAACTTAACTTCATTAATTAAAAATTTCTGCTTTGTGAAAGACACTGTCAAGCAGATGAGAGGACAACTCATAGACTGGGAGAAAATATTTGCAAAAGACATATCTGATAAGGGACTGTATGCAAAGTATCTTTATTTTGTATATTCAAAACTATACAAGGAACTCTTAAAACTCAACAATAAGAAAAAGAACAACCCAATTAAAAAATGGGCAAAAGATCTTAACAGACACCTCACCAAAGAAGATATACGAATGGCAAACAAGCACATGAAAAGATGTTCAACATCATGTCATTAGGGAATTACAAATTAAAATATCAAGATACCACCACACGTCTATTAGAATAGCCAAATCCAAAACACAGACAACACCAAATGCTGGCAAGAATGTGAAGCAAGAGGAACTCTCATTCATTGCTGGTGGGAATGCAAAATGGTATAGCTGTTTTGTAAGACAATTTCACAGCCTCTTACAAAACTAAACATACTCTTAGCATACAATCCAGCAATTGCACTTCTCCATGTTTACCCAAAGGAGTTGAAAAAGTATATCCACACAAAAACCTGAACACGGACGTTTATAGCTTTATTCATGATTGCCAAAACTTGTAAAAAACCAAGATGTTCTTCAGTAGATCAGGGGATAAACTGTGATACATTCAGACCGTGGAATACTATTCAGTGCTAAAAAGAAATGAGCTATCAAGCCATGAAAAGACATGGAGGAAACTTAAATGTATACTGCTAAGTGAAAGCAGCCATTCTGTAAAAGCTACATACTGTATGATTCCAACTATACGACATTCTGGAAAAGGCAAAACTATTGAAATAATAAAAAGATCAGTGGTTACTAGTGGTGGGTGGGGGCTGAGAAGAGCACAGAGGATTTCAGGGCAGTGAAACTATTCTATATAACATTTTAATAGTGGCTACATGTCATCACACATTTGTCCAAACCCATAGAATGTACAACATCAAGAGTCAACTCTAATACAAACTATGGACTTTGGGTGATAATGATGTGTCAATACAGGTTCATCAGTTATAACAAATGGACCACAGTGATGAAGGGTATTGATAGTGGAGGAGGCTGTGGGGCACAGGGTATATAGTAACCTGTACTATCCACTCAATTTTGCTGTGAATCTAAAACACATCCACTCAATTTTGCTGTGAATCTAAAACTGCTCTTAAAAAATAAAGTCTATTAAAAAAAAAAAGCTATATTCCTTCTAAATAGAAACCCCCCAAAAAACAAACAAACAAACAACTAGAGCCCAAGAGCAATTAACATGTTTAGAAAAAGAGGAATGAAGTTGGAAATATTCTCTTTCTTGAAATACGGCAGTTTGCAGTTTGGACTGTGTCTAGTTGATCAAAGGTACATTAGTTTTTAATCCCTGAACAGATTACACAGGCAATTTATAATGCAGATTACCATGGGAGTTTAGAGAGACCTCTATTTCTGCATTAGATAGAAATTAAGAGAACTATTTCAGTGACTTTTAGAATTTGCACACATTTATCTTACAACAGAGACACACCTTTAAAAACTTGTTTCTAAAAGGCAATCTGATTTGCTGTCCTGATGAGATGTTTATTACAAATGATGAAAGGATTAGCAGAGAGGTTAAGAAAAATGACCCAAAATCGAAACCATTAAAAGAAGAAGAAGGGGATCTAAAAAGACAGAGGGGCACAAAAACCTGTTATCAAAGGCCTGATAAACAGAAACAAATAGTGAATAGAAACTTTAACAACACAGAAAAGGAAGAAAAGAATTTCTAAAACTCTACGGATAAAGGTGAACCATCTGTAAAATACAAACTATATAGTTTAAGGGAATAAATTGGTATGATATATTAATATTGTTAACTTTTTTAATATTTAAGAATTCATCTTCAAAATCAGTTTATAAGGGTACAATCAATAAAGTATTACATATAAAAAGATGGAACAGGTTAATATATACATATATATTACATGTCTCAGTACTTAGCAAGAAGCCCCTGAAATTGTTTTTTGGAATTACAGTATAGGTACATGTCTCATATGGTGGCACCAGATCCGCTAAAAGAATAAATTTAAAGATTAAGACTCTCATGGAATATTGCTCAGCCATAAAAAGAAACGAAATTGAGTTATTTGTAGTGAGGTGGATGGACCTAGAGTCTGTCATACAGAGTGAAGTAAGTCAGAAAGAGAAAAATAAATACAGTATGCTAACACATATACATGGAATCAAAAAAAAAAAAAAAAATGGTTCTGAAGAACCTAGGGGCAGGACAGGAATAAAGACGCAGATGTAGAGAATGGACTTGAGGACACGGGGAGGGGGAAGGGTAAGTTGGGACAAAGTGAGAGAGTGGCATGGACATATATACACTACCAAATGTAAAATAGATAGCTAGTGGGAAGCAGCCACATAGCACAGGGAGATCAGCTCGGTGCTTTGTGACCACCTAGAGGGGTGGGATAGGGAGGGTGGGAGGGAGGGAGATGCAAGAGGGAAGAGATATGGGGATATATGTATATGTATAACTGATTCACTTTGTTATAAAGCAGAAACTAACACACCATTGTAAAGCAATTATGCTCCAATAAAGATGTTAAAAAATAAAATAAAATAAAATAATTTAGAAAGTCCATATTCAGATATGAAAAAAAAAAAAAAAGATTAAGACTCTCAACTGACAATGTTAAATTCTACCTGAGTCTTGTGCTCCTGAAAAACAGTGAAAGAAGAATTCCCTCATTCTTTTGTGTTCTGGATAATGGCTGACTGCAAAGAACCACCCTTCCTCAAATGATTTAGATAAGACTTACCACATACACCTCTTGTTTACCTATGACAAGGCCAAACACCTTCAAATTTTCCTTTCTTTGCCTCATAAATGGTTAGCTGAACTGTTTTATCCTCACCAATTAATCAGGACAAAATGCTTATTAACTAGGCTTTGGTTAAGCTTCTCTCCTTCTCCAAGCCCCTGAACTTTGGCCCACCCTCAGCCTGAGCCAGTTAGCATGCAACCCCTCCAGAAAATAGGCTGGCCTCTCAGTAAAATATTCTCTGATCTATTTATCCGATCATGCCACTCTAACATCCCATTTCCCCATACCCAGCTCTTCCTAGCCTTGTTTACTCCTCTCTATAAAAGAAAACCCTTTTAATCATTTTGCTGTACACCTGAAACTAACACAACATTGTTAATCAACTATACTCCAATATAAAATAAAAATTTAAAAATAATAATAAAGTAAAATTTAAAAAAAAACAAAAAGGAAAGAAAAGAAAACCCTTTTTCCCTAAACCTTGGATATGCTTGCAGATCTTATGGTCACAGTGTTCTCCCTATTGCAATAGTCCCCCCCTCCTCCTATTTCTATAGTTTCTTTCCTCCCTTACAATAATCCTTTTGAAAAAAGTCTCTCCATACTAAGTCCAGATTTGTTTTTATTGACACAATACTGGCCAATACATAAGAATATCCCCTGAATCACAGATAAGAGGGCTAGAGAAACTTGGTATCTTTTAAATTACCTTTTGATTAGACTGCCATATTAATTACATTGTCTACAACCTCTCATATAGGTTTAAATCCTTTGGTCTCCTGAAAAATTGTCCCTGTCCCTTTCCCCAAAAATACTCTCATCACACATCACAGATCTCTTGATACTACATGGGTTGCTGGGATGAGAGTTCAACATATATCCACTAAAAGAGTTCAAAGGTCACCTCAGTTATTAAGCAAGATCATATGACTATGTTGCTATGAATCTGCTTACTGATTATGGGTGTGAGGTAATGTAAACTAATTTTTAAGAAAGAAAAGGAAGGAAACTTTAGAAACTGTTTTGAAAAATACCTGGCAAAATAAATGTACTTTAGTTTCCATCTTTCTGTTTAGAGGTAAATTCTGCCCTTGAGGACTCAAAGAACTTGATGAACAAGTGTGAATGAACAGTAGCACAAAATGATTTCCTGCCAAAAAGAGAAAAATAAAAAAATCATATCCCTGTTTAGGAGACATAAGTAATTATATTTAACTACCTTAAGTTATTCTTTCAATGTAACACTCACTTATAGCACAATACCTAACAGACATTTCCCAACTCACATATATATACAAAAGCTAGAAAAGGCAGTTAATAGATCATAAATCACAGGAGATCATCCAGTCCTTTAACTTTACCTTTGTGGTATAAGGAGGAGAATAGAAATCCAAATTCAAATGTCATGAAAAGCAGAAAGTTGTTATAGGTACTTATTCAAATAAGCCCAGTTAAGCAGAACTACTAACATAGCCAGTAATTGCTAATGCTATTAAATACTTATTGTGAGACATTATGATAAACACTTTGACCTGCATTATTTCATTTATTCCTGAAAACTACCTTTCAAGGAATTATCATTCTATTTTACAGATGAGGAAAATAAAAACTTAGATCAAATTGCCCAAGATTCCACAGCCAACGAACAGTGGAGTCAGATTTTGAATTCAGGCATCCTAACTCAAGAGCCTGTGGTCTTCAGCACCACACAACATTGCCTCTCAAAACAATACTATTGCAAACAAAAAATGTTTTAGCCAGTTCTACACTATGTAAACGTGATAACCAACTTTAGAAATTTAGAATTTCCCAAATTTTTCACAATATCTTTTACTTATATCTGAGTCACATTTGATGAGTGGTTTATTACATTGCTAGCGACATTACATTGTTAGTTGCAATTATTAGTATCTTTTTCATATTGTGAAGTTTAACTGCAAGTATTAATATTCTGTCTAATAGAGAGACAGTACTTTAAAATAATTTATTTCTGTAAATGTTATTGTAATTACTGTTGAATGTGGTATGCCCAACATTCCTGGAATTCAAAACATGTTAAAAATAAAATGAAACCACATTAAAAATACCTATCTCAGAAGACATTAGAAGGCTGTACAGGTTTCCCCAGCAACCCACTCTATATAACCTCTTCGAAAGCTTCTCTAACCAGTTCAATCTTCACCTCTAAACTTCTTGGCATAGCACTTACTGTCTTCATTTTTCTTATTGTCTTCATTATTCAACTGGCATTAATCATTTGCCTTGTATTTTTATTTAATTATCACATGTATAGTTCTTACACCAATTTCTAAGGAATGGGCTGGTATCTCATCATTCTTTGAATTATTTCTCACAGAACAAAGCACAGTGCTATAGACATATTGTAAAAGAAGGAAAGAAAGAAGAGAGGGAAGGAGAGAGGCAGAGAAGGAGGGAGGGAGGGGGAGGGAAGAGGGAGGAAGGGAGGAAGGAATTCTGTCCCTACTGAGCTTACTCACCAAGAGTTCTTAGGTCATCAAAGTACTTAATTAAGCAGAGTAAGCACGATTTAAATAAACTTTGAAAGGGAGACCTGTTTCATAATTATTGATCAGATTATCAAAAAGTTGGCAGGGCTCAATCTGCTGGATAAATCAGATACCACATAAGTCTCTGCAAGCTAAGAGAAAAAATAGCACAGGAAGTCTCTTTCCCATAACTCTGACAACAGAATTGTTTCTTAACTCTTTTAATCCTACGACATATATGCGAAATTGCAAGGGCAAACCAAGGAAAGTAAAAAGAGTCGTATCCCTTTTCTCCAATCCATTCATCCCTCCATCCATGAATTCAACACATATATATTGCAACATGGAGGACACCAACTACCCTAACAGGAGCCACTTGGGTGTTATGATACAGAAATAATGTCCTTGGAGTGAGTTTAAGAGAGAATGGGGGATAGAAATTGGAGACATCCAGAAGAGATGACTCAAGGAGTTATTCTATAAAGGGAAAGAGAAATGAGGTAGTAGCTGAGGGGTCAGAGCAGTTATGAGGTTTTAAGATGGGGAAAGATAAAGAAATGTTCATATGCTGATAGATATAATGTAGTGGAAGAGCAAAAATTGATCATATAGGAGGGGAGAGCTACTGGAACAATATTCTCAAGTAGGAGAAAGGAAATGGGATTTAGGGCAGAAGGGGAGGGTCTGGCCTTAGCTAAGCACATATTCACAGTAGTAAGAGACATGGCGGAGTAACTGGGCATAATTACATGTAGAGTAGGTGAGTAGGTGTGATCGTGGGAGCTAGTGGAAATCACCTCTGATTGCGTTAGTCTTCTTAGTGAAACAGGAAGCAAAGTAATCAACAGAGAATGAGGATGTGAGAGGAGGAGCTGGAGGTTTGAGGAGAGAAGCATTGTAATAAAATAGTCACCTAGGAGAGTGGAAGAAGTAATAGTCCAATCAACTCACACCTGTTGGAACGGCTATCATCAAAAAGTCTACAAATAACAAATGTTGGCGAGGATGTAGAGAAAAGGGAACCCAAGTACACTGTTGGTAGGATTGTAAATCGGTGCACCCGCTATGGAAAACAATATGGAGGTTCCTAAAAAAAACTAAAAATAGAACATGATCCAGCAATTCCACTCCTGGGTATGTATCCTAAGAAAATGAAAACACTAATTCAAAAAGATACATGCACCCCAATGTTCATAGCAGCACTACTTACAATAGCCAAGACATGGAAGCAACCTAAGTGTCCATCAAAAGATGAATGGATAGGGCTTCCCTGGTGGCGCAGTGGTTAAGAATCCGCCTGCCAATGCAGGGGACATGGGTTCGATCCCTGGTCTGGGAAGATCCCATATGCTGCAGAGCAACTAAGCCCATATGCCACAACTACTGAGCCTGTGCTTTAGAGCCCGTGAGCCACAACTACTGAAGCCAGTGAGCCACAACTACTGAAGCCCATGTGCCTAGAGCCCATGCTCCGCAACAAGAGAAGCCACCACAAAGAGAAGCCCGTGCGCAGCACAAAGACCCAATGCAGCCAAAAATAAATAAATAAATAAATCTATTAAAAAAAAGACGAATGGATAAAGATGATGTGATATGATATGTGTGTGTGTGTGTGTGTGTGTGTGTGTGTGTGTGTGATATGGAATATTACTGAGCCATAAAAAAGAATGATATTCTGACATTTGCAACAACATGGATGAACCTAGAGGGTATTAGGCTTAGTGAAATAGGTCAGACAGAGAAACACAAATACTTTATATTATCACCTATATGTGGAATCTAAAAAGAAAACAAATGAATGTATGTAACAAAACAGAAACAGAGAACAAACTCCTGGTTACCAGTAGGGAGAGGGAAGTGGGGAGGGGTAAAATAGAGTTATGGGATTAAGAGACACAAACAACTATGTATAAAATAAATAAGCAACAAGGATATATTGTACAGTACAAGGAAATATAGCCATTATTTTGTAGTAACTTTAAATGGAGTATAACCTATAAAAATATTGAATTGTTATGTTGTACACCTGAAACTAATATAATACTGTCATATAATCAACTATACTTCAATAAATAAAATAATAAAATAAAAAAATTTAAAGAACGGGTAAAACTAATAAATGGTAATATAAATTTAAAAAAAAAAGAATTAATAGCCCAGGGGAATCTGATATGATTGCTGGACAGCTTGAAGGGTCCCTTTAGGTAAGTGATCATGAATTTAAAGTGAAGAGTAATCATGGTTGTGTGTTTTCCTCCAACCATGTTCATTGCAAAAATGCTGAAACTCAGTAGGCAGAGATCTAGATTAAATCTAGGGTTATGATTTAGCCAAGAAAGTAAAATGAACTGAAAAGGTGGTAAGGGAACTGGGGGGAAATGAAAGGGAGTGGTTTTAATTACTGACCATGAAACAAACTGAGTAGGTGGGTGGGAAGTAAGGACAAGAGAGAATGGGTGACATTTAAAAAAATTTTTTTTAAATAAAAGTAGGAATGTGATGGCTGGAGAGTGCAGCATATTGAGATAACAGAGTTGCAGTTATTGGTAATATAAGACAGAAGCTATGAAGGGAGCAAGTGACTGAGGAAAGGTGAAATTATTGTAGGAGAGGAGGGCAAGAACTGAGAGACCAGATATTCAAAGGATCATCTATGTGAATACTAAAATCACAAGAATTATGACAGAAGTATTGCTAGAGTGGTAGAAGGCCTGGAGCTGAAATTTGACTGCAACAAGGAGTAGTAGTGTATGGTATAATCTGATGTGAGGTGCAAAACTGAAAGTTTTGAGAATGGGAGGAAGAAAAGTCTAGAAACAGCTATGAGAAGCACGAAGGGCATCTATTCCAGCAAAGGTCCCAGTGGTACTAGAAGAGTAAGAGACAAAACAGCCACCAGCAGCTATATCCTGTATTCTGCCCACCACACTCCCACACACACACCATCCCTTCTCATTTTCCTTTACTTCTTGGTAGTCATCATCTGATTCATCAAAAACTACCAAAAAGAAGTGAGAAAATTCAAAACCCTCTGATACATCAAAGGTATTTTTTTAATATCATGATTGATTCATTCCCTATGTAGATCAAGCTGTTGTATTTGTTACTAAATGGTTTTCCAGTCCTTGGCAAAGTATAGAATTTTCAAAATTTTGTAACTTAAAAGATATATGTTAGGGACTTCCCTGGTGGTTCAGTGGCAAAGAATCTGCCTTACAATGCAGGGGACAGGGGTTCGATTCCTGGTCAGGGAACTAAGATCCCACATGCCACGGGTAAACTAAGCCCGCGTGTCACAACTACTGAGCTCACGTACCTCAATTAGAGAGCCTGCATGCCGCAAACTACAGAGCCCACGCGACCTGGAGCCCACGCGCCACAACTAGAGAGAGAAAACCCACAGGCCACAACTAGAGAGAAGCCCGCGTGCGGCAACTAGAGAGAAGCTCATCACGACGAAGAGCCCGCATGCCCCAACGAAGATCCCGAGTGCCGCAACTAAGACCCGACGCAACCAAAAATAAATAAATAATAATAAATCTTAAAAAAAAAAGATATATGTCAAGGGCTGGGGGGTGGGGGGGCGGGGACTCCTTGTTTGATGTTACATGACATCACAGAATCGATAACAGAACTAGAATAATCTTAGAAATCTTTCCAGTCTAACCCCTTAATCATTATTATTTTTTTAATTGATTGATTGATTGATTGCTATGTCGGGTCTTCGTTTCTGTGCGAGGGCTTTCTCTAGTTGCGGCAAGTGGGGGCCACTCTTCATCGCGATGCGCGGGCCTCTCACTATCGCGGCCTCTCTTGTTGCGGAGCACAGGCTCCACACGCGCAGGCTCAGTAGTTGTGGCTCACGGGCCTAGTTGCTCCGCGGCATGTGGGATCTTCCCAGACCAGGGCTCGAACCCGTGTCCCCTTGCATTGGCAGGCAGACTCTCAACCACTGCGCCACCAGGGAAGCCCTAACCCCTTAATTATTAATTACACATGAGGAAATTGATGCACAAAGAGATTGTGATTTGCGCACACAAAGTACACAAGAAAATACATAGCAGCAAAATTCAGGTCTCTGACTGCTGAATTCAGGGATAGTTCAGTAAAACTCCATTGCTTCCTAGTAAACCGAGAGGCAGAGCTGAGGCAGAAAACAAAGAGCTTCTGACTCCAAAAGCCCAAAATAAGACTTAATTTTGTTTAGGGCCTTAAGGTTTACATTGTGCTTCCACAGTTGTACCTTCTCCCTTGGTGAATTATCATCACCTCCACAGAATAACTGACTGCTTCTCAGAGTGACATCCCCTCACAAAGTACCTTCCACTCTTTCCTTTCACACCGCTTCCCTCACGAGCTGCCTCACTCACTCACTCTTCTCCACTTTTGTTGACGGCACACGTCCATTAAATGCAGCTGTATAACCACGTCACTGCATCTACTGATTACCCACAATCGCCACCTTTGTTTAACAAATATTAAGTGAACATCCACTTCATGCAAAACCCCGCGCTGTGAAGGATTCCAAGGGGCCCTGCTCTTGTGAAGCTTACGACTTCTTTGGGAACAAAAGCAAGTAGACAAGTAGACAAGAAAACCACCCGCGAAGGTGGCAACAAGTGCTCTAACGGAGGTCTAACTGTATGCGAAGGAGCAGGGAAGTCTCCCCGCCACAGTGACCGCCACCCTCCGAGAACCACCACCATTTCTGAGGGACCGCCGGCTCCGGCCCAGTCATCCCTCACTCTGCCCCTTGACTGTCCGCCTCGTCACCTCACTGCCCTTTCTGGAACCTTCACTCATCTCCGGAACTGTTCTACTTTGTACCTCACACTGCGTGGCCGTCCTCTCTCCCTCAGCCTCGGAGGCTGTTCCTCCCCATCGCCTTAGCAGGTCTCCCCTACCCACCTCTGTCCCCTGAAGGTACCACCATCGGCCCCCTACGGCTCCCCAATCTGTCCCTCGCTCCCTCAGGTGTCTGCGGGTCCTCACGCAGGTGCTTCAGCCCCTCGACCCCTCGCTCGGCGCGACGCTCTCGCTCCACCTCCTTCCCAGGCTCCGGCGCAACGAGGCCCCGCCCCCGGGTCACCTGACCGCCCTGATGCTCCGCCCACTGAGCAGCCGGCGCTGGGCGATCGCGGGGCCCAGGCTTCCTCGGATGCCGCCGCCACGGCCGCCTTGCAGGGGCTTCGGGGTTCCGGGCAGCGGCTGAGGTCGCCGCCGCCTCCGCCCGGACTAGACAGCGCTGCGGCCGCACCCGTCTGCCCCACCTCGTAAGGGCCTGTGACCTCACCCGGCCGGGGGTCGACGGCCTGGACACGAGTGGCGGGGCTCATCTCCGAGCTTTCCTTCTTGCACCCTGGACCTCGATTTCTCCCTGCATCCTAGGCTCTCTCTGCTCTTCTGGTAGCTGTGTTCATTCTCTGGTCCGCTGTCCTTCCCCATCTGATCCCATTTCAATGTTATCTTCTATCCATCGTTTGAACACCTCCCGCCCTCCCTTTCTCCTAAAACATTCCATCCTGCTTCGCTACTATTACTTAGTAATGGACAGTGGCTCCAAGCTGTTTGTCCCACAACCTTACTGAGATTTGTTCTAGGCTGCCCTTCAGAGGACTAACTCTACTTTTGGAACAGATACTTTGTTTTTTTGCTGAAAATCAACTTTTCTTTTCATGCATCATGCAGATGAAATGATATTGGTGAAAGAAAATACACAAAGCAATTGTTCATGGCTTTCCGCAGGAGTCCCTAAAACGTCGTATGAATCCAATTCGATGAAATTAATCGTCTTTAAGGCTTGTTAAACTAAAGTTGTAAATGCTCGGTCAAGCAGAGTGTTTTGAAAATAGCCCATGATTTAAAGTATCTTTTCTTTACAAATATATAGGTAAAATTGTTCACATTGATCGATCCAACCTGAGCTCTCCATTATTTACATGTGGTGAACAGCATGTGCTTTAGAGACAGATGAATCCAAATTCAAATCCTGTTTATTCATTGCACCTGGTGGGGCAAATTACCCATGCTATCTAAGCCTCAATTTTCCCTGGATTGTGATAATTCAAAACTGTATGTATAGTACTCAATATGTTACCATAGTTAATTCCTTCAGGGATACTGCTATGATCATTTGTACCTTAAACCCTGCTCTGTAGACATTCTTTAGTACGTTCAAAATGTATACAGTTTATCTCCCTAAATAGTCTATATGTAATCTGAGTGCTGAGACCATGTCTTTTATTTCTGTAAACACCCCACTCTCCATTCCCTACTTCCCCACGCCCCCCACCTTGTTTACAGTCACCTCTATTAATGACTCATCCCATTTTCCACCAATTCATAAAGCATCAATTTCAAATGTGTAAGGACTCTAATGGCTGCAGTCTGTATGCTGATCAACAGACTATGAATGCTTTAAAAATCTTGAACACTTGTAGTTTTTTTAGCACTGAATCTATTCATGAGCTAGTTAGGTACTGTATTAGTCATAGACCGCCCCCCCCCCCAATAGCACCAAGTATATATTAGTTAGGATTAGATTCTTTTGCCGGTAACAGAAAATTCCTAAATAATAGTTGACTAAGCGAGACAGAATTTTGTTTCTCTCTCACATTCAAGAGGTTCAGAGATAGTCACTCCAGGGCTAATGTGTACCATAGTTGCAGGTACATAGGCTTCTTCTATTGTATTGTTCCAATGGTTTCTGTTCCAGGGGTGATTTAATGGAGCTACCTCAGGGTATCTTTCAATCAAACTAAAGACTCTAAAAATTTTAAGGTTATGCTTCTCAGATCTTCTCATTTAAACAATAGGGCTTCTAAAAAGCTGAAGGCTTTTTTCCTTCGGCAGAAGCTCAAGGTAGAGAAAGGTTTATCTCAAAGATATTTATGGATATGGCTTTTATCTCATGGACTGAACCCCAGTAAGATTCACAGGAAATTCACAATTTTAAAAGAGAATTGTACTGTCAGAAACACTGTCAGCTTGGCCTTAAAGAGACAGAGTACAGAAAGAAAAGAGGCCTTTGGACCCTCATGTTCTATGAGCAGGGAGCAGGCTGAGAAAACTATTTAGGTGCAAACACGGGCTACCTTTCATGAAAACAGGATGACTTAGAGGGTGTAACAAAGAGCCTACAGGGTAGAACCTAGAGCCATGGAGAATTATTCTGAGGCCTTGAAGGTGGAACTGCAAACCTGTACCTGAGTGAATTTGAGAATTGCAATGGACCAGGAACTTCTGTGCACCTCCTGTTTTCTGTCTGTTGGAACAGGAGTGTCTGTAGTAGTTATCCCGTCTATCCCACCATTTTACATTGGTTGTTGTAGGAAGGAAGCATATAGCTTTTTTCTTTAGTTCACGGGACTTCAGGTTGAGAGGTACTCAAGTAGCTGTATATGAGGAATTCACCCAAGAAGCCTATCTACCCCTGGATATATTTAGAGGATAAGACTCTGGACTTTGAGCTGATGCTTGTTAGTTTGCGACCTTGGGAGCTTCCCGGGGTGAAATCTGAAACCAGCCCCCCACATGAAGGGCAGGGAGAGACCAAAGAAAGAAAGAGGCAGACCACTCCACATTGGTAGGTGGCAGGTTTAATAAGCAAGGGAACTTACATACGAGGCTTGTCCTGGGAGGCTGCAAGACAAGTAGATCTCTGCACCCACCCACCAGAACCCTGAAAGTTTATATAGAGGCTCTGGGAAGTAGGAAGGGGCAGTATAGGGGTAGAGGATTAAGAAGTACAAACTATTATGTATAAAGTAAAAGTACAGCACAGGGAATATAGCCAATATTTTAAAATAACTATAAATGGAGTATAACCTTTAAAAATTGTGAATCACTCTATTGTAACTTATATAATATTGTACATCAACTATACTTCAATAAAATTTTTTTTTTAATTTTAAGTTTATATACAGGCTTTAACTAGGTTCAGTCATATATAACATCCGGACAGTCTCAACAACACCTTACTGTCTCAAGGCTACGTCCTTGAGAAAGTTCCCACTGTGGAAACAGTACAGTAGGCAAAATGTATATGCCAAGGACAGGCAAGGAAGTAAGGAAGCTCCAGTTGGCCAGGTTCAGCTTGTGGGTCATCCAGCAGTCTCATCTTCTTGATTACCTCCTCCAACAATGCTGTAATAGGGTAAGACTTGGGGGGCTTGGAAGGGGTGAGTTTATTTTGCATGTGGGAGGACTATAAATTTGTGACCATGGGACTTCCCTGCTGGTCCAGTGCGTAAGACTCCGTGCTCCCAATGCAGGGGGCCCGGGTTTGATCCCTGGTCGGGGAACTAGATCCCGCATGCATGCCACAACTTAGAGACCACATGCCGCAACTGAGTCCACACGCCGCAACTAAGAAGTCCGCATGAACAACTAAGAAGTCTGCATGCTGCTGCAGCAAACAGCCCGAATGCTGCAGCTAAGACCCGGCACAGCCAAAATAAATAAATAAATAAATAAATAAATAAATAAATAAATAAATAAATAAATATTTTTAAAAAATAATAACTTGTGACCAGAGGGTGGACTGTGATGATTTTAAAATATGTCCACAAATACTTTGATGCTTGTATTAGTTTTCCATTGCTACTGCAGCAAATTACCACAAACATCATGGTTTGTGGTAAAAAGCAGCAATTTTTTACCTTACATTTATGGAGGTCAGAAGTCCTAAATGGGTCTTACAGGGCTAAAGTCAAAGGCTGCATTCCTTCTGGAGGCTCTAGAGGAAAATCCATTCTTACCTTTGCCAGCATCTAAAGGCTGTGTTCATTCCTTGACACATGGCCATATCACTCTGACCTGCTTCCATCATTACATTTACTACTCTCATTCTGATCCTCTTGCCTTCCTCTTATAAGGACTCTTGTGATTAAATTAATCCTACCCAGATAATCCATGATAATTTCCCTATCTCAAGATACTTAATTACATCAGCAAAGTTCTTTATTCCATGTAAGGTAGCATATTCACTGGTTCTGGGGATTAAGATATGGATATTTTTGGCCGGGGGTGGGAGTGGTCACAGGCAATGATTTTGTCTACCACAAAGTTCTTCTTTTCAAGAAGTGGCGTCTAGTTCCCTCCCCTTGAATGTGGGCTAGATTTAGTGAGCTATTTATAGTAAAGAGTATGGCAGAGTGATGATGTGACACTTAAAAAAACTAAGTAATAAAAGACATTGCAGCTTTCTCCTTGCTCTCTCTTGGATTACTCACTTGTGGAAAAGCCAGATGACCTGCCACGTGAACACTCAAGCAGTCCTATGGAAATGTCCTATTGTCAATAGCCAGCATGCAACTGATGCCTCCTGCCAACAGCCATGTGAATAAACCATCCTGGGAGAGGATCCTCCAGCTCCTTTGAGCCTTCCGTTGACTGCAGCTCTGGCCAACATCTTGACTACAACCTCTCAAGAGACTCTGAGACAGAACCACCCAGCTAAGCCATTCCTGAATTCCTGAACACAGAAACTGCAAGACAGTGTTTGTTGTTTTAAGCTGCTAAAATTGTGTGGTAATTTGTCATACACCAGTAATCCCCTAGGTCACATCTTGATCCATGATGTCTGCTTACAGTCTAGCCATCATCTCTACATTCCAGCCTGCAGGAAGAAGGAAGGGGAGAAGAAAGTCATGCTCCCTCCCTTAAGTGGCACTTACTGGAAGTTGTGTGCACCTCTTTCATTAACATCTGTCAACAGATGGCCATCACACACCTAGCTTCAAGAGAGGCTAGGAAACAGTATTTATTCTGAGCAGCCATGTGGCCAGCTAAAAACTAGGAGTTCTAATACTATGTGGGGTGGTGAAAACAGATTCTGGAGCACAATTAGCCATCTCTGTCACAGTGGGTGATTATAAGGCTAAGGAAAAGTAAAGTCTGGCATCCATCCATCAACATTTTTCCTTTTTCTTAACAAAATATTTCCATCGGCCATCACATGATATTTATACAGGCATCACTCTGACCTCTCCAAAGAATCATGCCTATTGTGCTTGAGTCACAAAAAAACTAATATATTAGGTAAAACACAATGAATTGTGAAACTTTTTCCTTTCAAAGATATTTTCAGGGACACTGTTAAAGAATAATTTACAATGGAGGTTTTGCCTAAAGTCTCTTAAATTTCCTAAATTTTGCTTTCTAGATACTTACATTCCGTGTGCATTCTTTGGTATACTGTCCGAAAATACACAGCTAATGAAAAATATTTCCTCTATGCAAGAGGTTGGAGAGACATCACTATGACATTAGCAGCTGCAAGGAACATGGTCATGTTCCTGATCTATACTTTTCCTTTCACACACAATCCATTCTTGGATACCCACAGTAAGTGGATTTTAAAAATTTTATTTAACAGTATGGTTAACCCCGATCAAAAGGTTTAAAACTGCCTCCTTGTGTGCTTTAATCAAACTAAAACAAATTAGGAAAATGTATTTCCAGAATATATTATATTACAAAACCAAATAGAAATTATTTTTCAACAAGTATTAAATAGCTTATCTGCAAAGCATATATTGTTTCCTTACATCACTGTGAAAAATGAGGACATTGTAATTCCAAGAGAATCCGCTTATAATTGGTCCCAGTGGTCATTAGATGTCTATTATAATAGAATTCAAACTACAGAGGTCAAGAGTTAAAGGATTACACATATACTTGACATATTGCTTTCCATTTCTTTTTCACATAAAGTCCTCCATTTTCATCCATTTAGTCATCAGTTACCATGACGTAAATAAAACACTGAATCTTACAAAATTTCACCATATAAGGACTCAGTCTAGGTTCACATAATCTTTTTATGATGTCATGTACTGTATTGTGTTTTTAAAAATGTACATTATGTAAGGAATGTAAGACTCAAAGGCAAAGATAATAGATGTTCTATAAAGTACTTCAATGCCACACTGTCAGTGCTTAATAAGTTTTAAATAGCAAAAAGTGAAGTTACAAATTCAGGCAAAGATAATAAATGTTCTATCAAGTACTTCAATGCCACACTGTCAGTGCTTAATAAATTTTAAATAGCAAAAAGTGAAGTTACAAATTCTAAAGTCTTATTCTGGCATCCTATTGGATGATACTGTTAATAATTAAGATTTTGATCCTATCTCCTGTGAATTAACGCAGTAAGAGTATTTTCTTGCTTCAGCTTGGTACACACAAAAGGTTTTCTTCTATGCCGGCCAAGTATCCTGTTAGCGGTTTTTTTCCCCTGTGATTCTGATATATTACTTCTTTTGGTTTTTCATGGGAATTTGTGGCTGTGAGTGAACCCAACAACCCTGTGATTACTTAACTTGGAAAATGGATTGACAGTAGACTTTCATTTTGTGTGGGTAGATATTTGGTTTTCTTAATCTATCAGCCAAGGTATGTTCTTAATCTTTTAGTAACTGAGCTGACTTATTGTAAACTTCTTTCTAAGCCAGAAAGAATAGGTATGTGATTCCTTAAATCAGTGGTTCTCAAACCTGAGCATGCAAAAAAATCACCAGGGGGACTTAGATCATCTGGTCCTAGGGCCAACACTTTGAAACCCACTGCCTTAAATAAAAGTTGGGCATTTAAATGGTCCTGTAAGTAATTTGCCATTAAGCCTTTATTTTACTAATTTATGCTTCCTGCAAACAAAACCTAGACTAAATTGACAGTCTGGTCTGTTGAGATTATACAAGTTCCTAAAAAATCTCCAATTAAAAAAAAAAAACAACTCTGACTCTCATAACAGTAAAAATGTACTCATTTTGTTACTAAAGTCTAAAGAAAAGCTCTAGGTTCCAAAACTAACTTCAGTTCCCAGAATCATCATCATTCTGTTACATTTGGAAGCACGCTTGTTCTAAAATAATCATTTGTAAGGCAGTGACACTTACTCTTATTCACCCAAAGGAAACAGAAATAACAACACAGGAAGCACTGGGCAGCCTTAAGCCAATTCTTTTTGGAAAGCACATTTAATTCACCGTTGCACAACTCAAACAGAGGAGGTGGTTAGTAAGTCAGGAAGTCACGTAGGTAATTTCAACCAGGAATATTTAACAAAGAGAAGTATCTTGAAATCATGGATGGTCTAGGAATATCTGAGAGGTAAAGAACTGACTTCTTATGTGACAACTTGTCAGGAATGTTCAAAATTTCCCATTATTGTCCACAGACCCTGAGATTGAATGTAAAATATCTCCAAAAGAGCTAGGCACAAATAACTTCTTCGGGCTGTTTTGTCTGAGGCTAAAATACTATTTTGATGTTGACCCTACACAATGCCAAAACTGACTGCTGTTTGCTATCTCGGGAACACAGCTACAGCTTCTCCCCTCATACAAACAGTACCGATCTTCAAAGACTATAAGCCTCATTCCAGAAGCTCAGACAAGATTCTTACTGTTTGTTTCATCCTTTGAATACATGTTCCTCCTCCTTTGATACAGTTTCTTCATATAAACCATTTTATCTAAAGAAAGTGACCAACTGTTACTCCAGTGGAGTCTTTTCTCAGTAGCCAAAGGTTATAGTTAGATTCTAAACTTCTTGGATTCATGATCATCCCTCCCCATTTATCCCTCTACAACATAACCATCCTCAACAGGAAGGTGTAATCCATGAGTGAGGCAGGGCTCGGTCATCTGTCCTGTTCCTAATCCCAAGGCTTATTCTCAATGTTAACACATGGATACAGAAGACACATTTCAGCTAGTTCTTATGGAGTCCTCTTCCCCAATTCGTGGATGAAACCATGTGCAAAGTGAACAAAGAAATAATAACTAAGTGGAGCTTAAGTGCTACATCAGAAGACATAACTACCAACAAAAGTTGGAAAAGGGGTTCTGTGAGACGATAGAATGAAGCTTTTTCATTGAGAAAGGTGATATGCGATGACATCTGCTCTTGCCAGAGCCAGGTCTCCCAACTGAAAAAACAAACAGTATCAACATCCCACAGAATCCTGACTGCATGTTTGATGCCACAGTAAGTCCCAGCATCACAGACTGTTGATACTGAAAGATACCTCCTAGACTGGCTGGTCCAAACCCATCATTTTTCAAACTAGAAAACTGAGCCCCAGGGAAAAGAAAGTAACTTGCTTTAATTAAGGTTAAAGTTCCTTAGCTGCAACACTGAGGCCAGGACTTAGATTTTCTGACCATCAGACCGCTGTTTTTAGGCCCTTCCCTTTTTCTTGGGGAGTGGTGGTGGTGGTTAACGCTGAACGAATGTAAACACCAATGGAGTTTTTCTGCTTTTGCTAGAAAAAAAGAACAGCCCCTTTACCTCCTCCTGCTTGGGAAAGGTCCAGCATGTCCATGTGTCCATCCCCACAGGCTTCAGGGATGAGAGAGCCCTTACAGACCCAGCAACTGGGCAGCAACTTGCTATGAATGATGCCAAGTGGGAGTGTCTGCATCCAGCCCAAGTCTGTGTGGCTTTTCACCCTTTTCTTCTTCATCATCAAATCACAAATATAATGCAAGTGTGTTTATATCTATGCTCCTTTAGATTAAACAAGCCTCATCATGGTTTCAGGTGCCCCAATGAGAAAAATAAAACAAAATTGCACTTGTGGCCTCTCAGATTAAAGACTGAGTTAAAATGAGGTTGCCCATAGGAGAATGGGCCACACATGCTGATACGACTGGCCCATCATTCCACCCTGGCACTTATGCCCAGCAGACTCAAAGACCCATGGGAATGACTCCTTCACAAGACACCCAAGAGGTAGATAAATGCAATCAGCCCCATGGGTGGATGTAGCACACAGAAGCACAGGGTTGGGTGTGTGGAGGTGCCTTGGACACGAGACAGAGGGCCTGAAGGGTGAGGCCAGACCTCTGGCTCTAACCATAGCACTCTCCCTGGAAGGAAAAGCTTCTGGTCATGAGAGAAATTCCCAGTATGTAGCAAATGTCTATAGTAGTGAGAGGGTGGAATAGGAGGTAAAGAGGTGTTGCTGGTCTAAGGGTGACACACTTTTTCTACACGAATCACTAGGGTAGAGCTGTCAATGAGGCAAATCTGAAGGGTTATGATTATGAACTGGGGAACTCGGGCACCTTAACCCCAGGCCATGCATGACCCGTGGGTGACCCTGCCATCCTCACTCCCAACAGACTGAAGAATAGGTAGCAAGGACTTCCTTTAGGAGAGAACCATGCTGGATTGAGGTGATGGCCAAGACAGGCAGCTCTGATGGTTCAGCTCTCCCCGGATTTCTCCTTCTGCCTGAGGGAAGGGAGAGGAGCTAGGGGCATGGATGACACAGCAAGGCTGCAAAGCCTGGAAGTTCCTACCAGAGCTGCTGAGAGTCAGGCCCAGGAACCATGAACACAGGGTAAACCAAGGTCCCTTCCTCTGAAATGAGAGGCCTTGGCCCTGCCCTCCAGGGCAGGAATGGCCTGAGAAGGAAAGCTGGCTTCCCACTGAGGTAATGAAGAATACCTGCTCAGGTACGTAGGTCACCCTCAGGTTAAGCAGGAAGACTCCCTGAAGGAGGTGTTCTGAGGACAAAGGCTGAGGAGCTCTGCTTATCTGGGACACATCACAAGTTTTAAGTTACACACTCTCCCACACGCAGCACACTCACACGCACACACACACAGAGACCCACATTCTTCCAACCCACCCCACTCCAAGCCCCCAATTCCGCCCCACAGGTATTGCCCCTGTAAACACGACAGCAGAGACACCCACAATCCTGGGACAGTCTGATAGTGATCTGAGGATGACTGCTTGTCATTAAGTGCCCCGATAGGTGATGTTGGTGAAGGTGGACGTGGCCTCTTTATACAGTGGGTTGTTGGCCTGCGGAGAGAACAGAAAAATGTCTTACAGTGAATTCCTCAATTCTTCCCTACCCTCAGGGTTTACATGTCATCTGAGATGTTTACCCAAGACACTCTTCTCTGGGATACACCATCGATGGACAGCTTGACGCTCATAGTACTCACACATTTGCTCTTAAGGAGGGAATGGATAGGAAGTAAGAGGAGAGAGAAAGTGGAATGCTATCCTGCCACCATGCCTAAGGGGTTAAATTCAGCCCATCACTTTTGGTGAAACCAAAACACTTCAAGATAGCTTTTAGCCAGTATTTCCTATTTCCTCCTTCCCTATAAACTCTCTCTTTTGCCCTTCTCCCCTTTTTTCTTGGTTGTGACTGTGTGGGCAGAGAAGAGAAATGTAGCAGGCGGTGGTTGGAACATATAGGACCACATTTGCTCTAATAATTCTTAATCTGTTTTCATCTCATCCCTCAAGCACTACCCACAAACTGTCATGTTTTCAGGAAAAAGGTCCTCACAATAATTTGGTTTCCCAAATTATTTTCTAACAAAAAGTGACAAATCCCATTAGGTCTAGTAGTCCTTAGTGGTAGCCTCAAGAAACAGAGCACATTCTCATGTGCCTCAGAGAGTCAGGATTTCTACATCATCCGAACAGAAACATCGCAGTTTCTTGGGACCCTTGAGTACGATGGCCTGAGGTCACCATCCAATGGGAACAAACTTTCAGCCTAACCTCAGATATTCAGGGAGTCGGTCATTTGGAAGGTCTGGAAAAAAGTTAAAATGTGGAACATGAGCCAAAGGAGAACAGAGTAAACTTAAGTATATAGAAGGTTCTCAATAAATGCTTGTTTGATTGGATTCAATTAGGATAAACTTCAGGGAGCATACTTTTAAAAGGCTGACCCCAAATAATTCCTATCATAACCTAACTCCCTCCCACAATCAGGGAAGCTGCTTAACTTCTCTATACTCAGTTTCTTTGTCTATAAAATGGGAATAATAATGTCACCTACCACACAGGGCTGTTACAGAGATGAAATAAATTAATACATAAAAAGCAATTAGAACAGTTCCTGGTACATGGTAAATCCTCAGTAAATGTTAGTTATTATTATCTGTCTCTGTTTGTGTTTAATGCTTTCATCAGTATATAATGTATTACTATATGTCCTCAGTGTAGGATTCTCAAGTTTGTTCTGTCTCCCTCACTCAGAGAATAAGTTTCCTTTTCATCACTTCGCAGTGTCCAGAGCAGAGCTGAGCCCTATCTGTGCTCAGCTGGTACTCACTGATGCGGCAGAGAGAGAATCAGGTGGTTTCCAAGAAGCATAAGGACAACAGGACAGTTAGACCATCTCTCAGTTTCCAGAACAGAGGTTAACTGGGAAACTATGGTGCTGGCTGAAGCTGACCACCCTAAATAAGCATCTGCTGCTTCCTCTTGAGACTCTTGAACCAGAGACTCAAGAAAATGCCCAGCTCAGCCCAGCCTCTTACTGTGTCCCATTTGGCTCTGGCTCTCTCTTCCTCAAATTTAGCAAACTCCTTCCGGTCATGGATGGTGATGAGGAGCTTCCAGATGAGCAGAGTAGCAAGGCCGATGAGCAGAATGGCCCCCATCACTGAAAGCAGGACCACCAGGATGTCAGGACCCTTGGGACACTCTGTCAGGAGAGAGCACAGAGCAGGGTGGTTGGCAATGGAACAGGAATCATTCGAATTGGCTATAAATAAGATCTTCTTGACAAAGTAATAAAGTATTGGGTTGGCCAAAAAGTTCGTTTGGGTTCTTCCGGCCGATGTTATGAAAAACCCGAATGAACTTTTTGGCCAACTCACACTAGAAAGTTATCTAAAGGGAACAGGACTTATAAAATAAGCCAATTAATTTTTTAAAGGAGGGGGTTACAAGCTTTAGAGCAGCAATAATCTGTCCTGGTTGTTTTAAATCAGAGGTTGTTAGTTGGTCACCCACAGGTGGAATCTAGCCTACTCTGTGTGAGTTCACACAATTGGTTTTTGTTTTTTAATTTTTTAAAATAAATTTATTTATTTTTGGCTGCGTGGGGTCTTTGTTGCTGTGCGCGGGCTTTCTCCAGTTGCGCAAGCGGGGGCTACTCTTCTTTGCGGCGCGCGGACTTCTCATCGCGGTGGCTTCTCTTGTTGTGGAGCACAGGCTCTAGGCGCACGGGCTCAGTAGTTGTGGCGCACGGACTTAGCTGTTCCCCGGCATGTGGGATCTTCACGGACCAGGTCTCGAACCCGTGTCCCCTGCATTGGCAGGCGGATTCTTAACCACTGCACCACCAGGGAAGACCCACACAATTGTTTATTAAAAATTTGATTTTGTGGGCAACATTGAATAATCAGGAGATTCTCCCCTTAGAACTTCAGATTCTTCTTCTCTTTAAAAAAAAAAAGTCAAAAGACCTAGAAACACTGAACCTATATTTTTATAGGGTTGTAAATGGCTAGGGCTGAGGAGCAGCTGCCCCTTTTAGATGGGACATGTTTTTTAGTTTGCCAGACTCCTCACTACTCTCTCTTTTCTCCACTAAACAGAGGCAAAGTGTGACTTGTCATTGAGTTTGTGCCACTGTGGGCTCTGGAGCCAGACTGCCTGGGTGTGAATCCTGGCTTTCCACTTACTCTGCTATATGACCTTTGATAAATTATTTAACCTTTCTGGGTGTCTGTTTCCCATTTCTCCATCTCTAACAGTAATAGCCCCGACTTCAAAAATTTATTATGAGGAATAATTAAGTTAAATATATTGAAAGAACTCAGAACAGTGCCTGGCAGAGTCAGTGCTCAATAAATATCAGCTACCATTATTACTGGTGTCCCTGTTTTCCCTAATTTACTTACCCAGCTCCTGTAGGCATTTGAGTTAGTTGCCCTAGTTCAGATATTTAACAGCCCCGAGGGCTGGGAACCAATGACCATTTTAGCATACTTTGAGACTAGGAGGTCTGCCAGCCAAGACAATATTTTGGGTTTCTTCCCAAAATATTCAGTCATCCAAAATCCTAACCCTATTGAGAACCGACTTCCTGTTCAATCCCAGTCAACAACCAACAAAAACAGAGGCACGTCACCCCTCTGAGGGCCAAGACGAGCTTGCTCTGAACAGCTCTGCTTCCCATCAACCACAGACGTCTGATGAGTGACCTCGCTCCGGTAACTTCCCAGGTGTTATGTAATTAGGTGTTTGTATATGTGAGTATTGATGGGCCTGGACAGGAGTCACACCTACTTTCCACAGTGTCTCCCACCTTCTTCTCTAAACATATACACTATGCTCACCACACACTACCCCAAAACAGCCACCACCAGAATCCAAGCTGGCTATTTCCCATCCCACCAAATTACAACCTGTCTATAATTAAAGAAATGTCTGGAGAGAGGCTGTGAGGTTCCAGTGTCCGAGGTCCTAGGAGTAAAGGGCCCCTGTTCTTCTGGGAAAAGCAGTTACGAATTCTCTGGAAGACTGAGGTAGGGCTGACCCTCAGACCTCAAAGTGGAATCTCTTCAATGTTACATGTCAGTACAGGCAGGACAGGTAGAATGCCAGATCTTCAGGGGAAAAATTAAATCTCTTAGCCGTCTGTCCTGAAGGGGGTGGATGGCAGGCTTCCTGGAAGCAGACACAAGATCAGGTGGTCTCTGGAGGGTCCTCCCAGCCACAATGATGATGACCCACGGCGGGTGATGACCCAAGGTCAGGGAAGACAGGGTAGGGTTAGCAGACTTGACAAACAAAAGTACAGGAAGTCCAGTTAAATTTGAATTTCAGATAAATAACAAATAACTTTTTAAGTATGTACCACATATTGCATGGGACATATTGTATTTTATCAGGCAACACTATCTGGAAGTGATGAGGGCTCAGCTCAGGGGAGCTCATACCCTGAGGGCTGAACACCACTTGGCCAATGCCAAACTCTGGTGGTGCCCTCTTCACTGCCCTGCAGTGGCTCAGCCCTTCAAAAAGGACATCTGCAAGGGCATGAGTCAGGGAAGAGAATGAGAATAATCTCCTCCTACACTCAGGGCCCCAGACGCTGCCTTCTTCTAAAAGCCAGAGACCCTGAAAATGATTGGAGGTGGGGGTGAGAGGAGAGGCAGAACTTGGAATTCCAGGACGGCAAGGTAGGAAACGTAGGTCTAGCGTCCCATCTCCTAATGTGGAGGAAGGGGTCTACTGGCAGTAAGCCTAAAAAGTTACCCTCCGCTCTGTTAACTAGTTACGTGTTACCATCCCAGTTGTCATCTTCGTTCCCCACAACTCCAGGCAGTAGATTCCAGTCTCAGAATACCAGGTCAAATGATTTTGGTAAGTGATACAGCAGGAGCACCAGCCGGATTGTTATAACAAAGAGATGAAGTAATGTTAAACCCCAAAGCAAGAACACACTGTCCTTCTGTAATGAGAAGGGACAATGGTACAGATCAGGAGGTTGTGGAAAAATCCATTTAATGTGTTAACACAGGTGGATGGGAAAGTGTGAGGAAGTCATGGCCAAACTAACCTACATCTGCTCCCCCAGAGAGATATACCCAGACTCTTCCCTCTCCACTTCCCCACGCCAGCCTTCCCTGAGTCACAAAACAAAACTAAGGTGATGCCCTTTCCTTACCTTCCTTCTCCCTTATAAAGGATGAGAGTTCTGGAAAGGCTGATGAACAATACCACAAATGGGGACCCCATGCTTTCCTCTACCCACGGGGACAGCAACACCCTGGGTGACACAGATGTAGCCCTCTTCCCACCTTCAACCCCTCCCTTCTTTAAGCAGCTAAAATTCTCCCAACAGACATTAAGATGTATATAAGTCTGTCTGTCTCCTAGGAATAATCAGTCCTATTAATTCATTCAAAAACTGTGTATTAAGTATCTTCTCTGTAAATGACTGAGCCAAGTATGGGGATATAACAGTAGATAAGACCGACACCATTCCCGTGTTCATGGAACTTATGATCAGCTGAGGGAGACTGGTGATTAAAGAAGCAATTTGATAGTGTGATGAAGGGCCATCTAAAGGGAAGCACAGCTGCTGTGAGAATCAAACAGGTCACCAAATCTAGTCCTCGGAATGGAGGCTGGAGGAGGTCCGAGATGGCTCATCAGGGGACGTGATATATCTAAAGCAGAGGCATTCAAACACTGGGGAATTTATCACAGTTACCAGGAGCATTAACAAAGAACACAGAGGCATAGGCTTGTGGAAGTAAGACAGGCCTCAGGACTCTGGATTTTTTAACAAGGGAACATACAAAAGTTTGAGAACCACTGCCCTAAAGCAGGGGCCAGCAAACGACAGCCAGTAAGCCAAATGCAGCTGGCCACCTACTTCTGTAAACGCAGCCAGACCCCTTCATTTGCATATAGTCTATGGTTGCTTTCCTGCTACTGTGTCAGAGTTGAGTAGTCACAGCAGAGACCATCTGGCCCACAAAGCCTAAAATATTTAATATCTGGCCCTTTACAGAAAAAGTTTGCTAGCCACTGGTCTAAAGAATGATTTGAAGAAATTCCTACGGCTGTAAAGAATGTCCAGTGACCAATTGATTTACCCTCTGCCTTCAGACATTGTTTCTTCACTCCCGAAAGTTCTTGCCCACCCCTCCCATCCCCAACGGCCGTCATACTGTAGCCTTTATCCCTCTGCAGTGTCATTACCGATTTACATGCCTCTCTCCCCCGTGGTCTGTGAGTACCACATCCGCCTTATTTACTGTTATATCCCCAGCACCTAGCCCACTGCCTGATATATAATAAGTACTCAAAAATATTGTCAAATGATTCATCACTGAGTCCGTTGTTTAAGGGAAAGAAAGGAGATGAAGGAAATAAGGGGAAGCAAGCAAATCTACCATGCTGGATGGTGACAAACCTGTGGTGGGTCTGTGTATGACGGGATGAGCTCTCCTGCTTCCAGAGGGTCTTGAGAACAAGAGGTAACTTTTCAGCGTTCAAGGCAGCCTTGGGCTGGTGCCTCAAACCCTTAACCACATCTTGTGGTGAAGCTGGCAAGGGCAGCTTGCCCTCAAACCTCAGGCCTTCCTCTGAAGCGGCAAGCAGGTTGCTCTTGGCAACCATTTAACTTTTAGAAGAGCAGATGCCTTGTGCTGGAAAGTGCTAGAATTGAAATTCCCTACTTCTTAACATTATCACCTCAAAAAACACCATGCTATATATACTCTGTTCCTTGATGAGCTCCATACCTCCCTTCTTCCTCTCCTTACCCACCTTCTTATTTTTCTATCTCCTAAATTAGCAAGTCATTTCTTGCCAATATTTGTATTTATATACCCCCACACCCAGATAACAGGCCCTGACTTATCACTTGTAAGGTCAGGTTTAATCTGGCTGCTCTGTTTAAGAGGAGTGATGGGTGGAAATAACTGTCTGATATTGGTCTCCCTCTCCCTGTGGGGCAGGGTCGGGACCCTCAGGGTTCACTCACCGGGCTCTTCTACCACATACAGGATGGACTTCCCACTGGAGTCTTCATAGTACTGGAATCTGACGACACAGTCCTCTTCATTCTTGTAGGTACAATTCACAGCATCCTTTCCAGTGTCCTCTGGGGGAGGTGGAAAGATGGGAGAATGAAAAACAAGTCAATTCCGGAAAGATGGAGCCACCTCCAAAGCCAGTCATGGGACGTCTGGGAAAGCACGTGACAGGAAACCGTATGCCTGACATTAGGCAAGATGCCTAGATTTGACAGGGCTGTGGTGCCTGGCAATTGCCTCTAGATGACCCTCGCTGATGTACTTTGTCCCTCACAGGCCCTTTTCGGTTCTTATTCTTTCCTCTGGAAGGGACATGACATAAAAGTATTAAATAAGCTGATTCAAAACCTGGCTCTATCACCTACCAGCTATGTGATCTTGGCTAAGTTACTTGACCTCATCGAATCTCTCTCTTCTTCTAATCGAAGAAAAGATACCCTCACTCACAGGGATGGTTGAGAATCAAACAGCATGAAGTAAACTACCTAACACACAGTGGGCTTTCCCTTCCCCCTCTTTCCTTTCTCTGCTTGCTCAATGAGTCTCAATAGTTTGTTTACTCAGCCCTTATATTTCTTCTATTTCTGCTTCCAATCCAGTGTTCCTCTCCAGAGACATCTCCTCTTCTCTGACTCCCATCATGTTTTGTTGGCTTCATCCCTTCTAATTCTAAAACCTGTTATTCTGACTGTGAAACTATGGCTTACCCTCCACCAGCTGCACTATGCCCTACAAGACTAAGCAAATGTACCAAGGTCACACAGCAAATAAGTGATGGAGTAGGACTAGGACGTGAGTCTCAAAGCACATCCTACGGACTTTAACTCAATATGCCTTCAGTAAACCAGTAGTATTATAGGACAGTAGAAAGAGTAAGGGTTTCAGGATTTAGTTCTGATCTTAACTCACCACTAATTTGCTTGGGCAAGTTACTTAACTTTCTTGAGATTCAATTTCCTTATCCTCAAAATGAAGATAACAATAGTACTAAGTTCGACTTTACTAGGTTGTTGGGAGAAGAATAAGATAATGTGCATGAAAAGATACTTTTATAATTTGTATGAGTTATAAAATTCCATACAAAGAAGCATTTATTTTTATGGTTATCATGGTGGGGGGCTGGGGTACTTACCGACTAACTTGGAATACCCATCTGGTCTAGATGATAAAAATATCTCCTATCTCAGCAGCCTGTTCCATCTAAGCTAATCATAGGAAGCCTGGTCTCCTCCAGAGGAAAAACTGTCTCTTCAAACTCAATCCCCAAATCACTACCCTCACTCCAGCCCCACTTTTGATATTAGCCAAAGGGTCCAGAGATCTAACTCTTTCCCATAACACCCCACCCAGAAGCTGGCTGGCTAGCTGTGTATTACTGTGGCTCTCACTGAAAATGTGTTTCTTGCCTTCATGGGAGATCACCATCTCCAGAGAGATTGCCATCTCCTGGCACCACCCAATGCCTAGCTGGCCCAGATAACCACGTCAGGTATGTGACAGCAGCAAAGATCATCTCCTTTTAAGTCAAGATGAAATACAAACCAGAATAATTGCAGGCAAGAGTTTTGCTCTCCATCATGTTTCTATCTGTCTTACTCCAGGAGGGGCTCTGGAGAGCCAAAAGGGCTTCAGGCTAATGATTTTGGCTACAAATCCATAAGGGCGAAGGTTTCCCTCTAAACCAGCAAAGCTGTATGCCTGGGCATTGCTTAACACTCTTAGTTAGATAAACTTAGTAAATGATTACTAGCCTACTAAGCTAAGATTATCATGGGCAACCACTTCTTCACTCTGTGCCTCAGTTTCTTCATCTGTAAAATGGGGTACATTATCTTCCTTTCCTTGGGGTGGTAAAGTTAGAGTTGCCTGATTTATACATACTTTAAAGGTTATTTGCAGGATTTTGCTGAGCCCGTGGGCTCTGGGAAGCAGAAGGGGAAGGGACTGCTGAACAGATTAGTAAAGATGCAGGAGGACTCTCAAGAAAGCCAGCTTTTAAGTGCCTACTGTACATCAGGCCTTCACAACATGCCTTTGAGGTAGGAATTACTCTTCCCTTTTACAGATGAGACTTGGATAGGTTATGGGATTAAATCGGAAAAATTTAGAACGTGGGTGTGTGCAACTGTATGACATGCCGAACTTACTAAGCTCCTTCACAGGCTCAATCTCATCACGACAGTAACGGCTGCAGGTATTCTCCTCGTATAGGGCTCCTCGGTTAAACTTCTTACACTCCACGCACTCTCTAAAGGAGAGAGGATATAGGGATGAAGGCAGGGAAGGAACAAACCTAAATGCGTTTCAGTCTGGCTCTGCCCGCCATACACCAGGAAAACTGTTCCACCCCAGAAAACAAACACAAACAAAAACATCTGTAAGACAATCCTGGGGTCCCAGATAGTCACGTCTGGAGTTCGGGGTGGGAGTGCCCTCCTCACCTATAGGTAAGGCCAGGTAGGCAGAGGCCCCCGGTAACTTCATTAAACTTCTTTATGTCCCATCCAAGACTGTGACAGGAGGGCGAACCCTACGCCACTTCTGGGAGCCTTAAAGTCAGAAATGGTCTCATAATTTGGGGGCCCGGTGCAAAATGAAAATGTCAGGTTCCTTATTCAAAACTTAGTAGGAATTTCAAAACAGTGACAGCAGAACATTAAACGAAGCGTAGAGCCCTTCCAAGCACGGGGTTCTGTACAAATGTGCAGGTTGCACGCCCATGAATCCAGCTCTGCTTAAAATAGTAAGAGAAACAGCAGTGCCACAGGCCTGGTCTAGCAGGGACTTCCTCTGACGCCCAGATGAGGGACATTTGCAGCGGTGAACTTCTCCTGTTTCACACAGTGTCCTCCGTAACCCCAGCCCCGCATCCCGCACAGAATCAGAACATCAGCACTGGAACATTCCCCAGGAGTCACCTGCTTTAGCCTTCCTCCCAACTCAGGGATTCAGGATCCTGCCTAAAAGAGAGGTTTCTCCAACAGCAGTCCAGCCGGTACTACTCTGTCCCCTTCACGCTTGGCTCTACCTCCAGTTTTCCCCCAAGTTTTCAATGGAAAGAGGAAAGCTAGTCATTTGCTGTGACAGTCTCCTCTCCCTAAAGCTTTGGTGAGTCAGAGAGAACCTGCATAGTCTGGGGGACCCCCAGACACTCAACTCTCTCCAACTCACTCCTCTGCCCACTCACTTCTTAAAGGTGCAGGCATCAGGGCAGGTGGGACACTTCTCACAGGTGTCCCCGTAGGAGCCCGGCTGGATGCAGACGCAGCTGCCGCATTCACACTTGCCCCGCCCGCTGCACAGCAGCCCATTGCTGGACATGCAGGTGTCCGTGCGTGTGGTACAGTTGCAGTAGTAGCCGGTCCAGTCGGAGTCACACAGGCAGTCCCCACAGCTGCACTGGCCGTGGCCTGAAAACACACAGCCCAAGGGGGCAGACCAGCCAGTGAGGCCCCACCCCAGGACAGCATCGTGGCTTTACCCCTCCTCACATTGCCACACTTTCACCCCCACACTGAGCCGTTAATCATCTTCTACACTGTCCTCATAGCCTCATACTTCTCTGCATGCTGTTCCCTCTGTCTAGATGCCCTTTCATCCTGTGACCACTACCAAACTCCTACTCACCCTTCAAAGCCCAACCCAAATGTTCCTTTCCCTCCATAACTTTTCCTGACCTCCCCAGGCCAAATCAACTGTCTGCCCATGTGCTCTCCCAGCACTTATAAATACCTCTATTTCAACCCTGATATTCAACCCATTTGCTTGCTTATCTGTTTCTCTTTCTGGATTGTGAGCTCCCTGATGGGGGAGCACATATCATATTCATTTTTCCAACAATAGGGATTAGCATAACATCTGGTACAGAGTAGGCATGCCATTAATGTTTATTTATCCATCCATTCAACAAATATTTACTGAGCTCATACCACAACCTGAGCACTGGAGACTCAGCAGTGAACAAGACAGGCAAGGTACCTACTATCATGGAGCTTACATCCTAGTTAAATTCCTGGAAATTCACACAAACCTCCATCAACATGTGCTCTGGGTTGTATTATCATAGTATTGCAAAGAGCCGTCAGCCCTAGTAGGACAGACCTATTCACTTTCCTACATGAGTATAGGAACGGGACAGAGAGACTAGGGTGGGGGGTTGGACTGCTTAAATGTAGGCATTAACTCTCAACACTATATTCCCCTAATATTCATTTACCAAGGCTTTAAAACTTGGCTCCTAAACCCTGCAGAAAGGTGACTCATTCTGCAGGATTCTGAATCAGGAAGAAGTGGGTGAATAATAGAAATCTGATTGTTAATCACAGGAAAGGCAGGGAGCAAGGGAGAAGTAACCTGAATTGGTCTGAAAACCATGCCATTGTGTGAGCAGATGGGCCCCAAGATGGTGGAGGAGAGCGTGGTACACAGCCAAGCTCAAATAGCAACTAGCTGGCAGCCCTGTCCCCGGTGACCCCAGTGGGTCTGACAAATGTCTCTTGGCCACTATGGGTCCCTCTGGATGGGTATCACCCACTAAAGGATGAGTGATACCAGCATAATCCTCTAGGAACCACACTGGCATTCAAGACTCAGACACACCGGGCTTCCCTGGTGGCGCAGTGGTTGAGAGTCTGCCTGCCAGTGCAGGGGACACGGGTTCGAGCCCTGGTCTGGGAAGATCCCACATGCCGCGGAGCAACTAGGCCCGTGAGCCACAATTACTGAGCCTGCGCGTCTGGAGCCTGTGCTCTGCAGCAAGAGAGGCCGCGATGATGAGAGGCCCGCACACCGCGATGAAGAGTGGCCCCCGCTTGCCACAACTAGAGAAAGCCCTCGCACAGAAACTAAGACCCAACACAGCCAAAAAAAAAAAAATAATAATAATAATAATAAATAAATAATAATAAATTAAAAGACTCAGACACACCTTCACTGTGTGTGTGTCTGCTTCCCAAGAAGGAAGGGAAATACAACCTCATCTGCACCAGCTGCCAAGGACATCTAGAGAGTAGAACTACTGGGCTGGCAGAAGGGTGGAGAAAGAAGAAAGACTGCATTCTGAGGTTGGGTTCCCTAGTGGTATAGCTTGTGGTGAGGATTCTCGTTCCAGTGACTTACTGGGGAAGCAGAAGGGAAGGAGGGAAGCAGGACAGGGCAGGAGGCAAAAGCTGGCAGGAATGCGGTCTCATCCGGAGACTCCCCTCAGCCTGATCCCACGGTGGGCTCAGGAGCATGAACGGCACCACAATAACCTTGAGGCAAAGGGACTGGCTTTGTGTAACCCCATCGTCCATCAGTCACTAGCCAAGCTCTGAGAGCAATCCAGCTCCTGTCAGCTGAATATAATTCTCCAGACAAGGGGCAGCTGTGAGGTATTATCAGTAGCCCTACCAGCAGCTGGGGGATGGGTGGGCCAGCCAGCAGAGTGGGACCCCACAGTGTCCACTACACCCAGCTTTTGGCCACACCTCCCGGATAGGGAAAAGACATCACAGGGCCTGGCAGCACTCAGAGGCCTCAGTCTCCTCTGAAACGCTTGTCCCATAGTGTTTCCTTTGTGAGGCTAAACAAAGCGATATTTGAGAAGACGTCTGCAGGCCAGCCAGGGAGTGAGGTTGGGAGTGGAAGTGGCAGACCAGTGCCAGCAGGCTGACTCCAAAAGGTCCCGGCAGGGTCAACCCTTAAAAGGAAGCCACAGTGGGGTAATGTCACAGGACTGGCACCCCTCCAGAAAAAGGGGTTCACAGGAAAGTCAGGGGAGGAGGGTGGGAAATGAAGAGAAAGTGTAAGAAAGAGGAGGGAGGTAGGGAAGAGGTAGGGAAGCAGCAGGGGAGGGGTGGGGGAGGCAGGAGGAAAGGGAGGAGCAGGTGTTCCAGGTCAGAAGGAATGAAGTCACTCTCCCCGTATAGCTTGACCTTCTGGGCTGATGCCTCACTCCACCGCCCTCCTTTATCAGCCAGCCCTTCCTCTGACTTCCCACCTCCTCCGTGAAGCCGCCCAGGCCTCCCCTGTCCACAGTGAGTCTCTCTCCGGAGGACTCCTATGACACCCATGTCCAGGATCTGGGAGGTTCTGCCTCGTGCTGTGAATTCTCCTTAGGTAAGTTAATGGAGAGCAGAACTGTCTTATTCATGCCTCTTTATCCCACAACACTGCGGCACACAGCACAGAACCTGGCTCACGTGGGCGTCTGATCAATCTATGTTCATGGATGTGGCAGGTGAAAGAGTTCCTTGAGGACGAGGATGCACGCCCTGACGTTTGAGGGGTGCTGATACCGTGCGACCACGAAGACCATGCCTCCGGTGGGGAGGAGAGGACAGGGACGGCCAGGGGCTGGAACAATGGCCGAGGCACAGTGTTCCTGCCTCCTGAGCCCCTGCTTGAGCAAAGGACAGACCAGGCCAGCAGCTCTGGGCAGGGACAATGGCGAGCTGGGCCATGAGCCTGGCCAGGTCAGGAATCATGCATGACCCCCGTTCACCCCTATGGACCGAGTGACTGGCCCAGAGCAGGTGCTCAAGGAGCAGGTGTTCCTGAGTATCTGTCAATGGAGAATGTGATGATGGCGCCACAGGGTCCAGACCTGAGGCCAGTGGGCACCCAACGTCCTGGCAGGAAGGGAGAGGGAGGCCTCTGAGAAGCTGCAGCGGCTGTCTGGGGTTCCCTCATGTAATTGGCAGGAGCACACTGAGGACGGCTGTTCTGGCACTGCTGGGGGGCAGGAACCAGCGCTGCTGACCCTGGCAGCTTTGTTTTGTGGCTTCAGTGTGGCCGGCAGCCAAAGGAAACACACTCTGGCCGGGGTCCCTCCCACATGCCTCAATCAGACCAGGAACAATCAGGCCACGGAGGAGCAGTGGACCTCCCTCCATCCCTGGTGCCCCCGTAGGCTATGTGTAGCCTCTCCTAGGGTAACCCTCTTCCCCTCAACCCCAAACTTCTCCTCATGGGTCTCCCATGTCAAACTTAACCATTCCCTTTGGAAACTAGAATATGATGTAAATACTATTAAATATTAGAAGGAACTGAAATTTCTGCCTCACACCCTAATTCAGATTGATCTGTGTGTATGTGTGTGTGTGTGTGTGTGTCTGTGCGTATCTGATCTCTCTTTCCCATAATCTCTCTGATATCATTTTTCTCCAATCTCTCTCTCAAATTTTGTTGGCATGATTAAAGGAAACAACTGTATAGCACAGGGAGCTCTAACTAATGCACTGTGGTAACCTAAATGGGAGGGAGTCCAAAAGGGAGGGGATATCTGTGTGTGTGTGGCTGATTCATTTTGTTGTGCAGCGGAGGCTAACACTACATTGTAAAGCAACCATACTCCAATAAAAATTAATTTTAAAAAATGAGTAAAGGAAACAATGTTGCAGATAGTAAATAGGAGCCATTTTTGTATTACTTGGGCATGCTTTAGTATGACACACATTTACTTTCTTCATCAAGCTTTTTGAAAGGCTGATGTTAAAGTGAACATCTGGGTAAATTAGCTCAGCTGGTTAGAACCCCAATGCAAGTGAAGCCAATCTGGGTCATGGATTTGATCACCCCAGAAGCCAATTATAATCTCTCTTTGATTGGCCACACAATACACCCACAAACTGGTCCCAACCAATTTACAAATATCTCCAATCTATCTCTCACAAGAGGGATTAAGCCACAGTGACTACAGCCCAGCAGAAATGTATCCCCAGTGCCCAGGAACAACTCAGACTGCCTAACTGCCTCTGGGAGTGTTGTCAGTGTGCCTGCAGATAAAGACTACATTAACGTTAGCTGGACTTCTTCCAGCTGGGGAAGTACCCCAGGAGTGGGCTTTGGGGCAAGGTGAAACCAGCTTCAGATTACCAGTGGGCCTCAAGATTTTACTGAATTTTGTAATGAGAAGGACAAAACTCAGTACCCTGCAGGGAGAAGGACTCAAATTCATAATCCCCAATCTGCAGGCTGGGACTCTCTATGGCAGTGCTATCCAGTAAACATCTGTGCTGTCCAACAGGGCAGCTGCTAGCCACATGTGGCTCCTGAGCGACAGAGAAATGAGATTTTTTATTTTTTATTGAATTTGATTTAGATTTAAATGTACTTAAACTTTACTCTTGATTAATTTAAGTGTAAATAACCACCATATTGGACAACAGCGATCTAGAGTACAAAAAGTAATAGTATATCAATAGTGATAACAAAATAGTACCAACATTTAATAAGAGCTCACTATTTTCCAATCATTGTCCTAAGTATACTGGCACATTAAATGTGCTCCAGGGCTTCCCTGGTGGCGCAGTGGTTGAGAATCTGCCTGCCAATGCAGGGGACACGGGTTCGAGCCCTGGTCTGGGAAGATCCCACATGCCACGGAGCAACTAGGCCCGTGAGCCACAATTACTGAGCCTGCGCGTCTGGAGCCTGTGCTCTGCAGCAAGAGAGGCCGCGATGATGAGAGGCCCGCGCACCGCGATGAAGAGTGGCCCCCGCTCGCCGCAACTAGAGAAAGCCCTCGGCAAAAACGAAGACCCAACACAGCTAAAAATAAAATAAATAAATAAAAATTAAAAAAAAAATGTGCTCCAATATCTTGCATATACACTACTATTTTCCACGTCTTTTGTGATGAAAAAATAAATTCACGTAAAATAATTGTCTGAAAATAAATAAATAAATAAATGTTACTAACTTCACTACATATTCTGACATCATGTAGTTTCCAAACCTATATATACTAAAAATTTAATTACCATCAGTCAGTGATTTTTTTTAAACTTAAAAAGGGGTTGGTCCATATCCTCGAAAAGATTAGGAACCAGTGACAAAATACTAGCAGAAGGGCAGATGAAGGAAAAGAAAAAAAACTATCTTCACTTTCAAGTTTCCCTATGTCTTCCCACCCTCTTCTAGGAGAGAAGTCCCCGGAAGCAGATGCTCATTTTTCTTCCTTGTGCCCCTCGAGCAAGGGCAGAGGGAGCTGAGAAGATTAAAGAGAAACTCATTTCTGTTTCCTGCCATTGGAGTGGCACACCATCTACTCGCTCCGCCCCCGGGCCTTCCTGTGCCCACCTCAAGCCCTGGCCTGCATCCATTTCCAGAGGCTGCAGATGTGTGAGTGTGTGTGGGTACCAGGAAGGGAGGGGTGTGCAGTTCTACTCACCTGAGCACATCTCCCCCTTGTAGCGGACACAGGAGAAGTCATCACACTCGCAGTACTTGCCCGTGATCTTGCCAAAGTCACTGCTGTGGCAGACGCACTGGCCACAGAGACACTCGCCCCGCTGGCTGCAGATGGGCTGGCCCTCCCGGGGGCTACACTCGTCCTGCTGGGAGGGACGGTAGTCCTCTTCTGAGCACTCACACTGGGACCCCAGCCAGCCAGGCCCGCAGCGGCACACCCCACACTCAAAGGTCCCGTTGCCGTTGTTGCAGTGGTGGCTGTGAGGCTCAGCCTGGGCCTGGCAGGCACAGTCACAGTCGAAGGTGACCTGGACGGTGAGGCTGTCTTCGAAGCCCACAGGCTTGATGGTGAAGGACTTCTCCTTCTCCTGGGGGCAGCCACGCACCTTGGCCTCAATGCTGAAGCTCACCTGGATGGAAAGTAAGATCGCATTCAGACCCAGGTGGACCCTGTTGACACTCCAGCCCTGGAGGGAAAGAAGCTGTTCCCTGCCCTGCCCAGGAATACCCAAACTGGGTGTCCTGTCCCCCAGCAAGCTGGAGTTCCTCAGCCTTCCCACCACCACGGTCTGCAAAGCCAAAGCAAGAGCCTGGGGATAGTTGTGCAGTTGGGACATATCTGGCTGGGTGTAGACATGGTTTACAATCACGAGATAGCTTTTTTCTAAAATTCCATCCGTGAAAATAAACCAGCTCAAGCAGAAAAGAACCTTTGATCTTACAAACGCTCTGCCGTGGCCAAATAAGCTAGCGGGACTGATTACATAATATCATCAAGATATACAAAGCACTATTTCACACCACACAGTGGCCAACCACAGGCTCAGAGTCTACTGTGCAATTTCCACAAAACATTTCATCACTTACGCAATCAAACATGTTTCAGGCCAATATTTTTTACATAGGGTATGTGCACATGTGCCTAGAAGATAGAGAGATGGATGGATGGAAACAGATATATAGACATAGATGATGTAGATATAGATGATATAGCTATAGATATCCCCTCTTTTTTCCCACCCCTTTCACCAACCCCTCTCTCCTAAGGCAGAAGCAGAGAAGAACCAGCCACTAAGGAAGGAAAACTATAGACGGACTGGAGAGGCAAAATGAACATTTGCATTCTGACGTTCCAGGAGGGTGGGTATTTTGTGTGTGTATGTGTTTATTTTTTTTTCCTTTTAATTTTTATTGGGGTATAATTGATTTAAAATGTTGTGTTAGTTTCGAGGGTGGCTATTTTTGCCTATTCTGTTTGCTGCCAAATCTTTAGCAGCTGGAACGATGCCTGGCACAAAGTCGGTGGTCAATAAATATTTATAGATGACACTGCCGTTTTACCTTGTGAAGCAAAGAAAGGCATTACCTTAGGGGAGGCTGGAGACCAGTTAGGGGCTGAAGGTAAGAACTATTTTCATTTGCAATCAACTGTGCATAAACAAAGGTAACCTAAATGCAAGTTTTTAAAAATCCTGATAGTGAAGTTACTTAACAGATAGAGAAGGTTTAGGCAACAGAAGCCTCAGAGGAAAAGCCTGGCAGCTCTAACCATTACATCTAACTTGTAAGGACGTTCAGAAAGAAGGTACAGGGAAGGAAGGGGTGGGTGCCCACAGACGCTCTGGGGCACAGGCTAAGGTCAGAGCTGCAGCTTCAGTCCCTGCCCAGCCCACCTCACCGTGTCTCCAATCTTGAGTCCGACACAAGACTTAAGGCCTGGGATGACCTCGTTGTTGAGACAGGTGGCGTTGAAGGATAAGGACAACTCCTCAGGGAGGTCACGCACTTCCAGCTCTACTTTAGAGCGGATTTTCTGAGCAGAAAAGGGCAAGAGAAGATAAGAAAATGGGCTGAGAGGAAATGAGTAGGAGCCAGTTACATCCCAAGCAAAACCTCCCAGATGGTCCTGGACTCACCTGCAGTGCCAGATGCTGAGGTCCACCTGCAAGCTGCCAGAGCATCCCTAGGAGCCTGTTTCCTGCTATATTTCCAGACCAAGACCTGCTCTCTCTCTTTCTCCACTTGCTTCTAGGTGAGTCTGGGTAAAATCTAAACCAGCTACGCCCTCCTGCAGGCCTCATGGACGTGCAAGAAGGGAGTGCTAATACTGGTCACCTTGGCTAGTAGCACTTTCTACCTGATTTTTCATCAACCTCACATTCGCCGTGGTTCAGCTCCCTCTTTTCTCTATTCTTGGAGCCCAGATCTCTGTCACTCTGCACCCGCCCCCCCTCAATTTCAGGGCCCTGCTCTTCCTCATCACCATCCCCATCCTCTCTTTCTCTTCCACCTTCTCTAAGCTCTTCCCCCATTGTTCCTAAGCCTCCTTGGCATTCCTTTCTGAGCCATTTCTATCTCAGAAGGCTGCGTTCCTCCCAGGGCTGGCTATCACTTCCTGGCCTCTGGAAGAATAAGAGGAAGGCAGTGAAAGCTGCATGGTGGACTTGCAGCCAGGACTCCCAAGTCTGAGCCCTCCTGGGTAATGCCAAGTGAAGTGGACTCTTAGCAGGCCCATTCCCAGTGTAAGACACTTACCCCGTAAGCATCAACAATGAGCTGGAGGACATTGCTGGAATCAGTAGACAGAACCCCCACTGTGGTTCCTGGGATGAGCTCACTATAGTTCTAGAAAGGAAGACAAAGATGTCCGGGGATGACTCATGAAGCTGGTGGTCTCCAAAAGCCCTCCCCAAATCAGACTGAGGGTCTTGAAATGAAACTTGAGGGAAGGATGGGATATTTTACTTGTCACTGCCAGGAATACATCTAGCACTTTTTCAGCACTAAGCAAAATTATAGAGAACCTCTCACACCCCTCTCCCCACTGAATTACTCCCCTCCACTACTGCAAGCATCAACACACCCATCCTGCTAGGTTCAAGGTTGGAGGAGAGAGACCGTCGAGAGGAATCATTAGCTCCTGGGTCTTTCCCACTTAGGGACCATGGCCAAAGCTGGTGTGGGCTGGTTCCCTGAGACAAGGCCACCCATCACAGGCCCCACTCCCACTCCAGGAAGCCCCAAAGGCATAGTCACCTGGTAGAGATTGACTACATTTTCAGTCACTGCAAAGATCAAATTGATGTTTTTCTGGGACAGCTTCTCGGTCATCAGCCCCAGAGAGGGATAATCCTATGAAAAGAGAGGATGTGGAGGTTAGTTAAGAAGTCTATTCAGATACATCTATGGATTCTAAGCCTTAGGACTTGGGTGATTTGGGGCATGGCCCTGACAGTAGTGGGATTTAAACCTTTTCACCCCATGACAATGTGAGGCAAACACAAATCCAGTTGTGAACTCTAAGGATAGATAAAGAGGTACAGGCTGGTAGTGTCAAAACTAAGCACCTCTGTCTTCCTACTCAAATTCAATGCATTCGTACCAAGGAGCAGCTTCCATGGGTCAGGTACTGCCAGACCTCATTGTTTTGAAGCTTCCTCTCATTTTGCAGCTACTGACAAATGCCTTGGGTTGTTGCTTGCAATCCTTCACCATGTGGTCTCAACCTTCCTTTCCAATCATTCACCTCTCTTCCCCTTCTACTTACCACTGAGCTGGCCCACTGTCTTTCTCCCACCTCGAGTGGCCTTCTTTTTGGTAATCCTCCTCCTTCCTTAGGACCCAGCTCAGGTCCCACCTTCTCCAGGAGGCCTTCCCTGATCATCCCAGTTCATGATGAGCTTTTCTCTTTTGAATACCTAAAATCCTCATCAACTATTCTATCCAGTTAGCAGTAATCATGCATCTTCTGTTATTGGTACCACACCTCCTTGACTAAACCAAAATCTCCCTAAGGGTGGGACCTTATATAGTCTTGTTATCTCCCTTGGCCCCTGGTAAGGCCCTGCATAGACTAGGTGTCAATCGTTACAGACTCGCCCATTGCCTGGTAGTGCTCAACCTGTATATGTCTGACACCAAAGAATTCAAGCCAAAATGGGGGTGATGGTAAATTATGAACATGTCCCTGGAATCCTAGACCTTTCAGGGAGCTCATGAGATCATGCAACTCAGGTTCCTTTTCACAGATGTACCTTTAAGCCACCTAGATGAGGTAGTTGCTATATTGTCTTTAAGGAATGAAGAGTTCACACCTCCCTCTAGATACTCAGAGTATCAGCATTCTGCAGGGCTCTACGTTTTCTTTATGGTTTACTGCAATTTCTCCTGTTTCAATGTAAACTCCTCTCCTCTTATTTAACCTTCTACGGTTAAATAAAAACAACTTATACAGAAAACAACTTATAAGAAGTCTTCTCATACAGAGCAGTGATTACCAGAGGGGAAGGGGTGAGGGAGAGGGAGAAATGGGTAAAGGGGATCAACTGTATGGTGACAGATGGAAACTAAATTTTTGGTGGTGAGCATGCTGTAGCATACACCAAAGTAGAAATATTATGTTGTACCCATGAGACTTATATAATGTTATAAACCAATGTTACCTCAATAAAAAATAAATTAAAAAAAAAGTCTTCTCATGTATCAGCTAAACCATCCTTTAGCCTTCTTTTATTCCAGCTAAATGACTCTGAGCCCTTTAACGTTTCCTCACAGGACTGGCTTTCTATGATTTTGATGATCTTTGTCTCTTTTTCCTCTGTCTTCTTCCAATAACCACAAGAGAGCATGATATTCCAAGAAGGGGCTAATCCATGCACAGTCGACAGGATGGCCTGCTTTCCAGCTGGACCTGCAAAAGTCCTCTGGGTCCATTCTGGATGCCATGATGATGCTGCTGGTGCTGGAGGCAGAGGTAACACCGACCACAGTCAGGACCACCTCTAATGGCTGTACAGGTGGTACACTGGATGAGGGTGTCCAGTAGGTGGGAAAGGTGAGGGCGAGCTGAAAAGAGCCCTGAGCCTTGCCCAGAGGAAGGGCTGCCATTTTCATATTCACACAAAGACTCTGCCTGGGTTAGGGCAGTCCTGGCCATAGTGAATAGGAACCATAGGTGGTACCGAGAATCTCACCATGGTAGTGGAGGCAGCATAATGGTTGTCACTGCCCACATGACACTGCCCATCATTGGGCTGGACAATGCCTGCCAGCCTTCCATCCAGCGCTATATGGGTCTTGGCATCAGTGGTAAACACCAGCAAGTGGGAGGCATCATTCCTCCAGCCAATCTTCTCCTGTTAAAAAAAAAAAAAAAAAGGCAAAAGAGACAGCGACTTTAGCCATGTCACTGGTACAAAACAAAGACCCAAGGAGCTCCCCATCTGAAGGGCTAGACAGGTTGTCTTGGAGAAGGGCCTCAGTCCTAGTCCTTGGAACATAAGCTGGAGTTTTCCAACTCAGGGGTTTCTGTTCTCTTAGGAAAACAGTCTCAGGGCTCATTAGTTCAAGCAGCTGAAAGACACCTACTTCAACTCCAAATAGAACTTCTTCAATGATAATCACATGGCCCATCTAGAAACCCATCTGCATCTGCAGAGCTGGGTTGGGCTAGAAGAAATCCCATCTGGACATCTGCCCACTTTGCTGAGGTTAGGTGAACCCAGCCTTGACTCTGATACACTTCCAGAGAAGATCCTCTCCCCAGAAAACATCTGGGACCACTGAGGTTCAAAAAAGTATCAGCTCTGGCCAGGGAGCGGATACAAGCAGAGGTTGCTTATCAGGAGCAACTTATTGCTCATATTGTACAAAGCTCTGCTTAGTTCCTATCTCGTATTTCACATAGAAATCCCCACAGTTGAGCCACTTCCTGCCCCATTTTGATCTGCACCACCCACACCTGGCACTCCATGCCCTCCAAACTCACATCACAGACGGTAGCCTGCATGATGGCATCAAAGCCACCCTCTGGGGCATCTCGGTTTCGTGACACACTCTGCTTCTTCACCTCCTCATTGAAACGGGTCACCTGGTCAGTTAGCGTCAGCACATGTTTGTAGCCAAACATAGGCAAACAGGTGGTCTTCATACTGGGGAGGGAAGGAATAATTTAAGCAGACATCTGATGGAAAAGGCTGCATGGGGAGTGGGAGGGAAAAGAGGGGGACAGATATAGACAGTGGAATGCCCAGGCGAGTTCTATACAACTACTATTACCCAGACAGTTTAGACTCCAAACCCTTCAAATTACCTAGGCATCACATTGACCTAATCTTCAGCTAGATCAGAGGATAAGGGAGTGAACTGTGGAACCAGACTGCCTGGGTTCAAATTCCAGCTCCTTGACTTACTAGTCATGGAACCCTAGGCAAGCTTCTCTATACCTAACCTATAAAGAAATGGGGACATGATAACACATATCTCATAAGAGTTGTGAGGCTTAAATGAGTTAATAGATGTAAAGCTTTTAGATCAGAGTGAGGCTCTAGTTGTTGTTGTTATCACTTTATACTTAGCACTTCTCTAAAGTAACATTAACACAACAACAAAGCGAAAGTTCATCAATAACTTAATGTCCCTGAACTATCAATAAATTGATAGATCTGTGCCGAACAGGAGCATTTCTGTCCCCAGCCCAGTGGTTTATTTGTTTAATTGATGGCTGACACAATTTCTGGGGAACCTTACAATCCAGACAGAAGGTTAAAAAGGCACATCATATAACTCTCGAATCTAAAATGTAAATTCATACCTTGTCAGGCTCGGTAACCATCATTTTAAATTATAATCCATGGATTTGCACAGTCTCCAACAAATAAATAAGCCATTCAGTTGTAAGTCAAACTCTCAACAGAGGAACACATCAATTTATGCTATTAGAGGGTTCAACAAATATCATTTCCACTCTTTCCTATTCCTCTAGGACTTAATTCCTTGCATTTTAACCCTGCAGGACTCATATTCTGGATAATGAGGACAATGATGACGACAGCAATGGAATCAATCATTCTGAAATCATAACTCCTCTATCTACTTATACTATTTATTCGTGGCCTAGACCAAGAAGCTGATGGATTTCCTTTCTAGGTCTCCAAACAGCCTTGGGCTCTATTAATACAACACTCCAGATCAATGGGTTGGCCCACTTGCCAGACAGGGAGACCACGGTAGAGAGGAGATATGATTTGGCCAGAAGGCAGCCAACAAAGCTACCTTAGACTAGAAAGAGGAAGCAGGACTTGGATTTGTCTGGGGCAATGGGGAGAGATGCTGCCCTGGCTTCTAGAAGAGAGACTTACTCATAGCAGGGGTTTTTGAGGGCTTCTGGTGGGGAGATGTACATGTATGGTGAAACGGGCTTGTCCACAAAGGCCCCGAAGCCAATCCGCAGGTTACTGGTGAGCTTACGCATCTGGGAGGCCAGCTTGGTCCCCAGGTTCTGGATGCTCCACAGATCATCCTTCATGGAATAAGACAGGTCCATTAAGTAGTAGATGTCCACAGGGTAATCCTCCACCTGCCGAACTTGGACGGAGAAGTTCTTCGAATCATCTGCAAGGCAGAAGGATGTTAATTCTTCTCCTCTTTTCCCTCTAAGACTTAAGTAGATTTGGACACAGCTGGGATGAAGTAACTTTTTTTTTTTTTTTTTTTTTGCCGCGCCACTCATCTTGCGGGATCTTAGTTCCCCGACCAGGGAATGAACCCGGGACCCGGCAGTGAAAGCGCCAAGTCTTAACCACTGGACCTCCAGGGAATTCCCTGAAGTAACTTTTTAATCAAACCAAACTTGAAAGCCCTGGTCCCTTTTCCTCTCTCCTTGCAATTCTATTCCTCTTTCAACCTCTTGACCCTCCCATTTTTAACCTCTTCTTTTCCATTCTAAAAGTCTCCACCCTCTCTAAATCCTCATCTGTCTAATCCTCTGGGTCCCAAGGGTCTACCACCCTGAATCACAGAAGTGTTGGCAGTTATTACACTTCAGACTCTGTAAAAGGCAGGAACTATGTCCCACCCTTTTCTGAATCCCATAGTAACCAATACACGCCTTGCATGTAGAAGGTACTTTCTTAAATTCTTGACTTAATTGAAAAGTCAAAATGAGTGCTTCAGAAAAGCCTGTCTCTGGACTTCCCTGGTGGTGCAGTGGTTAAAAATCCGCCTGTCACTGCAGGGGACACGGACAGATTCAATCCCTGGTCCGGGCCGATCCCACATGCCGCGGAGCAACTAAGCCCGTGAGCCACAACTACTGAGCCTGCGCTCTAGAGCTGGTAAGCCACAACTACTGAGCCCTTGTGCCACAACTACTGAAGCCCGCATGTCGAGAGCCCATGCTCTGCAACAAGAAAAGCCACCGCAATGAGAAACCCGCGCACTGCAACGAAGAGTAGACCCCGCTCGCCGCAACTAGAGAAAGCCCGCACGCAGCACAAAGACCCAACGGAGCCAAAAATAAATTTTTTTAAAAAAGCCTGTCTCTTAGCCTAATCCTTCCTCCCTCTGAAGGTCTCCTGCCTCTATTTTCTCTGCCCCCATGCATGCCTTGCCCCAATCTTACATGGAAAAGGAGCTTACAGTTGCTTTCTCATCTTATACTCACTTGAGCCTCAATAGAAAGCTATATACTGGGTAAAACAGGCATTGGGGGAAAGAAGAAACAAACATTTTTTGTGTACCTACTAAGTTAGAAGGGTTGAGTAACTTGCCCAAGGTCAAATAGCTAATATATGAAAGAGTCAAGATTCAAACTCAGATCTTCTGACTTCAAGTCCCAAAACCTTCCACTTTCTTCCATTCTCCTGCCCACACTTCCCTCCACATCCTTCTCTTCCCACCCCAGTTCCACCGTGAGCTACTTCTGCAGGATCCCTACCTGGCCGTAGCCGGAGCGCAATCCTCTGGGGACTGACTTGAGTGATCTGGGAGCTGTCTCCAGAGCCCTTGTCACTGAGGGGCCTGGCCTCCAGGATTCTGGCCTCGCTGATGGGGAACTCGATGGACTCCAGGGCGCAGTCATCCTTCAGCAGATTCTCCTTCAGGTTACAGCGGGGCGAGCCCAGAGGCAGAGCCTGTAAGACGAGAGGAAGTCCTGTGATCAGAGCTACGGTGGTTCTCTGCTTCCTGCAGGCTCTGCCACATCCCAGCAGCCTAAAGCTCACCCAGCGCTTTGGAGCTAAACCAACATAAATGAACTCGTGTGGTCCTTCCTAACATAGCCCCTAGGCCTGTTGTACCGAAGGGGGAGACTGAGGCATCAGAAAGGTTGGGTGAGTGCCTGTTCATGGATTGGTAGGTAGGAAGAGGGGCAGTACAATAAGATGCCTGTTGGACCAGTGTTCTTCAAACTGTAAAATGCAACCCACCTGTGGGTCTCAAAAATCAATGTAGTAGGTCTCAACCACCAATTTATTAAAATGCAACATAATAGAATAGAAAGTATCAAAGTATGTAAGTGGTAAAAGTAAATATTGTTTTGGGAAAGGTTTATTTATTTATTTTTTAAACTTTTAAGTTTAAATCTTTGTTAAGCTTCTTTTTTTTAATATTTAGTTTTTATTTATTTTATTCATTTATTTTGGCTGCGCCAGGTCTTAGTTGCGGCACAAGGGATCTTCATTGCGGCAGGCGGGCTTCTTAGTTGCAACATGCGGGATCTAGTTCCCCCACCATGGATCAAACCCCGGGCCCCCTGCGTTGGGAGCATGGAGTCTTACCCACTGGACCACCAGGGAAGTCCCGGGAAAGGTTTATATGTTGGGGAATAGGGTATAATATGTATAATAAATAATGATACACAATGTATGTCTTTCTGTCGGTCAGGGTCAAAACAGTTTGGAAGGCACTGTGTTAAAACACTGGCTGGGGTGTGAGATCCAGGAGGGCAGGGACTATGTGTGTCTCATCTCCCCTCTATTCCCAGCACACAACGTGAAACTGACGACTAAGTGATGGGGGGAGGATATGGGGAAACAGCAGAGAGTAGGGGCTAAGAGCACAGATTGGCTGAGACTATATCTCAGCATTGCCTCTTACTAGCTGGTTACTAGGGCGAGTCACCTAAACTCTCCAGGCTTCATTTCCTCATCTATAACATGAAAATAATAATAGCCCCACCTTCACAGGGATGTTCTGCAGGACCATATAAGACAGTGCGTGTAAAACACATAGCACGGTGCCTGCCATAGGGTAAGTGCTCAATAAATCTTAGCTGTTATTGTAAGATGTTCTATAAATAGTTCCTGGATAAATTAATTATGAATAAACTTCACAAGCTTAGGCAAATCCCATGATGTCAAGCCACTGACCAGAGCCTGTCCTATCACTTTCAGCTTCCTCCCTCACCCTGGCCAAATGGCAGACTGAGTGCCCTTCCAAACACCCCGGTGTGTATCCCACAGCCCTCTGGGGCTCGGTGTGTGTTTCCACCTGAGTACTGAACGGGGGACATGCTGCATTGGAATGAACACTAGAAATCAGGAAATGGGTTCAATCCTAGGTCTGCCACTCACTAGCCTGTGACCTCAGATAAGTCATTTCACTCCACTGAGCCTCAGTTTCCTCACCTGTTCACCCCTGTTAAAGGGGTTAGATGACATGGTGTTTTCAGTCCCTTCCTGCTCTGACATTCAGCAAACTTAGCCAGCACCGTGTGGGCGCAAGCCCATAAGGGCTTCTTGCCAGGCTGGGGGAACTGCCTGGAAAGCTAGAAAACCCCTCCTTGGACCTATTTCGAAATATCTAGGCCTTCAACCCCACAATCCCCCGCATCCCTACCCACCCCCTCTCACAACCACTTCCAGAAGTCAGCTGAATAACCCATACCAATATCCCAGAACAACTAGTGTTAACATTTATGGAGTACTCACTGCATGTCAGGCACCATAGGAAGCACTTTACATGGATCATTGCAATCCTCCTGATTACAGTTCTGTAATGCTGGAATTATTATTATTTTACAAATTACAAACCTGAGGCTTGGAGGTTTCACAAATGAGGAACCCAATCTTACAAGTAAGAAATTGAAGGTTTGGAGAAATTAAGTATTTTGCCCAAAGCTACAGAGCTAAGAAGTGGCAGAAGTGAGATGCTGACTGGATTGTCTGACTGTAATTATCCTCATAAAACTATAAGTTGTATTACATTCTGTGTAGAGTGGGAATCAAGGCAGAGAAGCAGGAATGTAGAAGAAACAGCCCCGGGAAGAGCCACACCTGAGAATGCACCAGCTAGGGAACAGGATGCAAGATGGGGATACGGGAGGTGTGGGAAGGATAGATAACATTCTGCCTCCTCAGCCCCTCAGGTGACTGGAAGCCATGTTTCCAGGAGAGGGATTGGGCCACAAGGAGACATCCATACTCAAAAAATCAGGACTCTGTAGCTTAAACCCCTCCGGATGCTCGAAGTCCCTCTCCCACTCCTGCCCAGCCCTCCTCTGATAGGCGGAAAGGCTTCCCCATGTGGATGGGACCATGAACAACACCAACAGTACTACAGACTAAATGTGTGTCCCCCCAGAATTCATATATTAAACCCTAATCTCCAAGGTGGTGGTATTAGGAGGTGGGGTCTTGGGAGGTGACAGGTCATGAGGTGGAGCCCTCATGAATGGGATTGTGCCCTTATTTTAAAAGAAGGCCCCAGACACCTCCCTGGCCCCTTCCACCATGGGAGGACACGGTGAGGAAATGGCCATCTATGACACTGAATTTGCTGCTACCTTGATCTTGGACTTTCTAGCCTCCAGAACTGTAAGAAATAAATGTTTGTTGTTTAGCCACCCTGTCTGTGGTATTTTTGCTACAGCAGCCTGAACGGGCTAAGACAAATGGCATGAGGACCACCCTAGCCCAGGCAAGATGTGGAAAGAGCTTCCAGAAGCCAGCAGCTTCCTCCTTCCTCTTCACAGGTCTGAGGTAGAGAAACGGCATCAGCAATGGGAAATGGTACATGAGACTTAATCTTCCTGGTTCAGAAGATCCCAACAGGACATCAGAACTCCTCAGAGAGATGAAAATCCCCTCCCCTCACCCAGCCAGGTCCCTCTGCCAGGGACAGAATGGCAGAAGAGAGAACTCACGAACACTTAACGTTTTTGTGCCCCAATTCTTGCTGCTTCTGTCCATCTCTCCCAACCCTTCTCTCTCAGGAAGCAGTCTCTTTCTTGCTCAAAAAACTCCCTACTGTATCTCTGATTCCAGGGTCCCACAAAACCCCGGAGAGAAAACCTTCCAAAAAAGGCAATGATTGGATGGATCGAGATGCCCTGAGTTGCTGATCCTTTCCAGGACTAAGACAGATGCTGAAGGAGAGAGAGGGAAGGGGGAGACCAGGAAACAAGGAGAACAGCAAGGCCATCATGTATCTTCAGGCTGCATCGGTGAAGGGAGAGAATATCTTGGAGGGGGTTTCCTGACCCCTGTTGCCTAACGTGGCGGTGTTTATTAGAAGAAAGTTTGAAGTGCCAAGCCTTGCTGACAGAGCTTATGGTTTGTTATGAATTTCCGAAGAAATCTAAACACTAAGAAACAAAAACTGTCTCCTTCCCTCCCTCTCTGGTCGCTGACATCAGGGGTCAGGAACATAACAGGCCTGCTCCTCAGCCACGCTCTCCCTGAGAGCCTGCTGTCCGAGAAGGACACCAAGGCACTGACCTCAACACATCTGGGCCACGTTCCTTTCTTAATAACGCAGGCTGAGAAGGTAAAAGGAATGTGTCCAGGTTACTCAGAGAGAAAGCTGGAAGGAGGTGGGGGAGGAGTGTTCAAGTTCCAGTTCCCAGTGAAACCAGATGTTACACAAAAAGGGCAAAGATAACCAAGACCCAGGGGAAGAGCCAGAGCACAGCAGCGGGAGGTCCCAACCCACGTGCGGTGTGAGCTGAATTCCCGCCCTCTCCTGGCAGGAATTCAGCGCCTAGTCCCATTCTCCATTAATCCCATTTTAGAAACTGGGAAAGTACAGCATGAATAACTGTCATTATTCTACTTACTTCACAGGGTTGGTCAGGGGATAAAATAACACTGTGAATGGGAAATGCTTTCAAAATATAAAAATCTCAACGAAAGTCAAAAATACTCAAATCCTTTTGATCTGATATAAACAAATAAATTCAAATAGGTGACTCTTTTCTACTATTACCATTCTGACTACTGCTATTATTGCATACTCTTTCTTGGAGGACAAGGAACAATAGGTCGTGGTACATTTTTTTTCCCCCAAGTGCTAACAAATGCCTCCAATCCAAAAAAATTAAGATTGCTTTCTTGATTGACATCTGGTAAGGACAAGAAATCACTTGAACATACAGAGAGAGAGGTGTGGAGGGGACAGAAAGGAGAGGAAAAGGAAAGCATTTTAGTTTATGGTTATTGATACTCACACCCCACTGTTTACAGAGGGAGGAGCACTTTTAATATTATACTTTTTTTTTATGGTAACAAATTGGGGCAAAACACTCAAGATGAGAGTTTGCCCTCCAGATTAAGAAAAAAATAGGAAGAAAGAAAAAGCAGCAGAGAAGTGAGAATGAAATTATATTAGTGACTAAAAAGGAATTAAACAGCGGCCTAAACCTTCCCCCACCAAAAAGGCAGAGAAGAAAATGAGAAGTAAGTCCTATTAGAGTCTTCTTCTTTGTGGGATCCAAACCCATTCTTCTTGTTTTATCCATGGATGTCAGGCTGAGTGTGAGCAGGTCTACCTTCTGATGTGCACTCAGGACTATAGAAGAATTCCTAGTATTTCTCTCCACATTAGGGTTGCCAAATTTGGTAAATATTTAGGATATACTTATACTAAAAGTATTTGTTGTTTGATTCAAATTTAACTGGGGTGTCCTGTATTTTATCTGGCAACCTTAACTCCAGCTCCACCCATCATGACCCCAATGATCAGCCCCTTCAATTAACAGTATTTGCCAAACTTGCTATTGTAACAACCCATTCTGATGCAATAGGTTCAGGGTCCATCCTGGAAACCTTTATATTTAACAAGCACCCTAGGTGATTCTTACCAGCAGGCAAATTTGGAAGGTTCTAGATCCCAACATGATGCCACCAAGGCCAAGACCACAAGTTGAACCTCTCTGTGAAGCCAGCCTCTCTGCTAGATTCACAGTCCAGAGACAGCACACCACCCCAACCCGTAACAGTATCCAGTCCCCCAAGAACACACCCTATGCAGATGAGCCCAAAACTCTGTGCTCATCCGCGTTGGCTATGTTTTCCTATTACCCAGCCAAGGGCTTGCTATCCACACCCAGAGCTGCTGTCCTCCAGGACCAGGGAAAGCTGAGCCCAACCAGTTGTTTTTCCAGGCACTGCCAACTCTGCCTGTAACAGCCAAGGTAGGAGAGGCAGGAGAAGAGGGCTCTCCAGGGTTGATTATTCAACAAATCACATGCAAAACGGCCCAGATGGTTCACTTTTGGTTTTTAAGATCAACAGCCAAGACACTTTCAGCAGTTAAACTTGGTCAGTGCAGGGGAAGCCCTCAGGAAAAAAACAGCAGTCCTGTTCAAGTTTCAGTCCGGGATTCCCACCTCCCATTTCTCCCTGGTTGACAAATGATAACCCACACTGGTCTCCTCTGCTACCCCTCCTCCCCCCTTAGAGAGATAATTGTAGTCATTCACTAAGCCCTTGGCCCTCCCGCTTCCCCAGGGTGCTGAGAACTCAGCAAAGGCCAGGAGGATGCTTCACTAACTTCCTGTGTCCCCCTCCCCCTCCCTAGGTCCTGTCCACTGATTCAATCCAGAGCAATAAATCTGACTTTATCACTCAAAAAAACCAAAAACAAACGAAAAAAACACTTTCCTTTTTAAGTTCCATCCTCCTAGAAAATATCTTATTGGACCATCTATCTCCTCTCATTAGTTTTCTTTGGTCCTGGATACACCCATCTTCTCTCTGACTCCATCCCTCATCCCTAGGCTAGTCCTACATTATATTTTGATCCTACCTGGTACCTTTCCCACCCTCCTTCTTCCCTCCTCCCACCTTGGTATGCCCCATGGGAAAAAATTCACCATGGCCATCAATAAATATTCTACATATATCTCCAAATCCTGGTCACATGACCTAAGGGCTTTGTCTGGTCAGGCCTCAGCATGGCCTCAGCAGGCCAGTTACCTGGCTTGTTCCTATGCAGATCAAGACAGGTGACAGACATTCCAAGAATCCCAGACTCCTCTGAACCACAGTTTCTCCATTTTGTCTTGCTTTGGGTTGAAGGGGGGGGGCATCTTTTGAGTGATACTAGGGCTTCTGCCCTGGCCACCCCTCTGCTCCAACCAGCTACAGGCCATCCAATCCAATGAGGCTCCCTCCCCATCCAGCTCTCCCTTCTTTGAGGATTCAGCTGCAGAATTCCAACTTCCTCATAAAAGAAGCTTAATAATATCATGATGGTGACCAAGGGAAGGAGCATACGGCAAATGAGAAGGGAGGAGGCCACATCACACTTGAGCAGCCAGTTCAGCCCAGAGGGGTGGAGAACCCGCGGGGGTGGAGGGGAAGGGCTCACTCAACCCAGCCCCACCCCCAACTCCCAGCCCCAGGGAATATTTCGTTTGCTAAATGAAGTCAATGTGGCCCAGATGTTGGGCAGCTGCCTCTGGAAGCAGTTCTCGTGCTGAACTGCTCAGAGGCCAAAGCAGTGTGCTGGGCTGGCCTCTGTCATTCTGGCTGTCCTCTCGTTGAGGGATAAACACAGCCTCTCGGCTCCCACTCCCCCCTCTCCCACCCCGCACCAGCCTTCCAGGGAGGTTGCCTTTTTAGGAAACTCAGCAGATTGGGAAGAGAAGCAGAGAGAATGAGTTTAGAGCAGTCACAGAGCTGCGGAGGGCAGGGACAGAGAGGGCGCCTCAGGTAGCTGACACGCAGCCAGGCCAGGAGCTCAGGTAACCACCTGCCGGGGACCAGGCCCATGGCTCAGCCCCAGACTCCATAATCACTGGACCTTCTCCAGCCACACTCACCCCCCAGCTCTTGCCAGCTCCAAACTCCCATCCCAGCCACAAACACAGCCATTCCCTCAGACACACTCATTCCCTAGGGCCCCAGACACAACAAATCCTCTGCCTAGACACAGCTAACCCTTTCCTGTCACCCTCCCAGCCTCACCAAATTGGCCCAGCTCTTTCTTTCATTGATACTTTCCCAAGAGAAGAAAGGAAGGAGAGGAAGAGGAGAAAGAAAGGGGAAAATGTAAAGCCATGGGGGTCCAGTCATCAGACAGGAAAAGGGAAGAGAAAAGATCCTCTGTCTAAACAGCCCCCCACACAAGTGCAAGATCCCTCTCTTATTTGCCTTTTAAAACTTCTGGAATATTCATAAGCCAGCATCCCCTCTGTACCTATAACCCTCTCGTGCCTCCCTTTTTGAGACCCGAGGCCCTGCTTCTCGGGGTGTTGCACCCCAACAAAAATCAAGCAAAGTGTGGTAAAGGATGGCAATGGCTACAGAGAGGCCAGCAGGCCTAACCACTCTGCCTAAGGCCGGGGCCACGCGATACACTCTGGATGGCATTCCCAGTAACAGCCCCTGACAGCTCCCTTCGACGCCCATCAATGGGAAGGCTTCTCCCTAGTTTTGCTCAGAAGGGACAAGGGGCTTGTATACTTAGGAGGAAGGAGATATCCCCATGGGTCTGTCTCTACACAAAAGCAGCTAAGTCTAGGGAAGAAATAAAGTCAGATATCTGCTCCTTACCTCGTCTGAGCACCAGGCACACATGGGACTCACAGCCAGACATTGCTGGCAGGAGCTCACGCCTCGTGTGGCACAGATGTTGGGCCCTGCAACAGAGAGACAGAGGCATTAGTATCTCATTTGACATGACGAAGTACCTGGTCTGCCCCCATCCTTTCCCAGCTTTCCCAAATGCCCAGGTTTACAGCTCTCAGATGCACACAAAATACACCTTAACCATCCCATAGACATTTACCAAACACAGGCTGTTTGGTAAGGGAGAAGGAGAATGAGGAAGGTCGGGAGAAACTCGTCACAGCCCTCAACTGATGAGGTCACTGTGACGGCAAGTGATGGAGCAAGTGTCAGATCATAAATGATGGAAAGGCTTTAATTAACAACTGATTTGACACCTACATTGTACAAATGAAAATCTCAGGCCCAGAGCCATGGCAACGTACCCCCTCTCCAATTATTCTAGTGACTTAGTCACAGCCGCTACACAGGGAATTCAGAGCCCGGATGCACTAACATTAACACACAGTCTAAATATGGGGGTGGGGGGTGACCGCCATGGCAGTGTCCTACTGGCCTGCCAGGGGAAAGCAAATCTTCTGAAATCTTCTCAAGCTTCCCAATACATATATCTTGGGATCCAAGTATATAGAATGCTTTAGGGAAAACCGCAGAAATATTAGAAAAAGTTGACTGATATAAGCTGGAAGAACATGGAATTTTGGAGCTGGAAGACCTGTATTTGAATTCTGAATGCGCTTCTTACTACGTGTCATGACCTTGGTCAAGTTAGTTTATCTCCATGAAGTGATAATATCTGTCTCACAGGATTTGTGCAAAGAAGTCAGTGAGATAAAGGAGAAGCACTGGGTACACTACAAAATGCCACTCAAGTGTGAACAGTCTTCATACTGTCAAAGGACAGAGAAAAAGCTGCAGGGAGGAGCAGAGACAACCAGAGGCATGAAAAGAGCCCTGAGAAGCCCAACCAGGAAGCAAAGCCCAGACATTTGCCTGGACAGAAGCCCCCATCCTCCCTCCTTCTCCCAGCTTAGCCTTCCTGGCCTCAGTCAGGTAAACCTCCAGTGCCCCAGGAAGGCCTTTTGCAGTACAGTCAGCCCTCCATATCCGTGGGTTCTGCATCCGCAGATTCAAACAACCACGGGTTGGAAATATTCAGGAAAAAAAATTCCAGAAAGTTCCAAAAAGCAAAAGTTGAATTTGCCACGTGCCAGCAACTATTTACATAGCATTTACATTGGATTTACAACTATTTACATAGCATTCACATTGTATTGTAAGTAATCTAGAGATGATTTATAGAATACAAGAGGATGTGCAAAGGTTATATGCAAACACTAAACTATTTCTATAAGGGACTTGAGCATCCTTGGATTTTGGTGGTCAGGGAAGCCTGGAATCAATCTCCCACAGATCCCGAGGGACGACTGTGCAAAGAGCAGAATGAGGGAGACCCATTCCTACTATGACCCAATTATCCTGACAATTACTTTATCCAATTTTCTAAAGTGGTCCCTTGCCCCCAGTTCGTAAGACCAGCAAATATATTTGGGGGAAATCAACCTCATCACTGGGATGTTTTCCCAGTGTCCCTGAAACTTCTTACGGAGCTGTCTCAGTCTCTTTTATAACAGCTTGGCTGAACTCCCTTTCAACATCTGGGGCAAAAAAAACAAAACAAAAAAACAACCACCCAGCAAATGCGTGTGTACACACGTACACAAAATATTGTTAAGAAAATTATCTAAATGTGGAAATAGGCAAAGGGAGTACTGGGTATCCTTTCAAGGTAATGCAAAGGGTTGACTAGTAGACCCACCATGCTTAGGGATTATCTGATTTTCCAGGGATGTGTACCTTTGTTTGACTTCTATCTTATGATTCTGTAAGAATAGAGGTTGACCTGTAGAAAACCAACAACAGTGGAGAACAACGTATATGATTCTTATCCAACAGCAACATAAATGATTTCTGTCCGGTAGAAAAGGTAACCCCCAAAGGTTAAGGTTTATTGCCTTGTAGAACATTAACCAATTTTGAATCTGTTAGGTAACTGATTTCAGCATTCCTTTGACTGACCGACTATAACTCCCTTACGTGAATTCTCTTTTGAACTAGTCAACATCTTACTGGTTCCCTGATTAAGTTGGATGAAATCTTTGACACATGTTCATTTTATAGTTGTATGAGAATCATACTTTTAACTCTTTGAAAATTGCACTTTAACAGTATCCATCTCAGGGCAGAGTGACCTAACAGAAAAGGTACACACACGGTCAGTAGACTGTGGTCCTAACTGAGTCACCCACTAATAATATAGCCTTGGATGATTCATTTAATTCCTCTCAGCCTCCGTTTCTTCACTCCAATATTCCCAACTTATAATTATTTATGTATCTGCCTTAACAGCACTGCCACTCAATAGATTTTAAGCCTCTTGAGGCCGGTCCTGCCCAGCCCAGCCTCAGTCCTTGCTCAAAGGAGATGCTCAATAAATATATATTAGAGCAAATTGAGAGGTATTGGACTAGATCAACTTTGTTTTGTTTTTTAAGCAACTGAGCTCATTTCTCCAAATTATGCATAGAATTCCAATATAAAACACGCAAATGTGTTGAAACTGTTCCTTGGGCAATTTAAATTTTCATTGTTCTCCACAAAACACTAGATTATACGTGGAATCCTTGAAGCACCTTCTGGAAGCCCCACATTTCTTCAGAGCCCTGAGTCTGTCTAACTTCAAAAGCCTTTCCCAGGACTTCCCTGGTGGCGCAGTGGTCAAGAATCTGCCTGCCAATGAAGGGGACATGGGTTCGATCCCTGGTCCGGGAAGATCCCACATGCCGCGGAGCAACTAAGCCCATGTGCCACAACTACTGAAGCCCGCGCGCCTAGAGCCCGTGTTCTGCAATAGGAGAATCCACCGCATTGAGAAGCCCGCGCACCGCCACGAAGAATAGCCCCTGCTCGCCGCAATTAGAGAAAGCCCGGGTGCAGCAACAAAGACCCAATGCAGCCAAAAATAAATAAATAAATTTATTTTTAAAAAGGCCTTTCCCAACCCTAAAATTCTGCAAATGATATGCTACTGTAAGTCCCTGAGTAACCTCTGGGGCTCCAGCCTCTGACTGACTCCAACCTAAGCGCGTGATACAAGGACTGCGAGGTGGAAATTACGGCAGTGGTTCCAGACCTGGCCCTAAGGCACCAAGGCCACCTCTGAGTTGGGGTGGCCCTCAGCCATGTACTGTCTTTAATGGAAGAAAAGTAGCCAATCTTCCCAGAGCTGCCAGATTCAGAATGCCTGAATGTTCAGAACCAGCAATGCATCCAGAAGGCCTCTCCCTACATGGGCTGCCTGGCCATCTGTTAGCTCACAACTGCTCTTTTCTCAGCCAGATGGGAACTCATCCCCCCTTTACTGCCTTATTGGAAGAGTTCTGAGAGAAGCATAGCCTGCACTATTTTAGGCATCCCTTCTTGAAGTTTCCATGAGAATCTACATCCAGGGGAGTAATTCTGGACCTAAGTGACATGGATTTTCGGTAGGGAGAGGAGAAGCACGAGATCGCGGGAAGAGTCAGAAGAGAGAAGAGGGCCGTGGGAGGTGTGGGCGCTGTCTAATTATTTTCTGAAAACTTTTCCCAGTCTATCCATTTAGCCATCCATTCATTCTCAAATTAGCATTTCCCCATGAGTCCTTGACTCATAGCCACAAAAGAAAGCCTTACCAGATGTGAAATAAACAACAGCAGGCCCCTCCGCAGTGAACGGGCAGTCCCTGACCCCAGAAGATGATATGAGCTGCTGGGACTTGTTCTTTAGGAAGTCATGGCTGGAGAGTCACGGTTACCCAGCTCCCCTTACCTCTCCTTTTTAATGAATCACAGGTTGATTTCATGAGAACCAATGATTCCCCCCACCCACCCGCTTCCTGGGATGCCCCCCACCAAGACCTGCGACCAAGGGCAGGTTCCCCGGAATGCAGTGGCTGAAAGCGACTGACTCATCAGAAATCTCTGCTCCTGGGTCATGCTGATTCAATGAGCCGTTGCTCCGAGGCCACCCCTTCCCCCAAACATGTGGAAGGAGTTTGGGCCTCTGTTTCCAGTCATTCATAAGGCCTATGTTCCTGCTCAGCCTCGGAGGCCCAGACTCGGCTCTGCTGGAGAATCAAGGATCTTCATCAGAACTTTGCCACTGAAACAAATTAACAACCCTTACCACCCATTTTCTTGGACAGCTTAGCCAGAGCGAGGCAACAGGAGGACTGGCCCTGGTCCTCCCAGTGTAGTTATAAAGCAACCAATCCCTGTCACACTCTGAGCACAACAGCTGTCAAGACAGAAAGTTCTCAATAAAGGCTGCTGCTGCTATGGTTGCTATTGTTTTTATTGTTGCTGTTTTTATCCTGAGGCCCAAGCAGTTGAAGGCAGGGGATCAAAAATATAATCTAGGAGGGATGGCCAAGAAGAGAAGGCCGATTAGAAAACATAGACAAGACCAGAAAAGAACTTTGCCTGGAAAGTAGAAGTAGAAGGCTGTGGTTTGACACATCAGCCCAATTCACAGAACCAGAAGAGAGACAAAGGGTGGGGAAAATGGAGAAAAAAAAGGGAACAAGGAAGGGAGTTGGAACCAGTGGAAGTCATAATGCGTCAATGAGAGCTATTTTGAGGATAGGCTGTCCAATTAGACAGGATGTCAGAACACAGGAACGGGCCACCCTAGTGAGGCCAGGGGACTCCAGGAGAGGGCTCAGTCAGAGGGAAAGGTGTTCAGTGGGGAGGGAGGAGTATGCATACCGCAAACACCATGGACATCTCTCTTACTATCTGCAGGGAGGAGTTCTGGCCTGAGTCTCCAGCCCCGCCACTGACCTTTGACTAGTGACTTCTCAAATAGGTCCATGGGGACACTGGGTGACTCAGGCAGTGCCTGATCTTCCATTGCAGTCACCTGGCTGGGTGAGTCATCCAAGAACAAAACATAGGCTAACTGTGCTATGGATGCAACAAGTGGTTTCTCTAGAACAAGCTGTTAAGAAAGTTTATTTTATTTTTGTTCTTTCATTTACATGCAGCAGCAGCTCAGTAATCCAAGGAAGGGGAAGAAGACAGGAAGGTGGGATTCAAGGTAACACATACCTCTGTGCTCTGAGCAGAAAGCTTCAGTAACCATCGCCCAAAGCAGTAGGGAGTCCAAGCTACCGTACAGGAGGCATGCTGATTTCAGGGATTTTCAAATGTTTTAAAAAAAAAAGTACATCAGAGCCAATTAAATATGGTACTTTACATCGGAAGCCGTTTGTGTACAATTTGCCTCGACCAATATTAAAATGTGTTATGGGTTGAACTGTGTCCCCCAGAAAGATATGCTGAAGTCCTAACCCCCAGTACCTACAACTATGACCTTATTGGGAAATAGGGTCTTTGCAGATGTAATCAAGATGGGGTCATTAGGGTGGGTGCTAATCCAATATGATTGATGTCCTCATAAGAGGAAAACACCACGTGAAGACAGACAGGGAGAACGCTGCCGTATAAAGACAGAGGCAGAGATTGGAGTGATGCAGCTGGAACACAAGGAACGCGAAGAGTTGCCAGCTACCAGCAGAAGCTAGAAGATATGAGGAAGGAGTCCATCCAGCGTCTCAGAGGGAGCATGGCCCTGTTGACACACTGATTTCAGATTTCTAGATTCCAGTGAGAATAAATTTCTGTTGTTTTAAGCCACCCAGTTACAGCAGCCCTGAGAAGCTGATAATACAAAATGGATTTGCATTTCCATAGCATATATGACATGATTTTGAGGAACATTGTTCCGAAATACTCTGCATGATTGAAAAAAGCCAGCCTAACCATTTTGTAATGGTTAACCCACCTATGGATAACAGAAAAGTGTTTACTTTTCTTTTATACTTTTCTACTAACAATGGTGTTGGCATTCATTCATCCACTCACTTACTCAACAAATATTCACTGAGTACCTACGTGTGTCTGGCACTCTGCTAAGCACTGGAGACACACTGATGAACTAAACAACCCCCTTACTCTTGTGGAGCTGAGAGTTTAGTGAAAATCAAACATGCTCAACAGAAAGCCAAAACATACACAACGAACAAGTACCATTTCAAACAGTGGCAAAGGCATTAAGAATATAAAGCAGGACAAAGCATCGGTAAGGGGAGGGTGTCTCCTTTAAAGAAAGGCCTGGGCTTCCCTGGTGGCGCAGTGGTTGAGAGTCTGCCTGCCAATGCAGGGTACACGGGTTCGGGCCCTGGTCTGGGAAGATCCCGCATGCCGCAGAGTGACTGGGCCCGTGAGCCACAATTGCTGAGTCTGCGTGTCTGGAGCCTGTGCTCCGTAACAAGAGAGGCCGCGATGGTGAGAGGCCCGCGCACCGCGATGAGGAGTGGCCCCCGCTTGCCACGGCTGGAGAAAGCCCTCGCACAGAAGCGAAGACCCAACACAGCCATAAATAAATAAAAATAAATAAATTTAAAAAACAAAACAAAACACAGAGGCCCCCCATCACTGCTCATGAAACCATTGTTTAAAAAAAAAAAAAAAAAAAAGAAAGGCCTCCCTGAGTGACATTTCAAAATGATATGAAGGAGTGAGTCATGGGAAGATCTAGGGGACGAGTATTCCGGAAAGAATCCACAACAGCTAGATGGTCCTCAGCCTCTTAAAGAAACAGCAGGAAGAGAGAGGGAAGAGGAGGGAGACAGAGAGAGGCGGTTGGAAACGCAGTCAGAGACCATAATACTGGGAAGCAGTAGCCATGGTAGGGAGTGTGGCTGTCATTCTCCGTGTGGTGGGAAGCCGCTGGTGGGCTGTAAGCAGAGGTGAGCAGAAGTAGATCATCCTGGCCGCGAAAGGAGGGCAGACAGTAGGGGAAAGAGACCAGTTAGGAAGCGTTACAACCATCCAGGCAGCAGAGGGCAGGGGGTTGGATTTGGATGGTAGTGGTATCCGTGGCATGGTTAGACCCTAGATGTTCTCTGAGGGCTTGCTGACCCACTGGCATGAGGGACGTGACCGAAAGGCAGGAAGGATTTCGCCCTGAGCAAGTGGATCCCCTTGGACAAAGCTCAAATGTACTGACCACGGGCCATGCCCTTTCACTGACCTTTCTTCAGCCAGTAGGCCCTGCCCTTGTAAGTGAAGCCAGATCATGTTTTGTTATCATCTCCAGCTGGGATAATTAAGTCGCCATGTTTTATGCTGAACACTGCAGAAAAAGGACAGAGTCCTGTCTTCTGTGTAGTTATTATCTAAAATTAACACCCAGCCCCTGGAAAACACCCTGAGGGCAGGGGGAGTAAAACGATGAACACTATTATTGTGTAACGGTGGATGTGGTGGGGGAAGCATGGTGGTGGGACAGCAGACAGGAGACCTCAGGTCTAAAACCACTTTTACCGCTCCACTGGCTGTGTGACCTCAGGCACGTCCCTTCATCTCTCTGGTGCTCTCTCTAAGGTCCAGTGACTCTTTGAGTCTCTGTCACATCCCTATTCGAGAACTCATAATTGTTCCCTCCTATTTAACAGGTGTAACCCAGCCACATCAGTCAAGCGCTGGAGACCTTCCTTTCCCCCATGCTCCCAAATATGGGCGGAATACTTACCTCAGCAGTTGTTAGGATTAAATGAGATAACATAGATGAAAGAACCACGGATGGCATAGCGGATGCTCAGTAAATGCTGGTTTCCTTCCTCCTTACCTTCATGCAAATCACTTCCTGCACTAGGATGCCCGTCCCCCCCCACACCCCTACCCGCCTCAGGGTCAGATGAGAGAGGGTCCTTGGTCTCTACAGGATACATACAGTGAAGAATCACTGGCCAGGAGACAGGAGCCCCCAGGGCTAGACCCCACCAATGCCACTAAACTAGTTGTGTTATCTTGGGCAAGTCACTTCACCTCTCAGGACCTCCCTTTTTGCTTCTCTGTAAAACAAACGGTATTAGATTAGATGATTTTCAAGCTGCCGCCAGCCCTGGAAGTATATATTCCAAGCAGAAAGCATCAACAAGCTGACTAATACTCTAGGAAGCCTAACATCCCAGGGCCCAAGACCCCTCAAATATTGCACACATGTCCATTTCTTCCTAATGGCCTAACTAATAATTTGATTCAAATGTTGCATCTCAAGTTCTGGAAAATTTTATCAGCACAGGCCCCACCTCCCATCTGACTCATTCAGTATAGAAAAGAGGCAAGCCCACACCAAGCTCTGTTTGAGGCCCAGCCCAGCAGCACGCTTTTGGTGACCTCCTTGGCATTCAACTGTCCAATTCTGCTACTTTTCTCCTGCAGCTCATATCTTGTGGGTATAAACAGCAGGCGGTGGTGCTGTCACCAGCCCTTGCTTCCAGCCTGTCTTGGTAGGAAGGCAAATTGGTCCCACCATTTTGGAGGACAATTTGGAAAACCTATTAAAATTTAAATTTAAAATATTCATGTCCATTGACCCAGCAGCTTTAGTTTAAGAAATTCAGCCTGCAGAAACACTTGAACAAAGGTGCATAATAATGAACAAGGATGTCCCCTGCCACTTTATCTGTAGTAGTAGATAATTGGGGGTGATCCCAATGTCTACCAACAGGGAATTGGTTAAGAAAATTCAGGTATATCCATATAGCAATATGCCTTCTGGCTAGAATTACAGCTCTTGGCATAAATAGTAATGGAAGGCCATGCACTGATATAAAAAGATGCCCACGGTATATTAAGTGACAATGATCCTATTGTGGATGATTCTGCTTGAGAAACAACAATAATGATAAATCATTATATACGGTGACAAATACATAGGAAAAAAATTCTGGAGTAACTGTCAACAGTGGTTATCTTTAAGTACAAGACTACAAGGGACTTGTACTTTCTACATTATTCTATTTCTGTACTGCTTGACTTTTTTTTTTTTTTTCCAGCCGTGCCATGCAGCTTGTGGGATCTTAGTTCCCTGACCAGGGATTGAACCTTGGCCACTGCAGTGAAAGCGCTGAGTCCTAACCACTGGATGGCCAGGGAATGTCCTTGATTTTTTTTTTCCCCCACAAAAAGCTGAATTCGTTTTATAAGCTAAAAAAACAAATTAAAGCTAATTTTAAATGTCTTCTCTTCTGCCTCAGTCTCTACATTTGCATTCATTTAAATGTAAGCTCCCCAGGGCATGCCAGGCTCTCTACAAGCAAGCACCTTCAGCACCAAAACCCGGTAACCTCTTGGAATCCCAAAGCTCAAGGGGAACTCCAGAAGAAACTTGGTCCAGCCCACTCCCACAGCCTTCAGGACTCTCCCAGGAGAGTGTGGTCTATTCTCAATTTGTAGGAGTCCCAGAATGGAGGCACCACACTCCCCTCCTCTTCCACCTCCCCAAGGAGTTGGTCAAACCTGCCCCTTGCAGGTGGCTCCAGCCCAGGTTGAACCTGGAGGAGTTTATCACGTGCAGTGGCTAAAGCAGGGGTTTGGAATCATCAGTGGTTCTCACAGACCTGGGTTCCCTCTATCCAAGAATCCCATCAGCAAACAGATTTAGGGTTGACGACAGGGACTTTCAAAGTGGCTACTGAATGTGCCTTTTGCCAAACTTCTGGAGCTTTCTTCCAGGGCAAAGTTTTTCAATCTTGTTTTTAACTGCAGACCTCCCTTTTTCCCCCCCCAAAGAAATCCTTACATGGACTTCCACATTATTAATCAGCTAAAGGAAAAACTTCTCCAATTGGTGGTGGCGAAGGGCAAGAGCAAACCGACGTCTCTCCCTCTGACACATTCACCCGTTTGCAGCCCTTGAGACCCCAAGAGCCTGAGGCCCAGAGGTAAGATGACTTGTTCAAAATCACCCAGCAAATTGACAGAAAAGCCTGCAGAGCCATGAATCGCATATTGGTTTCTCAATTCCAGACCCACAGTTCTTTTCACCCTGAGGGGTTTTTCTCTATATGAACAAAAAAAGTGGGTCTTGTAAGTTGAAAAAATGTAACACAAGTTTAGGTAAAAGAATAGACATACACATGAGAATTATTACATATATACATACCCATGAGAATTATTACATATGCATATTACATATGCAAGTTTAGGTAAAGGAATACACATACCCATGAGAATTATTACATACATTATTACATAATGCAATAATTCTTGCATTATTACATATGCAAGAATTATTACATATGCAAGATTTTACAAAAAATATGAATAGAACACACCATCTAATTAACAGTGAACATTAGGGGGGAACAGAATTAGAGGGGAACCAGCCATTTACTCTCCAATATGTGGCTTTCATATAATGAGCATATATCACCTCATTCGCCCCGTGAATGTTTAAATAGCTTTACTAACTGAACTAAGAAATGCTGGCAGAGAGGAAGAGAAGTCTTTTTGTGGGAACATGAAAGAAAACCAGAAAGGAAGACTTAGGGTGGGTTGTTTTTTTCAGAGATGCTACCCCAAATTTTAAAAGGTAGAATAGCCCCAGTTTACTTAGCTTCTAGCTCCAAAGATTGTGACATACCATATTTGACCACATTTGCTTTTAGGACCAAGGATAATAAAAGTGCTGGTTGCAAATGCATCTATCCAATTTCAAAATTTAGAAATTGAAAGCTGGATCTGGGTTTAACAGATATAGCCCCCTGCTTTCAGGGTAACTGTCTCAGAACCTGAGGAAGACAGAGTAGCCTGGGATAACCTCTTAGCATTCTGATATACGCAACAACATGAATGAGTCTCGAACACATTATGCTAAGTGAAAAAAGCCAGACTTGAAAGGCTACACACTGTATGATTTCATTGATATGACATTCTGTAAAAGGAAGAATTGTAGGGACAGGAAACAGATCTGCCAGGAAATAAAGGTGGGGAAAGGAAATTGTTGACAAGGAGCTCAAGACAACTCTTTAGGGTTGACGGAAATATTCTGTATCTTGATGATGCTGATGGTTACTTGACTGTGAGCATTTGTCAAAATTCATAGAACTGTACACCTAAAAAGGATGAATTTTACAGTACATAAATTATACATAAATAAACTAACTATAAAGAAAAGAGTGTTCCTGGTGATACTGTGTGCATGCAGAGAAAGGCAGATTTTATAAATTTTTGCTGCAGAGTCTCCCATTTAAATAAACACCAGCAGTTCACACAGGGAGAACAGGCAGTGTCATTTCCCTGCTTCCACCTGCATTTCCACTTGTGACCTGAGCTCCATCAGCCACAATGATTGTCCCACTCAGAAAGGGCCAGGGGTCAGGAGAAGAGAGAAGAGACGATGGGGTGAAGCAGCAGGCCAGCTCTGTGGGCAGCAGAGGGGGCTGGGTCAAGCCAAATGGTTGATCCCTGAAGCCGCTCAGTCATTCCCCCAGTTAATTATCTGTCTGCTGATTCATGAGCTGTGGTTCCTGCGGGCATGTTTCCTGGCTATCCCTGCCAACAAGGGCAGAAGGAGTCTTAGGGCTGGGAGGGGATGATAACCAGAGATCCTGAGTGGGGTGGGGAGTTGTAGAGGGGGAATTTCTACTAGGAAATTCCAGAGTCATATCCAGACTCCCCCTCCTCACTGTTGCCTCCTTGCCCCAATTATGCTGTGCCCAGGAGACCTCGGCCACTCACACTCACAATTTTGAAGGAGGTAAAGAAGAATGCTGCCCTTCTGTGTATGTTCTCCCAGGAGGTGGCGAAAAAAGCAGACACTTCACAGAGGATCCCCTGAGTTTCCAGTACCCTCAGAGCAGAGATCTAAATGGTGCAAAAGTATAGAGGTCCAAATGCCCAAAGAACTCATGGTCTTGACTGTATTCTAATATCCTCCAGAATGCCCAGATGGAGCACTTGAGGATCGTCTATGAATGAATACAGATATTCAAATATTGGGTATCTTAAGGTGAGGCACATCTCCTCTAGATGCCTTTTCATAGCTTTCCATAGGTACGTATTTTCCCACCTATGTGTCAGCCACTGGGCATAGAGTGTCGAACAAAATAGACATGTCCTTCTTCTCAAAACCTGTGAATGTATTTTACTTTCCTCTTTTCCCAGGGACAGGACTTAAGGTTTTCTCATGGATAAAGCAAATGTATGGGCCTCTCTTCCTCTGGGACTCTTCTGTGAATTCTTATTGCGACGGAGTGGCTGAGATATGCCAAGCCACAAATGCAGAATGGGTTGAAATAAGGAGGAGTCCCCTGTCACACAGGCATGGGAAAAGGGATCCCATGGGTCTCATTTGGGAACCTGGATTGTATTCATGCACGAAGCAGTAGCAGCCTTACCTCCAATACATTGTAGTTACCAAGGATAGGAAGAATAATGACATTCATAGCAAGGACAGGAAGAATAATGCCATTTATTGAAAACATTTTTTGTGCCTTTATCTCATTTAATTGGCACAATCACAGGAGTATTATTTCCTCCACTTTACAGATGAGGAAACTGAGGACCCAAGAGACTAAGTCACTTGCCCAAAGTAAGACAGATAATAAGAGGCAAAATCAAGAATTAAACCCACATCTGATTGGCTTTAAATCATAGCTGTCCCTTTCCCCAGCCAACAAGCCTTCCTCCTATGTCTCTCCAGGCTCCGAGGGTTGCTGCAGAGGGTTTCAGTTGGAGAGTTTCCAGGATATAAATCAGGAGGAGAAATCAGCACCTCAGCTCAGAACTAATCAATTTAGATGGTGATAGCAAACAAAACTTGTTACTCAGTAGGCCTCAGATTAGAATAAAGAACCATATTTGGGGGCTGCCCTGGTGCTGCAGTGGTTGAGAATCCGCCTGCCAATGCAGAGGACATGGGTTCGAGCCCTGGTCCGGGAAGATCCCACATGCCGAGGAGCAACTAAGCCCGTGCACTACAACTACTGAGCCTGCGCTCTAGAGCCCGCGAGCCACAACTACTGAAGCCCGCGTGCTGCAACTACTGAAGCCTGCGCGCCTAGAGCCCGTGTTTTGCAACAAGAGAAGCCACCGCAGTAAAAAGCCCGCGCACCTCAACAAAGAGTAGCCCCTGCTCGCTGCAACTACAGAAAGCCCGCGTGCAGCAACGAAGACCCAATGCAGCCAAAAATAAATAAATAAAATTAATAAATTTATAAAAAAAAAAAAAAGAACCATATTTGGGGAAGCCACAAGACCCAAGAGTTCTTGAGTGAAGCTAAAAAGATCACCTTTGCACCTAAATTCCAAAACTCAAGTCTACGCTCAAACAACCTCTCTATTCCCCATACGAGACTCTCCCACTCTGGGGAGGCCTCTCTGTGCCACCCCCACCCAGTTCTATCTCTGTCCCTTCAACACTGTGTATCCCAATATAGCTCTCCGACTCTCATCCTGCATCTGCTTCCCAGGGATCTGATGTTACCTGCAAGCCAGCCCCCAACACTGAGATGGGGGATTTAACTACAGTTGAAACTGCTTTTACTGGGGGCTTATTACTCTGGAGGTCTTCTCTAGAGCCCATGCTCTTAAATATGACTCTACCCTGCCTCTCAGAGGGAGTCTGAGGCTAGCTCAGTACAACCCATCACACTTCTGGAATCACCCCAATCACAACAATGAACCTGTGAACAGATCCCCAAGAGGATATTTCATGCAAACTTAGGTATGTCAGTGCAGTGGAAATCTCTACAGATTATTGAAAAAAACCGGATCGACAAAAGGTATACTCAGGGGTGGAGAGAGAGACACCAAAATAACAAATACACTCTTCATTTTCACTAATTGATCCAAGCACCATGCTAGGCTCTATCTTGTGTTACCTTACTTACTTCTAAAACTGTAAGAAAATATAATGATTAGATTCAGAAATCATTCTGAAATTCAGGAAGCTGTAGATGTGTAAAAAAAAAAAAAAGCAAAAATGTTTTAAGTTCATAGAAGCAGGCATCTCCGTAGGAGACAGCTGAATTGCCTCTGGATTTCTCCATTCAGACAGCATCTGAACCAAGGCTCTAACCTCTCCCAGGGCTGAATGCTGGAGATTCATAATTCCATGCCATGGTCATCAGGCTGCTCACTGCAGGCTAAAGACATCAGCTGACCTGTTTGAGCATCTGTCACATGGGAAGCTTCAGCAGTACTAACTTAAACAGCCCCCTATATATTATCTCTAACTCCTTCATCAAGTTATGGGTCATAAATTGTGGTGATGATTTCATGAGTGTATACTTATCTCCAAATTCAAGTCATATACATTAAATATACACAGCGTTTTGTACGTCAATCATATCTCAATAAAGTGTTTTTTTAAATGATGCTGTTGCCCTGTCCTGCACAATCTCTTATACATGCACGAGTCTTGAAGGAAGTCATCAAGTATTTCTGAATAGCTATCTTCGAAATGGCCTTAGCAATAAATCTTACTTTTTAAAAAATAGCTTCTGCAGGAACTAAATTGCCTTACAATGAGTACTACTCTTCTCACTAAAAGTAGGTATATGCACACTTGTGCGTCCTCTGCAGGGAAACACAGCCGACCAGGAGCCAGAGTTTTCCTTGGGAAGGTCACACAGGCTTCGGAAAGATCACGGGCAGCAACCCTTGGGCTGTGCTCTGCTCTGCCCCTCCCAGCACCAAGGAGGCCGAATGCCAACTGCCTTGGCAGCTGATAATGTGTGAAGCAGCAGGAGAGACAAAGCCAGGGAGCCAAGCCAGCTCCAGGGACCCCTGGCGTAGCAGCTCGCATACAGTGGAGAGTTTTCGGATGCTGGGTTTGTCCCGGAAGCAGAGGCACCGCTGCCACCCGGGGACACTGTAGGAGGCAGAGCCCTCATCCTCCTCCGAATCGTTCCCGCGGGGAGCTACCAAGCAAAACCCAAACAGAAACTTGGGAGAAAGTGTACACAAAGAGAAAGGGGAATGTCGAGTAAGTGGCAAACCCGGAGGCGCACACACTCTCATCCGAGAAGCTACAACCGCATCCCTCTGCCAATGCGCGGGAACAGCCCCGGGAAGCCCCAGCTCGCCTTGGCTTCCAGAGTCAGTCCGCCTTCGGAGGGCCGGGACGACCTGCGATGCGCGCAGCCGGGGCATGAACTCGGGGCTCAGAGATGCGCCCACCTCACCGCGCACGTTGAAACCGCCCGGAGCGGGCGCCTAACCTGGCTAAGGGCTTCGGTGTCCCGGAGCACCCGCCCCTAGGTAGCCTCTCGCCTTTCCCACAGCGGGGCCCGGAAGGTGCCCAGCTCCGGGCTCCGACAGCCCCAGGCTGGTCCCGCGCACTCGGAGCGCAGCCGCGCAGGACCCGCCCGCCCGGTTTCCACGCTCGAAGTCTGCACACTTGGCTGCGGAAAGACGCGCGGCGCGGCTCACGGGAGAGCTGCGTCCCCGCCGCGCGGGAGCCTCACTCACCTCCGACGCCGACGCCCGCCAGCGCCCCCAGCACCAGCACAGCGGCCCACAGCGGCCGCGCTCGCATCTCGTCCGCTGGTCGCCGCGCTCCGCCTCGGCCGCGTCCTCCAGCCCCACAGCTCGCAGCGGCGCCCGCGGCCGCTTTTCCCGTGGCCGAAGGGGAGGGGACGCCGGGGGTGGGACGCAACGGGGCGGGCCGTGGACTTGCGCTTCCTCCCCTCTGGCACTTTTCTGGACCCTCCACCGCATGGGGGGAAGTGAGAAACCGCCGCGCGTTTCTCGCCACTTCGGCCGGCCGGTACGCAAGGCAAGACTGGGACCGGAGAGGGGGTCGAGGTCGCGTCTTCCGCAGACATCCTGGTCCCAGGGTGCGCGCTGGGCACTTGGAATACTTAGAAAAGCCAGGAGCCTGTGGCACTTCTCCCTGGAGACACCCACGCGGCTTTCTCTTTCCCCTGAATTCCTTGGGCACTTGCCCTCTGTACCTTGAGTTTTGGTCATTCACACATTCATTTAATTGACAAACCTGTTGAATGCCTACTCTGTGCCAGGCACCGGTTTAGTCCTTTATTATTCACTAATTTTTATCTTGGGTTGGTTCGGTTTTCAGGTAAACTGTAAACCTCTTGCGGACAGGACCACATCTCAAGCTGTGTAAGCACTTGATGTCCAGAAAGGGCCTTTCTCTACAAATACTTGCTTGCACAGGGTAAGTATCTGATAAACGTTTCAAGACACAGTCAATATACTACCTCCACTCAAACTCACAGGCTTTGGAGCTTTATCTTACTCTCTTCAAAGGCCTCCTGCCTCCGCCAAATCCTACCTATTGCTCTCTGGGTCCTCCCCAAACTGGAAACTTCAGGAGGCTCAAAGGGGCAAAATGCTAGGGCTACGAGCAGGAGGCCACCAGTGGCAGGGGCCGGTTCAGGCTGCCTCAATGGGAAACTCTACGATGATTTAAAACAAGGCCTGAGGGCTTCCCTGGTGGCGCAGCGGTTAAGAATCCGCCTGCCAGTGCAGGGGACAGGGGTTCGAGCCCTGGTCCCACATGCCGCAGAGCAACTAAGTCCGTGCGCCACAACTACTGAGCCCATGTGCCACAACTACTGAAGCCCGTGCGCCTAGAGCCTGTGTTCCACAACAAGAGAAGCCACCGCAATGAGAAGCCCGTGCACCGCAACGAAGACCCAACACAGCCCAAAATAAATAAATGAATAAATAAATTTATAAAAAAAAAAAATAAGGCCTGAGGCATCAGGCAGGATTTGGACATCTCTCCAGCTCTTGGGCTCCCCTAAAGGCTTTCAGGCTGCCCCTGGGCTTCCCTAAGCCCTCTCCTGAGACACACGAGATACCTGAGAACTGGCCCTGCCTCAGATGTCCAGCCTCATCTCCCATCCTAGCCCAAGAAGATACTTAGCATTCCCGAACACTCCATGCCTCTCTGTCTGACTGATCTTACTTCCTTTTTCCACCTGGAAAATTCCACTTCTCTTTCAAAAAAACTCAGATGTCCCTTCTTCCATGTAATCTTATCTGATATCCCCCTTCCTTCTGCCCCACCCTCAGCAGAGATGGGCATTCCCTCCTCAGACCTCCCAAACACTAGGATACACCAAAACAATAGCACACAGCAGCAGAAGTGTCACTAGCAATTTGCAAGGAGGCAGGGGGGAGCCAGCCCACAATGGGTAGATGGGCTTCCTGACCTGAGCACAACATACCTCTCCTAGCTGCTGGAAGGCCTCTAGGTCATTAGCCATTTCAACAGTGTTGCCATTGCCCTGGTGCAAAATCCACATCACACAGCCTGGTTACATCTCTGCCTCGATATTTACTTATGTGTTTAATTCCCTTACATATATAACCAGTCTCCCATTCACCTAGGTGTCTCCTCAGCCTAGCTCTGCTGGTGCCAACCACTTGGGGTGGGCACTGGCCCAGCAAACATGCCATCCAAATTTCCAACCCCTTCAGCCTGAAGAACTTTCTTTAGCAGATCTTGTAATTAAGGTTCACTGGCAACAGATGTGCTCAACTTTCATTTGTTTCATCCTCATTTTCAGTGCTATTTCTTATATAGAGATTTCTAGGTTAACAGGGTTTTTTTTTTTTTTTCTTTCAGTACTTTAAAGATGTTGTCCCACTCTTATCTGGCCTCCACTGGTTCTGATAAGAAGTCAGCCATCATTTATTGTATTTTATTTAATTATTTATTTATTTTTGGCCGCGACATACAGCTTTTGGTATCTTAGTTCCCTGACCAGGGATCGAACCCTGGCCCTCAGCAGTAAAAGCACAGGGTCCTAACCATTGGACTGCCAGGGAATTCCCATCATTTACATTCTTGTTCCCTTGTCTTTTCCCTCTGGCTTTTTTTTTTTTTAAATCATTTACACTTACAGAAAAGTTTAAAAATATTAGAGAGAGTTCCCTTTTATTCTTCACTGTTTCCCCTACTATTAACATTTTGGATTACCACATTGTAATTATTGAACACAGGAAGTTAACATCGATATGATACTATTAACTAATCTAGACACAATATTTGAATTTTGCCAGTATTCCACTAATGTCCCTTTTTTGGTGTAAGATCCAATCCAGGATCCCATATTGTATTATCATGTCTCCTTAGTCTCCTTCAATCTATGACATTTTCTCAGTCTTCCTTTTCTTCTCATCACCTTGACACTTTTGTGTCAATTATTAGGCAAGTTATGGTATAGTATGAGCCTCAGTTTGGGTTTGTCTGATGTTTTCTCATGACTGTATTGAGGCATTCTAAACAAGAATATCACAAAAAGTATGTGCCTTGTCATTACATTATGCCAAGGGGTACATGAGGACAATACAACTTATTACTTACAGTGTTAACTTTGGTCACACGGTTAAGGTGGTGTTTGCCAGGTTTCTTCACTATAAAATAACTATTTTGCTCTTGCTCTCTGTAATTAGTAAATACTTTATGAGACTATAATACTGCAATTCTATGCAAATATCCTGTTTCTCTTCATACTTTCACCCACTAATTTTAGCATCCATCAACGGTTCTTGATTGCAATTAGCTAGTGTGATGTTTGGTTAATAGTGATTTTCCACTTCCATTTTTCCTTCTACAGCTATTAATTGGTATTCCATAGTAAGGAAGACCTGCCCCCTTCTTCCTCATTTTTAAAATTCAGTTATTTATTTATATCAGTATGAATTCTTGGATATTTATTTTATTCTATGAGTTATAATCCAATACTATGATTTATTTTGTTGCTCAAATTGTCTCAGTTTGATTCTAGCTGCTTTTTTTTTCCTCATTAACACTGAGAGTTTATTTACCTTAGCTATATTTATAAATAATATTCTTTTTTTTTTTTTAAACATCTTTATTGAAGTATAATTGCCTTACAATGGTGTGTTAGCTGCTTTTAATTTACTCTTTATCTTTATCTTTGGTTTTTTAGCAGCTTGACTGTAAGATGAATAGGTGGTTTTCTTCATATTTATCCTGCTTGAGGTTGGTGAGACTCTTGGATATATAAGTGGTTTATTTTTCACCAAATATAGGAACTCCTTAGCCATTATTTCTTCCAATACTTCTTCTGCCCATTCTCTCTCTCCTTACCTTCTGAAACTCCAATTACCCATATTTTAGATGTTATCTAAAATAAATTGTCCCACAGGCCACTGAGGCTCCAGGTTTTTTAAATCATTTATTTTGTTTGTTTTTCAGTTAAATAGTAATCTCTCTTTAAGTTTCCAAACCCTTTCTTTGGCAGTCTCTAATATGCTGTTAAGCCTAGCCATAAAATTTTTCAGACATTGTGTTTTAAGTTCTAGAATTTCCCTTTGCTTGTATTTCATAGTTTCAGTTTCTCTGCAGAGATTCCCCATATCTTCAATAATTATGTCTATATTTTCCTTTAAGCCCTTAAACATGTTTACAACCACTATTCTAAAATTTCAGTCTGCTAATTCTGACTCATCTCAGGAAATGTATCTCTTTATTGCTTTTTTTTTAAATGGTGGGTCCCAATTTCCTGCTTCTTCATATGTATAGTAATATTAGATTATATACTAAACATTGTGAATTATTCATTTCAGAGTGTATATTGTCTTACCTAGGAGATTATTGAGTTTTGTTCTATTAGGCAATTAAATTACTGGCAGGTTATCTTGACAGGTTGGTTTTATTCTTTTTCAGGGCTGGTCATTTTAAATTTTATCCTTAGTCTTAGGGTGTGTTTTTTTTTTACTGTAGAACATGGTCCTTACTCCTAAGGTGTGGACTTTCTGTATCACCTAAGTACCCAAGTTGTTTAGTGAGATCTTTTCATTCTGACTGAGCTAAAACTCCAACATCTCTAAGTCACATGCAACCTCTAGTGTTCTCGTCAGCTCTCAGCTGCTCTCTGCTAAGCCTTACAGAGTCTCATCATGTGCATGTGCAGATGCAGTCTCATCCCTTATCCAAAGACCATGGAGATCACCCATGCAGACTTCTGGGGGCACCTCTCTGTTCAACTCCCTCCTCTCTAAAAGCCTTTCCCACAAATCACAGCTTCCTCAGCAGCCCTGAACAGTAATCTATGCACTTCACCTCAGTGAGACCATCATGCACTTATTAGGCTCCACCTTCTTGCACTGCAAGATCCCCCAGGCAGAAAGCTCGGCAGATGTAGGGCTCATCTCATGTGTCTCCCTTCCCTCAAGGATTATAATTCTGCTTTGCCATATGCAATGTCTAAAGCAGTTTCTCAAATATTTTATCTAAATGTACTGTTGTTTACTGTGGAAGGGCAAGTCCCATACCAGTCACTTTGTCACAGTCAGAAGCAGAAGTTCTGTGATTATTTACTTATCCAACTCCACCTCTTCCACCGTCACCTCTCTGTGGTAGACAGTGAGATCCTTGAGTGCTTATTATCTTTATATTCCCCAGTAGGCGCTCAGTAAAAAAAAGAATTTCTTCCTATTTTTACCTTCTTAGTAGCCCTTGATAGTTAATTTTAATAAAATATTAATTGAACAACGATGTTGGGGGATCTGAGTGTCTATTCTGTGATTTGCCCAAGTACCATACTCCCCAGGTGACAGGACTATGGAGGGGTATCCAAACCATGACAGATAGATCTTCTCCAAGATCCATTTAAGATGCAAGAGGGAATTCCCTTGTGGTCCAGTGGTTAGGACTTGGTGCTTTCACTGACAGGGCCCGGGTTTGTCCCTGGTTGGGAAACTACGATCCTGCAAGCTGCACAGTGTGGCCAAAAAATAAATGTCTGTGATGAAACAGTAGAAACAGGAAAATTAAAAAAAAAAATAATACAAGACTCACAGTATCTGGCTCCTTGATTGACCTTGGCCAGGCTGACCCCAAGATAGGAATCCTTTCCCTGTGCTCTCATCAATAGTCTGCCCTCTTGGGGAAGCCTCACTTTTATCCAGTTCCTCATTGTCACCACTATAAGTTGGAGGAAACACTTTTGTGGGCACTTCCTGGACCTCTTGCCTTCAAGGTCGTGCTTATTTCCCCTTTGTACTAAGAGTCAGAAGGTCCCTGGATTCAGGTCCCTGCCCCACCTCTTACTAGTTAGGTGATCTTGAAAAAGTCTCCAAGAAGGGAACCCTCCTACAGTGTTGGTGGGAATGTAAATTGGTACAGCCACTGTGGAGAACAGTATGGAGGTTCCTTAAAAAACTAAAAATAGAGCTACCACATGATCCTTCAATCCCACTCCTGGGCATATATCTGGAGAAAAACATGGTCCGAAAGGACACATGCACCCCAATGTTCATTGCAGCACTATTTACAGTAGCCAAGATACGGAAGCAACCTAAATGTCCATCAACAGAGGAATGGATAAAGAAGATATGGTATATATATACAAGGGAATATTACTCAGCCATTAAAAAGAATGAAATAACGCCATTTGCAGCAACATGGATGGACTTAGAGATTGTCATACTGAGTGAAGCCAGACAGAGAAAGAGAAATATCATATGATATCGTTTATCTGTGGAATCTAAAAAAATGATACAAATGAACTTATTTACAAAACAGACTCACAGACTTAGAGAATGAACTTATGGGTACCGGGGGGAAGGGAGAGTTAGGGAGTTTGGGACTGACATGTACACACTGCTATATTAAAAATGGATAACCAACAAGGACCTACTGTATAGCACAGAGAACTCTGCTGAATATTACGTAACAACCTAAATGGGAAAAGAATTTGAAAAAGAATAGATACATGTATATGTAATAACTGAATCACTTTGCTTTATACCTAAAACTAATACAGCATTGTTAATCAACTATAATCCAATATAAAATAAAAAGTTAAAAAAAAAACAACACGATCAGCTTGTTTAAAAAAAAAAAGTTTCCAAATCCTCTCTATACACATTTTCCTTATCTGTAAAAATAACTATCTGTTCCCTGCTCTTTTCCTCACCCCCAAACCCACTCTACCCCCTCCCAACACACACACACACACACACACACACACACACACACACACACACATATTTATGAGGTTCTAGAAACCATGGATATGAAAGCCTTTGGAATCTGAAAAACACAGAGGAATGTATTCTTGTTATTGTTATTATTTGTGGAGCGATTGTAGGTCTATCAATGCAAATTCATTCTCCTAGTGAAGGAGACTGAGTGTAGAGTAAGTATATTGGCTCAGAATCTTCTCCTCCTACACATTTGTCAGCGGCTCTTCTGTCCATTGAGAAAGAGAGATGATAGAACTGTTCCTTTGGCTTAAAGGAAATGGGCTTTTCAGAGTCCACACTGACTTAACAATGATATAGGGCTTCCCTGGTGGCGCAGTGGTTAAGAATCTGCCTGCCAATGCAGGGGACACGGGTTCGAGCCCTGGTCTGGGAAGATCCCACATGCCATGGAGCAACTAAGCCCGTGCACCACAACTACTGAGCCTGCGCTCTAGAGCCCATGAGCCTCAACTACTGAGCCTGCGTGCCACAACTACTGAAGCCTGCGTGCCTAGAGCCTGTGCTCCGCAACAAGAGAAACCACTGCAATGAGAAGCCTGCGCACCGCAACAAAGTGTAGCCCCCGCTCACCACAACTAGAGAAAGCCTGCGCGCAGCAACGAAGACCCAATGCAGCCAAAACTAAATAAAATAAATAAATTTAAAAAATAATAATAATAAAAAAATACAAAATAAACAATGATATAGCTTGGAGCTGTCTGAGAAAGTACCCCTAGATTTTTATCAACGTTGTGGAGGGATGAGCTCAGCCTTGGCATTTCACATTCATTCACAAGTATGTATTGGGCACCTGCTGTGTGCCAGGTGATTCTCAGCATACTGAGAATGTGGTAGTGAAGAGCCCCAGGCCCTGCCCTCCTAGAGCTTGAGCCCAGTTGGGCCTGAGACAATCAAGTTCTGTCTCGGAGTGCATCCTCAAGTGATCCAGACCTTTCTCTGCTGAGAAGAAAACGTAAGAGCCCGTGGACTCTCCATCCCAGCTCAGCATACAAAGTACTGCCTGGCCAAGGCTGGATCCAAGCTCTGTGCCCACTGAAGGCATCACATGACTGCTCACACCCCATCTCAGACCAATTCAGACACCCTCCCCATCCAACCCCCAAGCCATGGTGATGCCTCGTTCTAATAACAGAGCTGCTGCTTGGCTTCTGGACCCAAATACCTGACTTCTAAATTCCCAGTCACCCTCCTTGGGGCCCTGCTTCAGTGAATCCAAACTTGCAGCTGGGCTCCAGACATGTTTTTTTGTTTGTTTGTTGTTTGTTTGTTTGGGGGGGGGCGGTGTGGTGCACCACATGGCTTGCAGGATTTTAGTTCCTCAACCAGGGATCGAACCCAGGCCACGGCAGTGAAAGCTCAGAGTCCTAACCACTGAACCACCAGGGAATTCCCCCTCCAGACATGTATTTTAGACTTCTCAGACCCTCCTTGCCTTCCTAAGAGACAGAGTAAAGTAAGGATTGCCTGCACAAGAGTCAGGTGGCCAAGAATTGAATCCTAGCCCCACTATTCATTAGCTCAGTGACCCTGGGCAAATTGCTTAACTGCACTAAGCCTCAGTTTCCCCATCTGTAAAATCGGGGTTCACTGGAAAGAATTAATGCAAACCACTTAGCACAGTGACCGGCATGTAATAAGTATTCAATAAATGTGAACTTTTTTTTTCCCCCTTAGGATCAACTCATCTATGCTGTATTCCTAGTCTATCCCCACATTCTGCCTACAAGTCAATATACCCACTGCTTCATAGTTGCTGCCTATCACTAGCCCCCTGGGCTAGTTGAGGTGAGCTGGATTGAGGCAGGAGGATGTTATAGGCTATGGGCATGGTCCTTGCTGGTCAAACTGACCATCCTCTGCTATAGCTCCTGGGTCAGGTCCCCTGTCCCTGTACCAACCCACGGCTGATCCTTGGCATAATCAGTGCTGCTGGGACAAGTACCAGATTGTCCCAAGCTCGTGGACCCCTCTTCTTGCCAACACCTAAAGCATCAGGGCTCTTCTGAAGCCAGGGACAGAGTTTCTTGACCCCAAAACCTTGGATAAGTTTCAAGGGATCTGTGAACCCCCTCTAATAGGCAAAAGTTTGTGTGATACATGTTTTCTACAGAAATAGTCCTTAGTTTTCACTAGCTTCTTAAACTGGTCTGTGATCCCACATGTTAAGAACCATCGCTTTGGGGGAATCCTAGAGTCTAGAAGCCCATGAGGCTGGGAGGCCTTCTTCTGGGCCTCTGAGGACTCAGAGAGGCCCCTAGTGCAGCCAGTGTCAGCAATATCCACAGTTCCCTGCCACCACTCCAGCTTCTCTGTATAAACAGAGGCCAGTCAATGGGCCCCCAAATCTGCCTGAATCCATTCCCCAATCCCTCAGCCCAGTTCTGCCCAACAGGGAGGGTGAGCTCCCCAGGTCTCCTCCAGCCAGAAAATGACCTCCCTTCCCCCTCACCCCCACTTCCCCTCACTGTGATGAGCTGCTGACCCAGGTCCTTTTCCCCCCGAGTGTGATTTCCTTCTGAGGGAGAGAACTAGGATTTGAGAGCGCCTTCTGTGCCCCTGACCTGTATCCAGAGCTTCTTCCAGCCACGGCTTGGCGAGACAGGTTCTGACAGAAATAAAGTTTACAGAACTCGTGTTCCTGGGAGGAGCTTCAAGATGGCGGAAGAGTAAGACGCAGAGATCACCTACCTCCCGTCTTTAAAGTAAATATCCTGGGCTTCCTTGGTGGCACAGTGGTTGAGAATCTGCTTGCCAATGCAGGGAACACGGGTTCGAGCCCTGGTCTGGGAGGATCCCACATGCCGCGGAGCAACTAGGCCCGTGAGCCACAATTACTGAGCCTGTGCTCTAGAGCCCACGTGCCACAACTACTGAGCCTGCGCATCTGGAGCCTGTGCTCCGCAACAGGAGAGGCCGCGATAGTGAGAGGCCCGCGCACCGCGATGAAGAGTGGCCCCAGCTTGCCGCAGCTAGAGAAAGCCCTTGCACAGAAACGAAGACCCAACTCAGCCAAAAATAAATAAATAAATAATAAAAATAAAGGAATTCCTTTTAAAAAAAAAAGTAAAATAAATATCCTTCTTTTTGTATACCGCCTTCTTTACAAATATTGATCATCTCCCTTAATCCTCATAATAACTCATTTTACAGAGGTAGGAACTGAGGTTAGATGGGGTGATGGGACAATTATTATCTTTGTTGTTGTTGTTATATTAGCTGCCATTTATTTTGTAATTTTTACATACAAAATACTATGTTAAGAATCTTTTCATACTTTATTTAGTCAGCACAAAATAGGCATGGGAATCCTGATTTTACAAGTGAAGAAACAGAGGCTCCGAGAAATGCGATAATTAGCTCAAGAGCACCTAGGTAGTAAGTGGCAAAGCAGGGATTGAGAAACAGGTCAGTCAGACTTTACAACCCACTGTCTCCCTTGCTATAAGTGGGGCTATAGGTTGCCAGACACCCCCAAATGTTTCAAGTGGGCACTGCTATGTTCGTGGGAGAAATTCCTATTGGAATAAAGGAAGAGATTAAATTGGGAAGTCCATAAAGAAGTTTTCCCTAGGGTCCCTGCAGCCCAGGCCAAGTCCAGGAATTCTGCACACATAGCCCAAGAAGGCACACAGAGCCTTTCCTCCAGAAAAAGCCTTTTCCCTGCTCTCCTACCCCCTAGCGCTGCTCTATTTCCAGGTCCCGACCACTTCCTGTCTTAACGATTACAAGAAGTTACCAGCCATGACCAGCTGACTCCTGAGATATGACAACTACGCCGGAAGAACCTGGTCATTAGACCAAGGTCTGGGGCAAACAGAGGGCCCCTGGGATTCAGCTTTTCCCTGAAAGGATGACACAGAGTGGGGTGACTGTGAGCTCGAGTATGATCGGCAGCGTGCCTCACTTCCCCAAGGCTCTGGCTGCTTCCAACCCAGTAAGGCCTGCAATCCCCAGCCCTGACTGGGAAGCCCCAAGGTCTGAGGAAGGAGTGGAAGTGGAGAGCCCACAGCTTGTGCCCTCCAACCAGAACCCCTGGCAGGAGAGCACCTCGACCTCTCAGGCTCCCCACCCTTCTCCCCTCTTGCTCCAGTCTCCTCCCCTCAGGAGCTCAGTCACCTGTGACTACCCCAAGGGTTGCGTTCCCCATCCCCGGATAGTTACTTGCAACCACCTCTCACCTGTCTTCCTGGCCCTGTGTCTTTGGTCCTTCCCTGGGAACGCTACACTCTAGCCATCTCCTAAATGTTCAGAGGATTTTGCCTATGGTAAAACCTTCTGACTGGGACCATCCTAGTTAATGAATGTCCTGTTTCCTTTGCCCAGATCACAGAATGAACCTCTATTTCCTACTGCCTCAGAATTCTACTGGGCAATCCATTAAGCTCAGATGACAGAGTGGTGACAAACTCATAGCTAACATTTATCGAGGGTTTATTATGTGCCAGGTGCTGTACTAAATGCTTCATAAATATTACCTTGTAAAATCCCCACAATACCCCTGAATGAAATGGGTGTTGTTTTTATCCCCATTTTACAGATGAAGACACTGAGGTGCAGAGAGGGAGAGTCCTTTGCCCAAGGTCACTCCCTGGTGTACTGTAGTCCTCAGTTCCAAACCCTGGCATTCTGGTTTCAGAGCCCAAACCCTCAATAATCAGGAGCCTGGTGGTTAATAATGGACATTTGGGACACTGTGGCAGGTGACCGTGAGTGTCCTTTAAGGCAGGGGGACAGAACTCTCAAAGTCCTTCAAAAACTAATTGTAGCATGGCAGAAGATGGAGGAGAAGCACATGGTAGAACTGCCAAAGGTACATGAAATTAGTTACATGGGTTAAAAAGCGTAAGTCCCTGCCCTATTTATGTGTGGCAATTTTTCAATTGTATTCTTTATCAAGCTAGAAAATGAAACCAAATAAAAAATATGAGTGATTATAGTGCAAGACTACTCCTAACAAGTCCAAATTCCCAGAAAAAAAGAAATTTAGTAACATGTCCTCCTTAACGGCAAGTCATGTCACGCAAGTGACTCACTGCCTCCCCTTTCTGCCCTCAAATACGATCTTCCTGCTCCACCTCTCCCCACAACAACCCTCAAGCTTCATCTCAGTCAGATGCCCCAGATACCACAAAGAGAGGACCAGAGGCCGGGGTCACTGGGGAACAGCCCCTCATTCCACCTTACCAGCTGGAGCCCAAAGCAGCCTTCCCCATTCTTTCTGAGGTCAGATTTTAAACTCCTGTTCCCTGGGAAGGGTCTCTCACTGACTTCCTATCTCTGGTCACTTCCTTATTCCAAATCACCTCGGTTTTTCTGACTTGATTTTATTACATGCTGGTTTGATTTTTTTTTTTTTTTTCCTTTTAACCTGCTAGCAGGTTTGCACCAAGGAACCTGGGTGCTTGGCTTTCTACTTCCTTGTGCACTCCTGTCATGGGGACATTTGGTGGCTGGAATGATACACAACAGCCAAATAAAGATAAGTTTTGGGCTTCCCTGGTGGCGCAGTGGTTGAGAATCTGCCTGCCGATGCAGGGGACACAGGTTCGAGCCCTGGTCTGGGAGGATCCCACATGCCGCGGAGCAACTAGGCCTGTGAGCCACAACTACTGAGCCTGCGCATCTGGAGCCTGTGCTCCGCAACAAGAGAGGCCGCAATGGTGAGAGGCCCGCGCACCGCGATGAAGAGTGGCCCCCGCTCTCCGCAACTGGAGAAAGCCCTCGCACAGAAACGAAGACCCAACACAGCCAAAAATAAATTAAAAAAATAAATAAATTTATTAAAAAAAAAAAAAAAAAGATAAGTTTTGAGGAGAAGGGAGAAAAAGAAATCAGACTCCTTAGAGAAGAGAGGGACTTCCAGAGTATCCTTGAGTCCTTTACTTCAAAAGGAAACTAAGCGACTTCCCTGGTGGTCCAGTGGTTAAGACTCTGCACTTCCACTGCAGGGGGCATGGGTTTGACTGGGCATGGGGCAGAGCCTGGAGGGGTCGAGGAAGGCAAGCGCACTGTAGCTGGTGCTTACGAGCAGACGTGGGTCTGAAGCTTCTGCCCACTCACTGAGTGTCCTTATGGGAGTTACTTAGCCTCCACCAGCCTCAGTTTCCTCACCTGTAGAATGGAAATAATTGCATCTGCCCCTTGAGGAGTCACTGGGAAGAGTAACCATACAAAGCACATGAAGCACTTGGAAGAGTGTTAAGCACAGAGTAATCATGCAGCACAGGGAGTTGCTATTATGATGAGTGTTATTTCTCTCTCCACTGTTTCCTGGGTATTTCTATCATTGGGGGATTTCCCAAAAGAATAATAGTTCTTTCATTTTCCTTCTTTTGCTAGAGCTGTACCCACTGCCTAGAATACCCTTCTCCCCTGCAGAGTTAATAACTGAGTCCTTACTATGTTATAGATGCTGTTTTGGTTTTGGGGTTTTTTTTCGATTTTTAAAAAACTTTTATTGGAGTATAGCTGATTTACAATGTTGTGTTAGTTTCAGGTGTACAGCAAAGTGAATCAGTTATACATATACAGGTGCTGTTTTAAGTGCTTTACATTGATTAACGCATTGGATCCTTGTAATAACCAAATGAGGTCAGTAATACTATTATCCCCATTTTGTAAATTAGGAAATTGAGGCTTGGAGACCTTGCCCAGGGTCACACAGCTCATGAGTGTAGACCCATCCTGACCCTGAGACTACACTCTTAACTATGGCTCTCTTCTATGAGTGTGTATCAAAATCACCCCCATTCTCCACGGTTTCAGTGCCAGCCCCTCCTCCTCCAAAGAGCCTTGTATGATCTCCTAACTGGAAATGCAAAATGATGAAGAATTTTTACATACTCTTTTGGGTATGACCAAAAATTTGTGAGATGGGAATCATCGCCATTCGACAACGGACTCTGTTCTAAGAAAGATAAAACTGGTAGGAGAGGTCTTCCCTGGTGGCGCAATGGTTGAGAATCTGCCTGCCAAGGCAGGAGACACGGGTTCGAGCCCTGGTCCAGGAGGATCCCACGTGCCGCGGAGCAACTGAGCCCATGGGCCACAGCTGCTGAGTCTGCGCTCTAGAGCCCGCATGCCGCAGCTACTGCAGCCTGGACGCCTAGAGCCCGTGCTCAGCAACAAAGAGAGGCCACTGCAATGGGAGGCCTGCGCACTGCAATAAAGAGTTGCCCCCGCTCGCCGCGACTAGAAAGAGCCCGCGCGCAACAGGGAAGACCCAATGCAGCCAAAAATAAAATAAATTAAAAAAAAACAAAAAACAAAAAACTGGTAGGAGAGCGGGCATGTGAGTGCAGACCATCAAGAAGATTCATATCCACAGGGAACCCACCCGTCTGAGGGAGGAAGCCCAGCGGAGGCCATCGTAGTCGGATCAAGGAGAGAGGAGCCAAAGGGACCACGGGGATGTGGTGAGCCTGTGCGCCCGCGGCTCCAGCTGGGGGGTGCACACCCACGTGGGTTCAGCAGAGTCTGGAGCAAGACTCAGAGGGGTGTGGTAGCAATGCTTATTCAGCTAAAAGCAGGGCCACAGAGGGAGTAAAAGTAAAAGGTGGAACTGCCTCTCTAAACCTAAGTGTGACCCAAGGAATGGCTGTGGGAGAGGGGGAAGTGAAGAGGGTCCTGAGAGAAGGCGATGTGCTATTTTAGAGATCGTGGTAGCCCGGAGGAAAGCTGGCCACAGCAGATGCAATGTCAAAACATTCAGAGGAAAGATAAACAGAATCCCACAAAGGCTCTCAAATAGCAGTCCTTAAACTTTTTTGGGTCTCTGACGTTTTTGAAAATATGATGAAAAGTACAAATTCTCTTCTTGGAAAAAGAGCAGAAATGTACTCATGAGGGACTTTTACGGTTAAGAATCTCTGTTCCTTAACATAGTGTTGTAAGTCAATTATATCTAAATTATAGTTAGATAGATAGATAAGCACTTGCCATATGTATATATATATGTATGTATGTATATACATATATATATAAACTGGAATGAAATGCGTCAAAATGCTAATGGTAGTTTCTCTGAGGGGTGGGGATTATGGGTGACTTATTTTTTACTTTATGCTTTTATGTATTTTCTAGCTGTCTGAAGTGAACGTGTATTGCTTGTAAAATTAGAAAGAAAACAATGTGTCATTAAAATGAAAAAAATATATCACATTAACAGCTTAAAAAAAAAGAATCTCTGTTCCTATCACCAGAGGAATGGATGGTATTCAAAAGTGAAATGCAAACAATTCAATAAGGAAACAGGTGGGGAAGGGGCTCTGAAGAGGCTGGTGGAGCTGAGGAAAGAGAGTTCAACAGCGTTCTTATCCAGAATAAACGGAAGGAGGGGCAGCCAAGGGCTTATTATGAACATAAAGCTGTGACATGGGGCTGTGAGAACAAGGCCAAGAAGGCGTGAGTCCCAAGCTAGGTGAAATTTTTTTAATGTTAAAATTAACCAAAATCGGCTGCACTAAGGTTCAGAGCAAGGAATACAGAAAAGGCACAGTCCTCAGTGCTACATGTGTGACATTTGCAGAACTCTCCAACCTCTCTTTGACCTTCAGTTCTGTCTTTTCTGTCAAGAAGATTACTTTCCAGACTCTAACGTGGCAAACTACATTGCTAAGAGGGAACTGAGCCCCAAGATAGAATGCGTTAGACAGCAGCCGGCCACATGAAATGGATTCAAGAATCTCAGTGTGGAACAAGCACCGGCTGGGAGGTGCTGAGCTGAGAAAAGAGGAAACGTCAACTTCTATCACGGGGAATGGTCTTAGGTCTTTTCTGGGTCACTTTGGAAGACAAATCCAGGACCAGTGGATGGAAATTTCAGGGATGTAAATGTCAGATTCCCACTAAGAAGAATAGAAATGATAGTTTTTCCCAAATGGAGTGGGCTATCTTGGGAGGTAGTGAGTCTCGTGTCATGGTAGGTATTCAAGTGAACACTGGACAATCATTTTACAGGGCTTTTATGGAAGGGTTTGAATTAGAGGTCTCTTCCAACCCTGAAAGCCTGTGATTCTGTGGCTCAACAAGATTAGGGGAGAAAAGAATGAGTACTTTCCCAGCTTACACTGAATTTTTAAACTTTGCTTCTCTACCTCTGAATTGGTAGCACCTCACTCCAGAGTGCTATCCCTTCCATCCTCTCTCTGTCATTCTTCCCTTCTCCTTGCCTCTTGTCCCATTCTCCAGTTACTTTTCTCACTCTTCTTTTATTCCTCTTTATTTCTTTTTATGTAAATCCTAAAAGGCAGAGACTGATTACAGTTGGCAAAGAAGAAGGCACCCTGTGCTTCCTGTCAGGAATCACACTCTCCGGGTTCTTGTCTGTTTCTATCCCATCCCATTTATATCCCACTCCTCTTCCATGAAGCCCTCCCTGGCCATTCCCTGAGATCTGAGGGCTATGATCCCACACACACCTCTCCCTCAATTCTTAGACACCTGCCTGGTGTCCTTTCTTCTATTTTGCCTTATAACATAGTTTAACTTTCACCTGTAGATCATTCTTACTTCCATAGAGTATAAACTCATGGAGTGAAAGACCAAGAGTGACTTTCCTTTCTTTTTTTTTTCAACTTTTTAAAAAAATATTTATTTATTTATTTATTTATCTTTGGCTGCATTGGGTCTTCATTGTTGAGCACGGGCTTTCTCTAGTTGTGGCGAGCAGGGGCTACTCTTCGTTGTGGTGCAAGGGCTTCTCATTGCGGTGGCTTCTCTTGTTGCGGAGCACGGGCTCTAAGCACACGGGCTTCAGTAGTTGCGGCACATGGGCTCAGTAGTTGTGGCTCACTGGCTCTAGAGTGCAGGCTCAGTAGTTGTGGCGCACAGGCTTAGTTGCTCCGCGGCATGTGGAATCTTCCCAGACCAGGGGTCGAACTCGTGTCCCCTGCATTGGGAGGCAGATTCTTAACCACTGCACTGCCAGAGAAGCCCGACTTTGCTTTTTATCTCCCAAAGCACCTACAACTGTGCACTCCATAGTTATTTTGAATGAATGCTTTCTACCACTTAATATTCTAAACACATACACACAGGGTGAAAATAAAACAAATGGACTAGAGCTGGGTACAGCGAGTAGTTAGTTGAGTGCTAAATGACCCATATCAGAGAGCTGGGAAGGATATTAAAGATGATCTAATCAACTTCCTTATTTTTCAACCTGTGGATCGGAAGCTGAGTGTGATGTGGCTTAGGAGCACAGCTGGTCCATACGCCAGGTTTCCATGTGTCCAGACAGTGTCCTCTCTCTGACCCCTCACTGCAAAACCTTTGTGGAGGCACTGAAGCAAGCTCACTAATAGTTGCGAGTCTTTGAAAGTGAGTAAAACCTCCATTTTTCTGGAGGCATAGAGATGGACCAAGTGACTTCTGAAGGTTCCTTCCAACCCAGGCCGGGAATCAGTTTTTCTCTAATTCCCACTCCTGGGTGTCCTTTGGAAGCATGATGCTGCAATTGTACCATCCAGTGGTATGAGGCAGATATTGCACCACCAGTAGTCACCAGCATACATTCTACCTTAAAAGCCCTAGCTACCAAAGAGAGCTTGTAGAGGACGCCGAACACCTGACGGCACTTAGCTAAATGTTGCAAAGGAAAGGAGCTGAGTGGGGAGAGCGTAAGTCTCCTCCCTATTCCTGCCTTGGCTCATTCCCTCTGACAATGGGAACTTTAAAGGACACTACCCATCCTCTCTGACATGGAGCAGAAAACTCTCCGCAACATTTGTCCGCAGGGTCTAGGGTGGGAAGGCAGCTGCACCAGGGCCCATGTTTACTGTACCAATCCCCGGGAGGCAGGAAGCTCAGCCTATGGGCACGTTCAGTCATCTTCCCCCCACAAAAGCAGCTGTCTCATGTCCCATCACTTGCCATCACCCTGTCAGGACTCACGCCATCTTTAGCTCCAGGCTGGAGCCCTCCTACAATCCACCCAAGAGCTGGGACACCCCTTCGTCTCCTCCTCCCACCCTTACTCAACCTCCTATAGTGCTATCCTCTCAGGTCCACAGTCAGCCACCCCACAGGGTGGTGGAAGGGATCACAGTGGGAGCAGCCCTATTCCTATAAGTTACATGGTCAGCTATGGGACTGAATTGTGTCCCCCAAAATTCATATGTTAAAGCCCTAGCCCCCAATCTCCAATGTGATGGTACTTGGAGCTAAAGACTTTGGTAATTATGTTTTGGTGAAGTCATGAGGGTGGAGCCCTCAAAATGGGATTAGTCTGTCTGTTTGTCTCTCTTTTTCTCTCTCCTCTTTTTTCTCTCTATGAGGATACCGCAGGAAGGTAGTCGTCTGGAAGCCAAGAAGAGTTCTCACCAGAACTCAGTTATGCTGGCACCCTGATCTCAGACGTCCAGCCTCCAGAACTGTGAGAAATAAAAGTCTGTTATTGAAACCACCTGGTCTATGGCGTTTTGTCATAGCAACTCAAGCAGACTAAGACATGGTCTGAGTCCTGGTTTGAAATATTGGAAGTCAGTCCAGTCAAAGAAAATCTTGGAAATAGCTCACCTTTTACCCATACCTCTTCCCAGATGGGGCGGTGCTGAGCCTTACTGATGGGCCGGGCAGGAAGAGGCTGGGGGAGAGAAAAGGTGACAAGGAGGACAGGGGTTCTTCGGTCTTCAAATGAATAAACCCAACACCATAAGGAGGCCAATAAGTCATGCCAGTTCCTGAGGAGGTTCACCAAGTAGGAAAGCTGGTGAGCTATTCCCTCAGGAGACGAGGTGGCTGAGCTGGAGCAGCCATCGTGGACCATGAATAGAGGCCACACGTCAGTGTCACAAGATAAAAGGAGCCTAGGTCCTGAGGACGTCGTGCAGAGCGGCTGCCATACCAGCCCTAGGCTGCCAGCCTCCGGACTTCGGTGGGAGGGGAAAACGCACTTTCATGTCTTATAAGCTGCTGTCTTTTGGTCTCCATAACCCACAGCCAAATATCAATATACTCATAACTGATACTGCCTTCAATAAATGTTGGCTGTTATCTGTCACATGATACAATTATTTAATGTCTGTCTTCCCACTAGATTGTAAGCTCCATGAGGGCAGGGACCATGTCTGTCTGGTTCAGTGTATCCTCAAGGCCCAAACCAGTGCTATACACACGGCAGGCACTCAATCAGTGTCTGTCCAATGAGTCAGTAACCCCCTTTTCCTACCTGAGCCTGAGCAGCAGACTTGGGGCATCTTCTCCTTTAAGGTCTCACTTAAAGCCCACCAAGGAAAATCATCCCTGTCACACCTCACTTCCTTCTGCTTCGTGCAGGTCCCTTGGAACTTACACTGTGTTACGTAGATGAAGTTGTCCTGCTGTTGTTGTGATGATCATTCTCTAGTTAGTGCCCGGATGCTTATGTCCTTGCTTAACTGGATGATAAGCTACTTTGGCAGGGAAAACACTTTCAGTTTTTAATCATTGGGAGCTTAACCCCAATTCCTCCTAAATGTATACAGGGGACAATAAATACTTTGTGGAGAAAGGGAGGAAAGGAGGGAGAGAGGGAGGGAGGAAGGGAAGGAGGGGGGAAAACCTGACAAGGCCCCAACACTGAGGACGAATGCTAGCATTTCAAGTTGTGGAGGGTGACTTTTAAAAAGGAGAAATAATGGGGAGTTCCCTGGTGGCCTAGTGGCTAGGATTCCGGGCTTTCACTACCATGACCCGGGTTCAATCCCTGGTTGGGAAACTGAAATCCTGCAAGCCCCACAGCACGGCCAAAAAAATAAAATAAATGAAATGAAATAAAAATAAAAAGGAGAAATAAGTAAGGTCAAAAAGGAGCAGGCAGAATGGTAGGATGCAAACAAGAGAGAAGACTCCCAAGAGCTTAACTTGGAAAAAATTTCAAAGGCAGGTTGGTGTGTGTCAAAAAATGGGAAAATGTGGGATTCTGGGGACCTGGGCTCATCAGTCATTAGCTGTGACCTTGGGTAAGTCAATTCTCCTCTAAAGATCCATTTCCTCACTGTTACAATTAGCAGGTCTGACTCAATCAGTGGTCTTCTGGCTGTGCTCCAAGGAGCCCAGGTAGAGGCTCCAAGACGCTGGCATCCGGCCCTCATCTCCTCAGCCAGAGGAGCTCTGCTCCCTTCAGATTCATGCATTGGCTTCTGCACAGAATTTAGTTTGAGCAAAAGACTACGGAGCTGAAACAAAGTCTGAAAACCACTGGTGTCAACAACCCCGCTCACAACTACATGAAGATCTCAGGTTTTATGGTTCAACAGTTCTCTCCCAAAGCTGGAGCCCCTCCTCAAGGAAGAAAAGGTACACGTGGGCCTTGGTCTCATCTTCCCAGCCAGACTTCAGATTCTGAGAAGACTGAATTTGGGCTCATGGTTCTCAGCTTCCCATGACAACTTCCTGTTTGGGCTCATGGAATCTCAGCCTTGGCTGGATCTTTATCAATAAAAGATGTTTCACAAAATTCTGTGGCTGGATGCCTTGACAGGGTAGCAGAAAGGTTGTGAGAAGGAGCGTCTAATCCGCCTTGGGTAGTTCTCAGGGTTGTAAGGGACGCCCATCCAGGGGTGACTGGGCCCCTGAGCTCTGGTATGTGTTCTGCTCACATGTGTGTCTTTATTTTTTTAATTTTTTTTTCAAAGGTTCATGCACATGTAATTTTTTTAATTTAATTTTTTTATTTAATTTTTTTATTTAATTTTTTTTATTTAATTTTTTTTTTAAATTTTTGTCTGTGTTGGGTCTTCGTTGTGGTGCGCAGGCTTCTCGTTGCAGTGGCTTCTCTTGCTGTGGAGCGCGGGCTTTAGGTGCGCGGGCTTCAGTAGTTGTGGCACGCGGGCTCAGTAGCTGTGGCTCGCCAGCTCTAGAGCGCAGGCTCAGTAGTTGTGGCGCACGGGTTTAGTTCCACGGCATGTGGGATCTTCCCTGGCCAGGGCTCGAACCCGTGTCCCCTGAATTGGCAGGCGGATTCTTAACCACTGTGTCACTAGGGAAGTCCCCTCATATGTGTGTCTTTAATTTTATTACATGCTCTTTCTCCTTCTTCCCAGCCTCTGGGTTCTTGTCTTTCTCCTTTTCCCACTTGCCTCCCCGCACTCCCCTGCCCTCCCAGCCTGAGGTCTGTGCTCCCTCTGAAGCCCTGACACTTTCCCAGAGTCCTGGGTACGGAGTCCTAGGTTTGAGCAGGGAGTCGGTGAGATGCCCAGAACAAGCAGGGCTGAATCAGGCACCAGGAGCTTTGCTCTCAGGGGAAGAGACACCTAAAGGGCCCACATCAAGATACAAGGATGGGACTTCCCTGGTGGTCCAGTGGTTAAGATTCCGAGCTTCCGATGCAGGGGGCGTGGGTTCGATCTCTGGTTGGGGAACTAGGACCCCGCGTGCCATGTGGCGTGGCCAAAAAAAAAAAAAGATACAAGGACCCTAAACAAAATGTGGTACCTGCACACATACAGTAGAATACTATTCCTCCTTAGAACGGAAGGGAATTCTGACACTTGCTACAACACGGATCAACCTTGAAGACATTATCAAAGTGAAATAAGCCAGTTGCAAAAAGACAAATACTGTATGGTTCCACTTATATAAGCTGTCTAGAGTAGTCAAATGCATGCATAGAGACAGGAAGTAGAGTGGCGGTTGCCAGGGACAGGGGAGAGGGGGAAATGGGGATTTATTGTTTAATGGATATGGAGTTACAGTTTCATAAGATGAGAAAGTTCTGGAGATTGGTTACACAACAATGTAAATATATTTAACACTACAGAACTGTACACTTAAAAATGGTTAAGATGGAAAATTTTATATTATGTGTATTTTACCACAATTTTTTTCTTTTTTTTAAAAAAACGTTTTTTCTATCAGAGTATAGTTGATTAACAATGTTGTGTTAGTTTCAGGTGTACAGCAAAGTGATTCAGTTATACATATACATGTATCTATTCTTTTTCAAATTCTTTTCCCATTTAGGTTGTTACATAATATTGAGCAGAGTTCCCTGTGCTGTACAGTAGGTCCTTGTTGGTTATCTTTTTCTCTTTTTTGGCTGAGCTGCATGGCATGCAGAATATCCTAGTTCCCTAGGGATCGAACCCGCGCCCCTTGCAGTGGAAGGGCAGAGTGTTAACCACTGGACCGCCAGGTAAGTCCCTGGTTATCCATTTTAAGTATAGCATTGTGTACATGTCAATCCCAAACTCCTTAACTATCCCTCCCCCCAACCCTTCCCCCTGTTTACCACAATTTTTTTAAAAAAGAAGAAGAAGCAAGGACTATTTGAGGAGTCCTTGGTATCCCCAGGGCTCAGGTGGCCCTCTTCCTATTTGTCACCTGGACGGGACATAAGGTGGAGAGTGAGCCTTGGAAGGAAATGAAACTCCTCCTGATTACAGCTCCTCAAACTGCAGGCCATTCCTGAGCTCTCTGCTCATGGTTTGGCCTTCATGTTTCTAGATCTCTGGGCTCTGGCCCTTGTCCCCCAGCTCCCAGACACTGCTCATTTCTCTGAGGAATATGCATGAGGCCTCAGGTGACATTATCACACAGACTCACAAAAACCCAGCTCAACTAGTTAATTCATTTAAAAAAGCAACTCAGAGACTGGTTGGAATCAGGGAACTCGGCACAGCTTGCCGGAGCTGTTTATTTACGGGGAGGGCTATGGGCCCATGAGGTCCTCGGGGCTGCGGTGCAGTGGAGAGTCCAGGACTCCAACTCCAGCTCAGTCACTCTGGGCCTCTCGTTAACTCACCTGGGCTAAGGCCATGGGCCAGGCACCTGAAAGAAAGCACTAGATATACTAGTGAGATATACTCTAGATATACTAGAGGGCTCTACCTCACTGTCCATAACCCAGCCCCTGATCACAGACCCCACCCCTACCAGGACGGCACCAAGCCTGGGCAGGAGGGCACAGGGGGTGGTCAGGGAAAGGAGAAAAGAGGAACAGGGTCAAGGGCACCTGGGACCTGGCTCCTCACACACAGGAGCCTATACAGGAGGCCCCTCCTGAGGGAATGGTCTTGCCTTGAGAGACCCCAGAAGAGGCAGGAGGATGTGACTGATGAAGGTCAAGGTCAGGTGCAAAGACCAGGGAGGGCAGGGGGCAGGGCAGGAGGTGACAGGAGCACTAAGAGGGCAGGGGACTGATGGGTGGGGCCAGGCTGTTCTCCACCCCCTGCAGTGCCCTGTGGGGCCCCAGAGGGACCCCGAAGGAGAGGCTGCACTCACCCTGGAGGGGTCTGCTTCACCCAGACATGATGTGCTTGACAAAGGCTGGGAAAGAAGATGGAAATCAGCCACTGCACTTGGCCCCTCTCAGCCCCTTAAACCTCTTCTCCCTGCTCTATACCGCCTGACCTCAAACCTTCCCAATACCCTTTCTTCAGACCATGATTCTTTCCCCCATTTGGGGTTGATGGGGAGAAGGTGGAAGGAAGGAAGAGACATAACCACTGCTCTGTGTCCATTCTCTGTGCTGGTACTTGACACAGATGAAATGAGCTACATTATCTCTGCCAATCCCCGCAACCTTGGGAAAGGGGTCAGCATCACCCCATTGCTCAGATGAGAAAACCAAGGCTCAGAGAAGGTAAGTGACTTGCTCAAGGTCACACAGCTGGTATATCACAGAGCTATCTCCGAAATCCATGCCCCTTGCATTACGCCATGATGTTCACTCCCAGGATAGAAAAAGAGCAATATCCACTGGGAGCTCACCAAAGCCCATGGGGTGCACATATTCCCTAGCTCCTGCATCTGTTCTGTTCTGCAGCACAGCCCAGCCCAAACTGTACCCAACCCCGCATCTCTGCGTGACCGGGGAAGCGCAGCATGAGCCGATACCTTCGTAATTGATGCAGCCATTGGCATCCTCCTGCCCTGCTAACAGCTGCTCCACTTCAGCCTCAGTCATCTTCTCTCCTGGGGCGGGAGGCAGTGGGCACTTAATTACAGATGGGCAAAGGAGGCACAGGCCAAACCCAAGCACCCCCTTGAGTCTGATGGCTCAAGACTTCCTGGATGTAGGAAGTGGCAATACCAAAGCTCCCCCAGAGGCTTTGGAGGGTGGAGCCAAGGGTCTTAAGGCCCTTCCTAGTTCCCAAGGTCTCTCCCTCTGGCTACAGCCACCAGTGGGTGAGCAGACCAGGGCCCCAGTGACTGAGGCAAAGACAAGGACAGGAGCCCTTGGTCCTACCTCTCAGGCCTCACCCCTGCTCAGCCAACCTGCTCTCCTCTCCTTCCCACCCTGCTGAGCAAACCCAGTTGGGGAAGCAAGACAGGCCTGGATCAGGATGTGATCCTCAGGACGCAGGGACCCCCGTGTCTCCCCAACATATGCCACTCGGGCACTTCCCACGCCTCTGTTCCCCCTGCCCTCGGGCTCCACCTGTGCCCAGCTGGCATACCCAGGGTGGCGAGGACGTGGCGAAGCTCAGCGCCCATGACCGTGCCGTTGCTCTCCTTATCAAACACGCGCAGCCCCTCCACGAAGTCCTCGTAGGTGCCCTGCTCCTTGTTGCGGGAGATGTGCTGCAGGATGGGCAGGAACGTCTCAAAGTCCAGCATCTTGGCATTCATCTCTTGCGGCGGGGACGGGGAAGGAAAGGGGATTCGACGTGAGCTCGAGGGAGCAGAGGGTCAGGAGGGGTCTCACCCGGCTCTGCCAGGCTAGCCCGTCCCTGGCAGCACCCAGAGCTCAGCCGCCGCCACTTCTGGGTGGGGCACCCCGTCAGCAATCCCGGAGGGCTCAGAGGCCTGGGAGCCAGGCAGGAGCTGGCTCTGGGCACTCTTCTCAGTGAAAGGACTAGGGCAGGAGGGAAGAGGGACCGTGGCTCCACCCAGACCTCTGAGCTCCAGGTGGCCAGCGGGGCAGGGAGCTGAGGTGGCAGCAGTAGGCTTTGAGGGGCCCCAAGGGCCACACAGCGCAGGCCTCACATTCACAACTTAGACTTCTGACACGTGATAGACTCCCAGTCACAAGGGTAAACTGACAAAATTGCAAAAAGAAAATTCTGCATAACTCCAAATTTGGGTCCCATCACTAGACCACACTGCCTGGAGCAACTCTGAATCAATCATTTTTAAAAATGTGTGATTCTTGTGTGACTAGCACCCTTCTCCCACATTGTCATGTGTTAAGAGCTTTAATTTAATAGAGGTAAACCATTTTTAAATACCCCAAATGTTGGCATTGCTTTCTTTTATAACCCAGGAACCTCCCACAGTGGAAGTGCCCAGATATCTTTCGACCTCTGAGAAGCCCTGCTGACACTGGTAGGCTCCTGGTCCTCTGGCCCTTCTGGCCCACATCCTTCACCCCCCATCGGTGTCTTCACCAGCAAGAGCAGGAGGGGAAGGGGCCAGAACCAAGGAAGGGGGTAGAGCCAAAATGGGGCCCAGGAAGCTTCCAGAGATGGCCCACCCTGGCTGGGGGCTCCTGCCCAGGTCTGCCTGGCCCCGTCCTCTCAGAAGGACATGTGTGTTAGGGCAGCTGTTAACTTGACTGCCATGGTGACAGGTGACATTCACAAATGTTGCCACCTGCACCACTTTCTAAGCTCTCATTCACCAAAATCTATCAAATGCAAACGAGTGAAAGAAGCATCATTATAGAGCTAATCTTGAGTCTGCTCTAATTTATATTAAATGAATAATTGGCAATCCTCAATGATCTAACCATCATTAGAAACAGGACAGCTCAGTGCTGTGACACCTCAACCACAAGTTACTGGTGGGGAAGAGGGGGGAGCTGGCCAGTTATCAGCTTCCCTCCAAGCTTCCCTGTCCCATGTCCCTGGCACCCTCGGTGTCAGAGGAAGACACTGAAGAAGTAGAATGTCGCTTCTGCTCCCCAGGAGCTCCCGCCCTCATGGGGAAAACAAGAACAAGCCCAAGTCACACTTTTCGAGGGTCAACTAAGTGCCAGGCGCTCCCAGGTAATTCTAGCAATGGGAGGAGGGTAACCTGGGGAGGGTAGGTTGGTCTTGAAGGGAGAGAGCCCCAGGGGCGGCGGGGAGACACCACGAGGCCCACGCTGACCTTCCGGCTTGGGCTTGCCCAGGACACGCAGCACCTCGGCGTTGGTGGGGTTCTGGCCCAGGGCCCGCAGCACGTCCCCGCACTGCCCGTAGGTGATCTTCAGCTCTCCAGTCGGGGTCCGGTCAAACAACGAAAAGGCCTCTTTGAACTCTGCAGAGAAAAGACTGGCTGCAGCCCCCGGGGCCAAGGGAAGGCGGTGGCTGGGGGCTGATCCGCCTCAGCGTGGTTGATAAAATATTTCAGTATTTCCCTGCAGCCATCATCCCAGCCGCTCCCTGTAACCCATTCCCACCCCATCTTCTGACAACTAAAGAAGCATCCTGGAGCCCCACGACCTGTTCCAGCGCTGGGCCTGGGATCTCTTCCATCTATCCCTTGTCACATCATTTGAAGTCTCCCCTGCCCCCGCCCCTCCCATCCACCCATCCTTCCCTTTGCAGGTGAGGTGGCTGACTGTTGAAAGAGGCAGGGAAGTGAAAAGAGCGGTGGCTGAGGAGTCAGGATTCCTGGGTTCTCCTCTCGGCTCTGCCAAGCAGCCCAGGCCTGGGTCTCGGTTTCCTTGCGCACGCACAGAAAGTAAGGCTCCACCAACCCCCCCCGCCCCACCTCCCAGTTACTAGGAGTGTCAAAGGAGGTGGCAGTGTGTGGAGGCACTTTGCAAAGTGAAAAGACCTGTTCAAAAGTCAGCTAACATCAGCACTGCCTGTTCCAGGCTGAGAGGGGGCTCCCAGGCGGGACAAGGTGACCTCGTGGAAACAGTCAGCCCGCCCCAGCGCTACCACTGACCCGCAGGTGGCCTCGGGCAAACTCCTAACTCCCATGGGCCCTCTGTTTCTTAGCTCTAAGTAAGGATACAGTGTCCACCTGTGTGGGCAGCTTGGGGGATTACAAAGCACTCCAAGCATGGTGTCTAGCATGTGGTCAGGGAATCAACAAATGCTGGTTATTATTATATTTCCTAGTTCTGGAGCCAGACTCCCAGAAGGTTCCAGGGCAGGTGTCCAAGGGGCAAGGCTGAATGAAGGCACTCCTGGGCCCTTTGCAAAGAACCTTAATTCCTAATCAATTTGGATTCAACCAACTCCTCACTGGGAATAATATGGACTGGGTATGGCATTGAAATTACCTTATGCTACCCGCGAAGAAACGGTTTACTAAGCAGATTAACAATATAAACCTAAGAAGAATGTGTGAACTACTTAGGAGAAAAGCTGCTTTTAATCCTCTCTAAGCACTTTAGAAACACTTATTTCCTTTGATGCTGCATATGGATTATTTACAAATCATTCCACATATCAAAGCAGGTTCCCCAAGACATTTACCTGCCACTCTTTATTAGGCTTTGTATGAATTTCAAAGATATAAAACTGCATGTCTTTCAAATTACTAAATAATTGAGTTCAAATTCTGTTTCCATTGCTTAGTAGCTGTGTGACCTTGGGCAAGTAAATATTTAACCTCTGTAAACCTCTTCTCTTCTATAAATGGCACCTACCTCATAGGGTCCTTAAATTTCATTCAAATACAATACAATAATGAACGTAAAAAACCTTAACTCTGTGTCTTAACACAGAGTAAATTTTCCAACAATGCTGTTAGTAATCTCTTACTGAGTTTAATCCCAATTTTACCACTTAACTGTGTGATCTTGGCCAAGTCACATAACCTCACTGAACTTTGTCCTCTGTCAAAAGGAATAGCATTGACCTCACAGCTTTGTTAGAACAATTTAATTTTTTTTTAACTTTTAAAGCAATTAGCATGGCTTCTGGCACAAATTCATTGTTCAATAAATATGGTAGTTGAATCTGAACTCAGACTTTTTGATCTTCTCCTAATTCATTCAGAAGAGTGAGGGCAAACTTAATAAAAGTAGGAGTCTCCACTTAAAAGAAGAATGATATTTAATAGAAGGATGGAACAGGAGGGAAATAACAAGAATAATGACCTATGATTTGAGCACTTACGGTGGGCCAGGCTCTGAGCTGATAACTTTGCATGAATTATCCCATTCATCTTTACAAAGACTTTATGCTATAGCTATTATTATCCTCATTTATAGGCCACTGCAGATGTGACTTCCAGCCAACTATTAAGGAAACCAAGTGAGGAAGAGGAGGAGGAGGAAGAGGCCTGCTATACCAGCTAATGTTCCAGACTGCTGGGAAGGCTGGTATGCACATAAAAACCAAACACTGAAGTCTAGGATAACTACTAGGAGGAAAATAAGGCCAGTGTGATCTCGAGGTATATGAGAGATGAAGTTCATTGTCCCAGAAGAAACTTCTGAAAGATCTGTGGTAGGGAGCTGCCTGCTAGAGCAGTGAACAATGGTGGTGATCCCTTTCCAGAAGGATATGGAAATATGGACCAGAGAAGGAAGTCAGGACTTAGAAACTAATTCCTATGAGAAAATAAATAAATAAATAAATAAAAGAAATTGGAGCCATATCACCTGGAGATCATAAAGCTAGGAAGGGATCTGATAACTATCTTCAAATAGATGGAGGGTATCTAGAAGATGCTGAATAGAGTCACAGAATTTCTGAATTGAAGAGAACCAAATACCCTCACTTTGCAGATAAGAAAATCCAGGTTTAAAGAAGTGACTTGCTCTAAGTCTCATGGCCAATAGTGGCAGATTTAGGGCTAATATCAAAGTCTCCTGGTTGCTGATAACCTTCTTTCCAGCAAAACAGGAGAAAACCATCTTCAGTTTCACCAAAGAGCAAATGAAGAGATAGGAATAAAATTAAAGCAAAAACAATTCCAATCCAACCTAAGGAACAATGCCTTCAAAGTCAGAGGGATGAAAGGCTGGAATGAGTTAGGCCCCAGCCCTGAAAATCTTCACGGAGAAAAGAGGCAACCAGCTGTCTCAGTTGGCTTTGACCAGGATTCCCATTTGGGAAATGAGAATTTTTTATCATTAGTTGATTTTCTAGTCCTCATGGGTACCACTGTGTTTGTATATACACTGAGTATATATTTAACTAAAATGTATTAAAATTTATTTTAAGAATTTCACAGCACTACAAACTATTGATGGAAAGTGAGTGTCCACAGGGTAATGGAGTCGGACTCAGTTCACTTGTTTCAAAATGCATCTGCCATCTCTCATGCCCTATTGGTGGGTAACTGGCATCACTTTTTTGGAGGGAAACTTGGCAATAACTATTAAAATGCACATATCCTTTGACTCATTGCTAGGAAGATCCCCTGGGGAAAGCATTATTTCCCCCAACTGGAAACAACCTGAAGGTCTATCAATGTGGGCCTGATTGGATTAAAAGGTGCATCCACGTGTGAGAATCTATATAACTATTTAAAAGAATGAGGTAGAACTGTTGGTGTTAAATATAAAAAGATATTTAAATATAATATTAAATAATATGTACTATGTTATACATTGTTAAACCCAAATATATATTAAATAAAAGATGCAGGACAGTATGCACCACATGACTCAATTTGTATAAACTTTACACATACATACATACATACTGGTATAACATTATATATTTTTTTATCAAAGGATACATAGACCTATTAACAATGATTGTTTTGGGGAGAGGGGATCAGTATGAGAGGAAAGCAAGGGGAAAATATTTTTAATTTTCTTTATTTTTAAGTAGTATATGATTTTTTTTTTACCATGTTCATGGATTAGTTTAATTTTTAAAATATAGTCCATGCTTAAAATCAAGGGGTTGAATCAGGTGACCTTTAAAGGTCCCTTTCAAGGTCCCTTTCAATTCCTATGATTTTATGTCCAGGAGGCATTCGGTGGGGGAAACAAAGGGATAAATTGCAGTGAGGGTGGATCCCAGCTGTAAAGTAGATATCACTTGATGAAACATTTCATTCTCAAAACACCAGACTCCTACAGAAGAGGGCTGAGGGGCAACAATTAAGTTGGAGGGCAGGAGGTCTTGAGGCTTGTCTTGAAGCTAATAATACTTATATTAAGTTGAGAAAACAAATTGTCTTCATCAAAGACGGAGAAGGGCTGATGGAGATCACAGGTGGACTAAGGCACCCTCAAGTCACTGCTGGTCCTGCCACCATTAGGGGGTGAGCATCTTGGCAGACTTCAGGATGCAGGGAGAGGGTGCTGGTAACCTGAGGAGGGCTTTCCAATAACAAACCAGAAATGAGGGCTTCTAAATATCTTGGATAGGAGATTATAGAGTGGAGGGAAAAAAAGGCATTTTTGCTGTGCATCTATTATGTTCCAGGCAGTCTGGCAGAGTAGTTCAGAACTGAAGTCTGGAATCAGATTGCCTGAGTTAGAATCCTGGCTCCACCACCAACTGTCTGTGTGAGACTGGGCAAGCCACCCAACCTTTCTGTGCCTCAGTTTTATCACCTGTAAAGTGGGGTGGTGATAGTCCCTACCTCACAGGGTTGTGGTGAGAATTAAAAAAACTAATCCACGTAAAGTGCTTAACTAATAACATGTAGTAGGTGAAAGTGAGCAGAGAACACACCTATACTTGCTATTTTGCATAACTGTTTTCCAGTCACGCCTTTGTGTACCCTGACTCAAAGACGGGTTTGCAATGACGATGATGATGATGGTGATGGTGATGGTGGTGACAGTGATGATGGTGATTGTGATGGTGGTGATTACTATTATGGTGGTGACAACAACTCCTCCCCAGGAAGCGCAACAGAGAGAGTGTGGTGGGATAGGTGGGGTTGCTAGTACTCACCTTCGATCTGGTCAGCAGTGAAGTCTATCTGTGGAGAGAAACACAGAGGAATGAGGGCTGGGACTGCTAAAGCCTTCCAAAGGGAAGCAGAAGCGGCTTCCACAGCAATCTGGTCACCTCCAGCAGACACTGATGAGGACGGAAGGAGACTACGGGCTGAGAGTCAAACACCGGCCTCCTGACAACTAGGCCACAACTGACAGGCTGTCAAATAATGCAGCCTCCAAAGCTCTCTCAGCACCACTTGTTAAGTGATGGCTCCAAATGAGAGGGAAAGAGAAACACTCTGAATAACTCTAGACCCCACACTGACTCCCTATTATAATTCCTTTGGGTCGAATGTAAATTCCGTCCCAGCGGCTGTAAACAGCCCTCGCATCCACCCCTTCAGTCTCTCCCCTTTCTACTTGATGCTGACTTTCAACCCACCTCCTTCAACAAAGCCTTCCCTCACTCCCTCCATCCTAGCCCCTCCTTCGGCACACATCCCTCTCAGGCAGGCCCTGGATGCTTCCTGTTTTCCTGTCATGCCTTTATGTGTACTGTGACTCCGTGAAGCCAGGGTCCTGGCAGGGCAGGGGATTTGCCAGAAAATGCCTGGCATAGAGTAGGCACTCAAAATATATTTGTTGAGAGGAGTAAAGTTTGGGTTTTCCCCCCTAAATTCAAATCTGAGTACAGAAGAAGAAGGTGGAAGGCTCTGAAGATGAATGACAATGAACAAGCATGAGTCATTATTTTAATTTAGGATCTTGCATGTTACTTCATGGTCCTTATCTACCACCACCACCCCCTCAAATCCCCTCTCCGCTGGTGGTGGTAACCAATCCTGGAGCATCTTCTTTGTGTGCCACCATTCCTAGTCTTGATTCTGCTGCTCTGTGCCCATCCGAGGCTGACCTCGTTAATGAGGACCACTGGAGGTGGCCGGAACGAGCTAGGAGAGCAGGAGAGGGGTTACACCGTGTTGGGACGAGAACTGGCTGTGCCCAGGAATGGACTTTGCCGAAGGAGTAAGGGAGGGCTCGTCAGAAAGTTAAATAAACCCCCTAAATGGGGTAAAGGATGCTTTGAATGAACCCTCTGGGGAACGGTGCAGTTTGCCTTACTTTGCGATGCTTTAAGCCCCAGGATTAAACATTGTAAGAGAAATTAGTATAACAACATAACATCTGAATATATGGTCATAACCACACACATTGGGCTTAAGTTTACTTTTGCTCTATTTTTTTTTCTTCCCTCCCTCCCTCCCCTGCTCTATTTTTGAGCAAAGAATCTTCTAAGCAAAGGAACTGGGTAAAGTATAATAATAGTGAAAATAGTCTTCATGAAAAATACCTAATTTTTTTTTCCACTTTAAAGCAATTTCAACAACTCCCAGAACCGGAAAATCCAGACATGGAAAAGAGAATTGCAACCAGATGTGAGAAATTGGGGAAGGTGGGTGTATGGAGGGAAGTGAGAGGCCAAAGAGAAGGAACTCGGATGATACCACTAGGCAGCTCTTGTCCAGACTAGGCTGTCCGAAGGGAACAGTGCGTTATCAGAACAAATCAGAAATCCAGGTTTCCTGAAGGGGGAGATCGTCAGCTTTTCTTGCTAGGCTTTGCCCAGAGAGGGAGCAATGTATGACCTAGAAAACCTTCAGGTACTTTCAAGGTCTTACCCTGTGCCTCAGTTTCCCCAGAATGTCCCATCTCTTGGCCAAGCCAGTTCTGCTTAAATTCCGCCCCTTGTAGGGACTACCATAGATCAACCCCAGGGTTCTGGGCACAGTGGCAGGGTCTCCCAGGGCTGTGGGTACCAGGAAGTATCCTGAGAGAGCCAGGGAGGGTCATCCAGTTAGAGCTCTGGGGGCTAGTTTCTCTTCCTCTTTGTCACAGAACCAGGTCCTGAGCTCTAATTTTGATCTGATTCCTCACCACCCCCAGCCCTGCCCTGAGGCTGATATACCCAAGGGCCCACCACTCCCAACCTGCTATTAATAGCCCTTCATACCAGTAGCCACTTGACCTCTTACATTCTGGTGCCAAAGCTTAAAACTGCTTCAGTCTCCAGAGGCCTCTGACCCCCTCCTTCATTGGCCCATCCCCTCCCCGTTCCATTCCTTAAGCAGCTGGGCCAGATAGCTGGGAGGCCTAAAATGACTAGTCAGCAGGCAGGGTCTACACCAGCTCCAAGGAGAGGAGCCTTTCAGGGCGAGGGGAGCGCGGTGGGGCAGAGAGGGAATAGGGCTGCGGCGGCAGTGGGAGCCTGGCCCAGCGCCCACACCAGGTTAGAGAGAGGGTCTCGGCCTGGGCTAGGCTAGGCCACTGCATGCTCCAGATAGGAGCCCAGGCTAAGGGCACAGAAGGAGGGGTCCACCTGGGTGGGGAAGAGGAGAGAGAAGCAGGCTCTTCTCATCTTATCTAGGGCCTCCCTGCCCTCACCACCCACCCAGTGCAAGTGTCTTTGCAGGTGAAGCCTTCCCCAGACCCCAGCACCCAGAGAGCAGGGCTCCCTCGCTCTTTATATCACCTACTCCCATTTACACCGGAAGTTATCATTCTGTGTCTGTTCTCCATAAGAAATCACACAGTCTTTTTTACTTCACTATGGTGGTCCCCACAGTGCCTTAAAGAAAGTTTAGGTGGTTGGTTGGTTGTACCTCCCTGACATTCCCAACTTTGCTGGGCAAATTTGGGATGACAGAGCAGGGCTTCCTCAGACAGAGCAGAAAAGCCTGCAATCCAAAATAGCCCTCACCAGCCCCAGCACCTGCTCCACGCCCCATGGGACTGTGAGTGGGGGATGGACACCGCAGCCCTCACCGCGGTCCAGCCTCCATGAAGGAGATCTCTGGGCTCCAGGGCAAAGAGGACCCTGAATGTCATGCCCACCCCCATCCCAGTGGCTGAGGCTCACTTACCTTTATACTCTTGGGATCAAAGGCAGGTTCCTTGTGGGGCTCAGGAAGTGTGGCAGAGGCCAGGGCTGGGGCTGAAGCTACCTTGGCCGCTTCCTTCTTAGGCTCAGGCTTCTTGGGAGGCATGTTGTCTTGTTGGGCTCTTCCGCAGAGCTGGAACCTAGGAAGGAATCAAGAGATGCAGCGCCCAGGAGATGAGACGGGAGACTGGGCTGCCTCCCGCCCCTTTTATCCTGGGCAGGAGCCCCCACGGAGGGGCTGGGTGATCGCAAGAGCAACTGCTGCTGACTATAAAAGGAAGAAACACCAGCAGGGTACAGCTGACAACTGTGCATTGTCACCAGGTTTGGGGCTACCGGCCCCCTCCCCCTCCCCCTCCCCCCACACCTCACACTCCTCATGACCTCCACCTCTGGGTCAGGCTGACCCCTTCCTGCCAATCAGTGGACACCCAGAGGGGCCAGGGAAACAGACCCTCTCAAAAATGCCAGAGTCCAGCCAGAGAGATGAGCTGACTTGAGCAGTTGATAATCCTCACACAAAGCCCAGGGGAGGGCGAGGCTTTTTTTAGTCCCTCCTGAACAGAGGCAGCCCACTGCACATTCCTTTTAAGCCAAGATCCTTTAAGCTGAGAGCCACTCTGGGGCCTCAGCTCTGCCCTGAGGTTCAACTCTCCGGCCTGGCACCCTGAAGCAACAGCTGGTCCGGACAGCTCACACTGTCCCACACCCTCCCAGTCCACCGGGTAAAGCCCTGCATCTCCCAGAGCAGGCTCCCCGGGAACTCCACAGACCTCAAATCCCTGGGTCCACCCCACAGCTTCATTCATTCAACAAATATTGAGCACATAACTTGTGCCCAGTGGAGCCAGGGTAAGAAGCAGAGAGGTTGGCTGAAAGTCGATGAGACTGAAGGTCAGGAAACTTGGGTCTCATTTTTATATACTGTACCTCTAACTCATTCTGTGCCCCCTGGATGTGTGTGTGTGTGTGTGTGTGTGTGTGTGTGTGTGTGTGTGTGTGTATAGTACTTACTGTGTATCAGGCACTGGTAGTTAAGTGCCATTCACACAAAATCTCCTTAAATCTTCACTGCAGTCCTATAAGGTAGATATTATTACTCCCATTTTACACATGAGGAAATTGAGACTAAAACTGGTCAAGTAACAAGGCCACTCAGCTAATTAGCTATAAACTGGGATTAGAACCCAGGTGTGTCTGATTCTAAAGTTTGTGCCTGAATCATTGATATTATAATCCCATGGGGGGGGGGGGACACATATATATTTGTGGGTTCATCAGATAGGTCAGGATGAATACCATTAAAATGTTAACAGGAAACACCCCAAAGGACACAAAGGGTAAGGACAGGAGGATGACAGCAATTTGCAGTTTTTACTTTTTTCACTTCCTGTATTAATGGAAGTCTTTACAACGAGCATGTACTGTTTTTATTTAAAAAAAAAAAAGTTGAAAGTCAAAAAAAAATGTTCAGAAAAACAACAACAAAAAGCTTCTCCACTGCACAGAATTGCTTTGAACTGAATTGTATGGCTCTACATTTCAGAGGTTGAAGAGAAATAAAGCTGAGAGAAGCAGAAAAGTCACTTTGCCTTTCTAGGTTCACTTTCCTCTCCCATAAAACAAGATTGCTAGGGACTTCCCTGGCCGTCCAGTGGTTAAGACTTCAGCTTCCAATGCAGGGAGTGCAGGGTTCCATCCCTGGTGGGCGAACTAAGATCCCACATGCCTCGGGGCCAAAAACACAAAACATAAAACAGAAGCAATATTGTAACAAAGTCAATAAAGACTTAAAAATATACATTAAAAAAAAACCAAAAGAAACCCCAAGATTGCTAGACCACAGAACGCCTGGTGCCGTGGAGCCCACATCTGCCCATTCTCTGGGTTCCCTAAGCACAGGCTCCAGGTCCCACATCTTTCAGAGCCAAAAGGGCCCTTAGAGATCGTCTCATCCCGTCTGGTGTGACAGGTGAGGAATCTAAGGCCCAGGAGACCTCGGAGCTACCGCGAGACGTTCAGCTCTTCACAGGCGGAGCTGCGCCAGCTAAGCCCGACTGCTCGTGTGCGGTGCTCCTACCCCACCCTGCCCGTCCTGGACCCTATACGTGCTCTCACCGCTGGCGAGCAGAGAAGCCTTCAAAGAAAACTGAGGCAGGAAAGGGGGGCAGGTCTTGCCCAAGGGGACCCTAGAGCAAGACCAGGACGCAAACCCTAGGCCAGTCCTGGTCCTGGGCTGGTCCGGCAGCTCCTTGGCTCTTTCCCCCTTCCCCCTTCCCCTCTCCAGCCTTCTCTTCCTTCTGACTCCTCGTCCCCTGCTCCCGCGTGCCTCTGCTTCCACCCTTCAGTATTCTTCCTGGGGAAGTACTACCTCCTTCCCCAAGGGGGTTGGGAGCTCAGTATGTTGGTGATGAGGAAGGAGGAAAGAGGAAGCCCAGCCTCTCCTCTTTCTCTACCCCCACCCGCATCCCCTTCCTGGACGAGGTGCAGAGATACCCACAGTGTAGAAAGCTGCAGGCCAGAAGCTGCGAGAGCCAGACACTACTAGTTCTGACTGTCAGTCGCTTCCCCTCTCTGGGCCCCAGCTTCCTCATCTCTAAAGTGAGAGATAATCAGGAGCTTTCAGTGTGTTCAACAGACACCTAAGGCTTCCTTAGCTTGCTTCTGGCTGTCAGGGACACAGAGGGGCCAGGTCTTGGGGCTCCCCCATCCCCTGCCACTTCAAACAGCACCACTCCTAGGTGTTTTATATACTGGAGGTCCCATGGTCATTTCGTAAGAAATAGTTCCATGGTTTAAAAGTTCAAAAATAACCAGTGAATGAGATGTTGAATAGAAAAACAAGGTATTCTAATCATTCTGTGAAGAAATATGATCCCCAAAAGACAGGCAGCTGTAACTCTGTCCTTTCCTTTCTTTTCTTTTTCTTTCTTTCTTCTTTCTCCTCTTTTTTTTTTTTTAATTCTAAGGCAAAACAAAATATCCAGACTGCTTGGGAACAGAGCTCTGAGGTTAGAAAACTGGGAATGCAGAATGGGGCTGGGGATCTGAAAACATGGAAAGAGTGTGGACTTTAGAGGCAGACAAGCATAGGTCTGAATCCTGGTTTTGCCATTTCTAAATCTTGGGCCCAGGACCCTCAGGACCTTTAACAGTACACATTTCCTTCTCAAGTTGTGAGATTTGTATGAAATAATGTTAGTTAGACACCACAAACCATCTCTGGCATATAGGAAACAAACATAGCTGTCAATTTCACTTTGTTTTCCGAGCCAGAGGAAGCTAGAGGTGTGCTCTGGTGTCTCAGGTTTCCCGGAAGGAACACCAGGAGAGGGGCCCGCAGGAGGGAGGGACGAGTAAGGTGGCCGTGGCTAACTTGACTGTAAGGTGTGGGTTTAGGAAGGAGAAAGAGGTGGAAGGGAACGGGGGAGGGGAAGGGCGGCCGCTGGGTACCCACAGTGTGAAATATTTGTGGCTCAGAAAGCATGTAACTGGTCCCTGGGGCCCAGCAGCCTGCCTGTCAGCGACACTCAGACGAGGAACCTGCCTGCCTGAAACCTCAGTGGGGGAGGAGATGCTCCTCAAATCAGTTTCTGATTCTCTTTAAGCAACCCCAGCTAAAAAAGTGGCTGGCACTTCAGAAGCTACTAGAGGAGAGCTGTGGTTTCCCTGAAGGAGCTGTGTCGAGAATCAAGATACCTGACACTAGCCTTGTTATTACTAAAACCCATGATGCCCACAGTTCATGAGACCCCCAAGAACTGGAGTCAGAGCTTTCACTTTCACTTTCTGCTTCACGGCCACTGACTTTCACCTTCCAATTTCATCCACCTGGAGTACCCTTCACAGGACCTAGGGCAGGGTTGACCAATCAGAGCAAAGGAAAAGTAGAGAGACGGAAGGAAGAGGCAGAAGTATAAAGAGGCAAGCATAGTAGCAGGTACTGGTAGCCTAACTACTGCCTCTGGGGAGGCATCGAGTGGTCCCCAGCCAGAGCTGCTCCAGCCACTTGAATGCTGCCACTGGAAGAACCTCACACTCAGTAGATGGAAAACGCAGAACAGAAATTCACACCAATCAGCTTACACCACATGTCAAATCTGGACAAACGCACAGAAGAGAACTGACATCAGCCCTCCTTTGGGCTGGGCTTCCACACACTCACACGTCCTCCTCCCTTCACCTCTAACCATGTAGGGCCTGTGTCCTGCCTGCCTGGGATCAAATGATGCTGACAGCATGCCTGGCTGTTAATGCTTTGTTCTCTTCACCTCCCCCCACCTCTTCCGGCCAGTGTCTCATAAGCTAGACATAATGGGGCAAAGCTCTGGCCAACACTGCATGTATATGTCTCTGTAGAGGACACTGGGTAAATCGGGCTCTGCCGCAAGGCAGAGGTTAAGAGGGCCCACTCAGGAGTTAAGAGTTCTGGGTTAGAGTCCTGATTGATTTGTCCATTAGGCAAGCTAGTTAACTTCTTTCTGTCTCAGTTTTCCCGTCTGTAAAATGGGGCTGCTAATATAACCTCACAGGGTGATTGTAAGGATTAAATGAGTTAATACAGATGCTACACTTAGAGCAGTGTCTAGCACAAAGCAAGTAATCAAAATCCTTAAGCTTGACTGAACCGGTGTGACGGCTGCCCCCTCTCCCAAGGTCAACGGCGAAAGAATTATAAACAGAAAACACCAAGAAATGAAGAAAACTGTGAGATACCCCTTGGGTGAAGGGGGGGCCCTGTTTTGAACTGGTGTGGTGTGTGGTAAAGGGGTGGCTTTGGTTTACGGCAGGAGGTGGCCAGGCATGGCTGTGGAATGATAAAAAAAAGAAGAGGATCTCTGGGGTTCTCATCTGTCTTTTCCTCCGCCAGTGTCTTAGAACAAACAGTCATGTGCCATCACCTTCATGACTCAAACCGCTGATCCAGGTGCTGGTAAGAGTAACATCAGGGCACTGAAGACGCACTGTGCTTGTGAGGAGCCAATAAAAAATAGGAGGGGAAACTGAACTTTGGACAGTTGTTTCCCTTCCTCATCCCCTAAACTCTCATAGCAGGAGAGCTGCAATCTAAGAAGTACTTCCCCTAAGGTTGCTTCTCCCTTGGAAGGTGGGGGCAAAAGGTGAAGCCCTGACATGAGGAGTTATTTAGTGAGGTTGGGTCTGACTGACTTGGGAGTTTTGGTGCTTGGGGTTCTCAGTCTTACGGCTCATTCAACCCTGACCCTCACCCCCTGAGCTAAATGGCACTTGTACACATTGCTGAACAGAGCAACCTACATGCCCATGGGCCAAATAACAAGACAGGTGAGGAGCACAACTAATTCAGATGGATACAACCCACTTGATTACAGATTGTACCTTAAGTAGAAAGATGACAACAGATAGACCAAGATTTTAAAAGTAGCATAATAAACATGCTAAAAGAGATAAAGGAACATATTACCAATACGACACCAGAACAAGAAAACATAAAGAAGAACCAAACAGAAACATCACATACAGAAAATTATAATAGTTGAAATAAGAGGGACTTCCCTGGTGGCGCAGTGGTTAAGGGTCCGCAGACCAGTGCAGGGGACATGGGTTCGAACCCTTGTCCGGGAAGATCCCACATGCAGCGGAGCAACTAAGCCCGAGCGCCACAACTGCTGAGCCTGCACTCTGGAGCCTGCGAGCCACAACTACTGAGCCTGCGTGCCACAACTACTGAAGCCCACGTGCCTAGAGCCCATGCTCCACAACAAGAGAAGCCACTGCAATGAGAAGCCCGCGCACCGCAGCGAAGAGTAGCCCCCACTCGCCACAACTAGAGAAAGCCCGCGCACAGCAACGAAGACCCAATGCAGCCAAAAATAAATAAATAAATTTAAAAAAAATAGTTGAAATAAGAAAAACAACTTTAGTAAAACAAGCAATATGTTAGGTATAAAAATAACTAAAATAGAGCACACAATAGATATGAAAAGTAGCAGAATGGACACAGCTGGGAAACATATTAGGGAATTGAAAGACAAAAGAGAGAATGTCTCCCAGAAGGAAAAAAGAAAGGCAAAGAAATAGAAAAGCTGGGACTTCCCTGGTGGTTCAGTGGTAAAGAATCTGCCTTCCAATGCAGGGGACATGTGTTCGATCCCTGGTCGGGGAACTAAGATCCCACATGCCACGGGGCAACTAAGCCCGTGTGCCACAACTACTGAGCTCGTGCTCCTCAACAAGAGAGCCCACGTGCTGCAAACTAAAGAGCCCATGCACTCTGGAGCCCTCACGCCACAACTAGAGAGAGAAAAAAAACCCACACGGCACAACTAGAGAGAAGCCCACGCGCCATAGTGAAGAGCCCGCACCACAATGGAAGATCCCGCACGCCTCAACAAAGACCCCTCATGCTGCAACTAAGACCTGATGCAGCCAAAAAATAATAAAGAAAAAAAGAAAAAATAGAAAAGCTAAGAAATATGGGGGATAGAAGGAGTACTGCTTTGTGATTTAGAAGGGCAATCAAGCAGGAGTTGGAAGCAATCTGGGTCTCCATCACTGGGAATCCCTGGGTAAGATGCACCATGCACCATGAAAGAGTGTGTAGCAGTTAGAAGCAAAGGATTAGATGCATACACAGAAGAAACATAGTGACAAGTAAGAAATTGAATGCGGTATAAGCCACGATAACATTTCTATAAATTAAAAATATATGCATACAATCTCACTGATATCGTATTGTATATGAACGAGCTAAAATTGAAGCTCCAAGGAAAGAAAATGCTTATTTGTGACTTAGCTAGATAGGTACAAGAATTTATGCTAAAACTGAAACTTCTCATAACGCAAATCAATACACATTTTTCTAACATAAACACACAGAATATTTTAATTATAATCAACAGTTCTATGTAAATTGGCTGCAAAAATGACAAGAAAAGTTTAAATGTTTTGCTGGTGTTAATAAATCTTAGAGTTGCTTTCCAATTTATGCAATATCTCTTTGAATTTCATGTTAATAATACTGATTGACACAAGAATTGGTAAATTTACTTAACTTGCACATAGTTGTGAAACTGACATGCTTTTGCTTCAAAGTCAAATCAATTCTAAAATGAAGCAATTTTTTCAATTTGGATGCAAATATTAAAAGAAAATGATTTTTTTGGTATTTGATTCAGTTACTGGAAAATTTTAAAGTATGTTTGGAACAACTCATGTACATGAATCTACTTTTCAACTGTGAATTTTATGAAATCTAGATACAGATCAAATATTTATGATGAAAATTTAGCATCCAAATTGAGATAATGCTATAAGAGTAAAACACACACTGGATTTTGAAGACTTAGGACCAAAAAAAAAAAAAGAATGTAATATATCTCCTTAGTAATTTTTTATTGATTACATCTTGAAATAACATTTTGGGTACACTAGGTAGAATAAAATATATTAAAAATCTTAAAATACATGCATACTAGAAACATTACCTGTTATTCAAGAACACATACAAACAAAAGAAATACACATTAAAAATATCTGATGGTTGCCTAATGTTGTAATGTCGAGCGTAGTTTAGATGGGAAGGGTAATGAGATAAAAGGGAAAAAATAAACAATTAAACAAGAGAGGCCTTGCATGAACCATTGATGAAAGAAGGCTATAAATCAAGGAGCGTGATTAACCCAGAGTCCTCTGTATCTAAGATTCCTTGCCACCAAGGAAGGAGGAAAAAAGCAATGAGTCACCTGAAGTGTCAGAGACCCTTAAGGCCCAGAGCACCCAAGGTAAAGGCAGAAAAGGAGTAGAAAGGTGTCTAAAATCAAAATTTCAAGGACCATGGTAGCACCGGCTCTCAGAGCACTTAAATCAGGTCCTCAAACTTCGTTTCCTTGGCTGTTTTAGTTCAGGTGGAGAGAGCTACATGTGCTTGGCCTCATCACTCAACAGTCAGCCTAAATGGCTGAAGCTATTTTCTGTGCTGAGATCAAGGCAGTGCCGCCTGGAGACGTATCTGCCAACTGAACTGTGGGAGGAGGATGCTGGGGGGGCCCAACGACAGGTGGGTTAGAGCCCGCCTGAGGACCGAAAGCTGAGCGCAGGACAGCTGGTGTTTGGCAAAGCGATTTACAGATGAAAAGCAGCAGAGAGCAAGTTGGAATCCTCACCAGTCATCCAAACTGCATTCTCCCAGACATCCTGACAGCTGCAAGGAGCTTTAGAGACCCAGAGAAGAGGGGGTGACTTGCCCGAGGTCACACTGTGAGTCACGGCAGACCTGGGACAAGAGCCCAGGACACTACTCTAAGGTGACAGTGGGAGCTGGAATTGCTGATAGGGGTTCCCTCTGGGAGAGGCCTGGCCCCCAAGGGAGCATGGAAGCAAGAAGGCATCAATGAAAGAGCTGGCCTGGCGCCTACAGCATGGATGGCTCTCAGTAAGGAGGAGGTGATTCAAACTCCTAGCAGGCACTTGTTCTCAGCATTTGGGGATGTGCTTTCAATGCTCAAGATGATTCTCTTTTCTCGTTTTCCGTTTCCACCAGCTTCTTCTTTTACTTCTTGAATTCTGACTTCCCCCCTAGCACTCCACTGGTGACTTGTCTGTGGCTAGATCTGTGGTCTTAGATATCTCTAGGCCTTCTCTGCTGTACTTACAACACCAAAGATGTCACTGACCCTCCTCTCCTTTATCTCCTTTATCTACATTACTCTCATTCACTCATTCAACCAGCACCTAATGAGCACCCACAGTGTGCAGGTACGTTTACTAAGATGAGTGAGAGGCCTCCGCTGGCCCCAAGGAGCTCACTGTCTGGTGTGGAGGATGCAGATATATAAACAGAGTTTCAATATAATGATAAATACTCTCACAAAGGTTTTACAAGGTATAACATAACCCCAAAAAGAAAGCATTTAGTTCTACCTGAAAAATCTATATCTCCAGTGCCAGCTTCTTTCTTAAATTGTTCAAGCTTCACATTTTCAATTGACCTTTGGACATTTCTCACCTGAGGCATTTCAAACTCAGTATGTTTTAAACCTAGCTTATCACCTATCTCCCAAATCATATATTTGTGACACAAAAACAAACCAAGAATAATAACAAAGTCTATTTAAGACCACTATGGTGTATACTCAAGACTGGAATAAATCAAGTCTGTGTTTAATCCATTGCTGTGCAATTTATTTAGAGAACAATGAAAGTCTCTCTAGAAACTAGAAAAGGGAGAAATAAAGAATCTATTATTTGGTTGGTGTCCTCTCCAAATGATACAGATATTTTTTGTCTAGCAGTCAGACATATATGTCCCTTCTGAGGAAAAGTAGATAATAGCCAGTAAGATCATTCAATTAGCTCTTTTGGTTTGAAGTCTATAGTCACCAAGCTGCCTTCTGGTTAGAAGGTTAGAATCTTAATGCCCTCAGGAGAAGGAATTGGATAAGAATATTTCTTACTATAAATGAGTAATTCGGAACCATTTCCATTTTCCATCTTTTTTTCAGATTCAACCATCTAGGATCCTATCATAATAGAAATTTAGAGTTGCCTAGACTCCCTAGCAGCCTCTCTGCTGCATTCCTGGTCCCTACTCTCTCCTCCAATTCACACAATCCTCAGCTGTTAGCATAATCTTTCTCAAATTCCATTCTCATGAGGTCACTCCCCAGCTCAGTCACCACCAGCAGCTCCCTTGGTCTATTTTATCAGTCTAAAGTCATCAACCTGGAACCCAAAGCTTATCAACTGTCCCCAACACCATCATTTCAACAAAGTTTATACAGCCTCCGCTCCAAACAAGCTAATTTGCTTACCATTGATCTCTTTACCTTTGAGTCTGCATAGCCCTCCTAGCCAAGATGCATCTTCTGATTAGCCTCAACACTTCAGACACTGCCTAGACTTTAAATCCCTCAAGGACGTGTGGGCAAGGCCAGCATGTTCTCTGGGTCCAGAGAGGGGGAGTCAAAAAAGCATCAAGTTATGACCAATAAGAGATAAGTTAAGTGGTCAAATCATTCAATCATCAGATATTCCAAAAATTTATAATATTTTAATATATCTTCATATTTGTACAGCGCACTGTGCTAGGTGGTGGGGATATCATGGAAAGTCAAAGTCCCTGCCTTCAAGGAACTTACAGTAAACAAATATAATTAAAATTACCATACATACTATGAAGGAAAAGAATGACAACTCTGTGAGAGAGAACAATAGGATGGAGCTAATTTGAAAAGATACATGCACCCCAGTGTTCATAGCAGCACAATTTACAATAGCCAAGACATGGAAGCTACTTAAGTGTCCATCAACAGATGAATGGATAAAAAGATATGTGTGTGTATATGTATGTATATGTATATATATATATATATATATAAAAAATATATAAAGGAATATTACTTGGCCATAAAAAAGAATGAAATATTACCATTTGCAGCAACATGGATGGACCTAGAGGATACTAAGTGAAGTAAGACAGAGAGACAAATATTATATGATATCACTTATATGTGGAATCTAAAAAATAATACAGATGAATTTATTTACAAAATAGAAACAGACTCACAAGGCGTAGAAAACAAACTTATGGCTTTCAAAAGTGAAAGGGGAGGGAAGGGATAAATTAGGAGTATGGGATTAACAGATGCACACTACTATATATAAAATAGACAAACAACAAGAATTTACAGTATAGCACAGGGAACTATATTCATTATCTTATAATAACCTACGATGGAAAAGAATCTGGAAAAGGCTTTCCTGGTGGCGCAGTGGTTAAGAATCCACCTGCCAATGCAGGGGACATGGGTTCAAGCCCTGGTCTGGGAAGATCCCACATGCTGAGGAGTAACTAAGCCCGTGTGCCACAACTACTGAGCCTGCACTCTAGAGCCTGCAAGCCACAGCTACTGAAGCCCGCACGCCTAGAGCCCGTGCTCTGCAACAAGAGAAGCCACCACAGTGAGAAGACCACATACCACAATGAAGAGTAGCCCCCGCTCACTGCAACTAGAGAAAGCCCACGCACAGCAACGAAGACCCAATGCAGCCAAAAATAAATAAATAAAATAAATAAATTTATATATAAAAAAAAGAAAGTTGAAAAAAAAGAATCTGGAAAGATATATATATATATAAATATAGATATATATATCTGAATCTCTTTGCTGTACACCTGAAACTAATACAATATTGTAAATCAACTATACTTCAATTTTATAAAAAAAGAAAAAGGATGAAGCTAATAATTTAGATTAGGTAGCACACGGAATATTCTGAGGAGGTGATATTAAGGCTGAGGCCTGAAGGATGAGTAGAATTTAACCAGTCAAAGAGAAAGGGAAAAGTACTTTAGGAAGAAGAAGTAATATTTGTCAAGGCTTACACTTTAATCACTCAGTCAATATTTTTTAAACATCTACTAAATATGTAATGCTTTTCAAAGAACAATATAGAGAAATATAAGACTTGGCCTTCCCTTAGCGAGACAAGACATAAATAGAATAACCAATTGTATTAGTCTGCTCAGGATGCTATAACAAAATACCACAGATTGGGTGCCTTAAACAACAGAAATTTATTTTCTCATAGTTTGGAGGCTAGAAGTTCATGATCAAGATGCTAGCAAATTTGGTTTCTGGTAAGAGCTCTCTTCCTAGCTTGTAGTTGACTACCTTCTCGTTATGCCCTCATATGACATTTCCATGGTGATGTGCATGTACAAGGGAGGGCAGTAGAGAAAGAGAGTGAGCTCTCTGGTGTCTCTTCTTATAAGGACACTAATCCTATTGGATCAGGGCTCCACCCTTATGATCTCATTAACCTTAGAGGCTCCATCTGCAAATACAGCCACACTGGGGGTTAGGGCTTCAACATATGAATTGGGAGGGGAGGGGGACACAAATATTCAGTACATAACATCAATCAGTAAACAAAAAATAATAATAGGAACAGGTATAGCACAGGGAACTACTCAATGCTCTGTGGTGACCTAAATGGGAAGGAAATCTAAAAAAAGAGTGGAGATATCTATCTATCTATCTATCTATCTATCTATCTATCTATCTATCTGATTCACCTTGTTGTACAGCAGAAACTAACACAACATTGTAAAGCAACTATACTCCAATAAAAATTTTTTAAAAATAATAATAGGAACAGAATGAGTTTATTCTATTCATTCATTAAACAAATAAGAATGAATACCCATCATGTACAGGCATATCTTGTTTTATTACATTTTGCTTTGTTACCGTCTACAAATTGAAGATTGTGGTAACCCTGCATCAAGCAAATCTATTGGCACTATTTTTCCAACAGCATTTGCTCACTTTGTGTCTCTGTGTCACATTTTGGTAATTCTCACAATATTTCAAACTTTTTCATTATTATTATATTTGTTATGGTGATCTGTGTCCAGTGATCTTTGATGTTACTACTATTACTTGCTGAAGTATTTTTAAATTAAGGTATGTACATTTTTTTAGACATAATACTATTGCACACTTAATAGACTACAGTACACTATAAACATAACTTTTATAAGCACTGGGAAGACAAAAAATTCATGTGACTTGCTGTGTTTTGATATTTGCTTTATTGTGATGGTCTTGAATACAACTCACAATATCTGCAAGTTATGCCTGTACCAGATGCTGTATTAAGGGTGGAGAATACATCCTGCAACAGGCAAACAAGGCTTCTATCATGGAGCTTATAGGCTAGGTAGGAAGTAATCACAGTAAAGGGTGATAAGAGTAATGACGGGCTTCCCTGGTGGCGCAGTGGTTGGGAGTCTGCCTGCCGGTGCGGGGGACGCGGGTTCGGGCTCTGGTCTGGGAGGGTCCCGCGTGCCGCGGAGCGGCTGGGCCCGTGGGCCACAGCTGCTGAGCCTGCGCGTCTGGAGCCTGTGCTCCGCAACGAGAGAGGCCGCGACGGTGAGAGGCCCGCGCACCGCGATGGGGAGTGGCCCCCGCTCTCCGCAGCTGGAGGAAGTCCCCGCGCAGGGACGGGGACCCAACACAGCCAAAAATAAATATAAATAAATAAATAACTTTATAAAAAAAAAAAAAAAAAAAAAAGAGTAATGACAAGTATGTTAGCACTCGAGCAGTAGCAGGGATAGGCAACCTATCCCTGTATTCCAATACATCAGAACAAAATCTAAGGAAGTATATTTGGAGGATGGGCAGAGATAGCCAAGTGAAGAGTGGAATTAGAGTGTTCTGGACAGAGAGAGCAGTATATACAAAGACTCTGGGGCAAGAAAGTGGGTCAAGAAGTTCCATGTAGCTGGTGTAGGGGAGAGAAAAAAACCTTTTCCCTCTACCCTCTTATTTTCAGGGTCTGGGGCCTTGCAAATTAAACTGACAAAAGACGGGTTAACAGAATTTTAAAAAACAACATTTTATTTACACATGCAACATGCATATACATGGGAGAATTCAGTGATAAGTGACTCAAAGAGGTGGTTAGAATTTGGGGCCTACCTATCACCTTAGCAAAGGGCAATATATTTGTGGAGAAGTAACAAGACAAAGAAACAGGGTTTGGGCCTCTAGGGGTGGTAAATTGTGGAAAGGTAAATAGATGGGGAAATGAATGGAAGATAAAGGTTATTTTAGTAAGGGTTTTTGGTACAGAGCCAGCTCAGTGCCAACCCTCTGTCTCCAGTGATAATGGTTGTTTTCCTGCTCCTTTTATAGGAGAGGGGAGAGGATACACCTTCACAAAGGGGAATTTATGTCGTGCTTTTAGGCAGATAGGGGGAGGGCAAAAAGATTTATGTTTGCTGCCTTAACTGCTTTCGGTTCAAAATAATCCTCATGCCAAAGTGGCATTTTCTGATCCCCTTCGCTGGAATATATAGTATAAGAGGGAGACAGGCGACTGAAGGCTGAATGAGGAGGCAGAGACTAGACCTTGGACAGCCTTATAAGACTAGTTAAAAGGTTTGGACTATATCCTGAGAACAATGGGAAATCCTAAATTGGGGCATGTAAAAAGTTAATAAACTGAAACTTCAATTAAAATGGAGTTGGGAGGGCTTCCCTGGTGGCGCAGTGGTTGAGAATCTGTCTGCCAATGCAGGGCACACGGGTTCGAGCCCTGGTCTGGGAAGATCCCACGTGCCGCAGAGCAACTAAGCCCGTGCGCCACAACTACTGAGCCTGCGCGTCTGGAGCCTGTGTTCCGCAACAAGAGAGGCCACGAGAGTGAGAGGCCCGCGCACCGCGATGAAGAGTGGCCCCCGCTCGCCGCAACTAGAGAAAGCCCTCGCACAGAAACGAAGACTCAACACAGCCAAAAATAAATAAATAATTAAATAAATAAATAATTTAAAAAAAAAAAAAAGGAGTTGGGAGACCAGAAGAGGGCGTGAGAGCAATAGCAGAGCCCAACAGGAAGAAGAAAGACTTCCTCTTCTTTCTTGGCAAGAGCTCAGCCAATGAGAGACTGTCACAACTCAGCCAAGGAAGAGCCATGGACTTTTTGTTTACTATAGCCCTCCTGACTTCCTTTTCCCTTCTATAAAAGAGTTCTTCTTTTCCATTTTTGCTGGGGACTTTCATGTGGCTCACCATAGTTGCAGATCCTGAATTGAACTTCTTTGCTGATCCCCCAAAAAACATTTTTTTTGCTGAAGAAATAAATGGCAGTCTATTTTTTTATTTTTATTTTTAATTTTTTAAAATTTATTTATTTATTTATATTTTGGCTGCGTTGGGGTCTTCATAGCTGTGCGCAGGCTTTCTCCAGTTGCGGAGAGCGTGGGCTACTCTTTGTTGCGGTTCGCGGACTTCTCATTGCGGTGGCTTCTTGTTGCGGAGCGCAGGCTCTACGCGCGCCGGCTTCAGTAACTGTGGCACGTGGGCTCAGTAGCTGTGGCTTGCGGGCTCTAGAGCTCAGGCTCAGTAGTTGTGGTGCACGAGCTTAGTTGCTCCACAGCATGTGGGATCTGCTCAGACCAGGGCTCAAATCTGTCCCCTGCATTGGCAGGCGGATTCTTAACCACTGTGCCACCAGGGAAGTCCCAGTCTATTTGTTTTAGGTCAACAGTGGGGAGGCTTAGCAAGGGGGGTCCTGACATGATTAAACTTGTTTTTGGAGGTAGGTGAGACTTCAGGCAGGAAGAGACATGAAGGTGTATATTTAGGAGGTAAAATTAGTAGGGCTTTGAGACTGGATGTTAGGGCTAAAAAAAGAGAGTGGTTTCAGGTTTGGGCGATGGAGAAACTGGGAAAGGTAATACTTCAAGGAAGGTAATATTTTAAGTATGAGGAATGAGGAGTTCCATTCTGAACAAAGTATTTGTGAGACATCCCGTTGACAGCTAGGCATTTAGGTCTGGAGTTCTAAAAAGAGTCTGGCTGGAGATACAGATTTTGGAACAATTTTAGATAAAAAATTGAGGCCATGAGAATGAACGAGTTTGCCTAAGAAGAATGTGTAAGATGAGAAGGCCTAGAACTGACCCCTGAAGCATTCTAATGTTAGGGGTTCTGTAAAGGAAACTGATAAAGAACAGAGCAGTAGGAGGAAAATCAGGAGACTGCGTGATCAGAGATGCCAAAGGAAGGGGATGATTTGATGAAGAGAGAGGAGCAAAGATGGGGGGGGAAGCTTCACGGTCAGGTAGTATAAAGAGGATAAGAGGCAGCGTGCAACAGGGACAAGAGAAGCGTACAGATAAGGGGGACTGAAGGAATTCAGAAGAGTAAGCTTACTCTGGCTATACCAGTGGGCCTGCACCTTGCCAATGATACCATGTCTAGCTTCTTGAATAGTTCCCTAAACCCTGGTTTCCAAATCTGATTGAATATGAAACAGACCAAGAGGCAGGCGAAGGAAAAGGATAATTTATCATGTTTGGAATAATGCTTATTGTAACCTAACTCCACTTGCCAGCTAAAGATATGTTGATAATGGGTGATGGCAGGATGCTCAAGTGGTTGCCTCACCTCACGGTGAGTTTAAGTAGGTCAATCAGGAACAGAAAAGGAAGTAAAAATGCTCTAAAAGAGTCCATCAAAGCACAACTTCAAACAATGTGGTCTGAATGGGCACAAAACCGCAACAGATGTGTTAGCCCAGTGAACAATGGTCAGAAAAGAGATGCTCTTTTTTAGAAAAAAGAAAAAAAGGGTGGGGGGGTGAATTTTAGGCAAATTCTAAGCTTAAGAGCCAGAGTGCTAAGCATCACAGAGTCTTTAAATGCTAAGCCTAGACACACATTTTCACACAAAAAGTATCATCTTTACATATCCTGTGTTGTGAGTTTCTACATTTAAATTTACAGGAATCAAATGCGCAGGTACAAGACATGGCAGCATGTTGTGTGAAACAGCGCTACGTGTGTAAAATAACCAAAAGCTTAGCATGAGCAGTCATGTGACTGTTATGCACATACAACTTTAGTCCACTTTGATAGAAGTCATCCAGATAGTAAAAGCAATAGTCCTATTGCCTTCTGAATTCATTTGACTAAATCTGGAGTGCTGTGTTCAGTTAAAGCATCACATTTTAAGAGTAATATCGCTTACCCACCCCTGTCTTTCCATTCCCACTGCCAGAGTCTCTCATCTCACACCTTGTAGAGTGTTTCCAAAGATGGTCAATCCCTCCCATGGCACATGCCTTTTGCAGTGTCACTTTGCCATTCCTCCCATCTCCTCCTGTTGAGACACAGGCTGCCCCTGTGTCTTAATCTGACCAATAAGAAGTGATGGGGTTTGACTTACAGACCTAGGCCTTAAGGGGTCTCACAGCTTCTGTTTTTGCCTTCTTGGTTGCCAGCCGCCAAGTCAAGAAGCTGGGATTAGACTACTGACTGATGAGAGGTCATGTGGAGGAGAAATGAGGGGCTCAGCCAACAGCCAGCACCAAGGCCCCAAACATGTGAGTGAAGTCATCTTGGATCTTCCAGCCCTAATCAAGCCAACGATGGTAATATTCTGTATCTATGCTATCCAGTATGGGAGTCGCTAGCCACATACGTGTATTGAGTCCTTGGAATGTGGCTAGGGCATCTGAAGAGCTTCATTTTTAATTTCACTTGAATTTAACTAAACTTTAGCTAGTGGCTACCACACTGGACAGTGTAGAACACTATTTCCACTCTAATTCATCCAGCATAATCCTGCTAACAGAACAGGGCATATGGCAGCATAAAATCAGTTTAGCACCTACCCTTTATGGGGCTGTAAGTACACAAGCAGTGACTAGAGATGGCTGGTGGTAAAGGTTATAGCTCTGTTAAGTGTGTGAAGCAGTGCCAACTGGTGTTTAAAACAAAACAAAACACTCCCCCACAACATCACCCAAAGGAAGGGAGTGACCCATTCTAACCTGATTTTATCTGAATAAAATGTGAGAAACAGAAAGGGAAATTTCCACACAAATGGAATATACCATTGAGTCCCACATCTACCCTAGAGATGTCCTGATTAGGACATCAACCTTTAAAAACTGTTTTCTTCAACCATATGGTTACCAAAGGGGAAAGGGAGGAAGAGAGGGAGAAATTAGGTGTGTGGGATTAGTAGATACAAACTACTATGCACAAAACAAACAACAAGGATTTACTGTATATCACAGGGAGCTATATTCAGTATCTTGTAATAACCCATAGTGGAAAAATAATCTGAAAAAATATATATATATGAATCACTTTGCTGTACACCTGAAACCAACACCATACTGTAAATCAACTATACTTCAATTAAAAAAATATTGCAAAGACTGTTTTTCTCATCTACCAAAAACCAAAATTTTAATCGTTCCCTGTTCACACATTTCGGAGGTAGAGGGAGCAGGAAGGAAATCTGAGAGCCTCTTACGTGTGTTAGACACAGTCACATACATTAATGCACGTAGTTCTCTTAATGGTTTTTTTTCAGACTAGGGAAATAGAAGTTCAGAGAGGCTGTGACTTGCTAAGGACCTAAAGCTAAATTAGTGCAGAGATAAAATTCAAATCCAACCTCCAGATTTCCCAACACACCACAATGCCTCTCTTAACAAGAAGAAAAATTTCTGCTCTCCTGAGATTTTCCGTGATCTGGCCACCTAAATACTCATTTCCAGTTAATGTCTTAACTCTTACCGGATTGATCTCATTTTACATCCTTTCACTTTCTCCTTTCATTTCTTCTAAGTCTACCCATCCTTCAAAACCCAGTTTAAGTCTGAAACTTTCCTCATCCCAATGCTAATTAATTTCCCTTTCCTCTCCTCTGAATTTTAACGTCACTTATAATGGGCACCACATAATGTAGCATTCTTTGTTACATTACTTTTCGTTAAATAGACCGTAATCTCTTTGAGGACAGAGGTCAATACTAAATCTTTGAAGAATGGCAATCTTTCCAATTTCCTATTTCCCTTTGAGCCATGAATAGGTAGTTCTGGAATGGATGAACGCGACCTAAACTCAACAGACAGATACTTCTTGATTAATTAAAGTCAGCCCCAAACTCTCGAGTTTAACCCTTTGCTTAATCTACCGCGCACCAGTTAATCCAGCAAGGTTGAATGGCGAACCGAGACCTCAGCCCGGCCACGTAACGCTCCCAGCGGACTCCCGCACGCCACGCCCAGCCTATTGGTTGCCGATTAGGCGTGCCCCAGCCTAGGGTGGCCGATGGGGCGTGGCGTGCGTGAGTGAAGGCGTGGCCGAGAAGAGGAACCTACGCTCTGGATCACACTCGGTAGTCTCCGGTAGTCCTCGACAACTTCCGGCAACGGTCTCCTCCTCCGCTGATTCACCTCGGGCATTTCCGGTCTCCTTCGGGCCTTTTCGTCTGGCTCCCGCGCGGGTCTCTCCACTTCGGGTTTTTCCGTGTCCCGCTCGGAGGTACTCGGCAATCGCTCGGCTTCCCCCATCCCCCGGTAACGGTCGCTGGTGAGTTTAAATGAGCCGGGGCTGGCCGGGCCGGAGCCGCTACGGGGGGGGCTTGAGGCACTGCAGAAAGTGGGCCTGAGCCTCCAGGATGACGGTGCTGCAGGAACCTGTCCAGGTAATGGTAACCGTCTTCTCTGAGGCTTGGCTCTCAGCCCCGGTCGGGAAGCAGCGTATGGCCACTCCGCGGCCTGGTGCGGCCTAGGCCCAGCTGCTTCTCCCGCCTCCCCTCACGCCGGCTCCTGCCTGTCTTCTCGTCAGTTCCGAGGCCTTGCCCGCAACCTCAGCCGTGTTACCTCTGGCCCTACGTTACTTCTTCCCCTTGGTGTGAGCGGAGTTCGGCAATAATACCTCCTTTACCCCCGGGCCAGCGTCCGGCGAGCCCCTCCTGTCAGCCCAGCGGCCGGGCCCCGGCCGGCGTGAGGGATGAGGGGCCGACAACTCGCCCCAGGTGCTCTCTTGCCTAAGGATGTTTGGGAGGCACGTTTGATCAGCGATTGTACGATCTTCATAACGGTGGGGCACGTTTGCAGGACGAGTGTTGGTTTTGTTTTTGTTTTGTGTGAGAAGGTGGAGGGAGGGTAGGATCGGTGTTTTTAATACTAATTTCTATTTTGGTAACAGACTTTGTAGCCCACGTTGCTTTTCTCGCTCAGTAAATTTCCCTCTGGACAATGATCTGCGAAGAGAACCCCAAGGCCCAGTGCCGAGGCGCAAGCACCTATACAAGGGGAGAGGGTGGAAACGGCGAATTGGGTTTTTTCCATGACCTGTGAGGGGGATGAGGAGTGTTTTATTGTGCCTGTGTACAGGGCGTGCAGGAAGTGAAAGACAAATGATGGTTTTTCCATCCATACCACACCAAGGTATGCTTTGACGCACAGTGCTCTGTTGGCATGGAAGAAACACTATTGGATTTTTAAGTGTGTGCAGCAGTGCCAAGTCATTTCCCCCCCGCCATCTGGAGAAACTGAATCTTTTGTCCCTTGGTGATGGACCAGGTCTGTGAGACTTTCACCCTATCCTGTGATCTTTGACTTAATTAGAAGAGTTGACCTCTATCAACTGCTGTCATTGAGTCATGGACTTTCTTTATTTTGAAGTTATAAAGCAAACCGATTTTAGAAATTGCTTCATATTGCCCTTAAAGACCTGTGATGTCAAATAGTAAATATGTTAATCCATCACTCCTTCCATATTTCCTTAATTTTTCTTCACAGGATGAAATATCAACTTCTCCTAGTTGGCTCCTTCTCCAGCTCTTTACCTATAGCAGCTATTCGTTTTTTAATTAGTGTAATGTGGGATTCTGTCTTAGGAAGTTTACCTGTTTGTACATTATACTGGTGCTTTCAAAGCTATTTCACTGGTGCTTTCAAAGCTATTTCTTTCCATCCAAATTTCTCTTACTAGTAAAGTCTCTTTTTTAAGATTTTTTTTTTTTTGAGGCCTAACATGAAATTAGAAGTTGCTGTCTATACCCTCTTAAATGGATAAGCAGATCACTCAAGTTGTTTAATTTCTGTTTCATATTTTTGTTATTTTTGTCTTAATAATTAATGATACAGTTGCCCTATAGGTACAGCTTCTAAAATGATAAACTAGTTTTATTGCTAGCCTATAACCACTTTTTAATAACAATTTCAACTTGCATAAAAACATGGAGAAGAAAAGAAATATGTAGCCAACTCCTTGATAGTACCCATCAGGTTTTCTCTTTTTCCTTAAAGTACTCTTAGCAGTAATGCATTTAGGTATTTTTAAAGCTTAAGAGTCAAATTTGTCTCCCCCGCCCACGCACACTACCTTTGTTTATTAGATTTGGGGACAGAGGTAAGAAGTTTTAGGATATAGCTAGGTGAGAATTTTGGTTGTAATTTTTAGGATAAGAAGTCATTCAAGAAGGGATCTGGAGCAGTAGGAGAAACAAGCACCTTTGGCTAAGATGATAAAGATAAACTGATCAGGGATAGTGCTGAAAACAGGAAGGAAGAGTAAGGAAGAAAATAAAAATAGAACAACTAAATAAGATACTTTTTTTTTTAAACTATGATAAGCAATTGCATGTATTTGTAGAGGAATGAGAGTAAGTTGGAAAAGCGTTTCCTTTCTAGGGATGCCTCAGGGTTTGAGGTGTTACTAGGCATAGGGAAAAGTTGAGAGAAAAGATGAGCAACTGTTTTTTGCTTTTTCTTTTTTTAAAGTTTTAACATGGAATACCCAGGTTGATATGTCACATAAGCCTATATAAGTGCTTCCTCCAAATTATCTCTTATAGGAAATTGTTACTTTTGAGTCTTTGCAAAAAATCTCTCCTATTATGAGGCAGAAATTCTGTCAATTATTTTATTTTTAAAATAACTATTTAGGGAAGCCACACTAGCCTAAGTGACTTGAATCAATGCTAATTTGCATGTTTATAAAATTCACCTGATGAAATTGATTTTTAAAAAGACATTTTATATAGATTTATCAATTATTCCTGGGGGTAGGACTTCACAGAAGTGTTGGATGAAGTTGTAAAAATCACCTTAGTAAGCAGTATAGTAAGTGGGTGCTTTACGCATATAATATTGTTTTAGAGATTATTAGATAGTGAAGGAATACTTTTGGCTTGGGATAAGATGAACAGGGACAGCATCTAACGTGGATTCAAAAGGTACCATTTTCAAATAATAGAATTGAAGGTAGTATATTCAGGAAAATTGTGTTAGATGATTTCCACCACCCCCCGTAATGGCTTTTCAATAAAACTGTTTTATCCAACGAGAGTAGAAAAAAATGAAATCCCTAAATATATTTTATGCTTTAAAAAAATATATGTATGTAACTAAATTGATAAATCAATAGGCATTTGACTATTTGATCTTCATTGAAAAAATTTATATATTCAAGTTAGCTGAAACATTCTGCTTATAAAATTTTCTTTTGGAAAACAGATTACATTATATTTAGGTCCAATACAGTGTCTTGAAGACAGTGCTACATAGTACCTGAACTGAGAGAATAAACTTTGGGATGGGGAGGTAGAGGGGGAAGTCATTACAAATATGTAGTAATTCCTTTATGGACTAGTGTCCCGATATAGCCTTTGTGCTTATATATAGAGAAAGCATGAGACAAATAATCACAAATTAATAATTACAAACTGTGATAAGAAGGGCACTATAAATAGGGTGTTAGGAGAGAGACCTAATAGGAGGGTCCTGACCTAAGTCAGATTTGCAATTGGACCATCAATGTTCAGAAGCAGCCTCAATGATAAAAATCAAATTGGGAAGACTGTTATGCACCTGCTATGTGCCAAGCACAGATAAAAGACATTCTAAAACCTTCTCTAAAAAGTATGTTAGGATAGTTCCTTTTGAGCAAGTAACATTGAAGCTGAGTTCAAAGTTTGAGAAGGAAACAGTAGTTTGAAGAGCATTACAAGCAGAGAAAACAGCATGTGCAAAGTGCCTAAGACACAGCAGAACTTGGCATTGGAAGAACTGAAAGAGGGCCAGTGTGGCTGGAGTTGCATAGTAATGGAAGGCCATTATAAGGAGTTCAGTTTTCATTCTAAGTGTAATGGGGAATCACTGAAGGATTTTCAGCCGTGGGTTGACACTATCTGATATAGATCTTAAGATCTCTCTGGCAACTGTATGTGAAAGGTCAGGGAGGAAGGAGGCAAGAGTAAACACAATCTTAGGATGAAGGTAACCTAGACTAAAGTGGTAGCAGTGGAGCAGGAAAGAAGTAGATAAATTCAAGAGATGTTTTAGAGGAAGAACCAATGAGACATGGAAATTGATTGTTTATGGGGGGATCAAGAACAGCTACCTGGATTTCATTTTGGGGGGCACCATTTAATAAATGGAGAATTCTTTGAGAGGAGACAAATTTGAAGGAGGACAATTAAGAATTCTGTTGTGAACAAATTGAGTTGGAGATATTTGTGAAACCAACCAGTAGAAATGTGGATATATAACCTCTAATCTTTTGAGGGGTCTAGTCTTTTTTTTTTTTTTTAGAGAAAGGTCATTTTAAATTTATTTATTTATTTATGGCTGTGTTGGATCTTAGTTTCTGTGCGAGGGCTTTCTCTAGTTGCGGCGAGCGGGGGTCACTCTTCATCGCGGTGCGCGGGCCTCTCACTATCGCGGCCTCTCTTGTTGCGGAGCACAGGCTCCAGCCGCGCAGGCTCAGTAGTTGTGGCTCACGGGCCCAGTTGCTCCGTGGCATGTGGGATCTTCCCAGACCAGGGCTCGAACCCGTGTCCCCTGAATTGGCAGGCGAATTCTCAACCACTGCACCACCCGGGAAGCCCAGAGGGGTCTAGTCTTGTTGGGAAGATAAGTATACTTAACAGGAACAACTGGATAATGTTACAAGTCCGTATGTGATTGCACAGATAACAATAAATACAGGAAAGAGAGATCCTGGTAGACTGGAAAAATGGGAACGGTTTCTTGAAGGAGTAGAACTTAAAGCTTTAGAAGGTGGAAAGGGTTTGGTAGGGAAGAGAGAATATTCTTGGCATGGAATGGCATGAGCAAGAGCCCAAAGTTGAGAATGGTGTTTAGGAACAGGAAAACAATAAAACTATAGCATTGGCTAGAATGGGAATAGAGGAGGAAAAGGTAAGGTTTTGCTAGCCAGGTAGAATCAGGTTACAGGGGACTTAACATCCAGGCTGAGGAGTTTAGATTTAATTTGTTGGTAATAAATAGCCATTATAGGTTTTTCAGCAGAAAAATTATGTAATGAAAGCACTGCTTTGGAAAAATTAATCTGATGCTATTGGGAAGGAGGGACGAGACAAGATTTAAGGAGACATAAAGGCTAGTAGAGAAATCCAGTTACATGGTAATGTACATCAGGGTTTCTCAATCTTGGCACTATTGATGTTTTGAGCAAGCTAATTTTTTGTTGTAAGGGTGCTGTCCTGTGTATTGTAGAGTGTTTTGCAGCATCCCTGGCCTCTACCCACTAGATGTCCCCTCCGTTTGTGACAACCAAAGATGCCCCCCAGACATTACTACATGTCCTTTTGGGGGGCAAAATTGCCCAGACTGAGAACCACTGATGTAGACCTGAACTAAATTAGAGTTCTAGAAATTAGATTGTAATGTATAATAGGAAAATTCCACGGGGATTTTTTTTCTTCATACCTTCTTATATTGTTCATTTCTTTTATGATCTAAAAAAAGATCTTTTATGATCTAAAAGAAAACTATTTTCTTTTTTGACAAAAACAAGAACAACACAAAACAATCTATGTGGTCACATTTAAGTCTGAATTAGTGGTACAACTTACAGAGGCTTGTGTATATTTAAAATAATATTTTATATTTAAGAAGAGCAAGCAAGTAAGGAACTTTGCCATTTAATTTCTGTGGTGTTGATTTAATTATCTTTAAAATCAGTGTAGCCTAGGACTGACCCATTAATTTAATCAGTAGGACTTCTCTTTTAAACTTTTTTTTGGGGTCAGTGGTGGTGTTGCTCTGTTTGGCTTCATAACCTTTCGCAGCATTTCGTCCATCTGGCTTTACTTTGTAGTACTCCTGAAGTGATTCACTGAGTGACATTCTTTTAGGGGCAGGTTTACACCAGCAGTTGAGCAGTAGATGAATAACAAGGGGGCTAATCTTAGCCCTGTCTGTCATGAGCTACCAATTTGTAATGCTTTAGAAAATAGTTTATTCCCCACTCCATTCCCCCAAAAGAGATACATAGCGTCACTCAGATGCTTGAGCAGAGTGGTGATGGAAGCTGTATGTGGCAAGTTTTACTTCTGGGATGTATGGGAGTTTTTGTTGCCTGCCTTCACTATCCCTTTCTGACCCTCTTAAGAATTGGTGATAAAGGAATGACATTGTTCTGAGCAAAACTTGATTTTAAATCAGGAATGGATAGAACTCTTGAATATGATACTTTTTTTCTCTTTCATTTATTTAATTTTAAAAAGGCAGAAAGAAAGTCAAAGTTCTAGGAGTTTTTGGCCATAATATTTATGTGCCAAATTTTCCTGGTGATCAATATCACTAATGTAGCTGGTGAATCAATCATTTGGTCTTTTGTGGCTTATATGTTACAAAATAAACAACTGTGGCAGATATGATGAGAGATGTTACCTAATACAAACTATAAATTATATTTATTGAATTTGTTTATATTAAGAGCTAGAAAAGCAAAAGGTTTTAAGTGCCTAATGCGTGCCAGTCAGTATACTAGGAGCACCATATCATTTCATTTAATCCACACAAGTCCAAAAATAGAGTTCCATTTTTCACATGAGGAAATTGAGGCTGAGAAAAGTTAAATAATTCCCCAGAGTCACACTGCTGAAAGTGCTGGCACACACATTTGAACACAGGCCTCCAACATCAAATCCTGGGTATATTCTTTCTACTCACCATGTTCTTTTAGTAGGTTCTTAGGAAATCCCCATATTTTATAAAGGAGTAATTAGGTGGTAATTATTTGCATTACAAAAATAATTCTATGTACCATGGAGTTTCTTTCGAGATTTCCAGAGATCCTTAACTATTGGACATATAATAATACAGAAAAACTTAAGACTAAGACTAACATAAAATGCTAACAGTAGGAGGACTGCCAGAGGTAAAGGCCATTTGTTTATTCATCCACCATACATTAGTTAAGCACCTACTTAAAAAGTACGTAATAAATGCTGGGAGTATATAGTGAGCAAAAACAGATGTAGTCCCTACCTTTCTAGAGTTTATATTATAGTGAGGAAGACATTACTCACATACTCTCCTAAATATGTGTAAAATTAAAACAGTGAGAAGTATTGCAAAGGAAAGGTACTTGGTGTCATCAGAGTGTATAAGGATGCCTAACCTCATCTGGGTGTCCTAAAAAAGCCTTCCCTGGGAAAGAAGTCCAAAGAATGACTAGAATTTGCATATTTTGAAGGAAAGGAGGGGGTGTGCCAGGCAAAATGAACGGTATGTTTAAAGGACCTGTGGCAGAAGGATAACATGGCAGATTTGAGGAGCTGAAAGAAGGTCGTTGTGGTAGCATGGAAAGCATGAGAAAATATGATACAAGATGAACAGAAGAGGTAGGTACAGACTATATCACACTGCCTAGTTTGGTGGCTTTTGCTTTTATCATTAAGAACAATGAGAAGCCACTGAAGGATTTTAAGCAAAGGGGTAATATGATCAGATCTGACTTGTGAAAAGCTCATAGGGAGAGAATGGATCATAGGGTAGAAAAGAATTCAGAGGGGCTAAGTAAGACACTCTTAAAGTAATCCAGGGAAAAAAATGGTCTGCCTTTAAAAGTAAATGTTTAGGGGACTTCCCTGGCAGTCCAGTGGTTAAGACTCTGTGCTTCCAATGCAGGAGGCGCAGGTTCGATCCCTGGTCGGGGAACAAAGATCCCACATGCCACACCAAAAAAAAAAAAAAAGTAAATGTTTATTAAGTTTCTTCCTTTCATTATTACTGCAGTTGCCTAATTTAAATGAGTATCATTTTGGGCTTCCCTGGTGGCGCAGTGGTTAAGAATCCCCCTGCCAATGCAGGGGACAGGGGTTCGAGCCCTGGTCCGGGAAGATCCCACATGCCTCGGAGCAACTAAGCCCGTGCGCCACAACTACTGAAACCCACGCACCTAGAGGCCGTGCTCTGCAAAAAGAGAAGCCACTGCAATGAGCAGCCTGCACACCACAACGAAGAGTAGACCCCGCTTGCTGCAACTAGAGAAAGCCCATGCGCAGCAACGAAGACCGATCGCAGCCAATAAATAAATTAATTAAAAAAAATTTTTTTTAATAAAATGAAATAAATGAGTATCATTTTGAAAGATACCTATAGGCATAGTTTCAGAACCCTAGGTCATATATGATCTGGTAGAACACCAGAAGGCCAGATCAGTTCTTTTGGGGGTTTAGAATTTAGCCAGGCACTGTGCTAGGCTTATCTCAGAGGTAAGTATTTTTATCCTTATTTTACAGATGATTAAAGCTAAAGCTCAGAGAATTGACTTGGTCATCTAGATTAGTGTCCGAGGGATCTTTATCTGCCTTGGATTGAGGTGTGGAGATCATATTAAGTATTCAAGAAATAATTGAGTCAAATTAGGTTTGAATACCCTTTAGCTGTTGTTTTCTGAATGACTGTTTTTTTGAGTTATTCTATCCAAATGTTGAAATTCTCTGAGGAAAACACAGTTTATCGCATTACCTTTTATGTATCTCTTTGCTGTGTTGTAGTATAGAGGAAATATAGATTAGATAGCAGTGATTCTGTAGTATGTTTAAAACCTGCTATTATATTCACTCCTTGCTAACACCACATATTTTTGTTCAAAGGTTCAGCTTCCTGACTGTTTGATAAGAAAACAAAACCACAGTGAGCACAGTGACAATGACCAGATAGGTGCCTGTAGAATAATACCTGACTTATAATTTCTCATTGTCAGTAAAGACCTGAAAATTCAAAATGTGAAGGCTTTGTGCAGCCTACCTGAAGAACTTGATTTTCTCAAATTGGTTCAGTTTTTTATGTTTTTTTTTTTTTTTTTTTTTTTTTTTACTGCAATCAGGATCATATAGCAAACAAAGTAGATGCTCAATAAATATTTACCAAATGGATGAATGATGTGTTTCAGAGGTGGTAGGCATATTGAATAAGATGATAAGGAAAATGATCTAAGTAGTACGGAGACATGATCTCAGCTGCCATTTACCAGAAAAATCTGGTTATCTTCCAGGTATTTATAGATCACACCACTGAGAGATTTTATTGCCCCAAAACCTGATGTATTCCAACCCCTCGGTCAGACTGACCCTTATCTCCTTACCAGATTCTTGGTTCCTTTATAATGTTTTGCTTATTGTATCAAGGAAGAAACAGCTGGATGTTATTCTGTATTTTTTTTTAATTAATTAATTTATTTTTGGCTGTGTTGGGTCTTCGTTTCGTGCGAGGGCTTTCTCTAGTTGCGGCGAGCGGGGGCCACTCTTCATCGCGGTGCGCGGTCCTTTCACTATCGCGGCCTCTCTTGTTGCGGGGCACAGGCTCCAGACGTGCAGGCTGAGCAGTTGTGGCTCATGGGCCTAGTTGCTCCGCGGCATGTGGGATCTTCCCAGACCAGGGCTCGAACCCGTGTCCCCTGCATTGGCAGGCAGATTCTCAACCACTGTGCCACCAGGGAAGCCCTGTATTTTTTTATATTGCCAACATTAATGTTTTAATCATGTTTATAAGAATATCTTATATTTTACCTCCAGATTGGGTTACTAAAAGTTTATAGGTCAGGAAGTGGAAAATAGATTCAGAGTTTTAAAACATTAATTCAACAAACTTTATTGAGCATTCACTATGTTTAAAGACAGTTATCTAGGATAACTAGGGAAATAACTTAGTTAAGTAGAATAACCAGGGAATTATAGAGAAAAATAGAATCTGGCTTTTGCCCGCAACAAGTTGCAACCTAGTTAACCAAATAATATAACCAAATCTAATAAAAAGCCTGATTTTTTTTTAAAAGTATAAACAAAATTGTCTAGGACCTCATAGGATGGAGTAATTAATATTGCATGGGATAGATCAGTGAAGGCTTCATGAAAGGAAGAGACCATGTAAGCTGAATTTTGAAGAAAGGATGACAAATTTCAGGAGATAGAAGTTAAAGACAAAGGACAGCCCAAACAGAGGTGAAGACTCTGAAATATGAAAATACAGCTGATGTTTAGGGCCTGATGGAGCTTTATTCTGTAGATGTTTATTGTGTAAACTTTGTGGGGCTATCCAAGAGGAATCATTAGCAAGTTTTGATCAGGGAAGAAGACATGATAGTGATAACGATGAGGGCAGCAGCTAAAATTTATTGAGTAATTATTAGCTATGTGCTAGGAACCATTGTGTACTTTATTGGAGTCTCATGTTTTAAATTAAGAGACTGAGTCTTAAGAGACATTGTTACTTGCCCGAGACACAGAACTAGTAAGTCATGGAACATGAATTTGAACTCAAACCTCTCACTATTGTCTCATGTTTAGCAGTGATGATGTTTTTGTTTGAGGAATTCTGGGACAGGATGGATTACATTATAACCTGTAGGTAGAAAGACCACTTAGGAAACTAAAAGTTTACAGGAAGGAAGATTCTGTTACAGACTGGGACTAGGAAAGAGGGGATAGACCCTAGGTACTTTTCCTTATGTGCAGTTCTACAAATGATGGTTAGATTCACTAACCAGCCCATTAAAATCTTTTAAATCCATAACTTACACAAATTGATTTACCAGTACAATTGTTATTTCATGTATACTTACTCAACGTTTCTGACCTTGTATGGTGAAGGACTTTTTGAGTTTCAAACGAGGAGTACCTCTCCTAGTCCTGGCAGCAGCAGTGCTCCTCAAGGCACTAGTACTGCTGTAGTCTCTAATATGCAAAAGAGAAAGCACGTGTCTAGGTCAGTAACTTGTCTCTTCCCCTTTCAAGTATCTGAATTGAATTCCATAAATATTTATTGAACACCTTTTATGTATTGGGCTCTAATACTGTCTCCCATCAGCTAGACCAGTGATTCTTAGTGAACCAAGATATTTGTGAACCCCAAACACTGTATACACATTTTCTGTATATATGTCCATGTGCTTTTTTCTGGGGAGGAGGTCCATAGCTTTTATAAGTTTTTCAAAAGAGTATACTATAAAAGGAGAGAGAACTGCTTACCTAGAAAGTAGAAGAATCGTTCTGAACCCTGAATGCTTACCAGTAAAAAGGTTTAAAAATAAGGATATCTAAACTCAATCCCAGCTTCCAGAGATTGTGATTCAGTGGATTTGAGGTAGAGCACCACAAGAAGGGGTTGATAGCCACTGATCTAGACAGGAGTAACACTAAAATGCACTCTATGAGAACAGAAACTATGTTATTTATTGTGTGCCTAGAGTCTAGAACGTGCTGGCACACAGTAGACACTCAGTAAATATTCATTGAATGAATGAATATTAGAGCTCTCCAGTGAAGAAAGCTTTATGAAGTAGATATTATTTAAGCTGGGTCTATAGGGATGAGGAGGAAAGCTTTATGAAATAGATATTATTTAAGCGGGGTCTATAGGGATGAGGAAGAAAGCTTTATGAAGTAGATATTATTTAAGCTGGGTCTATAGGGATGAGGAGGAAAGCTTTATGAAATAGATATTATTTAAGCGGGGTCTATAGGGATGAGGAAGAAAGCTTTATGAAGTAGTATTATTTAAGCTGGGTCTATAGGGATGAGCAATTTATAAGAGGAGGTAGGTGAAGGAGCCCACATTCCCCAGTGAAGGAAAAGGAAGTACAGAGACACAGAGGTCTAAAAGTTCATGGGGAGTTGAGGGAGTAAATTCAGATATGTTAGGAGCCATACAGTGAAGAGCCTTATCTAATACGTTATGGAGTTTGCACTGTGGGCAGTGAGGTTTTATTACTTAAATTAGACATGTTAATTTGAGTATTATATGCAAGGCTCTGTGCTAAGAGTTACCTTGAAACTCTCTATGTTTGTATATTTATGTTCTTTTTCCTCCACTTACAGGCTGCTATATGGCAAGCACTAAACCACTATGCTTTCAGAGATGCAGTTTTCCTTGCAGAGCGACTATATGCAGAAGGTTTGTAATCTATTCATTTCTATAGAACTGTAAAAGAATAAAATATATAGAATTCCATCACTTTTTATGACTGTAACAAGATTCTGGGTATTCCTTTTTTTTTTTTGGCCACGCCACGCGGCATGTGGGATCTTAGTTCCCCGACCAGGAATAGAACCCGTGGCCCCTGTATTGGAAGCACGGAGTCTTAACCACTGGACCACCAGGGAAGTCCCCTGGGTATCACTTTTGTTTTATCTTTATGGTTGACACTAGTTCATAAAAATATTTCCGAGTATCTGTGTAGCTCCTTATATGCTACTTTTAATAACTGTGTAGAGTTGCTTTGGGTTTTATGCTATGGTTTACTTAATCATGTTCCAGTCTTTAGGTATTTTTTCCCAGGTTTTTTATTAGAGTCTATATTCTGTGGCTTAGAGCATGGGTTTTGAGCCTACAGCCTTAGTACAAACCCTAACCCTGTCACTTAAACATGCAGTAGTATACTGTGGGCAAGTTACTTAATGTCTGATTATTTCAGATTTCTCATGTATAAAATAAAGATAATAGTAACTGTCTCATAGAATTGAAGAATGAAGTGGTATATTTAAAGCACTTGGCACAGCCTTCTGGCATGGTAATAAATGCTCAGTAAACATTAGCTGGTAATGTGTGTTTTGTTTCTGTCATTAATTATTATAATCCTCTTTCTAAGATGCTAAGATAGATGATTATGTACAGCTTTTCTTTTAAGTCATTTCCTTGGGTTATATACTCTAAAATGGAATTTATGAGTCAAAAGATGTGATCAGTTCTACAACAAATTACTTTTTGCCCAGTTGATAACCCAGCAGAGAGAGGTGTGATAATCAAGGTGTCACCAATAATGTAAGACTTCCTTCATAGTCCTATCAATATCAGATTTACCATTATAATGTATTTTTGCTTACTGGAAAATTGTGAGGTATTTTGTCTTGCATGTTTATAACTGTGAAGGATTCTGGGTATTTTCTCAAGTGTTTGTTTTAATTTTATTCCTATTTCTGTGGCTGTATCTTTGTTTATTGCATATTTGCTCCAGATTCTTTGCCTTTTAATCTTAATTCTATTGATTTTTATTAATCTGATATTTTAAATTGTTATGTAGTTGAACTCATCAGCTTTGTCATTTAAACTTTCTCCTATTGCTCCAGTAGCTGGAAAATTGTCATCTTTCTGAACTCAATAAACATATAGTTCTTGGTAGTTTAAAAAAAGTTTTTAAAAATTTCTGCCACAACTAAGATCCAATGTAACCAAATAAATAAATACAAAATAAATAAATAAATAAAATATCTTTAAAAATTTTATCATAGTATTATTACTTAATTTAGTCCATGTTATTTATTAAATAATTCCCCCCACCCCACCCCACATGGTATCTTACTTGGTTTTATATTAAATTTTTATTTTTTTTATTTTTTTATTGAGGTATAGTTGTTTTACATTGTTGTGTTTCTGCTGTAAAGCGAAGTGGAGTTCCCTGGGCTATACTACAGGTTCTCATGTATTAGATTTTTTAAAAATGTTTTGCTCTGTCCCCAGAACCTCGCCTCTCTTTCATCAGTTAATTTTCTGTTTTTAACTCAGTATCATACTGTTTTATTATTAACACTTTATATTGTCTTTTAATATCTAATAACGCCTATCTCCCATCATTTTTTTTCCAATTCTTTCTTTGCTAAGAAGTCTTTACCCTTTTTTAAATTCTTTAATTTTTTCATGTGTATTTTACTACTGCTTTGAAATTTCACAAATATTTTGATCAGTGCTGACCTATATAAGTCTATGAATTAATTTAGGAAGTACTGATATCTTACTATCTTAAAGCCTTCTTAACCAGAAACAGTGCTGCCTTCTTTTTACTCCAGTGTTTAACTCAGTTTTCCCACTTTATGAGTAACCTCCCATTGGATTACTTACCAAAATTTTTAATTTTTTTTATGATTGTAGGTAAGTTTTATTTTTGTGTGTCTGCATGAACTAGTAGTGGAACCTTTCTGCTCAGTTATACGATTTTACTCTAATAAAGTGCTAGTAACCCAACTGCAGGCATAGAACGTAGATATTAGGGGTTTGCTAGGCATGTGTCAAAAAGGGACAAGGGATAAGAACATTAAGAATACAGACAAGATGTGGACCAGGAAATGTAAACTACATAGGAAAGTTAACACAGGAAGGGATTGGTAAATAAGAGGTTTTAGAGAGGTACTGGAAGTCCAGATGAAGTTGAATTGGGAGATATATGAGAATAACTTAGGAGAGGAAGACCGTGAATGAGGTGCAGAATTCTTTCGTTAATGAAGCAGAATGTCTTGAATTTAGTAACTGAGAGTTATAAGGAGAAGGTATGAATCTCAGGAGGAAGGGATTTCACAAAAGGACAAAGGGTAATGCTTGGAAAAAGTTGTGAGAAGCAAGGAGGAAACCAACCTTACCGTGGGATAGGAGGGAATTAGCATCCCTTTGGGAGTGCTGTCAGGTCCTCAGGGGAGAACAGGAGTTCATTGAGGAAAGTGAGGGAAGATCTGTTGAGCAGAAGTCTGAGGTCCAAATGAAAAGATTTAGAAGAGTGAGAGGCTTAGAAAGAAGGTAATATAATAGATTGCCCTATTCTGCTCGATTATGTAAAAGCAAGGTTGATTGTGGATAATCTACTTATATATATTTTCATTGATACCTAGGCAGCCCCCATGTTTTGCTGACTTATACTTCTTTCTTTTTTTTAATTTGTTTATTAAAGGGTAGGCAGTTTCTAGTTTATTATAGTTAGGTTCCAAAAGATTGCAAATTAGTGGTTTCAAATTTAGATGATCAGGTTTTCCCATAGAATTGAGGCAGGATTCCAAATTAATCCACAAAAAGCTGTTTAATCCTTTTTCTACCTGTGTCTGATAACAGTGCTTAACACTTGGAAAGCTGCTCATTGTTAGTTTCTCTCAATATAGAACCTAACTACTCTGTTTGACTATATTTCTATGAGGGAAGATTTTAGAATTTAAGTTCAATGGGAGCAGATACTATCCCAGCTCAATAATAATAACAGTAATTCTACCATTTATTGATTTCTTACTGTGTAGTAGGACTCTGAGTACTTAATATTAATTCCTTATTTAGTCTTCAACAATCCTATAACATAGACATTGCTATTACCATTTTAGAAATGAAGGAACTAAGAATTGTTCACCAGGTTTCTACCTGTCTTAGTGATTAATGGGCCAGATGTAGAAATTGCATTGAGTATAGTGATTTCCATAAATTGGGCTTAGTTGAAGAGAACTGAATCAGAGTAAAAGGTTCAGCTTCTGGTTCTCTTCTCTGTCTTAACCATGATATTGAGAGCCCAAACTCACAGAAATATGTGACTGCAAATGGCAACATTTGAAAAAAATTACTTACACAGTTATGTTAAGGTCATCATTGAGGGAAGTTTTCCAAATACTTCTAAAGTTATGGCATATTGTATCATTTTTAGGCCATTACTTGTGGAAAATTTGATAAATGTTATCTTGTTGCTAAAAATTCAAGTCACTTTGTCTTATGGGGGGACAGAAAGGATATCTGGCCCATTGGCCTGCTCTTTTACTGTCATCGTTAAATTCTTACTGATGAAAAAGATGATCTTTTTATTTTTAATATTCTCTTTATTTATTTATTTATTCAATTCATTCATTCACTCATTCGTTCATTTGCCGTGCCATGCAGCTTGCGGGATCTCAGTTCCCCGACCAGGGATTGAACCCTGACCACGGCCATGAAAGCCCGGAATCCTGACCACTAGGCCACCAGGGAACTCCCAATGCTATTTTTTTTAATCTTCATAGTTTTCATTTTCATTAGGTGTTAGTGAATTAAGACTCTGGTCTTCCCAACGAACTTTTTAAATCCAAGACTCAACTATTTCAATGCATTAACTTACATGTTTCACACAAGCATCACATACATCAAACTCAATTCATGCAAAACTGGATTCATAATGTTCCCACTGTAATCTGACACCAATAAGTCTTAGTAGAAAAGCTTCCTAACTGATTTTCCCATATTTACTCTTTCCTGCTGCTTCCCTTTCCCCCTCCCAAATCAACCCATTCTCTTTACTTTCCTTCTCAAAACCTTTAGAGATCTATAATAGCTATAATAATTTATCCCTAAATCTTTACACAGCTTGCAAAGCCCTGCACAATCTGGCTGTCTGCTTTCTCCCTGTGTATTGCCATTTCCCCCTCAAACACTAAGGAGCCTTTTAAAAGTTCCTCCAGCCCTCTTATCTGTGGTGCATTTACTGCAAGCATATTTTCAAAGTATTTAAAAATATTAACCCCCATCATATACAACAAGTATAAAACCAGTTAGTACTGAAGTTTAGGATGTGAACAAATATAGAGAAAATAAAAATTAAGGATAGTATTAAAATACTGAAGTTGTATATGTAGGTGAAGTGTTCAACAACAGAAATGACTCTGAAGGGTGGAACAAATCATGTATGTAAAGTACAGCACCCAGGCATTTGGAAACAGCAAAAAAAGTGAGAAAACGGAATTACTTGAGTTTGTGGCTCAATGTCATGTATATATACCCCACATGAACGTCAGATGACTACTCAGGTATTGCAAATTTAGGAGAAGGTCAATAATAATAATTTAATAATGGCACCTAGAGCTCTTACTGTGTGTCAGGTGCTATCCAAAGTACTTATATATTAACTCATTTAATTCTAACAGCACTAAGTACTTAGAAGTAGGTATCACTATATCCTTATTTTACAGATGAAAAAACAGAGGGTCAGAGAAGTTAACTTGCCCTAATAAGTCACATAGCTAATAAGTGATAGTGTGAAAATCCGAACTCAAGCAGTTTGGCTCTAGGGTCATTACTCTAATCCATGTGCTGTACTGTCTGTAGGTGATGTGAGAACTTAAAAGATAATTAAGATGAAATGTGTAGGGACTTCCCTGGTGGTCCAGTGGTTAAGACTTTGCCTTCCAATGCAAGGGGTGCGGGTTCGATCCCTGGTGGAGGAGTTAAGATCCCACATGCCTTGAAGCCAAAAAAAACAAAACAAAACAAAACACAGAAGTGGTATTGTAACAAAATTCAATAAAGACTTTAAAAAATGGTCCACAGCAAAAAAATCTTAAAAAAAAAAAAAGATGAAATGTATATCACAAATCATAGATGATTCCATAGGTTTTATGCCCTTTGAATACTTATAACATCAGAGTGTTTGACAGGGTGGCAAGCAGAGTACTCTAACCTCTAAGGAGTTCTCTGTGGTATTTGTAGAGTTTATCAAGGCTAGATAGAGAACACTCACCTCAACAGACTTTTAAGTCTTACCAAAACTGGTCCATTTTGGAAAAGGCTGCTCGTTTAGATTATAAGCCAACATGAAGAAGAGGTGTCTATCTGGTTTAAAAGCACTGAGGGACTAATTCATCTTCCCATTTGATGGAAATGTATATGAAGGATGCAGGCTTTAAGCTCCTCTTAATTATTTTGGGCTTATATTAAATGACCTAACCTATATTTGAAGCCTAACCTGTTTGTAAGAAGAGGGCTTTCAGTATTGTTCTGTAACTTCCTGTTTGTTTTTTCACCTAACAATGCATCCTGGAAATCTTTGTCAGTTTTTTTTTTGACAGCTGTAGAGTGTTTAATCACATGGATGTACCTTAATTTAACTCGTACATGATTGATTATCAGTATTACTTTAAGAGTGACTTTGTGGAATCAGTGTTTACTTTATTCCTGTTTATAAAACACAGCCATCTCAGGACCACCCATGGGTTCTGCATCTGCAGATTCAACCAACTGCAGATGCAGAACCTGCAGCTACAGAGGGCCAGTTGTATATTATGCACTATATAATTCCCAATCACATATTTTAATTAAGGCTGTTAATGAAGGATGGCAAATAAATGTCATGCAGACATCTATAACTATTTCCAGATCCTGTTATTTTGATCTCTGCACACTTACTGGCAAAGCCATGATCAACCTTAGAATTTTTCTGAGTTTAGCACTTGAGGCAGCCACTGTCAGTCAGTTGGTGTTACTGTTCCAGATGAAATCTATTTGTCAGTACTCTACCTTTTTTAGATTTATTATAGCCACTTACTGCTGGTTCACTAGCTATGTTTGGGGCTGTCAAGTTATTTCTGGGAAGCCTCAAAAACCACGCATGTCTCTCCATGTGTTTCACAACCCTTCAAGTTGTTCTGGATTTACTTCACTATCTTATAGTTTCATTAAGCTTAAGATTTGTTTAAACTTCCAATCTATAATCTCACTTAAACATATAGTTTTTAAGTCATCACACTTCAAAAAAGTAGTTGCAGTATGACACTAAAATCACACACACAATATTTGGTATCTTTATGGTTTAAAAGCACTGAGGGACTAATTCATCTTCCCATTTGATGGAAATGTCCCTGAAGGATGCAAGCTTAAGCTCCTCTTATTTTGGGCTTATAATAAATGACCTAACCTATATTTGAAGCCTAACCTGTTTGTAAGAAGAGGAGTTTCAGTATTAGGGAATTTTACTACAGTGAAAAATGGGCCTAAACATAATCAAGTGTTTGTAAACAAACATTTAATAAAGCATTTTTATAGCTGAAAGTTGAACTAGTTTTTGGGAGCCATTGTTTATTGGTATAATAACTAGTTTTTAAAAGCTTGATTTTTTAGATGACAAGAAACTAGGCCTTTGCAAAATCTATAAGAAATCACACTTTCTAACTTATGTAAATTAGCACTTGTATTTCAATGAAATTAACAGTTTGTTCCCACTGCAATAGAGCTCCTCATTCATGTTTTTGCTTCTGAATCACAGATACTACTGTAGATCCTATTAACACATATATGCCAAAATTTCTTATCACTTACTACATGTCATTTATTGTACACTGTTTTTTATACTAGGGTTTCGTGAAAAATACAGTGGACCAGAGAAGAAAGGTTCTGTTGGGTTTTGCTTGCACATACATGACATACAACAACAACAGCAAAAAAAAAAAAAAAAAAAAAAAAAAAAAAAAAAAAAAAAAAAGAAAATCTTTATAACAGGAAAATTTCAAATTACTTTTTTATCCCACATCTTTGAGTTAACTTTTCAGGAAGATGTGGCAAGTTTATCTGTACTTTAAAACAGTGATTCTCAAACTTTAGCATGCATCAAAATCACCTGAAGGGTTTATTACAACACAGATTGCTGGTCCCCACTTCCAGAATTACTGATTTTAGTGGGTCTGAGCTATTATGGAGCCCAAGAACTTCCATTTCTAGCAAGCTCCAAAGTCATTCTGATGCTGGTATAGGGACCACACTTCGGGAACCACTGGCTTACATGATCCCTCAGTGCTGTGATATTATTACATAACCCATTTTTAGAAGCACAGAACAGATTTTTCCCTCTTTCTTTCTATCCCCTTTATTGTTACCTTTCTAGACTCTCATCTGGGGACTTCCCTGGCGGTCCAGTGGTTAGGACTCTGCGCTTCTACTGCAGGGGGCGCGGGTTCGATCCCTGGTCCATTGGGGAACTAAGATCCCACATGCCACGTGGCGTGGCCAAAAAGAAAAAAAAAACTCTTATCTGGATTGGTTGGGAGGTTGTGAGGATAGAAGTGAGGTGATGGTCAGTTTGGAAGAGAGTAAATAAGGGGAAAACTGCCACATTTCATTAACTAAGGCATTTTCTAATGTAAAGAAAAGGAAAGAGGTTGATAAATAATTAAGCTCTTGCCATTAAAGAGCAGTTTAATTATTGTTACTGGACAAGTGTCAAGTCTGTCAATTGAGTGTTTAAATAGTGTGGGTATTCAAAACTTAGAAATTATTTTCCTTTTTCTTAAATTATCTTGAATATACACTAGAGTATATTTGGTGTTAGAAATAAGTGGGTTGTTTTTTTTGTTTGTTTACTTGTGTTCCAATCTGGTCTTTTTTTAATGTACAGATTGATAATTAGGTTTATAACCCTGAGTTTCCCTCTCATGAAATTTGACTTCTGTCCTCTCAAAGAGTCTATTAGAAAAATACTACATAAAAACAAGATGCTTTTCTGGTAGTCTATTTAAGGGTAGTTGTGTGCATGTGTTTGCTTTTCTTAAAGATTTACAGAGAATACTACGATTTTCTTCATTGTATTATTTCCTTGGTTCCTTGGGGAACTAACTTTTCTATCAGAATATTATTTCCTTGGTTCCTTGGGGAACTAACTTTTCTATCAGAAAAGTATTTCTCCTTAATTCAAATTTGAATTAATAAATTGTTTTTTGTATTAAATAACATGCCTGATTTTTTTTGTTGTTGCTAAACTTGTTTACCTATTGGTAGATAAAAATGATTACCATTCAACATACTGAATAATAGACAATTTTTTTGTGTGTGTGTTCTTAGTACACTCAGAAGAAGCCTTGTTTTTACTGGCAACCTGTTACTACCGCTCAGGAAAGGCATATAAAGCATATAGACTCTTGAAAGGACACAGTTGTACTACACCGCAATGTAAATACCTGCTTGCAAAATGTTGTGTTGATCTCAGCAAGTAAGTTTCTAAATCTTTTCTATCTAATTTGTTCTACTTACACTGTAGAATTCTAGATAAAATTCTTTTGATGGATTAAACTCTGACTGACTCCCTTTCTCCCCTCTTTTAATAGTAGAGGTTTGTCTATTTCAGTAACTTTTGAAATGTTTACACTGCTGCTTATGGCATTATTATTTTGTTATGAGAGATATTCATTGTATGGTATAAATAATAGAATTTAACTCTGGGATAAGAAACCTAAGTTATAACTGATTCCAGTCCATTTTCTAAAATGATCTTAAGTGTTATTTCTTTTCCTTTGCTTTCATTGCTAGACCAGTTGGAATAAGCCTGAAAACCTAACTTACCAGTTCATCTGAGATTAATGCTTCCTTGTGTCTAGATAGTTGTGTAATTATTTGCCTTTCAAGATCATTCTGTTTGGGAACCATTACTCCTTTGAAGCAAGGAGGCAGATTCAGGAGAACATTTCTTTTGCACAGTACAGTTCAACCAAGTCAGCTGTCCATATTCTGAATCTGGAGGCAGCTAGAGATTTAGCTAGTTGTATTCTGTCAAACTGTTTTCTGTGCTGTGAGAAATGGAATAATGGTAAAGGTGACTAAACAGATAATTGTAAAAGCCTTTGTATTTAGTCTGTAGATTTACAGTGAGAGAATACAAATAAACCTCATAAAGTCTCCATAGTCTGCTAAATATTTTATTTGTCCAATGTCTAATTGATGACTTTTAAATTAAAGCTAGCTAAAATATATATAAAATTTCTGAGACATTTGTTATTGAATTATTTCTACTCCAAAGATGCTAATGTTAAATTCTTAAAAATGTACTTATTTAATTTACCAGTTTCTTAAGCCAGTTCTTACATTAGACATTCTTATCCCATTTATAAATATTTATAGTTTTTAAAAAGTCCCACTGATAGTAACAGAATTTTAGATACCAAGTTTTATGTTTAGGATATACTATGTAAGCTTACTTGAGAGTTTCCACATGATGATTTGGAAAAAACTTTAAAACACAAACCATTACAAACTCTGATATGCTAAAAATATATAGTGAAATCAGGCAAATTTCTTTTCCCTTTGGGGAACATTTGTAATTTTCTATATCAAGAAAACATAATTGATAAATAGAGATGAAGTGCTATTCAAGTTTTATTTGTAAACCTAAAAATAACTGAGGCCATTAAGTATGCAGTTTTTAATTAATATATTAGTCTTGTTTAACCTGCTTGCAAATTCCTACTTAAAGGAATTATAGAACTAAGAAGGACCACCACATCTGTTAATGAAGAACCATTCATATTTTTCCCCCAGTATAATGGTCTGCCGTTTCTTTTGACGTGAGTAATGTGTATGTTGCTCAGACTAGATTTGTACATACAGAGACTAAAGGTAACTGTTTCTATTTTTAAAAGTAAGACTGAAATTTTAAGATATACTTTGTCTCCATAGTAAGAGGTACATTAGTAATGAAGAATGTCTTTACACACACTGCTTTTTATATTGACTTTTTTTTTTTAATCTGTAAATTTGTGTTTTAAAGGCTTGCAGAAGGGGAACAGATCTTATCTGGTGGAGTGTTTAATAAGCAGAAAAGCCATGATGATATTGTTACTGAGTTTGGTGATTCAGCTTGCTTTACTCTTTCATTGTTGGGACATGTATATTGGTAAGTAAGAATGATTCAAATTACCAGAAATTTGTTTCCAGTACTAGAATGCTTTGTGGTTTAAAAAAACACTATGTTGATCTGTGTTTATCAAATAGCATTTGGTTGAGTAGTACACAGTCTTGTAGTTCCATGATCTTGTTAAACCTGTAAAACAGAGATTTCGATCCTGTCTATGACTGTCCACTTTGCTTTAATGATAAACAGCTACAGCAGCACTACCTAACAATTGAGTGCACATGTGGGTTTTTTTTTACCTTGGGTGAGGAGAATATCTTCATGTGACCTACCGAGGAAAAAGAAGCAAAGAGTGAAGTTTTTTCTGTAATATTAAATATCACCACTGCTCCTTAGAAAGAGGCATGAAGTCATGTTTCAGTAATAAAGAATACAGTTCCCATCTGGTATGTCATAATGAATTTGACAAATTTCCTATGATGGTAGCTGAAATGATAGTGATTTTATTTTATTTTTTAAAATTTATTTACATTTATTTTAAATTAAGTCTCTTAAAAGCAAGTGAGAATGAATTCAGAGTTATCATTATGATAATATTGTTCTCACTGATTTTTATTCTGAAATACTGTGAGTTGGGGAGTAATTAGGTAACAGGAATTGTTCAACTGCCCATGGGAGGGCATTTCATGTGTAAATGTCATCTGTTGCACGTGGGAGAAATGATTGAGGATTGCTTATCTAAAGAATTAGGTTAGCATCTGTTTTAAGATAAATTGAGGCTAGTTTGAATAGCAGTTTTTTTAAAAACCTTGAAAATATCTTTTTGAACAGAATAAATTATTTGGCTGATATTTGGGGCTCATTTTCAGATGGCACCACTCTTTTGAGAACAGGAGTAAGTAAAGATATAATACCAATATCTTCATTTATCTTAATAGAAGGACTTGTAGTAATGGATTTAGTTCATGCAACTATGATTCTTGTCATTTGTTCAAAACACTTTGAGATCCATCCCCTATTATGGCTACACACCATACTTGGCACTAGGAATGTAAAGATAAATAACTCCCTGTCCTCCTCTCCATCCCCCAAAGGTTTATAATAAAGTGTAGGAGGAAAGAAGTAGTAAACAAAAGTTAATAAATTTTTTCATCACAATTTAAGTGCTATGATAAAATTTGAGCAGTATTCTGTTCCAATGAGGGAATAATCAGTTCTACACAGTTAAGAAGAGAGGTAAGATGGTAACTAGGAAAGACTTGATAGAAGAGTCTTTTTTGTTTCTTTTAACTTCTCAATAATAAGAAAATTAGAAATTAGAAAATGGGCAAAATAACTTGAATGGACAGTTCACCGGAGAGGGTATGTGAATGGTAAATAAGCATATGAAAAGATGTACCAAATCATTAGCCATTAAGGAAAAGCAAATAAAAACTGCCATTAGAAGCTATTACATGCCTATTAAAATGGCTAAAATTAAAAGTACTGACAATATCAAGTGCTAATGGGGATGCAGAGCAATGGGATTTCTCATACATTGCTGGTGAGAATGTAAAATGGTACTTGTACTGAATGTTCATAGCAGATTTATTTATTAAAGCCCAAAGATAGAATCAACTCAAATTCAGTGGGTGAATGAATAAAAAAAACTGCATCCATACAATGAACTACTACTCAGCAATAAAGAGGAACGAACTATTGATAAACATAATAACTTGGATTTCAAGGGCATTATGGCAAGTGAAAAAAGCCAATTTCAAAATTTTACATACTCTGTGATATCATTTATATAACATTATTTAATAAAACAAAGTAAGGGAAAGTGTTAAATCACAAAAGTGCTATATATATTACTAATTATTTTAAAACAAGTTCACTTGTTTAAAAGTTTTTGAAGGTGCAGTTTTATCAAGTCCTAACCATGAAGAAGGAAGGTTTTTCCCCTTCCTCAGAGAATAAGGATGGGTTATTTTTATTCATCATAAAGTTTAAAGGGTTTAGTATCCAATGGGGCACAACCCTGCTTCAAAAACTGGCGCTTCATTTCAGTCATCATACACCTGTCTTGTGACCAAAGTTGCACCCCATAATCTAGAAACCCATGTGTTATTGTTTTGAAGCTACAGCTTGTTAGCTTATCTTTTATCTCCAGTATTTTGATGTAGACAATTCATTGGTCTTTTTGTCTACAATAGCACATGAGACTTGCATCTTTAGGACACAACTGATACTAAGTTTGGTTCTTAGATTAACCTATTTCTTCCCAATGCCATTTAAGTAGTTTTTTCTAACCCCAATTCTTTGGGAAACTTCTTTCAGAGTTTTAGTTTTTAAGAAATTCCGTCTAAAGTTGGGGCACTCCAGGCAGCTTGATTTTATTAAATCTTTCCCCCTTTTTATCTCTCTATTGAATAGAGAGATCTGTCTCCCAGATTTGATTATTGTAAGTCCACATCTGGCTTCTTCCCCAGTTAACTTTTATGTTATTGGGTTGGCCAGAAAGTTTGTTCAGGTTTTTCCATAACATCCCAAATGAACTTTTTGGCCAACCCAATATTTATACATACCAGTATCTATCCATGTGTGTGCATGTGTGTGTATATCTAATCTCTTCTTAGCAGACATTTAGTTTAACATTTATTTTATGGTCTATTAATCAGATCATGGCTTATTATAAAAATCAGCCTTGGCAACTTATCAAAGGTTTAAGAAAATTTACCTTTTGCTAATGTAAAAAGAAAATATAATTTACATAATACTGGAGAAGAGGATTTTCATCACAAATGATCACCTCTTACATTTTCATAATATTTTTTCTTGAATAGATTATTTTATCTTTGCTTAATCAGTTTGTCCACCACTTTTCTGGCCATTTAAGTAATTCATACAGCCCGCTCAATGCAACTTTAAAAATTATTAGTAAAAGTATTTTATGAAATATTGTACAAGCAAAGCAAGGGGGCGAGGCTATTGAAAACAGGAAAGAGGTAATATAAAAATGAGAAATCTAATTTCCTATCCTCAGAAAGCTTATAATCAATTGCAAGAGAGCACACATGAAAGATAAATAAATTGAGGACTTCCCTGGTGGTCCGTTGGTTAAGATTTCGCCTTCCAGTGCAGGGAGTGCGGGGTCAGTCCCTAGTCGGGGAGCTGAGATCTCACATGCCTCCTGGCCAAAAAACCAAAACAAAAACAGAAGCAGTTATCATAACAAATTCAATAAAGACTTTAAAAATGGTCCACATCAAAAAAAAAAAATCTGTAAAGAAATAGACAAACCATAATTAGTTATATAAGCAATGAGGGGACTATAACATGAGTTAGTTTAGATCAAACATTGAGATTTCACTGTACTTTTCTTTTCATGGCCTTATGTTAAAAGTTCCTGAGCATTGATTTGACACTTTCCACTCCTAATTATTACTTTCAAAAAATACTCTTTTTTTTTAATTTATTTATTTATTTATTTATTTTTGGCTGTGTTGGGTCTTTGTTTCTGTGGGAGGGCTTTCTCTAGTTGCGGCAAGCGGGGGCCACTCTTCATCGCGGTGCGCGGGCCTCTCACTGTCGCGGCCTCTCTTGTTGCAGAGCACGGGCTCCAGACACGCAGGCTCAGTAGTTGTGGCTCACGGGCCTAGTTGCTCCGCGGCATGTGGGATCTTCCCAGACCAGGGCTCGAACCCGTGTCCCCTGCATTGGCAGGCAGTTTCTCAACCACTGCGCCACCAGGGAAGCCCAAAAAATACTCTTTTTATGTCTTTGCTTTGTTTCCTATATTTATAAATTATTTATTTATTTATTTATTTTTGGGTGTGTTGGGTCTTCGTTTCTGTGCGAGGGCCTTCTCTAGTTGCGGCAAGCGGGGGCCACTCTTCATCGCGGTGCGCGGGCCTCTCACTATTGCGGCCTCTCGTGTTGCGGGGCACAGGCTCCAGACGCGCAGGCTCAGGAGTTGTGGCTCACGGACCCAGCTGCTCCGCGGCATGTGGGATCTTCCCAGACCAGGGCTCAAACCCGTGTCCCCTGCATTGGCAGGCAGATTCTCAACCACCGCGCCACCAGGGAAGCCCTTTGTTTCCTATTTTTAAGTTACCCCTCTATCCATGGTAAATGATTATATCATTCTTGTTACAACTATTTTTCCTTTAAGAAATTTCATCTAAGCAATCCTAGATGTAGACTGATAAAACTTACGTTTTCTGAAAGTCTGCCTCCTGCTCCTGCTTCCTTCTTTGTCAGTGTGTTTATTGGGTCAAATTAGGCAAATGTGGGAAGCTAGATAGTCTTCAACTAGTGGTATTTTCTTGTCTTTATTACATCATTTATTCTAGTTTCTATTCACTTGCAAAATTTGAAAGTAAGGCACACCAATATATAGTTACCCAAGGGGGTCTTCTTTTAAGTTCTCTGAGAAACACTGACAGCACATAAACAGATTATGTTTTAACTGATAGTTTCATTTGAGGGTTGTTTTGAAAATCTTGGTTAGATGCCATCTGGTCCTTTATAAAACCTTAGGGTTTTGGAAAAATTGCTGTATCTTAATTTTTTTCCATTAGATAATGAAGAATTTCAACCTTAGACCAGGTGAATAGTATTTTTTAACCTGAAAGCTCCAACAAGTCTCACTAACCCTCAGTCCCATCTTCCCCCATTTAAAAGCTAGGGAGGGGCTTCCCTGGTGGCGCAGTGGTTAAGAATCTGTCTGCCAATGCAGGGGATGCAGGTTCAAGCCCTGGTCCGGGAAGATCCCACATGCCGCGGAGCAACTGAGCCCGTGTGCCACAACTACTGAGCCTGCGCCCCAGAGCCCGTGAGCCACAACTACTGAGCCCACGTGCCACAACTATTGAAGCTCGAGCGCCTAGAGCCCATGCTCCACAACAAGAGAAGCCACCGCAATGAGAAGCCCGTGCACCACAACAAAGAGTAGCCCCGCTCGCTGCAACTAGAGAAAGTCCGTGCACAGCAATGAAGACTCAGCGCAGCCAAAAATAAAATAAAATAAATTAATTAATTAATTAAGAATAAAATAAAATAAAAGCTAGGGAGGCAACAATGCTGTTCTGATAATTTCCAGATTGTTTCAAGTATATAGGGTCCCAAGAATGTTGTTTATATTCTAAATGTAAGCCTTTATATACCCAATTTAGAAAGAAACATGAATTTTCCTTTAAGTTAAGAGCTACCACCTTTACTTTGTTAAAAAATCTGGTCATTTAAATATGCTATATTTAAAGCATTTAAGTCACTTTCAAAATTACCACTGGGATTTATATTTAAAATCAACAATAAGACTGAAATATTTGGGTGTTTTTCCATATGTCCTCAGTAATTCTAATATCCAACAGGAAATTAAAAGCAATATAGTATTTAAGAAGGCTATGATAGCTTGTTTATTTTGTTAACATTCCTTTCAATTCATGTTCTGTTTGCTTTCACCTGACTTTTGACTTGAACTGCCCTAAATAATAGAGATTGGAGGATGGTAAGAAGGAGAAATTGATAATTTAAGAAAGAATCTAGAAGAGTACTCTCAGAACTTATATAAGATTTACCTAATTTTCTGTATGAAAAGTTTGTTTGTAATAGATGTTTTAGGTTTTATAGCTTGTCTAATCTATTTGTTTGTCTTTACAGCAAGACAGATCGGCTTGCCAAAGGATCAGAATGTTACCAAAAGAGCCTTAGTTTAAATCCTTTCCTCTGGTCCCCCTTTGAATCATTATGTGAAATAGGTAAGCTTGTAGAGGTGGCTACGGGAGGGTTCTCCCATTTCTTCTTCCTCTTTTTTTTCCCCTGCTTAATTTTTGGAGAGTGATACAAATTATCCACAAGAAAAGTATTTTTCAAAGCTAAGGGCTTTTAAAATTGAGAACAAGAAATAAGGTAGAATCATATGTTTCAGGAGTAATGTGCCCTTTCTTGTGTCCTCTAGAATGAGTTGTATTGTGAGCATAACACTAGCCAAAATAGCATTCTGGGTAAGAAAAGAAATTAATAGAATGCCTAGAGCAGAAACTGTTCTATAAATAAGACCTGGATAATATGGGGGGAGAGTGTCTCAGTATATATGTTCCAGGATGCATGAAGGATCATTTTAAAACATTGCTGTGTCTTTACATGGAAGTGCTCAAAACTTTACTATGATTTCTACAGGGTTTCACCTCTCCACCCTCACTCCTTACCTTGAGCAAAATGAGATCTAGTTGCTTTCTGCTTTAAAACAAACACAGAAATCTGCATTTTCCTGTGATTTATTATATTTAAACTCAGTGTCATTGTGGTTTAGTTTATTTCCTGAATTTACAGCTTTATCTTAGGGGTAAACTTTTACAATAAATTGATGGATGGGCTTTTGGGAGATAAATCTGATTCACTGAAACAGACAGAAGAACTTTAAAACTCTGGATAAGGCCTTATTTCCACTGATTTATGCATGCTTGAAAAAAAAATTTAACCTTCCTTTCCTCAGAGGCAAACTTTTTTTTTTTTCCCCTTCACAGGTGAAAAGCCAGATCCTGACCAAACATTTAAATTAACATCTTTACAGAACTTTAGCAGCTGTCTGCCCAACTCTTGCACAACACTAGTATCTAATCATACTTTATCTCACAGACAGCCTGAGACAGTTCTTACAGAAACACCCCAGGACACAATTGTAAGTATATTATACACTAGTGTTCAAAATATTGTGAAAATGAAAAACAATGATCTGAACTAAATAATGTATCATAAATGACATGGTAGAAATTTTCTGTTTCAGGAATTAAACAGACTGAATTTAGAATCTTCCAATTCAAAGTACTCATTGAATACAGATTCTTCAGTGTCTTATATTGATTCAGCTGTAATTTCACCAGATACTGTCCCTCTTGGAACAGGAACTTCCATATTATCTAAACAAGTTCAAAATAAACCAAAAACTGGTCGAAGTTTGTTAGGAGGACCAGCTGCTCTTAGCCCATTAACCCCAAGGTAAGACAAATAAAAGATACTTTAAAATGTGCTGTAATATTAAACGATCATATAGTAATTCCTGTATTGGTAATATAAATTAATATGAACAGCAACTTATAAATCATTATGGAAATAGAGGTATTTAATAAGTCAATAATGAACCTATTCCATTTTCAGAAAATGAAGTAATAGAAATACAGTACCTGTGATAAAAATTCCTTCTTAAATATTGGAGAAAATTTTAAAGCATGCCTTATTCAGCTGGTGTATGAATTTTAAAAATATTGTGTTTATGGCTGTGCATCAGTGAACCTCTTAAAATGTTGGAATGCTTATGATAATAATCAGAGTGACAGCAGTGGTTATTGTTAAAGTGCTGTATTCCAAAATGGGAAGGAAGAATTGACACCTATTGATATGAAATATTTTGTCAAATTATCAGAAATATATGTATGTATAAATATAGGAACCCAGCCCAGAGGATGCATATCCAAAAGAATCAAAATAAAAAATTATATGTTAAAACAGACTATGAGTTGGGTCCCAGGGCCAGGGAGCTACTAAAATAGTATGACCATGAGATTACAAAACTCATTGAATCCACAGATGTGTTCATTGGTTTCTGGAGACATTTTCTCTGTAATAGGGTCTAAATCCCATAAATTCCAAGAATTTGAAGTAATTTGATAATTTGGATCTTAGCTTTTACAAAGCCACTCTTCTTTGTTTCTAATAAATCTCCTGAGTCAGTAGTTGCTGCTCAATTTAGTTTCTTGATTTTTTTTTTTTTAATTTTAGTTATGGTGGGTGGAATAGTCTACATTCACAGCTTATTTTTAATCTGCCCCTCAGATCCTCAATGCCCCCAAGACTGATTTGCCATTCTCTTCCTTTTAGACCTTCTAATTTAAGTATACTGCTGCTTTATATATGCCTTGATGACTTTTTGACACCTTGATTTCAACCTCTTCTCAGTTTTGGGATTTTGCCATTAGAAACCCCAAGTCCTGGAGATGGATCCTATTTACAAAACTACACTAATACATCTTCTGTAATTGACGTGCCATCCACCGGAGCCCCTTCAAAAAAGGTATTTTCCATGTAAAATACAGTTTTGGTATTGATGAAGGAAATTCATTTAAAATTCCAATCTGTTAAAGGCAATTTCAGAATCCAACTTTCTTTAATTGCCATTGCTTTAGAAGAGTTTATCTAAATGTAAAAGAAGGTCGTCATTATCATAGCCTCCGGTCATAGTAGGAGACACAAAGCTGGTTGCTCTTTTGGCCACGTAAGTTTGTAACTCACAAGTATAGTTTATTTCAGCATATAGCTAAATAAACATATTCAGATTTTTACTTTTTATTTCCTTTTTTTAAAAAACAAAATTAAGATTGTTTCTATCACTTTGAATGTAAATAATGGAAATTACACCTGCCATAGTTTTTTCTTGTCCCCACCACTATGTTTGTTTTTTAATTATACTAATTAACATGATAAAGCCAGCTATTTCTGATAATAAAATTTTTATAGTGGATCCTCATACAGGTGGAGTAAATATGTAGTAAATGTGTAGTAAAATGAAAAATATTTCACAGTATCCTTATAGTAAATACTGCAACAAGACCGAGTTGCAACTGCGACTCTTTTTATAATGTTCTTTTATTAAAGTCTGTGGCAGTAGAAGCCAAAGTGCTGTTTATTTAAAACATATCTGTGGTGCACGGTATCTTATGTGAGAATTAAATTAGTTATATGTAAAATGCCTATTGCCGTGCTTAATAGATGTTTAAGAAATGGAAGCTAAATGAGTCAAACTGGTATGTGAGTGACTGATATAGCCCTTTTACCCTCCTAGAGAGACATGTTTCTTCTTGTTTTGTTTTTACTCTTTTACTCCTGAACTTCCTTAGAGTCAGCAAAATTTTTTTCTATGATAGCTTCTTAATGAGTGATAATAGGAACTCCAAGAGTGGTAAACAGGGTCTATAAAGTAGTTAATATGTGGATTATTTTAAATAAGATTTTTTTAAAGTTGGCAACTACCTGCTGTTGTATTATTATGGGAGTGAAATATAAGTGTGGAAATTAGTTTATTACAGTTATGAGAAGGCATAGTAGGATGGTGGTTAGCATGCCAGGTGAAGTAGGCCAAAACCATGTGAGTCAGAGTAATTAAGGACAAGTTAGGCAATGAACAGGTACATGATTTCATTGCCCAGTCTCAACCTCTTCCTGTCTCAACCTCTTCTGCCTCTGTTCTATTACAAGACATTCCTGGAAAAGCTATACTTCTAGGTCTGCCTGCAGTATCAACTAAAAATATCAAACCGAGTAGTGAGTTCAGTAGATAGTTCTTTGCTAAATAAGGACCAAAGTTGACTAAGTTTTGTCCCTTGGGTGAATGTAGAGGTCCTAATCTGGGGAAGGAAGAGGAGGAAGTGTTATAAAAGTTTTATTGTAAGGGAGTGGTAGATTAGGTGAAGATATTCAGTGGATAGTTAGTTATAGAGGAAAGACTGTGGCCAAGTGATAGAAATAATAATTGAAGGGTTAAAATGGCCAGGCTCTCCTAGGGAAAGAGAGAGTAGCTAAAGATCTTAATTTGGTAGTAAAAAAAATTTTTTAGTATCCACTGACACGGTAGCCAGAGATCACTTTATAAAGAAGTTAAGTGAGGACTTCCCTGGTGGTCCAGTGGTTAAGACTCCATGCTTCCACTGCAGGGGGACATGGGTTCATCCCTGGTCGGGGAACTAAGATCCCTCATTACGTGTGGCGCAGCCAAAAAAAAAAAAAAAAAAGGTTAAGTGATGAAAATAAATAGAAATAAGGCAATAAATTAGAGAAAAGAGAAGGGGCAAGCAGAGACCAGTTAATAGAAGATTGAACATACCAGAAAGAAATGCTAATTCTAAGAACAATATTCTTAGAATTTGGAAAATAATTGGATGATTTTTTTTTAATCTACTCCTCTGAATTACTCTAGAACTGTTTTTACTAAGTGCCAAAGAAGGGATATAAAATCTTACTGTATTATTATTTCTTTATGTATACTAAGTTAGATCATAAATCTTGAGAATAGTAGCTGTCTTAAAATTCTTTAGCATTTAGCCCAACTGGGAAAGTCTTCTAGGAATTTTGAGCCTTTCTCTGGAAACTAAAGTTGAAAGATGAAAGGATAGTATAAGGGTAAAAATACTGAGGTTAATATGGGGAAATAGGCTGATGTTCATTCTAATATAACATTAAATTAACCTAAAATGACATAAATAATGACATTAATAGTTTGTGTTTTCAGATGATAGTATATAATATGAAATCTTGTATTGGGAAAACGTAGATGGGCACATTGTGATGTCTTTTATCATTTACAGTGCAATTTATAATTCACAAACCTTAGACTTTTTGTGTTTTACAGTCTGTTGCCAGAATCGGCCAAACTGGAACAAAGTCTGTCTTCTCACAGAGTGGAAACAGTCGAGAGGTAACTCCAATTCTTGTTGCACAAACACAAAGTTCTGGCCCACAAACAAGGTATTTATTATGGTGTCATTATTTGGTATTGTTTCTTATTGTGAAACATGATTGTAATCTTTCCGTTTAGGCGGGTTTTGACTGTCCCAAGAATTCTAGAATGACTATTGTAAATTTTGAATATGTTAAATTTGAAATTTCTAACTTACTGAAAAACGAGTTTAATTTTTAGTTGAGTATTATAATGCAAATCAAGACAGGAGTTAGCTAAAATACCTTTTTACTCTAATTGCCTCATGAATTTGTTTAAACTAGATATTCTGAGCAGTCCTCCAAAATAATTTTCTTCTTTTTTTATATGATCTTCTCCACTGGTCAAGTACAGATAGATTATTCTCACCTTCCCCTATTATGCATTTCTGTAAATAGATCATAATACTAATCTTCCAATAAATCTTCAAATAATGAATCCATTTCCACACAGAAGTGGTGTTAAATAGGATCTCTCTTCTTGTTCAAGGACTCAAAAATAAATTATAGCTAATATTTTAAGAGAAAGCTCCAACTTTGTCTCCTAAAATAATGAACATGTACCATAAGTCTTAAAACAGACATACGTGTGCATATACCTTGACTATATAAAAGGCCTCAATATTTCTAAAATGCCAGGATGGTAAGTCTCATCATGAGGGCCAGCTCTCAGGCAGGTGACAGTGATTGCCTCAGGCTCGGTTATGAGAAGGAGCCTGAGGCCTCCTGCAGAGCATCATTAATCAGGCCAAGTATATGCTAGTCTTGAAGAATACATAAACATAATTTACTGAATTATACATTTCACTTTAAACAAATATACTAACTGTAATATGCATCAACTATAATGATTTTGTGTTCTTTGTATTATTCCATTTTATCTTCTCTTTTTTTAAGGTATAGTTGATATACACCACTTTATCTTCTTTACTGCTTGTTTTAGTTTCCTACAGCTACTGTAACAAAGTACCACAAACTGGGTGGCTTAAAACAACAGAAATTTATTTACTCACAGTTCTAGAAGCTATAATCCAAAATCAAGGTATAGACAGGACCGTGCTTCTTCTGAAGCAACTAGGAGAGGATCCTTATCTCTTCTAGCTTCTAGTAGCCCCAGGCATTCCTTATTTTGTGGTAGCACAACTCAGTATTTGCCTCTGTCTCCACATAGCCATCTTCCCTGTGTGCCTCTGTATTCAGATTTCCTTTTTCTTATTAGGACATCAGTCATACTGAATTAGGGCCCACTCTGATGACCTCATCTTAACTTGATTACATCTACAAAGACCATATTTCCCAAAAAGTTCACATTAACAGTACTGGGGGTTAGGGCTTCAACATATCCTTTTGGAGATACAATTCAACCCATAACATTGCCTTATTAACACTTACTCTTTATTTTGTCTTTTTAGAGGTCGTTTTAGGGTTTATATTACACATTTTAACTTATCAAAGTCTACCTTCATATAATACTATACCATGTCACATACAGTATAAAACCTTATCACGGTATATTTTCATGCTCCTCTCTCAGTCTGTATGCTATTGCTGTCATATATTTTACTTCTATAGAGTGATTGTTGTAGTTTCTGCCTTAAATAGTTATCTTTAACAGAGTTTTTTTTTTAATAAGAAAAAGAAGTCTGTTTTATAGATACCCACATATTTACTGTTTCTGGCGCTCTGTTTCTTTCTGTAGATCCAGATTTCAATTCGGTATTTTTTTTCCTTCATCTTGAAGGACTTCTTTTAACATTTCTTGTAGTCTAGGTCTGTTGGTAATGAATTTTTTTTCAGCCTTTGTATGTCAGAAGAAAGTTTTAAGTTCACCTTTGTTTTTATTTTTGAAAGATATTTTCACTGGGTATTGAATTCTTTTTTAAAAATATTTATTTATTTATTATTTATTTATTTATTTTGGCTGCACTGGGTCTTAGTTGCGGCATGCAGAATCTTCGTTGAGGCATGCGGAATCTTTAGTTGTGGCATGCGGACTTCTTAGTTGCAGCATGTGGGCTTCTTAGTTTCAGCATGTGGACCCTTGGTTGTGGCATGCATGCAGGATCTAACAGTTCCCCGACCAGGGATCGAACCCGGGCCCCATGTATTGGGAGCACGGAGTCTTACCCATTGGACCACCAGGGAAGTCCTGGATATGGAATTCTAGTTGACAGGTTTTTTTTTTTCTTTAAAGATGTTGCTTTACTGTCTACTGGCTTGCATTGTTTGTGGCAAGAAGCCTGTTGCCATCCTCATTTTTGTTTCTCTATGTATGTAATCTGTCTCTTTTCTCTGACTCTTAAGATTTTTTCTTTATCACTGATAATTAAGCCATTTGATTATGATGTGCTGTAGTGTGTTTTCTCCTTTCTTGGCCTTCAAATTCATTGAGCTCCTTGGATCTGTAAGTTGATAGTTTTCATCAAATTTAGCTAATTTTGGGCCATTATTTCTTCAAAAACTTTCTGTCCATGTCCCTCTCTCTCATTCTGGGACTTCAAGTACATGTATATTAGACTGTTTAAAGTTGTCCCACAGTTCACTAATACTCTGTTCTTTTTTGTTTCCAGTCTTTTTCTTCTCTTTCATTTTGGATAGGGTTTACTACTGTGTCGTCAAGCTAACGAATCTTTTCTTCTGCAGTGTCTAATCTGCTGTTAATCCCATTCAGTGTGTGTGTGTGTGTGTGTGTGTGTGTGTGTGTGTGTGTGTGTATTTTATCTTAGGCATTCTGTTTCTCATCTCTAGAAGTTTGATTTTGTTCTCTCCTTAACATGCCTATGCTTTCTTCTACCTTTTTTAACATATGGAACTACATTTATAGTAGCTCTTTTAGTGATCTTAACTACTAAGTCTTACTGTGTCTGTTTTTTATTGATTGGTTTTTCTCTTCAGTATAGGTTATATTTTTCTGCTTCTTTGCATGCCAAGGTTTTTTTGTATGCCGGTTATTGGAAATTTTACGTGGTTGAGTGCTGGACTTTTTGTATCCTTTTAAGTATTTTTCAAGTTTTGTTCTGGGATGCACTCAAATTTTTTTTTAATATCTTTATTGGAGTATAATTGCTTTACATTGTTGTGTTAGTCGCTGCTGTATAACAAAGTGAAATCAGCTATATGTATACACATATCCCCATATCCCCTCCCTCGTGCGTCTCCCTCCCATCCTCCCTATGCCACCCCTCTAGGTGGTCACAAAGCACCGAGCTGAACTCCTTGTGCTATGCAGCTGCTTCTCACTAGCTATCTATTTTACATTTGTATATATGTCAGTGCCACTCTCTCACTTCGTCTCAGCTTACCCTTCCCCCTCCCCCTGTCCTCAAGTCCATTCTCTATGTCTGCGTCTTTATTCCTGTCCTGCCCCTAAGTTCTTCAGAACCACTTTTATTTTTAGATTCCATATATATGTGTTAGCATATGGTATTTGTTTTTCTCTTTCTGACTTAACTTCACTCTGTACGACAGACTCTAGGTCCATCCACCTCACTACAAATAACTCAGTTTCGTTTCTTTTTATGGCTGAGTAATATTCCATTGTATATATGTGCCACTTCTTCTTTATCCATTCATCTGTCATTGGACACTTAGGTTGCTTCCATGTCCTGACTCTTGTAAATAGTGCTGCAATGAACATTGTGGTACATGACTCTTTTTGAATTATGGTTTTCTCAGGGTATATATATGCCCAGTAGTGGGATTGCTGTGTCATATGGTAGTTCTATTTTTAGTTTTTTAAGGAACCTCCATACCGTTCTCCATAGTGGCTGTATCAGTTTACATTCCCACCAACAGTGCAAGAGGGTTCCCTTTTCTCCACACCCTCTCCAGCATTTATTGTTTGTAGATTTTTTGATGATGGCCATTCTGACGGTGTGAGGTGATACCTCATTGTAGTTTTGATTTGCATTTTTCTAATGATTAGTGATGTTGAGCATCCTTTCCTGTGTTTGTTGGCAATGTGTGTATCTTCTTTGGAGAAATGTCTATTTAGGTCTTCTGCCCATTTTTGGATTGGGTTGTTTGTTTTTTTGATATTGAGCTGCATGAGCTGCTTGTATATTTTGGAGATTAATTGGTCAGTTGCTTTGTTTGCAAATATTTTCTCCCATTCTGAGGGTTGTCTTTTCGTCTTGTTTATGGTTTCCTTTGCTGTGCTTTTAAGTTTCATTAGGTCCCATTTGTTTATTTTTGGTTTTATTTCCATTTCTCTAGGAGGTGGGTCAAAAAGGATCTTGCTGTGATTTATGTCATAGAGTGTTCTGCCTATGTTTTCCTCTAAGAGTTTTATAGTGTTTGGCCTTACATTTAGGTCTTTAATCCATTTTGAGTTTATTTTTGTGTATGGTGTTAGGGAGTGTTCTAATTTCACTCTTTTACATGTAGCTGTCCAGTTTTCCCAGCACCACTTATTGAAGAGGCTGTCTTTTCTCCATTGTATATTCTTGCCTCCTTTATCAAAGATAAGGTGGGATATGTGGGATGCACTTAAATTACTCGTTAACAGCTTGATCCTTTCAGGTTTTGCTTTTTAATTTGTTCGGTGGGACAAGAGCAGCCTTTAGTCTGGATTAATTTTGCCCCACTTTGAGTACTCTACTCAATGACCTGTTTAGTATGAGGTTTTTTCACTCTGGCTATTGAAAATATGAGCCATTCCCAGCCCAAGGTGAAAACATTCTGTATGATAACATAATGATGGATGCATGTCATAATACATTTTTCCAAACCCATAGAATATACAAAACCAAGAGTGACCTCTAAGGTAAACTGTGGGCTTTGGATGATTATCAATGAGTGACAATGTGATAGTCACTGTAGATTCATTAACTGTAACATTGTACCACTTTGGTGGGGGATGCTGATAATGGGGGAGGCTGTGCATGTGCGGGGGCAGGGAGTATATAGAAATTCTCTGTACCTTCCCCTCAGTTTTGCTGTGAACCTTAAACTGTGCTAAAAAAGAAAAATAGTATTAATTAAAAAATTATCATTAAAAAGTAAATTGGTCAACCCAAATGACCTCACTTGCTGAAATCTCTACATTGAGATTGTGTCTTTGAAAGCCTGTGCATTCTTTATTCACTGGTCAGCTTCTCTTTTATTTTCAGAAGCTTCTTTGACCCAGACTCAGGTAATTAGTAGGATTTCCCATAAGCTGTATAAACTGTAAATAGTTTAGTCCATAGACTTACTGTCAATTAGATAATTTGAGGTTTAAATCTGCTTGCTTTCTAACAATGGAATTCTTTTTTTTTTAATTGAACTATAGTTGATTTACAAAATTGTATTAGTTTCAGGTATACAGCAAAATGATTTGTTATACATACATATATATATATATATATACATACATTTACATATATTCTTTTTCAGATTCTTTTCCATTGTAGGCTATTATAAGATACTGAATATAGTTCCCTGTGCTATACAGTAAATCCTTGTTTATTTTATGTATAGTGGTGTGTATCAAGAATAAAATTCTTATCTCTTAAGATTTGCCTTTAAAGTAAAAAAAAAAAAATCTATCCAAGTGATTATTAGATTCCTTTTGCTCTAAACAGAATAATCCCTTGGTGTGGCTGTTTGAATTTACAGGGTAATAACTTCCCAGGTATCAATTGTTCTAGTTTCTTTTTCTCTAACTTGCTATAGTTGCAAACGAGGGCTAGAGATAATTGGTTTATAGATGTGTTTACTATTTATTGACCCATAATTTTTATGTGGATTGTTTTAAGTTCAAATTAGCAATTTCAGATCGAGTGAAGATCTGTGCTATAATTTTTATCATTTTATCGTAACAAGAATCATTTTTTAAATAAGAGTTTTCATAGGGGGATGAGAAAAGGACTGATCTCATCAATTTTAGAATGCAAACATATTGAATGCATATTTTTTAATTTACTTGAATTGAAACAATAGTTAATGGTCATAAACTGAGGGTTTTTTTTTAATGTCTACTTTTATAATTTTTTAGTACAACACCTCAGGTATTGAGCCCCACTATCACATCTCCCCCAAATGCACTGCCTCGAAGAAGTTCACGACTTTTTACTAGTGACAGCTCTACAACCAAGGTAATTTAAAGATTTCTGTATGTCACATTTACTTAATGCTTCCTCCTCTAAAATTTCTGTTCATCGATGACTCAATGTCTGATGAATAAATTATACTATTTAAAAATTTTTTAATGTTTTTTAATTTGGAGGACCATCTGTAACATTTGTAAATTTTCTTGGTCCTTTAATAAATACAACATTGTAGAAATTACAAAATTATAGTGATGGAGAGCAGGTCAGTGGTTATTAGGAGCTAGAACTGAGGGGAGGATGTGACTTTTACAGCATAGCACAAGGGAATTTCTTTGTGTAGTGGTAGAGCAGTCCTATATCTTTATTGTTGTAGTTGATTACACAAATCCATACATGTGACAAAATTATACTGAACTATATACACCAAAATTTTTTAAAAGGTGCATGTGAAAACTGATGAAATCCAAATAAGATCTATAGTTTTGGTGCTAGTGTTGTACCAATTCCAATTTCCTGGATTTGATGGTGTACTACGGTTATGTCAAATGTTATCATTGGGAAAAATTGTGGGAAGAGTAAATGGAAATTTTCTGTGTTTTCTTTGCACGTTTCTTTGCACAATTGGAGGAACTTATACCTTTGGTAAATTTTCTTCATCCATTGACAAATATTATGGACAGTCTTTAACTCTGACATATATAGATCAGCAATTTTATACCTTATAAATTACAATGCTCTGAGACAATTAGATAGTTGTTGTATCTACTTACTTTCTTATTTTTAAATAATAAATGAAAGTGATGGGTTTTTTTTAATGTTTGTTTGTTTCTTTCTTTATTTATTTGGCTGCGTCGGGTCGTAGTTGCGGCACATGGGCTCTTCGTTGCGGCGCGCGGGCTTCTCTCTAGTTGTGGTGCTTGGGCTTAGTTGCCCCATGGCATGTGGGATCTTAGTTCCCCAGCCAGGGATTGAACCCACGTCCCCTGCATTGGAAGGCAGATTCTTAACCATTGGACCACCGGGGAAGTCCCAAAAGTGATATACTTTCAATAAAGAGAAATGCTTAAAGCTAATGTACCTTAAACACTAGCTAGTTAATATGATTTATTTTCAGAATTGTTGCATTTGAAATTAAATGACTTTGATGACTTTTGTTTTCTGAGAAAAATACAGATCAATCAAAACTGTTTATTTTATATCTAATACTTGAGAAAAAGGGTTGGGAGGATGTCTAAAATAAATGAGTATAATAAGTGTGGGATTTTCCTTCTTGTTACAGGAGAATAGCAAAAAATTAAAAATGAAGTTTCCACCTAAAATCCCAAACAGAAAAACAAAAAGTAAAACTAATAAAGGAGGAATAACTCAACCTAACATAAATGATAGCCTAGAAATAACAAAATTAGACTCTGCAATCATTTCAGAAGGGAAAATCTCCACAATCACACCTCAGATCCAGGCATTTAATCTACAGAAAGCAGCAGCAGGTCTGTTTTAAATGCTTAATATCTTCTTTGTATTTTATTTTATTCACTTATTTTAAGTAAATTTATTTATGTTCATTAAAGTGCTTTCCATTTTTTTCTGGATAGATGTTGGAATTTTTAGTGAATTATTTTGTAATTAGCCTTTCTAGAAAACCAGACTGCTTTACTGTGTTTTTCTCCTTTGTTTACTACATTGTTTTCTCCTAGAAGGTTTGATGAGCCTTCTTCGTGAAATGGGGAAAGGTTATTTAGCTTTGTGCTCATACAACTGCAAAGAAGCTATAAATATCTTGAGCCACCTACCGTCTCACCACTACAATACTGGTTGGGTCCTGTGCCAGATTGGAAGGGCCTATTTTGAACTTTCAGAGTACATGCAAGTAAGTATGAAAAATAGTTATATATGCCTTTCTAGAGATAATTTAAATTTAATTAAAATGCTTATGCTTGAGAAGACTAGATCTAAAGGGTCAGTATTTATTATGTAATGTCTATATTTATTTTGTCACTATTTATAATTTATCAGCACAATTCTTTCTGTGTTAAGGGGTAGTTTAAATTCTTTGGGATTACTTGAGATAGATTTGTAGAGAACCCAAGTCATCCATACATTCTTTTTTTTTTTTAATTTATTTTTCCTTTTTTTTTTTTTTGGCTTTTGTCGGGTCTTAGTTGGGGCACACAGGATCTTTGTTGAGGCATGCAGGATCTTTTTGTTACAGCACACGGTCTGCTTGGGTTTCTCTCTAGTTGTGCCGCTCGGGCTTCTCTCTAGTTGTGGCGGGCAGGTATTCTCTCTCTAGTTGTGGCGCGCGGGCTCTGTAGTTTGCGGCATGCGGGCTCTCTCCTTGAGGCACGAGCTCAATAGTTGTGGCACTTGGGCTTAGTTGCCCCACAGGATGTGGGATCTTAGTTCTCGACCAGAGATCGAACCCGCGTCCCCTGCTTGAAAGGTGGGTTCTTTACCACTGGACCACCAGGGGAGTCCCCATCCATACATTCTTATGTGAAACATTTGTACTCTACTTAGTTGGATCTGAAAATATGTATTTACCATGTAATAGATATTTATAATCAATTCTTTCTACTATATATATAGAGTTCTTACTGGGATGACTTTTTGGCATTTAGTATGTTTTATAAATTTAATACTATGAAGAAAGTTGTATGTAATCGAGAACATAATGTCCGTATTACAAGGCTTTTATCATTTTAATTTTAATTATATTTGTTGCTTAAGTTATCTGTTTAAATCAGGAAAGGAGAGGATGATTAGCCTAAAGCCAAAGAAAATTCTAATTTACTCCCCATTTCTTCTTTCAAAGCACTTCATCCCCCGCCCTAAACTTAAAATTAGAAAAACATTTAAAAAAAACTTTAAGAAACCTATATATTAGTAAAATTTCTCTAACATAAATTATTTAAAGTTGATAATAAGGTCACTTATTTGCCCTGATTACTTTCAGCATATATTTGAGTGCATGTTGTATCCTAGACTCTCTTCTGTACTGTAATATAGCTAGACAGATAATTGCTTGCCTTCAGAGAGCTTACTTTCTAGTAAGAGACATATTGTAAGCCAATAAATATATAAGGACAGGCAATAAGCATATGAAAGAAATAGCAATAAGTCATAGCAATAAGCAATAATAATAGCAATAAGCATATGACGTAGCAATAAGTCATATGAAAGAAAAATGAAGCATGGTAAGGAGATTGGGAGACAGTGAAGTATGGTGCTATTTTTAAAAAACATGCTCAGAAAAAGGTTACTTCTCCCTTAATGAGCCATGCAAAGCTCTAGGGGTGAAGTGTACTTCCAGGTAGAGAATAAATGCAGAATATACCTATTCTTGTAATTTTGAGTACTAAAGAAAAAAGAGTTGTAGACAGAAAGACTTTTTCATTTCTGGATTGTGATTTTTTTAATTGGTACACAGGTAAAAGCTTTGTTCGGATTATTTCTTATTTATTGTTTCACAGGTACTTTACATGAATTTTATTGTTACCCCTAATTATAGAGCAGATGTAGACCCAGATATTTAACTAAAGAAAGCCTTTGTTTCAACTTAATTTAATAAGTTGTTTTTTTCATTTTCCTTTTTGTCTATGTCACAGTCACTTTTCAGAGGAAGCAATAGATTCTGAAAAATTTTAAACCAGAAGGTTTCCAAAACCTGTATTTGGCAGGTGGTTAGGTCTGTCTTCTCTTAACCAATGCATGTTTGAAAAATGCCCATTTGAAAAACTTATCTGTATAACTTTTAAGGGATTTCAGGGAAGTCACAAATCTAAGCTAATTTTAGATAGTATATGGCCATATCTAAGAATTGTTCCTATTTTTCTAGTTTTATAAATTCTTTTTCCATATTTTGTCATCTTCATTTCATTAAGAGTAAACCAGATATTCCTTATTCTAAACTAAACTTGACTTTCAGAATTTTTAACTTACTGAATTGATAAACTGGGGAGCTACATAACCCAAAGCCTCAAACTTCAGGGGAGAGAAGCACAGTTCTGGAAGCTTTGAGTGTGGTGAGGAAAAACTTTGACCTGGTAGCTGAGAAGGGACCCTAAAGTCAAGAGAGTGCTGCAGAAGAAAAGGGAATTATACTAGGCAGGGACTATAGTTCCTAGCAGGTAAGACATTGGTGGAAATATTCAGTGCTCAACATGCCATAGGGTTGGCGGCCAGCCAAGCGTGTTTTTCCCCTAAAGTTTTCAACTCAACCTCTTAATAATCAGTACAAAAATAGGTTTTGTATTACAGAGGTCATTCTTCTCTCACCTTTCCTGAGAGTTATTCTATAAAGCCATAATTAAAACATGGAATAGTGTTTTTTGAGAATAAAATAATTGACTTCTTTTTAAATTATTAACTTTGTATAGATCTCTCTTCTGTCTTTTTGGTGGAAACAAATTTTCTTTTCAGAATTCATGTTCCTGCCATGACTTGTTTATAAAAACTAGGTTAAGTGTGAATATGATTACATCAGTATTTGACCTACCATGGAAGCTTCCTCAATTTGGCCATGTGTTAGTATCAATACTAGTTCACATAAACACTGTAAAACAAGGCAGCATTTAGGTCCTATGAGAACAGTGCCCAGCACTCTCCCTCTATATATGTAAATTGTATCAACTTGTTTTCCCCTTACTAGTTTTTATATTTCAGGCTGAAAGAATATTTTCAGAGGTTAGAAGAATTGAGAATTACAGAGTGGAAGGCATGGAGATCTACTCTACAACACTTTGGCATCTTCAGAAGGATGTTGCTCTTTCAGTTCTTTCAAAAGACTTAACAGATATGGATAAAAATTCACCAGAGGTAAATTAACTGAAACACTTTGCTTATGTGGCTATCTTTTTTTTAATTTTTTTTTTTTTTTTTTCTTTGCCTCACCAGCGCAGCTTGTGGGAGTTTAGTTCCCTGACCAGGGAGTGAACACGGGCCCTAGGCAGTGACAGTGCAGAGTCCTAACTACTGAACCACCAGGGAATTCCCTGTAGCTATCTTTTGATCATCTTTACCAAACGGAAATGACCCAAATCATTCATTTAGTATCACCCACACTTATTTTCGTATTCTTCTGTATAGGCAGGGACTCAGAGAAGAAGGGGAAATCCTAGAGTATATGGTGCAGATTCACAAATAGAAAAATCATAAAGCAGATATCTCATTCAGGGTTAATCAAGATTTGGTTTTGTTATAATTGCTGTTGTCACCAAGAGTAGAGTTCATTAAACAGAAATAGAGATTTTTTTAAAGTGCTCATTTTAAATTAAAATAATAATTTTAACTGTCATTTTAAGACATAGGCACAGTTTACATGTTTCAGTCCTATAAGGATTTTATTTCCGTGCATCTCAAGAATACTGGGTGGTACTTCTGTAACATATTTAAGCTTCTGTAGTCTCCATGAACACTGAATTGGCAAATACTGAACCATTGCTCCTAGGGGAAATATACACACACACATCACACTTGGATCCACCAGTGATCACTAAAGCACTGCAAGTATTGATTTTGGTTTTACAAATAAATTTTAGAAAGTAGACAAATTTGCCAATATGGAATCCATGAATGAGGATTGACTATATTAAAACTCTTTCAATTGTTGTCTTTCTGTTCTAACATCTGAGTCTTGATTTTAGTTATAGATTGCTTTTGTTAGAAAAAAATAAAACAAAATTTTAATTGTGCATTTGGTTCTTGTTTCCATTTTTTTAAGGCCTGGTGTGCTGCAGGGAACTGTTTCAGTTTGCAACGGGAACATGATATTGCGATTAAATTCTTCCAGAGAGCTATCCAGGTTGATCCAAATTATGCTTATGCCTATACTCTATTAGGGCATGAGTTTGTGTTAACTGAAGAATTAGACAAAGCATTAGCTTGTTTTCGAAATGCTATCAGAGTCAATCCTAGACATTATAATGCATGGTAAGTGCTAACAAAGTGCGAAGGCAGTGTCTTATTGATGGGGCTGATACTCAGTAATTTTTCTTGTTAGATATCTCTTCGTTGTCATGAATTTGATTACTAACTAATACTTAAGAATGGTACATACTAGTTGATAACTTCTAACCAAAATGGTTTTTTATGTGAAATTTATACCTTTAACAAACTCTTAACTAATGCCAATAGAATTCCAGATCCTTATGTTCAACAGTTTCAACCTTTTCTCCTGCCAAATTTTTGCAAATAGGTGGTTTTGTTACTTTGATTTGCTACTTTTTCTTAGAACACTAAAATGGTGATTAAAATAGAAAGTGGTTGGGACTGTGGAAGGTTAATCTTTCGGGTTAATCATTATAGCAATTTTCTATTTGTCACTAAATCTGAAGCACTAGATAGATTATTGAAATATATTTTTTCATTTGTGTATATGTGTTTTTTAATGGATATCTCATTTCTAAGCAGTTACATTGCCTGAAAGATGGCCTGATAAGCGCTAGCTTCTGCTGACCTATTAAACAGTCAGGCTTGCCAACATTCACATAAAGTTCTCTGTGATATTTTCAGAGCTCAGTTCTTAATAGGACTTCTGTTGTTTTTTAAATGTGTACTATCTGTTCTGCTATATTGCAATAGTTGCATTCTTAAAAAAACTTTACCATATCAAATATTATGCTATAAAAATAATTGTTTCAGTTAGAGAAAAGGAGGAGTATTTAGACTAGCAAGCTTTTACTGGGAAGAATTTCAATATTGAGTTATTTAGGTAACTATATAAGTATTTAACTAAACATTAAGCAAATTTGTTTTTCCAACTCCAAGGTAAGTAGTCTTTCTTCAGTTATCTCCACTTCACCATTATTAGCACAGAACTTTTCATACCTTTTGTTCACCTCTAACACAATTATAATTATAAACAAAACCACACAAATAAAGCAGATATACTATTGTGCTTTTTTCCTTAATTATTTGGTGTTTATTCCCCATCATCATTAGCTAGTTTAGCCAAGAGGGATCCTTAATGTAAATCAGTCATAATGTGTTCATTTGATGTTTTGAAAATTCAGGAAAAATACCTGTATATCAAGTTAATGTACTGTTACATAGTCTTTAAAATGTATAATTTTGAAGTCTATTTGAAGCCTTTAAAAAATATAATTTTGAAGTCTTGAAATTTTGAAATCTGAAAGGAGCATATTTTTGACACAGTGAGTGGGGAGACGGGATGGAAGCAGAACATGACACTATGCATATTCTAATTATAGTATAAAATATATATGCATTTGGACAAATAACATGGAAGTAGCATTGTTAGGAGTTTAGGGTCTAGAATCATAAAGGAAGGAACTGATTAGAATCCTTATTAGCTGTATAACTTTGGGCAAGTTATTTAACTTCTCTAAGCCTCAGTTTCTTTATTTAAAAATGTGATTGGTAACAGTACCTATCTCCTTGGTTCCATCTAGGATTAAATGAGATAAATCACACAAAGAATTTAACAAAATTATTGGCATACACACATGATAACCACTCAGTAAAAATTAGTTACTAAATCTAGATTGTAGTGGTGGGTCTAAGGATGTGGTTTCTTTTTTCCCTCATTGTTATAGTTTTATTTGATTGATTGATTAACTGGATTGGATTTATTGTTTTCACCTGTAAAAGTGACTTGTCTAGAATGCTTTGACAATTTTTTATCATGACTGATAGTTTTTGCCTATCCTAAGACCATCAGTATTTTTCTACTGGTTTATTAAAATGCCACATTCCATATATATCCTTTTATTAGTTGAACTAAATTAGCAGTTCATATCCCTAAAATTGTACTTTATTTTAAACTCTCAGGTATGGTTTAGGAATGATTTATTACAAGCAAGAAAAATTCAGCCTTGCAGAAATGCATTTCCAGAAAGCACTTGACATCAACCCTCAAAGTTCGGTTTTGCTTTGCCACATTGGAGTAGTAAGTAGCTTTCTAAGTATTGTTCAGTTAATCCCATTTTATTGACTTAATTGCTATAATGAAAACTAGGGGTTTTTGTTATTGTTATTCTTGAAACAATATCCTGGATTCTTTTACAGCCAAAAATATTGCCTTTTTGCTTGGCATAAAGAGAAATCACTGGAGTACCCTCATTCCTTGGGCAAGTTACTTAATTTCTCTGAGGTTCTATTTTATGAATGACAAGTAATACCACCTTGCATACCTCATAGGGTTATTATAACACTCATATGAGATACTTCATATTTTTGAAAGCAGTTTTCTATATTAATATTTAGCGCCTAAATTAAGTAATTAATAACTTAAGGCAAATGATTTCTTATATTTTAGCCTCTGAGTGATATAGATATGTCAGGACTAATTAAAATTCTTATAAGGCAGTGTGGATTGCCAATTTTATATTTATATTTTTTTAATGTATCTGATAATAAGTTGTACTTTGATAAGATAGGAGAAGAGGTATGTTTGCTTTTTAAAATCTCATTTACTAGTTTCTCTGCAAGCATGGTACCTTAAGTTCTTTTTCTTGCCCTCTCACCCGCTTCCCCTCTCCCTCTTTCCTTCCCCTGCCCCTTTTTCTTTCTCTCAGCAAGTTTGGCTTTTGTGTGAACAAGCGTACAATATGAGGAAAATTAGATTAGTTTGGAATTTCACTATTCATTTTGGGGGAAGAATTCTAGTTCTTTATAATTTCTTAAAAATTGACATGGTAACTTCTTTTATAGTTAGATAATGTGCAAAAAATATAAAGTATGTCAAATTAAAGATTTTTTTTTTTCTATCACTTTACTTAAGATAAACCAAAGTTGATTATCTCTTGATACCTTTTAGTGAAGTTGAACATTTTTTAAAGTAGGCTTGCTTCTAAAGTTATTGTGGAACAGATTGTTTTATAATTTTGAGTGGTTTATTTGAAGTTTTTAGATAAAAGAGTATGCTCCTCTGTTAGGGAACCTAGTATTTAGGATTTCAGTTCTGTGAGCAGAATATTTGGCCACATGTAGTAATAACCTTCTGCAAAGATCATTGCATAGATGAATTTAGCACCAGATGTTGGTAGTACCTACTCTCACATTCTTGTTTGTTAAAGTTCCACAATCACATCCATTCACTCCACTTTATTTTATTTTATTAACTTATTTATTTTTATTGAGATTTTCAAGGAACGTAATTTCAGTTTTAATCCCACTTTCCAAACACACTCAAGTTCCAGGTAAGAGACTGGGTCACGGTTTCATAATTATACGATATAAAACAGACAAAGTGTGATGGTTGAACACCCCCCACTGGCCAGTTTCTAAAGCCCATAGTCCAGCATTGTGTGATCTGTGGGTTCTAAGACCTAGAAAGGTCACTTATCTTTGCTATAGTTTCCCTGTTTTTGTTTTTTTTTTTGAAGTATAGTTGATTTACAATGTTGTGTTAGTTTCAGGTTTTCAGCAAGATGATTCAGTTATATATATATTCTTTTTCAGATTCTTTCCCATTATAGGTTATTATGAGATATTGAATATAGTTCCCTGTGCTATACAGTAGGTCCTTGCTGTTTATGTATTTTGTATATAGTAGTCTGTATCTGTTAGTCCCAAACTCCTAATTTATCCCTCCCCCACCCCTTTCCCTTTGGTAACCGTAAGTTTGTTTTCTATGTCTGTGAGTCTGTTCCACTTCATTTTTAACATATAATTCATCTAAGGAGGAGCAGAGCAGAATATGAGTACACATGAATAAATAGTGAGACTTGGTTGGTTTTCTTTTAAGTTATTTAAAATAAATTATTTACTACCCAGAATTACAGATCAATGGTTTTCAAATATGTAAAGCAGAAGGACCATTTTTAAAACAAATTCCTAAAATAGGTAAAAGTGTAATTGTTCCGAGTGAAACAGGGTTGGTAAGTTTTAGAGCCAAATCCTCTAGGGGTTCTTGGAAAGTTTCGAAAAGTCTAATATTTAGAGGACCATAATAAATCTGTTAAAATGTGAGTATCATCTAGCTAAATAGTACAGATTTTCTTGAGAAGGAAGACAAAGTTTTTTCTTATCTTTTAGGCTTAAAGGTAACCAACTATCTACTCTAAAGATAGAATCTTGATTATCATTATGTAGGGTAATGGTGAATTGGGAGCTATGTTGGTTTTGAGTCACACTATTTGGTTTTCACCTTTCCTCATAAATATCAAAAGGAAAAATAGGATCTTTATTTCTTACAGGTTCAGCATGCGCTGAAAAAATCTGAGAAGGCTTTGGATACCCTAAACAAAGCCATTGTTATTGATCCTAAGAACCCTCTATGCAAATTTCACAGAGCCTCAGTTTTATTTGCAAATGAAAAATATAAGGTAAGATATATATATGTATCTTAATCGTCTCCAACATTGTACTGCTTAAGTTTTACCCCTTTTTTAATAAACTAAAAGTTATTTATACTTGAATTTTTATCTTAGTCTATTTTCCCCATTTTTAAAAGCTATTAATTTCTTTTTTGTGCCTGTGTGATTTTATTTCTTCATGAGAAGTACTCATGGGAAGGATGGGTGTATGGATATTTAGGAATATATGGTTATCCCTTGAAAAGATTTCCTATGTGGAAAGGCAGTTATCTTAAATGTAAAACCTAAACCATCCTGTTAGGACCAAAATATGTGAACAGATGACAAATGAATGTGTGCATTTTTCAATAAGTATTTATTTGAGTATCTGTTATATGTCAGGCACTAGGAATATAGTGGCAAGTGAAGCAACCATATTTCCTGCCTTTGAATAGTTTACCATCTAGTACCCTTCTAGAGGGAGAACAGACATTAATCAAATAATCACAAGAATAATACATAAAGGAAAAGTATACATAGTGAGTTATGAGATCTTGTAACAGGGAGACTAGGTAATCATAAACTATGAATCCAAAGTTTTGATTTTAAGTTCAGGTTACTTTTTAAATAAATTCAGGCTCTTTCTACTAAAAACAGTTAAAAACTTACCAAAAAAATACCCAAAATTTAAGTGCATGGAAAAACTTGGGCTAAATAATCCATTTTAGTAGACTCTTTCCCTAGAAATCTGTTCTTCCAGTATGCATTGAAATTTGCTGAAATCGAAAAATACAAACTTGGTGGTAAGCCCTTAACTTTTTACAAGACTGAGAAAGATATATAAAGGGATTAAATGTATAATTTATTCTTTGTCATTTATTCAGTAATTCTTCTAGTCTTGCTCTGGTTTTCTTTATGAAGAAGTGGATGTCTAATCCTACTGTTCTGTCCTTTTAAAACTTCTTTTAAATCTGATAAACACTTTTAACTTGCTCTTTGACGTACTATAATTGTAATTCAGCATTTGTTTTAGTTTTTTTGCTTCACTGTACTTTTCTAGATATGTGGTCAGGTTTTTCTGTTGAAGGATTTTATTCAATTTATTGTTCTTAAAGCCATTTTAATGCCACCACACTTACCAGGAATGCCATGTAAGTCAGCCCTATACTTGCTTCAAGAAGCTCATGTTCTAATCTGACCCACTGTCCAGGCTGTAATGGTTATAGTCATTTTTGAGTACCAGCTTGGGGCTTGGCTGAATTATAGGCCTACTTTGATGCATGGATTAGATACAGGTAGAAAAAGGGCATAAGGAACAGTTACTGATTGCTTCTGAAATGTCTTGCCTCCAAAATGAAAATCAAATTGTGTTAGAGGGCCACCTCAGTCTCTCTGTGGCAAAAACATTACTAGGCACCACCCTATTTAATGTGTTGTGTTGATATCTAGTTGTGTAAGTCTTAAGTCTTTTAGGGCAAAAATGAGAACTCTGGTGCTGTGTTAGACACTATTACTCAATATTTCTCACTACTTCTCACTATTTTTCTATTTGCAAGTAGATTATCGGGGGGGAGGCATGATAGATACATGAAATTTTGACAACAGTTGTAACGTACAGTCAGAGGAAAAAACACACATCGATTCTGAACTGTGTGAACTGTGTGTGGTGTAGAAGTAAAGAAGTTTTGGGGTACATTATCTTGATTAAATTTTCTTTAAAGCAGTGATTCCCAAAGTATGGTCTGGGAACTTCTGTTGGGGGGGTCCCAGAAACCCTTCCAAGAAGTCCACAAGGTCAAAACTATTTTCATAATAATATTTAGATGTTATTTGCCTTTTTCACTTTCATTTTCTCCCCAGTGTACAGTGGAATGTTTCAAAAACTACTTGATGTGATATCATAAGAGATTGAATGCAGAAGCAGATAAGAGAGTCCAGCTGTCTTCTGTTAACCAGAGATTTGCAAAAATGTTAAGCGATGTCACTCTTCTCACTGATTTTTTATTGTTCTGATTAGAAAAATATTATGTTAGTTAACATAACTAGGCCAGATTCCTAACAGTGGGATTGCTGAATCAATGTTTACATGCAGTTTTTAACTTAATAGATAATGCTAAGTTGTCCTCACACAGAGGTTGCATCAATTTACAGTTCTGCCCTCAGTGATGAGAATACCTGATTTCCCTCACTCATGGTAACTTTATGTAACATCAAACTTTTTATTTTTGTCCATTTACTAGGTGAAAAATTGACAGTATCTCATTTGGGGAGCCAGTTTTTTTGTTTTTTATTTTTGGCTGCGTTGGGTCTTCGCTGCTGCCCTCGGGCTTTCTCTAGTTGTGGCGAGCGGGGCCACTCTTCGTTGTGGTGTGCGGGCTTCTCGTTGTGGAGCATGGGCTCCAGGCACGTGGGCTTCAGTAGTTGCAGCACTTGGGCTCAGCAGCTGTGGCTCGCGGGCTCTAGAGTGCAGGCTCAGCAGTTGTGGCACACAGGCTTAGTTGCTCCACGGCATGTGGGATCTTCCCAGACCAGGGCTCGAACCCATGTCCCCTGCATTGGCAGGCAGACTCCCAACCACTTCGCCACCAGGGAAGCCCCAGTTTTTATTTTTAATCATCATATCTTCCTTTTAAATACAAATGCAATGTTCCTATCTGTCTTTTCAATCTCCTGAACCCTTTAGCAGTGGTCAGAAAATCGCTAGATAATTTTAACTCAATTCAGAGGGTTAAATTTTAGGCTCTTCATCATTAGTTAAAATGGCAGGTTGGGAGCTTCCCTGGTGGCGCAGTGGTTGAGAATCTGCCTGCCAATGCAGGGAACACGGGTTCGAGCCCTGGTCTGGGAAGATCCCACATGCCGTGGAGCAACTGGGCCCGTGAGCCACAACTACTGAGCCTGTGCGTCTGGAGCCTGTGCTCCGCAACAAGAGAGGCCGCGATAGTGAGAGGCCCGCGCACTGCGATGAAGAGTGGCCCCCACTTGCCACAACTAGAGAAAGCCCTCACAGAGAAACAAAGACCCAACACAGTCATAAATAAATAAAATTTTAAAAAAAAATGTCAGGTTGGTATTCAAAGCTTAGTGCTGGTGTCAGGGAGAAGGTAAATTAACAGAATTTAAGAGTTGTTCTGCAACTTAGTTTTTAAAACACTTTCATATACAGTGTGATGGAGTTTAGTTATTTTAAACAAAATGGTGACAAAAGCAAGGGTTGTCACCTCCATATTTCACAAAGACTTGTATGTGTTTTCAGTGAATTTTGGTGAATTCCTGCCACTTCTTAGTTCCTGTTGTCATAAGTATTTTCCTTGCATTTTATTTTCACAACAAGAATTAATGCAACAAGGAAGTACACTGATTAAGATCTAGTAAGCTTTAGTTAAGATGATTTGGGAAATTAAATAAAAACACTTGCTTAGTCAAAACTGGACAATTTTGCTACTGTGTTTTTCTTTGCTTTTTTCAGTCTGCTTTACAAGAACTTGAAGAATTGAAACAAATTGTTCCCAAAGAATCCCTCGTTTACTTCTTAATAGGAAAGGTAAAGATTGGGGCCCTGGTTCTAAACTGTGACTTTCATAACAAATATTAATTTTTGAAGAATAAATATAATATTTTATTGTGCAGTATCTATTGAGCAAATTCAACTAGAGCTCTGAACTAATTGCTCTGGAAATAAAGAATGGATTTAGTTTTAACATTTAAGAAGATGATATCCTAATGAAGAAGCAAGAACACACACCCTATAACCCTAATCCTTCTATAGTTTTGGAAGTGTATTAGCACTTGCAGCCAATGGCCAGTAATGTGTTCATAACTGAGGCTACCTCAAGGAAAGCCCTTAGCTTCCAATTATCAATAAAATACTCAAACATCCCCCAAAAGAAGAAAAGTAATGCCACTGTGTTGTTTAGTTTGAAAAAATGGCTTGCAAAATTTCCAAGGCCAGACTAGTCAGGATTTTACACACTGGGCCCCCAGATGCCAGTTGGTTAAGGTAGCTGAGGACAGTGGACAGGTGCTGAGAGTTGATGTAACTCCGTTTAAAGTCAGTGTAAATGAATGCTAATCAAGCAGCTTATAGTCCATTTCTTTCCATTATCATTGTTCCAGACAGAGTGAGATTTATTGGAAGCTCACTACCTGAGAGATACAGGCAAGGAATTCTGAAAATAATATCTGAATATATTAAAAGGAACTCAAAAGTTGGTATGAATTCTTCGATAGGATGAAAATGTCCTACTCATCAGAATGAATTTATAGCACATAATCAAGAGCCTAATTTAAATTTAAAATGCTTAGGATTTTATAGCTGAAGCTTACAACTTAATGAAAAATGTAGTGCTGCTGTTTATTTTTAGGTTTACAAGAAGTTAGGTCAAACGCACCTCGCCCTGATGAATTTCTCTTGGGCTATGGATTTAGATCCTAAAGGAGCCAATAACCAGATTAAAGAGGCGATTGATAAGCGCTACCTTCCAGATGATGAGGAGCCAATAACCCAAGAGGAACAGATCAGTGAGTATCATCCATGTAAATTAGGTTTATATGTGGTTATTCAAAGCAGAAAGCTAGTGAAACACCACATCAGAGTTGGTAAGATGAAACATATTTCTTTATGGCACAGAATAAACATGGAAATTTTTTGGAGTATTCAGAAAGCTACCTTTTGTATAAGGATTTAGGGACTGCTTTTTTATTTTATCTCTAACCATGATAGATTCTTTATACCAAATGAAATTTTAGGGAAGTTGAACAGGGTAGTATAATAACAGCATGCATATGGAGCCAGGTAACTAGTTTCAGTTCTGATCTAGTTTGCTGTGTGATTTTTGTGAAATCCATTGCTGATTTTTACCTAAGCTTCAATCTGTGTAACTAATGCCTGCCTTATCTGCTTCATAGGAACGTGGTAGGGGGAGAAAAGATGATAGGTGTGACTATGTTGAAAACATTGTAAGTGCTAAGTGAATGAATAATAAATTTGTGCACATTTTAAAGTACTGACAGATCTGTAGTAGCTATTCAAATTCTATGTAGCTCTCACAAATCTAAAATCTAAATATGTGGCAAATATATTTAAATGGAGAGGTCAAGAAAAGAGGAAGGAGCAAAGAATTAGATTAATAATTTAAGGCAGTAAATACTCTATCCCTATATTGAATCACTATATTGTACACCTGAAACTAATATAATATTGTAAATCAGCTATACATCAATTAATTAAAAAGCAAAAAATATATATACTCTATCCCTTAATTGAGAGTATGTCTTAAAATAATTAGTGAGAGCCAAGACTTAATATATTAATATTTTTTAATAAGAGAATTGAGAGACCTCTGATGAGATAAACTAAGATGGCTTTGTTCCAGAAATATATTTATATTCTATATTTTTGTGAACTATCGGGGACTGTCCCCAAAGTGGAGTCAACAACTGGACGGAATGTCAGAGAATAGTTCTGATTCATAGGTTAGGAATAGGAATTCGTTAGGGAGAGGCAGTTTTAGTAGTTAAAGCTCTTAAAGGTTAAATGCAATAAAATAATCTTAGACATGCTATAAAATAAGGAACTTGAATTGCATTTTATTGAAGGATATCAGGATTTTTAAGGGCTTTTATTTAAGGTCTCATCTCTCTGAATATAATAGTTTTCTTTACTTGTTTTCATGAACCAACAAAAAATATTTGTCAGATATCTTACTGTAGACTTTTGTTTTATTTTTAAAGTGGGAACAGATGAATCCCAGGAGAGCAGCATGACAGATGCGGATGACACACAACTTCATGCAGCTGAAAGTGATGAATTTTAACTTCTGGAAATCAAGACTTTTGCAACTGGATGTGTGACTAGTGCTGACGTGTTTCTTGTCCTTCCATGTACTGAGTCTTCACTCTTGAGCCAGCAGTGTCATCATCCATCACTTATACCCTGAGTGTGCCCCTTTCATTGGACCCTGACTGTACACAGAATGAAAGGCAGTGCAATATTTAGCTGCTAACAAGACTGGCTCTTTCACCAGTATGAATGACAATTTAGAGGGTAGGGTGGGAAACTTTCTTTTCTTTTTTTTCTTTAATCTCCCTTTGTTGGAAAGCTATCATGGAAGGAAGAGTTTTGTTTTATCTTGAAGGAACCATTAGATATGGAAAATGGTGATGAACCAGAATCTCTTGGTCGTTTTTCCAAAAATTTGTTTTTACTTGGTTCTGTTCCTGATAAACAGAGTGACTGACCTTCATTTCTAGGTTCTTCAAGAATGGTGTTAGCAAGTGCCAGATGGAACAATAAAAGACATTGCCTATAACAGAGTAACTTGATTGCCAAGGAATGTAAATTACCTTAAAATTGCAGTATCTCCCGTAAACAAATATAATGGGCATATTGGAACTCATATGTAGGAATCAGTATCCCTCCATACAGTGTACACTTATTCTTGGCAAGAATACTTTAATGTCTAACCAAGAATTTTAATTTATTCATCTTGCTTCAAAGTGTTGATCATTGTTGTCTAGGTATTACAAACTTTAAAATTGGTCCTTACCATATTGCCTCCTCTCTTTGAGCTCTGTGGGATCACCTTTAACATTCAGAGATGATAGAAGGGTTGCCCACTGAAAAGCCAAAAAAAGGCTCTTAATAACCATTTAAGTTCACCAGAAGAATCAAAATGAGAACACTAAATGGAAAGACTTTAAGAGATCATGATAGTGAAAGCCTTAATAAAATCAGAATCCTACCATAACCTTGAATCTATATTTGTTCAAGACAGTATCCCTCTGACTTTTCTAAATGTTTAAGCAGGGTGCAAGAATGTGTGGTTACCTTCAGTTGAGGTCATTTCCATTCTTTTCAGCCCTCTGCTTCAAATTATTTTCAATAGTGTGAGTCACCAAAACATTTACTGAGAGTGATTGGGTTTAGGATATTAGAAATTCTTAGCTGAAAAAAAAACCCCGCTCTTACGAAGGAGAGGAGTTCTCTTTTGAGTTTGTCATAATATAGGTTGATGTCCTTGGGGAATGACCATAATTTTAAAGATCTAATTATGCATAATGAAATGGGAATTATTGGAATTTCACAGTAACCAATTTAAAGTCTTAAATTGTGTATCTCCTTTATTGTAATGTACTGAAATTTTTAGAGAAACTTTAGTTAACATTTTATTAAGTGCCAATGTCAGAATATAACAAATTTATAGTTTCTTATGAATGACAGGCCTACAGTTATTGTTTTGGATTATTTGATGAAGGACAAACTTATCTACTGGTTACCTGTATTTGTTAGTCAAGCTGTGAAAATAAGGTGGATTACAGAAGATAAGAAAAAAATTTTAGCCTGTAGACTCAGTAATTTTTATCATTTACTGTTAATCTGCTGATTTGAATGTGGCTTAGATACTGTTACAAACTAATTCAAGTCAGAGTCTTAGATTAGGTATTGGGTGCCAGAGAGGTATTTAACAAAATTTTCTACCTAAATCTATATATGTGCTGCCTAAAAAAAAATAATTTATAAGAAAAGGGAAAGGTTGTGAGTAAACGAATATCATTAAAAATTCCCAAAGGCTAGCACTTGGATTCTAACAAATATTCCATTTTTATCCATTAGTTCTGTAATATTTAATTTTATATTATTTTATTTTTTTAATTGGCAAATCATAAGCCAGCTGTATAACAGTATCAAATATAGAGTTTCATAGAAAGCTTTGAACTGAGCTCTTTGTTACAAAGCTTAGAGAAAGCTATGCTCAGAAAACAATTTGCTGATGTATAATTAGTTATTTTTTGTAGTAGGAATTTATGTCCTGTGCCAGAAGTAAGTCTTTCTGGTACTAATTTTGAGACCAAGGATAAAAGGATAGTTGTGGAAGGCACAGCATGGCAATGGTTGGCTGAGGGATAATCAGCCTAAGCTTGACCTGATTGCATTTTCCTCACACCTCTACTTTCAAAGTCATTTAGGTATTTGAAGCCTTCTTTCCCACCTATTTACTGTTTCTGGCTTTCTCTTTTCTTCTTTCTTGTTTGCTTGGAATGGAGATCAAACAACCAGAAGAAGATGTGCGTTTTGATCAAGCAAAATGTTTGCTTCAAATTTCAGAAGTTATTTTGAAGGAAATCAGAAATACTAAGTACTTTGACGTCCTTGTTTCTCTTTAAGCTTTTCACACGTGTGTGTGTATATATATATACATACACACACACACACACACACACACACACACTCTCTCTCTTGTTCAGAAGTTATGTTGTGGCATTGGATATTTTCGCCCTTGGAAATGGTTCTTAACTCTGGGATTTTAGAAGTTTGGAAATATTTTTTCAAGAGAACAATGGTACTCAAAATAATGAAAGGTGGTCCTACTTTTTCTGTATTTCATTACTTTAAAATTTTTATTTTTTCCAAGAACTGCAAGTGACATTTGAACCATGCTGCTGTTGTACCTTAAACAAAAACTCAGTGATAACCAGTATTTAGTCTATTAAAAATGCTCTTTTTGAAGAAAAAAGTTTGCAAGTCTCTGTTTAGCCAGAGTATAGTATGGGTCTTCACAAGAAATATGGTGACCTGTTTTCTTTGTGAAAACCTAGGAAAATGCAAGTGTGGGTGTGATGTGTGTGTTCTATTTGCATTGAAACAATGTAATTTTGTGTCTTCTTTTTGCTTTTCCTGACTTATTTCGGAAATTGTACAGTCTTGGGGGGGAAAGTCTTTTCTGTTAATATATTTGCAATTCATTAAAGGATATGGAAAATCCAAATAAATTACTTTTGAAAGCAAATTTATAATCAAGTCATTAAAGCTATATAAGAGCTGTGCCATCTGTATTTTTATAGTAAGGCACAGCAAAATAGTGAAAGATTACAGTTTTATGTTCCACAAAAGTCTAGGGCAGTGTTTCTCTATTTTTTTTTAACTTACACCCTCTTCTAATATATATATATATATATATTTTTTTTTTAACTCACACCTTTTTTTAGTATTGTTTGGAATGTCAAAATAAATATTGTGACCAAAAAATGGTAACTTTTAGAATGTATTTTTCCCAAACTACAAAAGTCCCTTGCCAGCAGCTGCTACTTTGCGAGTCAACTGCTTATTATTCTTTAATCATGTGATTTCTGAAATTCCTTTGAAAGGGACACACAGCTTTTTTGTTCTAATCAGAATCAATTTTAAATATCAAGATCTGAAAGAAGTAGAATATAGAAACCAAATTTTACTCTAGTTTGATATCTTGGAAAAAGGGTAGAGAGCTGAAGGGTTTTGTTCAGACTTGAAGAAAGGGTAGCAATAGGGAAAAAGACACAAAGTGAGGTGCGCTGGGCAGGTGAGAAGGAATGACTCAGACCGTAACCTTCCCTAGGACCGGCCATTTGCTGTCAGCAGGGCAGGGATAACTAGAAGTGTAGGTAGGAAGTATTCTTTGGTTTGTTTAGCCTCTAATTAATGGTTCATGAAGGTTCAGAAGGGCAAACTTTGCTAAATATGTTTAGTGAGTTCTTGCCATGTGTACCGTGTTACTTACCTTGTGTACAGTATTTTCAGTCCTCAACCCTATAAGGTAGGTGCTACTGCATTTTACAAAAGAGAAAACCAAGACTCAACTATTAAATGATAGAGCTGGACACTTTTGGCTTTTGTGTATGTTCAAAACCTTTTACTTAGTTTTGGACTTCTCTGGAAGTTTCAGATCATATCTAATGTTAACTCTCAAGTGTCCTCCCTAGCATTTTGACATTGAGTATCACAGAAGTTCGGGTTTTACAAAGGAAACTTTATTACTAACTGTAGATTTAAATCTATTATATGCTTAGTCCTTTGAAGGGGCTTTTACGTGTATCCTGCCTCTGTACTTTTCACACTGAAACTGAAAGCGGTATCCCTTTCTTGAGTAACTAGAATTTGCTTTAAAGTAGGAAATTTTAAGTCCTTGATTTTCCTTCCATTCTTACTTTTTTTTTTTATTACCAATTTCCCTTAACACAAGCATTCTTTTTTTTTTTTTTAATGAGAGGTTTTTTTTTTTTTTTTAATTTATTTATTTTTTGGCTGTGTTGGGTCTTCGTTTCTGTGCGAGGGCTTTCTCTAGTTGTGGCAAGCGGGCTCCACTCTTCATCGCAGTGCGCAGGCCTCTCACTATCGCAGCCTCTCTTGTTGCGGAGCACAGGCTCCAGACGCGCAGGCTCAGTAATAGTGGCTCACGGGCTTAGTTGCTCCGTGGCATGTGGGATCTTCCCAGACCAGGGCCCGAACCCGTGTCTCCTGCATTGGCAGGCAGATTCTCAACCACTGCGCCACCAGGGAAGCCCCAAGCATTCTTTTTATTCAACACCCTCAAAATGGAATTTTCAATTTGAGGCTAAAAGCTATATTTGAGAAGAAAATTCAAATGCATAATGCATCACTGGAGTTGGAATAAGAAAAAGAGTAACAGTGGGAGCAAAGAAGAACAATGAAGTAGAATTAAGATTTCTAATCATGTATTTTTAAAAAGCACTAGACTGATATCTAGGGAATGTAGACTTTGCCCCTTAGTTGCTGTGTGACCCTGAACAATTAAACTTTTTTTCTCATCAATACAAAGAATATCAGATCTACCCTTCTTATCCCACAGAGGACTGAGGATCACATGTGTTAAAGCATGGAAGTGCTTTGTCAAACTAAAGCACTGTACAAATACACAGTGGTATTATCAGGGTGGAGGTGATGTTATAGAAACATCACAAATAGAAACACATAGATACACATATACTATATACTATACATAAAATCTGACATTTTATATCCTGCAACCCCTGAACGAGAACTTACAACTATACTGGCATAACTATCTGCAAATCACCCCAAATAACATGTAGTCTGAGGTGTTAGATTTTTCTCAATACTTTGTGAGTTAATACATCACTGGGCAAGGTGCTACACAAGAATAAAAATTCATCAGTTCTTAGTTTCCTAATAATGAAAAGACTTGATTGGGTAAAGGGATTTCTTTGTATATAACAGCACTCCTTAAACTTATGCCAGTTTGCAGCCCTTATACCAGTCGATGCTATAAATCTGTGCCCATAATCATTTGCATATCTTGAAAAATGCCAGCATTTATCTGCTTTTTATTTAGGATTTATGGATCACTTTGATATAAGAATAATCTCATTTCATCTTTACAGCCTTATAAGGTAAGGCGTGTATTACCTGTTTTATACAAGAGGAAACTAAGTCTTAGAGAAACCAAAGCATTTGCAAAAAGAGGAAAATCTTTCCCAGGAACAGCTTGGCACACATTTGCTTACGTATTTTTGGCCAGGACTGGGTCAAATAATCATCCTTAGCTGCAAGGGATACTTGGTAAATTTTAGAATCTGGTAAAAGGGACTGGGTTTGCCATGACTGGTTTAGATACACTGTGATCTGTGTTTGGACCCAGAGATTTTGTTAGCGAAGAAGGGGGAATGGCTGTTGGCTTAGCAGCCAAGAGCACCTACCACACTGCTGTAGAGAGGGTAACGCTTTTTGTCAGTTGATCCTAAACACTTAGTGAACTTTCTTATTCTAAGAATTTGTAGGGTTTCTATTTGAGCAGGGAATTCCTGACATTAATTCCTTTTTAATCCTTGTGTAAAATACCTCGTTTCTTTTTCCTTTTTAATTGCTATGGCTGGGATCACCAGTATTATACTGAGCAGTAGCAGCCATAATATCAAGCACTCAATGTTTTATTCCGAGTCTTAAAGAAAACGCATCTTAATTTTCTCAAACTTTCAACTCGACATAATCTAAAACCACTAATGTGCAATATGTTCCCTTTGTTAATCGCATTGCCAATTCCAACACATCTCTCACTTCAACTGCCATTTATAACCACTGATAATTAAGATACCTCCTTTCCATCGCTAGTTTTCAATGGTTTACATCGTGACTGGGTGCTGAAATGTATGTCTGATAAGAAAAAAGCATATTGAGACTCCTAGGGCTGGAAAACAATGGCACTTAACCTGATTACAAATCTGTCCCTCTCCCAAGACAACCATAAAATCAAGTAGAACAAAACTGTACATGGTTCATGCCTTCATTATTAAGAGAATACTATAATTTCAAATTACCTGTAAGTAGAGGGGAAATTTTCCAGTAGGGATCCTGCTATCACCATTAGCCTGTGGTCACAGAAAGTGAGGAAAAAGGCTAAATCTCTCCATGGACAGAGCAGAATGGAGTAGAAGACTTATTACAGGAAGCCCAGAATCTTCGGGGGAAAAAATGAAACAAATGTAAAATACCTAACACAGGTTGGGACTTGGTAGATTATAGCCCTCACTTCAGGGAAAGGTTTGAAAATGTCTGGGACCAGAGTGGCAGCCTCATACAAGCAGTGTTTCTGCAGGAGAATAAGGTATGAAAAAGAGGCATTGAAAGGAAAAAGGGGAAATAAAAGACTGGCAGAAAAGAGAAAGCACATCATTCTTCCCACCCCTACCAGCAAGATGCTGAAACTGCAAAAAAGCTCTCAAACTAGGAATCCTGCCCATGAAATGATTGGGAATAGAGCAAAGCGATCCCCGTCCATACAAAACTATTGCAAAAAGCCAGCAAATGTAAATAAAAGGCTTTCTGCTGATAAAAAAGACTCCCCCAAACAACTGCAAAGCTAAAGAAAAATATCCTTTTAAAAGCATATGAGGAAGTGAAATGTCACCTTAAATTGGAAAAAAAAAATTAACAAAAAGCATTGATAAATTTGACTACATTAAAAACATTTTGCATGACCAAAAAAAAGACAAATGACACACTGGGAAGAAATATTTGCCTGTATGTCACAGATAAAGGGATAATTCCCCTAATGTGTAAAAAAATAATTTTTTTAATTTTGAGAGAGGGAAAGACATGAACAATACAATACACGAAAAGATTTAAAAAATGCCCCTTAGGGCTTCCCTGGTGGCGCAGTGGTTGAGAATCTGCCTGCCAATGCAGGGGACACGGGTTCGAGCCCTGGTCTGGGAAGATCCCACATGCCACGGAGCAACTGGGCCCGTGAGCCACAATTACTGAGCCTGCGTGTCTGGAGCCTGTGCTCCACAACAAGAGAGGCCGTGATGGTGAGAGGCCCGTGCACCGCGATGAAGAGTGGTCCCCACTTGCCACAACTAGAGAAAGCCCTCGCACAGAAACGAAGACCCAATACAGTCATAAATAAATAAATAAAAGAACGTGAATTTCTAAAAAAAAAAAAAGAAAGAAAGAAAAAATAATTAATTAAAAAAAAAATGCCCCTTAAACATGAAAAGTTCAAATTCACTCAGTAAGATACATGCAAATTAAAACTACATAGAGATACAGAGACTTCCCTGGTGGTCCAGTGAGTAAGACTCCACGCTCCCAATGCAGGGGGCCCGGGTTCAGTCCCTGGTCAGGGAACTAGATCCCGCATGCATGCAGCAACTAAGAGTTTGCATGCCGCAACTAAGAAGCCCGCATGCCACAACGAAGATCTGGCGTAGCCAAAATAAATAAATATTAAAAAAAAAAAAACTACATAGAGATACAATTTCTCACCGAACAGATGGGCAAAAATTCAAAACTTGACAATATTCAGTTGGAGTTGGAGGCATGTCACAAGGACACATGAGCCAACTTGACTGGCCAAACTTGATAGATTTGATCCTCCCAAAATCAAGTACAATAATGCTATTGGAGAAAATAGGAATTCATGAGCCCATATCAATAATTAATAAAATAAATAAAGAGCAAAGAAAGGAGGAAAGGTAGGGCATACAGTCTGCTGTAACAAAAATATCAGACTGGGTGGCTTAAACAACATTCTCACAGTTCTGGAGGTTGTGGAGTCCAAGATCAAGGTGCTAGCAGATTCGGTGTCTGATGAAGGCCCACTTCCTGGTTCATAAATGGTGGTCTTCTAGGTATGTCCTCACATGGCAGAAGAGGAAAGGGACCTCTCTAGGGTTTCTTCTATAAGTGAACTAATTCCTTTCATGAGGGTTCTGCCCTCATGCCCTAATCACTTCCTAAGGCCCCACCTCTTAATACCATCACATTGGGGGTTAGTATCTCAACACATGAATTTTGAGAGGACATAAACATTCAGTCCACTGGATTCTCCCTCTTTCCCCCCAAAATTCATGCCCTTCTCACTTGCAAAATACATTTATTCCATCCCAACAGCCCAAAAGTCTAAACTGGTTCTGGCATCAACTCCAAAGTCTCATCCAAATATCATCTAAATCAGATATGGGTGAGACCTGAGGTACAGTTCATCCTTTTTTTTTTTTTTAACTTTTTTATTTTTGATGTGGACCATTTTTAAAGTCTCTATTGAATTTGTTACAACATTGCTTCTGTACTATGCCTTGGCTTTTTAGCTGAGAGGCATGTGAGATCCCAGCTCCCTGACCAGGGATTGAACCCGCACCCCCTGCATTGGAAGGCGAAATCTCAACCACTGGACCTCCAGGGAAGTCCCAAGGTACAATTCATCTTGAGGCAGATTCCTCTCCATCTGTGAACCTGTGAAACCAAACAAGTTATGTGTTTCCAAGATACAATACTGAGACAGGCATAGGACAGATATTCTCATTCCAAAAGGGAGAAACAGGAAAAAAGAAAGGAGTGATATGTCCCATGTAAGTCCAAAACTTAATGGGGCAAATTTCATTAGACCTTAAGGCTTGAGAATAATCCCCTTTGGCTCCATGTTCTGCCTTCTGGACCCACTGGGTTCGCAATGTCAGGCCCATGGCCGAAGGTTGTAGATGCAGAGGCAATGCTGGACTCATTCTGTAACCATTATACAGTAAAGATTGAATCAGGCAAGAATCAACAATGAATGCTAAATCTAGTGGGAGATTTGGATGAGAAGTACTATATTTGTGTGGTTTTAAATTGTCTCCCCATATACATCTTATTAATTGCAAAGGAGAAAAAAGAATTAGTATTGGAGAAATTAGACAACACCTCTACTGGATAGCCAAAATTACATCACTAATGAAAGACAGACTATTATTGTATGCCTCCAGATGGGATATCCTGAGAGAGACACAACCTCAGCTATACAGTATTCCAGCCAAGAATGCATAACTTAAGTTTAAAAAAAGGAAGCATTGAACAAATACAAAATAAAGAATATTCTATGTTAAAAACAAATACAAAGCATCGGAGTGGGGCAATACACTCTTCAAGAATGTTAATGTCATAAAAGTTGTCTGTGGAAATATTCCAAATTAAAGGAGGTTGAAGACATGACAATTGAATACCTGACTGTAGACTGGATCCTGTCTTGGAGAGAAAAAAAGGCTATAAAGAACATCACTAGGTCAGCTGACTAGTTTGGAATATGGATGGTAGATTAAAGTATTATAAATTTATGAACTGTAAATGTATGTGCTGTTGTTATGTAAGAGAATATTCCTATTTTTAGGAAATAACCACTGAAGTATTTAAGTGGTAAAGGACCATGATATTTAAAATTTACCCATGAAAGTTTCAGAAAAAGTTTCACATATATAATTCTATACATAAATATATAATTAAATATAAAGACACATGCATATATAAGTATATGTGTATGTACATATTTGTATACATATATATATATACACATATATACATATAAAGAGAGAGAGGAGAGCAAATAAGGTAAATAATAAGAGGTGAATCTGTGTAAAGAGTATTCTCTGTATTATTTTTAGTTTTGCAACTCTTGAAAGTTTGAAATTATTTCCGAATAAGTTTTTTTGACCATGTAGTCTTTGTTCTTTACTCTGTAACTGTGGTAAATGACATTGTTAGATTTTTTAGATTCCAACTATCCTGCATATGTGGTATAAACACTCCTAAGATAGGTATGATGTTTTCCTTTTTAAAAAATGTATTTTTACTTTTTTAATTTATTTTTTATTGAAGTATAGTTGATTTACAATGTGTTAATTTCTGCTGCACAGCAAAGTGACTCAGTTATACACATATATACATTCTTTCTTATATTCTTTTTCATTAGGGTTTATCCCAGGATATTGAATGTAGTTCCCTGTGCTATACGGTAGGACCTTGTTGTTTATCCATTCTACATGTAATAGTTTGCATCTACTAACCCCAAACTCCGGGTCCATCCCTCCCCCTTGGTAACCACAAGCCTGTTCTCTATGTCTGTGAGTCTCTTTCTGTTTCATAGATAGGTTCACCTGTGACATATTTTAGATTCCACATATAAGTGATATCATGTGGTAGTTGTCTTTCTCTTTCTGACTTACTTCACTTAGTATGAGAATCTCTAGTTGCGTCCATGTTGCTGCAAATGGCATTATTTCGTTCTTTTTTTATGGCTGCGCAGTAGTCCATTGTATTCCATTTATTCTTTTTTTTTTTTTTTTTAGGATACAGCCATAATTTTATTACAAAACCATTCTTTTGGCATTAGTTGGTTACAGTGATAGCAAGATACTGTGAGTGTAGCAGAGCAGCTCTAATGTAACAATTGCATTCCCTGCTTTCTGAACCGAAATGTAAGTGACACATATCCTTTACATATGCATTACCTGCAAACATTAACCCTGCAAATCTTGACATACACCGTTTAGGGGGAGTTGATGCTAAGGGGTTGCAGTAAATGTTGAAAGGCTACAGAAGTTCCTTTGGGGACTTCCTGTTTCTCCTCCCTCCCCTGAATTACTCTGCTTAACCAGAATCAAATTACTTAGAACTAGTCTGAATAGCAGCAGCACCCAAGGAGCATCACACTGAGTTCATGTTAAAAAGCAGTACCTGGGTAATGTACGTTTTACACCACAGGCAAAGGGAATGATCGCTCTGGTTTTTAACTCCTGCATTAGAGTCTCTTAGAAAAATAAAAGCATCCCATCAAGTCTTCTAGATGGTGTTATTGCTGTACATTTGTAGATGGGTCACTTTCTGTGCTGTGTTTGCTTTGAAGGGATCTTCCAATATATCTCCAATATTCCTTTCTTATAGTGTCCTTTTCTTTAGCTAGGATTTCACATAACTCTAATGCTTTATTAAGAATGTCCTCCTTGTTGTCGCATTGGTTTTCTAGCATGTCTTCATAGATGTCCACGAGAAAGGCAATTAGGGGGAACTGTGACTTGTTTGTAAATCAAGTAATTGATTTAACAGGTTGGGATACTTGGAAAGACCACGATCCTGCAAAATCCCTTTCAAATAGTTGCATGCACTTTCATTATGTGGTACTAGTTTGATCGTTTCCAGAGTGTACTGGACCTCTCTCTTCAATACAGCACGATCATTGTAGCCCGTGGTGCTAGAAATTACGAACTATCTTTGGTTCCAGACAGTTATTTCTCACATCCTCTTTGAGAAGTTGGTCTACATACTGCAGCTCATTATCACAAAAGTTAAAGTCCTGAATAACCCATTGTCGATGTTGCCAGGTGTGATAATTCTTTGCATCCTGATTAAGAATATCAGCAATAAACTTAAGCTCCTGAGATGGGTCTCTCAGCCATTCCATGAGCACTCGCCTGTGCTGCCAAACTTGATAGTTTTGGGGGCTGTTCCTCAATTATTGCCGTGATGTAGTTCATTTCCTCATGTAGATCCTTTTGAAGTGACTTTAAGAGAACTCTCCGAAAATACCACACTGTGTAATTGGCTGCATTTAACTCGATAGCATCTCTGGTTAGTTTAAAAGCCCGTTCACTTCTCTCGTCACGCTGCAGGACAGTCCGGAAATAATCATAAACATCTTGAAATTTTTCACTATAAATGATCTGGACCGCTGCATTGGGGCCATCATTCTGCAGCACTGGATCTCTATCAGCCCCTTCTGCCCTGTCCCTGTACAGGACATAGGTGGGCGAGTCCAGGCTCAGGAGCCCTTCGTCCATAGGGGACGCCGCCGCCTCTTCTTGCGGCGGCTGGGGCGGCGAGGGATGCGGCTGGGGCGGCTGCGTGTCGGGCTGACCAGGCTCCCCGCCCTGCGCAGCCGCCCCGACGCTGTCGGCGGCCGCCATCTCTCCTCTGCCCGCAGCGGAGGAGGCGGCGGAGGCCCCGCCCCTATTCCATTTATTCTTATCAAAGGCAGACATTCCTATGGTTTGAATAGTGAAAAAGGTTTTCACACTTGTAAAAAAGAGCAGTCTCTTCCCCAGAGGGAATCACTTTCATCTCCTTTACCAGATTCTCTTAGTATTTATCTGTATTCTCCGAATGCAACGTTTGATTTTTCAATTTTACGAGTTATCTACTGACTGCCACTGAGGAGAATGAAGATTTATATTTCCTACATCGTTTCTCCCTACATAAATAATCTTCCTAGTCTGCCTTCAATATAATTATAATTGTGGCTAGAGCAATATTCAAGGTTTACAATTTCATCACTTTTTAAACCCTGTTCGCAGCTGAGCCAATATAACACTGTGATTTCCTTCCCTGTACAATTTTTTTGTTTTCCCTAGATTATTTGCCTTGTTTCTCATTGTTAACTTTTAAATACTTATAATTAATTTAACTCCAAACTCTTTACCATTTGTCCAAATCTCCTCTCAACATGTTCAACTGTATCAGTTATGCTATCGATTTCATCATCTTGAAGTATCTTCTGTAGCTTTCAGAACTGCTTCTATCTGGACTGGTTGCCTTCTGTTAGTTGCATCCTTAGCTTTCTCTTTACCATCATCCTAGAGATTCCCTTTGCTCTTCCTTTATGATGGTTCTCCTGTTTCCTGTATCCAATGCCTTCCTCTTCATTTATGCCCTCACTTCGGTGGGGCTTCCCGAGAAATGGTTGAAGTGAAGTGTCGCAGGCTGAGGTCCCCAGGAAGGAGACTCTGAAACAAAAATTAATGTACAAAGCTTTTATTAGGGAATGTTCTTGGGATCAACATCTACGGAAGAGAAGGAAAGGAAGCAGGTTGAGCAGAGGGAGACGTTGAGCTATGATGAAGTCTCAGTGAGAGCCTCAGCTGACTGGGCAGTTCTGAAGCTAGATATTTTAGGAGTATTGACTCGGGGTTAAACCTGAGACTCTTGGGTTCATAATGTCAAAAGGTAGGCAAAACAAGAGAAGTTACTGAAAGCACCACACCTGTTTAATGCAAATTGACATCCTTTTTCCTTCAGCAAGTTAAGCAGGGAGCAAAACAATAGAGAAGGGCATGGATGAAAGGGACACATAATCTTATCTGAAGATCCAGTCCCTCTCTATCTCAGCCACTGCAGACTCCTAGCCAATACTGTAAGTCCCCTACATACGAATGAGTTCCATTCCAAGAGCGCATTCGTAAGTCCAATTTATTTATTAAGTCCAGCGAAGTCAGCCTAGGAACCCAACTAACACAATCAGCTATATAGTACCGTACTGTAATAGGTTTATAATACTTTTCACACAAATAACACATAAAACAAACAAAAAATAAAGAAAACATTTTTAATCTTACAGTACAGTACCTTGAAAAGTATAGCAGTCCAGTACTGTATGTCTGTGGCCTCTGCTAGCAAAATTCTCTTCCTCCATTCTGCACGAGAAGGTTGGAGCCACCTAACAATCTGGTATGGATGTTGCAGTTTCCTGCAGAAAACTCAACTTGACACCCTCCCATGGGAGCCTGATGCTTTGCTCAATGCTGGAAAACTCTCTGGAGGCCAGGCATTTGTACTAAAACATTGACTAGGGGAGCTGTGGAGTTTCAGTAGCCATGAGTCTTAGCATAGATCCTATGAGTAATTCCATAGGCTTTCTTAGGAACACAAACACCTTGTTTACTCAATTTCCAGGTAAAAACATATTTTCCACCTTTCAGAAACTTTTCTCAAAAATCTATTCAAAAATAAGTTTTACATAATTATGCTTATGACGTTTTTAACGAACATGTTTACAATTTGACAAAATGAGGTGGATAAAACTCAAAACAAGTTCACTTTTAGGGAAAGGAATAAATATTACAAATATTTATAAACATTGTAGTGGGTGGACCTTTAGAGTGGTCCTGAGCTGGGGCAAGGAGACAGGACTTCATACCCCCATGTTGACCAGTCATTGGATGCAGGCTGGCTCAGAAAGGGAAAGTGTCCTTGGATGAAGCAAGTCTTATTCATCCCTGTAAGGGGGTTTTGTATATTTTATTTAACCCCAAAATCCAAAATATCATACGAACATGTAATGAGCATAAACATGAATAAAATATTTTACTTTATTTTCATATTAAGTCTTTGAAATGTGGTATGGGTTTCTTGTTTGTTTGTTTGTTTTTTGGCCACACCACATGGCATGTGGGACCTTTTTTCCCCGACCAGGGATCAAACCTGCACCCCCTGCACTGGAAGTGCAGAGTCTTAACCACTGGACCGCCAGGAAAGTCCTGAAATGTGGTATGTATTTTACATTTATGCCACATTTCAATTTGGACTAACCACACTTGAAGTGCTCAATAGCTACATGTGGCTAGTGGCAACGATAGTGGCCCTAGATAGGTGTGTTATTATATGCACCAGGATCTATGTACAAAATGTTCATTACAGATTTTTTTTAATTACCTAAAAGTATAAATACCCCAAATGTCTATCACCAATAAAATTATAAATAAATGATGGTATAATTCAAATGATGGAATGGTATAAACTAGAATCAGACACAAAAATATAGATGAATTTTACAAACAAAAAAGTAAGAAACAAAACAATACGTATCACTACTTGGCAACCACCATAGTAATAATTGTTTGGGGCCAGAATGATCACTGAATGCTAAAACTAATAGGCAGAAGTTCGATGAGAAACAGGATATGTACATAGTCTCAAAGTCCCTCCCCACAAGACACATTATTTTCACCTCACAATTAACAACTTTTTTTTATTTTGGCCGCACTGCACAGCTTGTGGGATGTTATTTCCCTGACCAGAGATTGAACCTGGACCCTTGGCAGTGAGAGCAAGGAGTCCTAACCACTGGACCACCAGGGAATTCCCTACAATTAATAACTTTAGAGTGGGGGATCTCGGCAGATGCCACCTTAACCACGTGATCAAAATTAACAGCAGCGACGGGACAAGTAGATACCACGTGCTTCCTGATAGGATGCATGGAGAAGTATACAGCATCACTTCTGGATATGATATTCCTGCCAAAAATGCATAACCTGAATCTAATTATGAGGAAATACCAGACAAATTCAAACTGAGGGACATTGTACATAGTAAGTAACCTGTAATCTTCAAAAGTGTCAAGGTTATGAAAGACAAAGATAGACTAAAGAACTCTTCCAGATTAAAGGAGACTAAATTGACAAGAAAATGCAATGTGTGATGCTGGATTGGATCCTGGACCAGAAGTTATTTTTTTTTATGTTCTTTTCCTATAAAGCACATTAGTGAGACAACTGGCAAAATTCAAATAAGGTCAACAGATTAAATAGTAGTGTCAATATTAAGTTCTTGATTTTGATAACTGCACTATGATAGAAGATAATAGCCTTATTTTTAGGCAAAACAAGTATTTATGGATAAAGGGACATTATATCTGCAATTTATTCTCCAACAGTTCTGAAAAAAAAAAATCTGTGTGCGTGTGGAGAGAGAGAGAAAGAAAATTATAACAAACTTTGTAAAATGTTAACATTTGAGGAATCTCAAAGAAGAATGGATGGTAATTCTTTGTATTATTTTTGCAACTTTTCTGTAAGTCTTTATTTCAAGATACAATGTTAAAATAATACATATGGGGCTTCCCTGGTGGCGCAGTGGTTGAGAGTCTGCCTGCCAATGCAGGGGACACGGGTTCGAGCCCTGGTCTGGGAAGATCCCACATGCCGCGGAGCAACCAGGCCTGTGTGCCACAATTACTGAGCCTGCGCATCTGGAGCCTGTGCTCCGCAACAAGAGAGGCCGCGATAGTGAGAGGCCCGCGCACCGCGATGAAGAGTGGCCCCCGCTTGCCGCAACTAGAGAAAGCCCTCGCACAGAAACGAAGACCCAACACAGCCAAAAATAAATATAAAAATAAATTAAAAAAAAAAATAATAATACATATATAATTCTATTTATATAACAATTTTAAAAGACAAAACTAAACTATGTTTAGGGATACATGCACAGTTGGTGGAAGTATAAAGAAAAGCAAGAAAAGTATTTACTACAAAAGTCATGAGAGTTGTAACCCTAGGAGAGGGGAGTGTACTGTGATCCAGAAGAGTCAAAGGGCCTTTCATGATGTTAGTAATGGTGTTGGTTATACAGGTGTTTGCTTTATCACTATCTGTTAAACTGTACATATAATTCTTTTCTGCACATGTATTATATTTCAAATAAATGTTTAAAAAAGAAGAGAATAACCCTGAGGAGACAAAAAATTATAATATATTAAAAAAAAAATTTTTTTTTTTTGGCTGCACCTCGCGCCTTGCGGGATCTTAGTTCCCTGATCAAGGATTGAACCCTCGCACTCGGCAGTGAAAGCGCGGAGTCCCAACCACTGGATCACCGGGGAATTCCCCTAAAAATGTTTCTGTTTCAAATGTTTTGAACATTTAGCAGCTTCAGCAAAACAGGAATTGCCTTAAAATATATGTTATTAATAAAAATATTTTTATTATTTATAAATAATATGTTTATAAATATACCTTTAATTTATAAAATTATTACATTTTAATTTATTAATTTTATAAAATGAATATATTTGTAATATTATGTTATGACTAATATAAATGTTACGTGTCAATTATATTTCATTTTAAAAAAAGATTTTGGTGAATTGATAATTAGGTTAATTGGTCAGTCAGCTTTTTGTTCATCTAGAGAGTTAACCTAGAACCAGACATGAGTGGGAATAAAAGTCACGGTCATCCAGGAGACCAAAGTAAAAGGCAACTGCAGTGCCAGAGGCATCCGTTACCTTTATTAGGAAGGGGCATAAAGAGAAAACCTGCGTCAAGCACAGCTGAGACAAGACCCCCTAGTCTGACACTGCCCTGTTCAGCTTCTAGAAAACTACATCTTCTTGCAAACTCCAACAAGTCTCTTAGACTAGTTCTGCTCTACATGGTCCCTGTTCCTCGAACTAGTAGTTCCTTTCTTCAGTTTCTGCCCTGACTCTAACTGGACTTCCCTGAAAATCTGACCTGTGTCTACAACACCTCCCAGGGCAGACTATAGTGGCTATTGATCTTTATTTTTCTGACTTTATTTTTAATGCTGACACACTCCTTTCAAGAATGGTGTGACCCCCAGATCCACAGGCCCTACCTTTTTTCCAGAGGGCTTTCCTCCCAGCTGCCTCCTATCTTAAGTACATCTCAGAATGGCCTAGGCCCCCTTAGCCACTGATTAGCAATAGACATTTTAGAATGGGGAAGGCATCCAGGATCGTCCTTTGGAAACTCTAGAGTTTCTAACCCAAATTTTAAAAACACAGGCTCCATCCCTAGTGGATCACTCCAGATAAAATAATAACCATATATGCAAATCAAAACTTCAGGACGTATTCCATAGTACATGCCTTTAACAAGGCACCAAATAGCTGAAATGTGGACTGTTCTTAACGACATGGGATATTTGAAAAAATAAAATAAAATAAAATATTTAAAAAGATTAAAACAAAAAACAACAAGAAAAGGGATATTTGATGGTCACAGTTGTACGAAGCCACATTTTATTCTCTGCTTCATATCTTTCTCCTTCTGTGCAGATTAAAGAACAATAAAATGAGTGATGAAGCACACAGATCAAGACTGTGATTAGCAACATATGTGTAAACACACAAAAAAGATCAAGACAAGTTGTACTCACTTTAGGGGACACTATTTATTAGATGATGAGATTTGTGTGGATGCAGAGAACACTAAAGGAGGGTAGAATTCCCATAGCTTCCCCTGCTGCCCTCCACCTTCGCTCCTCCACCTCCATGCACAGTCTCTTCCTTTTGAGGTTCATGTCATCCAGCCAGGAGACCCGCTTCTCCACCTCAACTCATCATCCATCATTCCAGCCATTCCTCCATGTTAACTTATAGTTTGGTCACCTAGGTTTGTATCTTCCTTTCCATCATCCTGGCTAGCTTAAACATGTACGCCTCATCTTCCCTCAATTTCTTCAACTCGAATGACCTTCGAATCTATAGCAGCTTCCACCCACGACCATGCAAGGGAACTTGCCAGGCCGTGGACCTGTTCCATCTCTGAAAGTCCCATTCCAGGATTCAGCTCTCTGACCCATAACCTTAACCCTTTCCAACTTTCTTACTTCTTTCCATTGTCCTCAGTTCTTCCATCTTATAGAGGCAAAATCCTATTAATCTTTTTAAAAACCCATCTTTTTTTTTTAAGGTTTTTTTTTTTTTTAATTATTATTTATTTATTTATTTATTTTTTTGGCTGTGTTGGGCCTTCGTTTCTGTGCGAGGGCTTCCTCTAGTTGCGGCAAGCGGGGGCCACTCTTCATCGCGGTGCGCGGGTCTCTCACTATCGTGGCCTCTCTTGTTGCGGAGCACAGGCTCCAGACGCGCAGGCTCAGTTGTGGCTCATGGGCCTAGTTGCTCCGCGGCATGTGGGATCTTCCCAGACCAGGGCTCGAACCCGTATCCTCTGAATTAGCAGGCAGATTCTCAACCACTGAGCCACCAGGGAAGCCCTAAGGTTTTTTAAAAACTTATTTATTTTAGTTTTGGCTGCGTTGGGTCTTTGTTGCTGCGCGTGGGCTTTCTCTAGTTGCGGCGAGCAGGGGCCACTCTCTGTCGCAGTGCTCAGGCTTCTCATCGCAGTGGCTTCTCTTGTTGCGGAGCATAGGCTCTAAGTGCACGGGCTTCAGTAGTTATGGCACGTGGGCTCAGTAGTTGTGGCTTGCGGGCTCAGCAGTTGTGGCATGCGGGCTCTAGAGAGCAGGCTCAGTAGTTGTGGTGCACGGGCTTAGTTGCTCCACGGCATGTGGGATCTTCCCGGACCGGGGCTCAAACCCGTGTCCCCCTCATTGGCAGGCGGATTCTTAACCACTGCACCACCAGGGAAGCCCTAAAAACCCATCCTGATTTTGCTTCCTTCCTAACTAATCTTGGATCTTGCCTTCACGATCATTTAATCCAGGTGGGGTTGGGGGCGGTGTCACAAACTAGAATACAAATTGAGTGATGCAGACCCAGTGTCTTAGTCTGCTCAGGCTGCCATAACAAAATACCATAGACTGGATGGCTTAAACAACAGAAGTGTATTTTCTCACAGTTCCAGAGGCTGGAAAATCCAAGATCAAGATTCTGATAGTGTTTGGTTTCTGGTGAGAACTCTCTTCCTGGCCTGTAGATGGCCACCTTCCTGGCCACCTTCCTGCTATGTCCTCACATGGCAGGGGAGGGAAATTAAGAGAAAGAGAGAGAGAGGGAGAGAGTGAGGGGGCACTCTGATGTCTCTTCTTTTTTTTTTTTTGTTTTTGTTTTTTTTGGCCGAGAGGCATTCGGGATCTTAGTTCCCCAACCAGGGATCGAACCATTGCCCCCTGCAATGGAAGCACAGAGTCTTAACCACTGGACCGCCAGGTAAGTCCCAGTGTCTCTTCTTATAAGGACTCTAAGCCTATTGGATCAGGGACCTAACTTTATGACCTCATTTAACCTTAATTATTTCCAAAGAGACCCTGTCTCTAAATGCAGTCACCTTGGGGTTTAGGGCTTCAATATGAATTTTGGAGGGACACACACAATTTAATCCATAGCACCCAGGTATTAAAAATGTTACAGGGGATGGTAGGGACCATGACAAACTAGAGAAGCATAAGCCTGCTCTAGAGCTGCCACTCATCCCCAGAAGATGTTGCCGTATAGCAGAGGTCCTTTACAATAATCATGCCATGGAATGCTTTGACAATCTCACAAGGCCTATGAACCACTTCTTAAAATAACATTTTAAATGCATAAAATATTTTTTAAAATTTTTATTGGAGTAGAGTTGATTTATAATGTTATTAGTTTCTGCTGTACAGCAAAGTGAATCAGTTATACAAATACATATATCCACTCTTTTTTAGATTCTTTTCCCATATAGGCCATTACAGAGCATTGAGTAGAGTTCCCTGTGCTGGTCAATAGGTCCTTATTAGTTATCTATTTTATATATAGTAGTATGTATATGTCAATCCCAGTCTCCCAATTTATCCCTCCCCTCTAAAATACTTTTAAATAAATACATACATAAAATAAAAGCATGTACACTCAACAAATTCTGAATAGAAGAAAGTTTCCTCAACTCAGTAAAGGGCATCTAATGAAAACCTCACAGCTAACAGCATACTTAGTGGTGAAATACTAACTAAACGTTTTTCTCCTAAAACCAGGGACAAAACAAAGCTGCCCACTCTCACCACTTCTATTCAACATTGTACTGGAATTCCCAGTTAGGGCAATTAACATGAAAGAGAATGAAAAGGCATCCAAGTTGGAAAGGAGGAAGTAAAATTATCTTTATTTGCAGATGACATGGAGGAAATCCTAAAGCTGCTAGAACTAATAAACAAGTTTAGCAACGTGGTAGGATATCAGATCTATATACAAAAATCAATTCTATTTCTATGCACTAGCAATGAACAACCTGAAAATGAAATTAAGAAAACAATTCCATTTACAATAGCAGCAAACAACAACAATGAATCTTAGGGAATAAATTTAACCAAAGAAGTGTTAGATTTGTTCGTTGGAGACTACAAAATATCAGCAAAAATGGCAGAGTAGCAAACTCTAAAAGTCTGTCCCTCCACAAAAGCAATGAATAACCTGACAAAAACTGTCAGAATCAACCTCACTGGGACTCTGAAAACGAATCAAAAGTTTACAGCAACCCAGGGAATGAGTAATCAAGAAAAAAACAGCTGTATCTTGGTAAGAGAGTTTTGTGGTATTTTAACTTAGTCTAGCCCCATTTTTCTCTCTCCAGCTCAGCGTTGATCTAGAAGACAACGGCTTGCATTCCCAGTATAAACTCCTAGTACCAAAGGAAGAAGAATGGACCTTATTCTCAAAGAACTGTACTTGTTTGTTTGTTTGTTTTTTTATTGGAGTATAACTGATTTAAAATGTTGTGTTAGTTTCTGCTGTACAGCAAAGGGAATCAGTTATACATATACATATATTCACTCCTTTTTTAGATTCCTTTCCCATACAGGCCATTACAGAGTATTGAGTAGAGTTCCCTGTGCTATACAGTAGGTCCTTATTAGTTATCTATTTTATATATAGTAGTGTGTATATGTCAATCCCAATCTCCCAAATTATTCCTCCCCCCCTTCCCCCCTGGTAACCATAAGATTGTTTACTACATGTATAACTCTACTTGGTTGTTTGTTTTGATTGCCCAGTGGCTCCCTGAAGGACTAGCTCAAAGGGCTTGCCTTTATTTCCCTAACTCAGAACTCTCCCAAAGTGGAAGCTGCTACCTAGGAGACATTAGCCAAAAACATTTAAAGGCAAATGGATTAGCTGCTGCCACCCAGGTCAAATGATAACCCAGGTCAAATTGTCTTATTTCAGGTCCTTGTGATTTCTCAACTGGGTTCTGCAGCAGCCTCCTAACTGCTTTCCTGGACTCCAGTCTTATCCTCTCTGAACAATTTTTCATATTGCATCCAGAGTGATTTTTCTAAAAAGTAAATGTGACTGTATTTCTTGAAGGCTTAAACTCCTCAAAAGCTCTCCCTGCAGGCCCCTATGCAAGGATGACGCACAAATTCGCAAAGCGTTCCATATTTTTGAAAAAGAATATATATATGCATAACTGAATCACTTTGCTGTACAGCAGAAACTAACACAACATTGTAAATCAACTATACGTCAATAAAATAAATTTTTTTAAAAAGTTCTCCATGCCCCCAAGTGTGGAGCATATACCTCTCAGCATAATATTCAAGGCTCTCTGCAGGTTGATCCTACCCCTCATCTTCTCTAGATCAGTGGTTCTCAGAATGTGGCCCTCAGACTGGCCACTCTGGTCAGTAGACCTCACTCCTACCCACTAAATCAGAATCTCCAGGGATGGAGCCCAGGAGGCTCTTTTAACAAGGGTGGTTTGAATGCATATTGAAGTTTGAGACCACTATTCCAGATTAATTAATTTTCTTTCTTGAACGCCATGCTTCAGCCATACTGAACTATCAGTTTCTGGAAAGTGGTTGCTGTCTCTCACCTTCTGGGCTTTGCACATGCTGTTCCCTCTGTTCCCTGCTTGCCCACCTCACGCCCATGCTTCCCTCTATCTCAGCATTTATTCCATTGTAAGGCTTTTGTCTGTTTTTGTCTGTCTTCCCCACTTCCATGTAAACTTTGAAGGCAGGGACACCATCTTAATCATCATTGCATCTTTAGCACCTTGGCAGGTGCTCAATAACTATTTTCTTAATGACTATAGAGATTTAGATGTACAGAAACCTAATTGCTAACAGCAGTCAGCAACCAGCTGCTGGGGTTCATGAGGGACAGCCCAGTGTCTTGTGCTATTACTTAGGAATAAATAGAGTCAACATATACCTACTTGCATTTTACTCCAGTCCTACTGAATATCACTATCCAGTGATCTCTTAACTAAGCTGATGACAGTGGGAAGGAAAGGAAGTGGTAAATATGTGATACTGTGAAGGAAAATCAACACAAGTGAAAGGATGTGAGAGTAGTGCATACAACTCAGGATCTCATCTCTTCTCATATTTTAAACCAGAAGGCCAGAGTCCTAAGGACTGAACAGTAACAGCAATAGCATCAGGCCACCTTTACTGAGCATCTACTCTGTGCAAGGCTTTACCTGTGTTAATATTGACAACAACCCTAGGAGGTAGGTATTATTTTGAGAAAACTGAGAAATCAAGTCATTAAATATTTGCCTAAGATCCTACATGGTAAAACCACTGTTATTGGCACTTCCTGTTCATGAGTCACATGGCCCCAAATTACATCCCCACCCCTGATCTTCACAGATCAATTGTGCACAATGAGGCCCATAGGTGCGGGTGAACGGATCACCCAGACTTAAGGAACATGGCTTTTGGATAATGGTTTGGTGTATCATCTTTGACTAGAACACATGAGCTGTTATTATAAGATCTCAATGCTGTTGTTGGGGAAATAAAACTGAGGGACAGAATTTGCTTGTCCCCCTAATATGTGCACCCATGGTCACAGGAACCTCCATTACCCTAACTCTCATCACAGTGTATCGTAATTACTTGGTGAAAATGAAATTTGGTTTTCCTCTTCACTGCTGCCCCTCCAGTACAGCACCTGGTAGGTGGAAAGCACCCCAATCTATCACCAACCAAGCCCATCTGGGACTAGCACAAGCTCCTTAACCTCGCCTGGTCTGTCTAATCACCAAGATTTTCTCTAGTTTCTCTGTAAAGTGTCACACAGTGTTCTATGTATGGACAAACAAGGATGAAAAGTACAAGTTTACTTTAGATACTGTAGTTACTGTCTTTACTTTGGAATGTCACATCAGACGCCTTTGTGTCTGACTGAGAAAAAAGAGCTTATAACTGATCTTACCCCTTTAAAAATTTTTTAAAATATATAGTTTTCAATTTATTTATTTTATTTATATTTATTTTTGGCTGTGTTGGGTCTTCGTTGCTGCGTGCGGGCTTTCTCTAGTTGCGGAGAGTGAGGGCTACTCTTCATTGCGATGCGCGGGCTTCTCATCGTGGTGGCTTCTCTTGCTGCGGAGCACAGGCTCTAGGTGCGCGGGCTTCAGTTGTTGTGGCGCGCAGGCTCAGTAGTTGTGGCTCACGGGCTCTAGAGCGCAGGCTCAGTAGTTGTGGCACATGGGCTTAGTTGCTCCGCGGCATGTGGGATCTTCCTGGACCAGGGCTTGAACCCATGTCCCCTGCATTGGCAGGCGGATTCTTAACCACTGCCCCACCAGGGAAGCCCCCATTTTAAATTCTAAAGAAATATTTTAGCCAACAGTTATTTATTTAGGCTTCTGTGCCTGGCAGTGCATTGTGTAAAATAAAATATAGAAGATGTTTAAAATGTTTAATTTATTTTTTGATAAGTGATACTTTGACATGGTTCAAAAGTTTGAAGAGAGAAAAATTCCCCTCTCACCTCATCTTCCAGCTGCTCGGTTCCCCTCCCTGAAAGCAACCAGTGTTATTTAATTGTGACCTCTCCCAGAAACATGTTTTAAGTGTATGCAAGTACATATGTAAGACATTTTTTTTTTGTCTCCTTCCTTACACAAATGGAAGCATGTCAAAAACATTGTTTGACACCTTTTTTTGTTTTTTCACTTAATATATTTTGGAGATCACTCCCTAGCAGTACATGTAGTAAAAGAAAGACTTCCTCTTTCTTTTTTAAGACTGGATACTCTTCTATGGTCTATTTGATAATAGCAACACAGCTATAATGATAATAATATTAAATATAAAATAGTTAAACTTTAAGAGTTTTACTTATTAGCATATTTAATCCTCTCAACAATACTATTAGATAGGTATGATTGTTCTTCCCACTTTGCAGAGGTGAGTGTTTAAATAACTTGCCCAATGTCACAAAATTCATAAGTGACGAACAGGACAAGCTATCTAATTTGAGGGGCTCAGTGCAAAGTGAAAATGTGGGTCCCTTATTCAAAAAGCAGGGGGAAAGTACCATTAAAGGCACTAAAATATAAAGCTTTTTCCATTCTTTCATGGTCTCTAACTTGTCTCACCATGGTGCTTTTTATTTGCTATTCAATGTCATCTAAGTAAAGAAAAATTTTAAATTTAAATCGTTATTATGAAATTTACCATCCTTCTTTATATTGTGCAATGCCAGTTTTAAAGAGCATTTAACTCCTATGTTGAATCACCGAAATTATACAATTTGTATTTTGTAACTTGTACTCGCACGTCTATTTTATTCTTACCAGAACAATGGGAACTCTAGATAAATGAACTCAAATGTTTTGATTTCACTTCTTGATATGTGCACATTCTACCAACACTTTACTTTCAGCTTCCTGATAAGCAAGGAAGGACTGAAAGGAAAAGGAACTCTGGGTTGCCTTGTCGCCTTCTATGTCATCATTTTCAGCATAAGTGATTGGCTGACACGGAGAAGTAACGCAAGTAAGAAATGATATGATATGGCTCCTTGGTCTTCCATGTTTCTTAGAAAACTGTCTTCTTTCTGGCTTCAGAGCAAGTTCTAGTTCAAAAGGAAAGCATGGCCTCTCAATGCTTAGTCAGTCATACATGTAACACACTTACCTTGTACAAATTTGCTGAATTTCCCACGTATCACGAGTCCACCAGAATTCTGTGCTCATGGAACATCACAGATGCTATTTGCGAATGAGGTGGCAAGGAATGGTGACACCCAATTTGTTCATAGCTCCTCTGCTTCAAGAGGCAACAGCAAATCATGAGGCCCTTCTGAGTGTGGGACCCTGTGTGACTGCATAGCTCACATGCCCATGAAGACAGCCCTGGTGACAGAGCAGGATGCAAATCATAATTTATTTAACCACTCCTGTAATGAAGTGCATTTAAATTTTATTCTCCTCATCGTTTACAATGTTTCAAAAACAAACCAATAGCCGTGTATACACAGATTATCTAAAGATTTGTAAGTAGGGAAACATTTATTACACTTTTTTCATTTTATTTAATGTGCTCTGATATAATCTTAATTGTATTCTCTGGTTGAGATTCAAGCCTTCTTTCTTGTGAGCAACTCTATGATAATAATAACCAGCCCCATGTTCCCAGACTTTTCATAGAATATATGATAAATTCTAGAGCATAAAACAGTGCCTGCCACATAGTTGGTGCTAAATAAATATTTGGGGAATGAATGAATAAATCCCTAGGGATGGAATTGCTGAATTAAAGGTTATTTGCATTTATAATTTTGATGACTATTACCTAATTGCCCTCCATAGATGTTGGAACAACTTATATTTTCATCAGTGATGCAAAAAATGGCTATTCCCTTCTCCATTGCCAACACAATGTGTTAGCAAGCGTTATCTTCATGACCTGTTAGTATCTCAGTGGAGTTTTTTTTGTTTTTCGGTTTTTTTGGTCATGCCTCATGTGATCTTAGTTCCCTGACCAGGGATCGAACCCTCACCCTCGGCAGTGAGATCGCGGAGTCCTAACCACTGGACCGCCAGGGAATTCCCTCAGTGGAGTTTTAAATGCACGTCTTTTAGTAAAGTTTAGCATCTTTTCATTTGTTTAAGAACAATTCTTATTTTCCTTTTATGTGAAATTTCTGTCGTATCTTTTGTCCATTTTTTTCTACAGAGATTTTTTAAAAAAATATTTTCTTTGTGAAATATAACATACATACAGAAAAAATATATACATTTTGGGGTACATTTTAATAAATAGTTACAGAGCAAATACTTGTGTACCCGTCACTTGATCAAAAGTAGAACACTGCCAGCCCCTAAGAACAACCCCTACTCCCAATCAAACAAAACTCCTTCTGCCCCCGACCGGCTCTCCTGACTTTTATTGTGTTCATTTCCTTATTTTACCTCCTATCTACGCATCCCTAAAGAATATAGTTTACTTTTGCCTGCTTTTAAACTCTATATAAATGGAATAATACTAGATATATTTTTTTGTATCTTGTTCTCTTTTGTGTTCAATATTACCTTTGCAAAAAGGTATTCATGTTGTTGAATATAACCATCATTTATTAATTTTCACTGTACAAATATATCACAATTTAACCATTTATGCTTGGTAGACATTTGGGCTGTTTCCTTTCTGGGTCACTGAGGAACAACGCTGCTATGAATATTCTTGTATAGTCATCCTGACACTTGAAATTCTGCATTCCCTAATAATGTATATGTAGTAGTGGGACTGCTCTGATAGAGTATGTATATCTTAACTTTTATTGGATTATATCAAAGTCATTTCCAAAGTGGCTGTACCAGTTTACACTCCCACCAGCAGTGTACAAGGATTGCTGGGCTTTATTTATTGATTTGTAGGAGGTCTTTATATACAGCATTATGGAAATTAGCCCTTTGTAATATGAGTAGCCAGACATTTTTTTCCAAGTTTACAATCACTTTAAAGAGACACTGATATTATTCCCCCCTAGAGGAATGAAAATGTACCTGGAAAAAATGGAGTTTTCTAATTTTGAAGCATTTAAATGAAAAGTAAGAGTTCTGGGCTAACCTTCTTAGCACTCAATTTGCTACTATATATGTCATTAATACAAATAATCTTACCAGAAATTTTCATGGAATGAGCCGGAAAGCAGCATGCCAAACATAATAATAAAGATAGTTAAAAACTGAGTGTTTAGCCTGTGTCAGGCACTATTTTAAATCCATTATATGTATTAACTAATTTAATCCTCACAAAACCCCTAGGAGGTAGTTACTATTTTTTGCCCAATTTTACAGATTTATGAAATAAGATACTGAATTGCAGATGTTCTCTAGGGCTGATTTGAGCAATATTAATAAACTCAGAGAAAAGATTCTTTCTTAACTGATAAAGATGTTTTCTTTTTATAATTTTTTTTCCCTCTTGGTAGTGAATGATACCCCATCCTGGGCTCCTCTTCCTCATCTTTTCAGATCTGCAATACACCTCAGAGCTTTCTCTTTTTTCTTTGAGGACAGATAAGGTGTATATATATCTTTCCTCCAACCCTCATTCATCACCCCTGTTCTTAGTGTCACAGAGCCGTCAGACATCTGCAGGCAGGACTGGGGACCAGAGGGTGCTTGGAGCAAGTGGGGAAGGGTAAGAGAGTGACAGAGATGGGGGTGGGGGAAGCAGGGTCACATCTCTATGTGGGTAGGGGAAGAATGATTTCTTTCCGATAGGATTTCTTAACCTGGGGTCCATAGATTAGGAAATCCATGAACTTGGATCAGGAAAAGGTAATATGCCTGTATTTTTGCAAAAGTCTAACAGAAAATTAAAAACAGGAAATTAGTATTATTATTATTATGTTATCTCCATTATGAATGGAGATAACAAACCAAGTAGTATTAGCAGTACCTGTGATCTTGTCACCAATAGAAATCACAGGTATTTTCTTATTATATGACAGTTGTGGGTATCTTGAAATATTATTTTTACTCATTTACCACCTCAAAATTATGGTGGTCATTAGGCCTGCCACTAGATCTTATTATTTAATAGATTTAATACAAAGCACATATATTGCTATGTTACACTTTAAAAAATATCTTGAAAATTGTATTTTAATGTAATTGGTTTCCTTTGAATTTCTGTGTATATTTGTCACGCATTTAAAAACCTTCTGAGAAGGGTGCATGTATGAAAAAGTTAAGAACTCTGCTTTTTGAGTATTCTCTTGGCTTTCATTCTTTTTGTTTTTTAATTAAAAAGCTTTTTAAAAATTGAAGTATAATTGATTTACAATGTTGTGTTAGTTTCAGGTGTACAGCAAGTTTTCATTCTTATTGAATGAGGCTAAAGAGGGTCTCTGAAGTGAGTCGTAAGACCTGTGAGGTTCTCATAGTTTTATTATTTTATTTTTCCAGAGACCCTTCCTCCCTTAACTTTCATACCTTTTCACTCTCTTGTTCTTGTCTCACTGATCCTCTTTCTGTTTCTTTTCACGCTCCTGACCTTACTGTGGGTGTCTCTTTCCATTTCTATGGGGAGTTTATCCTTTAGCATGTCACTTATCACCATATTTAGGCGGAGAACTCCAAATCTCCCCTAGTCCAGATTATCCACCCTCTCCCAAGTTTCCTAACTCCACTTGCCTCTGGGACACCTCTACTTGGTTTACCACTGGTATCTGGAACTGAACATATTAAAAACTAAAATTCCTCTCTAAATCTGCATGTTGTCCCGCTTTGCCTGGACGACCATCTTATCTGTCCCCCTGGTTTTGCAACCTTAGAATTATTTTAAAATTTAAGCTCATTAAATTCAAAAAATGGGAATCTTTGTGAACGGTACTAAAATCAAAAGATACAAAAGGATATACAGTGAAATGTAAGTCTTCCTCCCACCCGGTCGTCTCAGCTCCCCTCCTAGGAAGAAACCACTGTTTTCAGCTCTTAGAGTGATTTTTGATTCTTTCTTATTTTGGCTATATCTCAAGTCCTTCCTTGCCTGTGAGATGTGTGCCCTTCCCTCTCCAGGCCCTAGTGACCTTATATCTGGTTGACTTTATATATAAGTATTTGTATGTGTATATTTTATATACCTATATAAAATCTCCCTCTGTGGCCTTCCGGCCTCGAGTTTTCATCACATCGCTTCCTGGATGAAGAACCTACAAGGGTGAGGGGCCGGGGTTGGGGGTGATGGGTAAGAGGATCTCAAGGGGACTTAGGTAGGGGGTTCGGAGTGGCAGACTGGTGGGAAGCTCTGACAGGGTTCCTATTTCTATTCCTTCCACCTGAGGCCCCTTTCCAGTCCTCTCATCCAAATGTCTCTCATTTCCAGGAGCCGAGACAGAGACAGAGAGATACCCAGAGACAGAGACGCCGAGGCACCAGCATCCCTCTCCGCTTCTGTCCCGCCCCACCGCTCTGACGGACATCCTCCATCAGCCAATGGCGCTCCCGATGTTCCCCGGAAGGGCCAATGAGAGACATAGGAGGGCGGAAGATTCCCCGCCCCCACTTCTAGGCTTGGTTGAGCCGTGCAGGTAGGTCCGGGGCTGGGGGAGCCGCCGTTGGCACTGGTGCCCGAGGGGGTGGGGGCACGAGTCGGTAGGGGTGATGGTGGGGAAGGGTAGGCGGCCCCGACCGCGGGAACCCGGGGGGGCGGCCCGGCCGGGAGGCGGGGGGCCGACGGGCCCGGGGAGCGGGCGCCGCCGAGGGCCCTGGAAGCGGCTGGGCTGGGGGAGCGGGGACGCGTGTGTGGGGCAGAGGGACCCCCGCCCCGCGCCCACCCGCAGGCCTGGGCCCCAGGTTGCGGGCAGAGGGGCTGGGGGCCTGTTGCTCTGGGGGCGGGCTGGGCCGGGCCCGGGGCCGGGGGCGCCGAGCAGAGCCTGGGGCTTCAGGCCGAGCCGAGGTGGGACGGACCGACGCGGAGAGGAAGGGAAGCTGCATCCCTCGGGCCGCCCCCTCCTGAAGCGAGCCGGGGCAACGGCCGCAGGCGCCCCTGCTTGAGCCCACTCTCCCTTTCGCCCCCTCCCTAACAATGGGTTTGGGGCAGAAGGAGTCGCACCACTGTGGGAAGGGGGGTAGGTTTGGGACTGGGGTCCAGGGTGGGGGGAGGGGTGGGAACTCGGGCTCTCCCCTTTCTCTTCGCCCCTTGGCTTTTGCGGTGGGGATCATGGAGGGGCTCTTAAGCCCTCCCGAGACTTGGGTCAAGAGTCAAACTCCCCCCTACCTTCCTCCCCCTCAAAAAAAAATCCGACGAGCGGTAAGGAAAGTGATGCCAAGTCTTTGAAGCCGAAGTGACAAACGCATAGGAAGAACAAATCCACTCCAGAGGTTTTTATTTTTAATTTTTCTTAAAAATGAGGGTACTGTATATTCTTTGAATTTTTTGAAATTTATTTTACAGAGGTGGGTGCTGTTATTTTTGTCCCTACTCGGGCAAGCCTCCATTTTAAGCGAAGCAGTAACTGGTTAAGCTGGAATTTTCATTCAGGCCTAGGACGTGGGCAAGGATCCTACAAGAGGTCATTTAGTCCATCCTCCTACCTCCAGACAAACTTGCCTCCCTCCCATCCTCAAAATTAAGTTGTTTGGTTTGCTTTTAAAGATCTCTAAGAAAGAAGAGTCTTTTGTTTGTAGCACTTTAGTCAAGAATGGATTTTACTTTTCATGTAGAGTGGGCTCTGCAACTTAAACTCAAGAAAATTTAGGACAATCAGAATGATCAGAGAGGTTTTAATTTATTAAATAAAACTAAACGTGGCAAGGGGCTTTTTAAAAAAAATTTATTTTATTTACTTATTTTTGGCTGTGTTGGGTCTTCGTTGTGGTACACGGGCTTCTCATTGCGGTGGCTTCTCTTGTTGCAGAGCATGGGCTCTAGGCGTGTAGGCTTCAGTAGTTGTGGCACGCAGGCTCAGTAGTTGTGGCTCATGGGCTCTAGAGCACAGACTCAGTAGTTGTGGCACACGGGCTTAGTTGCTCCGCAGCATGTGGGATCTTCCCGGACTAGGGCTCAAACCCATGTCCCCTGCATTGGCAGGTGGATTCTTAACCCCTGGGCCACCAGGGAAGTCCCCGCAAGGGGCTTTTTTAGGTGATCAGTTAACAAATCATTTTTTAATAGTGTTTATGAAGTACCCTGGATAATCATTTTTCTATCTGGGAAAAATGGTTTTGGCTTTCTAATTATTTGATAAGCAATTTTATATTATCTAAAATATGTGTTATACATTTAATCCAATTTTATGGAAAAATATATTTCTACATACATACGGAGATACCTATACCACACACATTTGTCCTTTTCCAAAGGGGATGGTATTTTCTACATCTTTTCAAGATGGTGAGGCAAACAGTACTTCAAATCTCTGTCCAGATAGCTTAAACTATTTGCTTATTCTTTTTTATTTGCTTATTCTTGATTATTTTAAATCTAAATGAAAGTCCTCTCTTTCAGATACCTTCTTGAAACAAAAGATTTTCCTTCCTGCTCATACTTGGTGACTGGGGGATTACTAAGACTCCCTTCTTGCTCATTTCTGAGTATTGTCTGAACTATTCCTGACACTATGAATGCTATTTGGATGCTTCTTAAGGTAAGATGTGTTTTATTTTTTTTTTAATTAAAGGCCTCATATTATTTCTTTTTCTTTACAATTGAGGATTTTCTAGTTCTTGAATTTGCAGTTCGTCAACCCTCTTACCCGACATTCCTTTCCCCTCAAAAAAACTGTTGTGTTTGCTTCCTAGGACTGATTAGTTACTCCTTACTTTGTATTGCTACTGTTCTTAATCATTGGTGTTAAAATATTAATGAAGTTCTCAAATGAATTTCCATGAAAATGATGTGTTTATTTTTGAATTTTAAATTATGACAACCCACATAGTTGTAAAATTCTGTTCCAATCTCAGTAGGATGGATTGGCAATTCAGACAGCCAGGTCCACTTTCAAACAGGTACTTTAGTGTCATAGGTGCTAGGGTGTGTCCCACTCTTGCAAATCTGTAGCTGATTCATGTGTTACAAAAGATGTGTCACTAGCCATTTATTTACTCCGAAACTTCATTTAGTATGTTAGAACATTCTAAGACCTGTTCGTTTATGTGTATAGCTCTGTTGGAGAGTTCTCCTGCTATTCCCTGGTCCTTTGCATGCGAATTTACACCATTTTTCTCAACAGGTAGCACTTTGTGCCATGTTTCATCTCACAAGATGCACCTCTTTGGGGGCAGTGTGGGCAGATGATCTTTACATTAAAAAGCTTTCAGTGATGTGGTGGTTCTCCAGTCTCTTGGCTACTTCAAGTTCTTGTACATATATGTCTCCATTAGGACTAAGCAGAGGACAAAGCTTCAGATACACGTAGGGAGGAAAATGGGAGGAAGGATGGGGAAAGATAAGGAGTGATGGAAGACCCCCACCAGCTTCATGGGGTGGCACAGGTTGCTTCCTTCAGAGCTAAATACTAGTGTAGTTAAGATTGTTGTCTGGTAATCTGTCCTGTGGAATTCCAAATTAATGCAGTGAATAAATCAGATATTAATGCAGTCTGTGGAAACTAAATATTTGGATTGTGGGAAATCTTTAGGTAAGTGTAGACTGAGTTCTCATCTTCATTTATGTTGCAGCTGCTATTGTTGGATGAGGAGTGCTTATATTAGTATAAAGGAAGCCAGAGAGACACAGTTTTTCTAGCCAGTCTCCCTGTAGAGTTGGAGGGGTTGCATGGGAAACCCAGCCAGAAGTCCTGAACCTATAGGAACTGGAGGACCTTGTACAAGAATATTTCTCTTTGGTATTGAGTGTTTAGTGCCACGACCTGGTGGCGTTTGTTGTCTTTAGGAAGCAGGCAAGGGGATATCCACAGGTTCTAGTTCCGTAGAAACCCAAGGAACTGGGGATCAATATATTAGATTTTTATTTTACAGTTTTAACTAATGGATTAGATACATAGAGGCCTGCTTTTTAAGATCTATATATCTATAGATATAGATTAGATATCTATATATCTATATATATGACATTTTACCTCTAAATCTCTGAACCTGGGCAAGTTCTACACTAACCCTTGAAGTTGCACCAAAGCCCTCTGGAATGACAGGAATACAGAGTGAAGTCAGTACTCCATACTGTGTGTTACCACCTGTTAACTACTTAAGAATGTAGTTATGTGACTGCCTTAATTTAACCCTTTGCTCAATGGAAGACCTCTTCTGAGTCTAAACAAATTTTTTATTTGCTAACATTTTCCTCCTCCTTTTATGACTTAAGAAAAACCCTTAAAAACTGTAGTGTGATCTGGGCAGGGGAAAAAGGCACTTTTTTGGGGGGGATGGGAAAAGGATAACATTGAACTTGCAGGATGGAAAATAAAAAAGAGAGAGGGAACTTTATTCTCTTTTTCATTTGTGAATACCTTTAAAATGTTTCTGAGATGTGTTTTCAGATTGCAACTGCTTATTTTTAAGTCAAAAAAAAAAAAAGGTAGGCTAATTAAAATGTATACTTTGGAGCCAAAATATTTATTTTCTATAGTTCTTACACTTTGTTTCTGATTATCTTATTTCAGAATGAACTCTAGTTCTATAAGGCATTACTTAAACGTCAGACCTCATTATGTGCTTATTTCTTTTCCCAGGCTTATAGAAAATAGTACCAATACTCACCCTTTTCAAGAATCAAAGTACAAAAAGAAACATAAATAACAAAGGAAAAATAACTCCAAACAAAAACTCCTCAATTTAAGGCACTCTTTTTTTTTTTTTTGCATTTTTAAAATTTATTTATTTATTTACTTATTTATTTTATTTTGGGCTGTGTTGGGTCTTCGTTTCTGTGCGAGGGCTTCCTCTAGTTGCGGCAAGTGGGGGCCATTCTTCATCGCGGTGCGTGGGCCTCTCACTATCGCGGCCTCTCTTGTTGCGGAGCACAGGCTCCAGACGCGCAGGCTCAGTAGTTGTGGCTTCACGGGCCTAGTCGCTCCGCGGCATGTGGGATCTTCCCAGACCAGGGCTCGAACCCGTGTCCCCTGCATTGGCAGGCAGATTCTCAACCACTGCGCCACCAGGGAAGCCCAAGGCACTCTTTTAAAAAAACAAAAAAACAAAAAAACATTTATTTATTTATTTATTTCGGTTGCTCCGGGTCTTAGTTGTGGCATGCCTGCAGGATCTAGTTCCCCGACCAGGGATCGAACCTGGGCCCCCTGCATTGGGAGTGAGGAGTCTTATCCTCTGGACCACCAGGGAAGTCCCTAAGGCACTCTTGTTAATTAGTTCCCATGGAGTTATTTACCCCTTTCTCTATATCAGGGGTCTGCAGCTTTTTTATTGCTAGCCATGACTAAGCAGTATCAGTGATGTTTGGTGTTTTTATGTACAGTTGTCAGGGTTAGGGTATGTGTGAGATGGGAGAAGAACAGGGAGGAGGAGGAGGAGAATTGGGTGAGTTGGAGAAAAGATCAAAGTGAAGATGAAATGGAGAGAAGAGATACAAGGTCTTTGGTGTGTGATATGGTGCCACCATCAGTTGTCTCAGGTAGCTCTCAGGGACTGCTGGTTGCCTGTGTGCTAGTGCCTTGTGTGCTAGACTGAACTATGATGAAAGCAAGTAAAAAGTATTCTTGACAAACAAAAGGACATAATTAAAATATGATTCAATAGGATATGGAAAGATCTCCAGGATAAACGTTTAGGCGATAAAAGCAAGATGCAGAAAAGTGTGTATGATATGTTACCCTTTGTGTTTTTTGAAAAAAAAGAAGGGAGAAAAGAAAATTTGTATTGGCTTGTTGTATATGCATTAAAAAACACTTCAGAAGAATAAACAAGAAAATGGTGACATCGGTTACCTGTTAAGTCTAGAAACTGGTCAGGTAGAGGACATAGTGGGAAGGAGACTTCTCGCTGTATTATATTTTTTTTCACACTTTCCGATGTTTGTATCAAAATCAAAAAATACAAAAAAGTTTTTAAAAACTTCCAATCCTTACATCTTTTCTTCTTCTGTGTCTGGAAGTCAGAGAAATGTCAAGGAGCCACAAATGAGAGGGCAATAGCTCTTGAACAGTGGTTGAAGGGGTGCATATACAAAGGGTACTGTAATCTAGGGCACATTTTCTCCTGGGATCTTGAAGAATTTCAAATTTGTAGGTTTATATTTCTAGTATTGAATTGCAAGGTCAGGCATTAAAAAATTTCACTTGCTCTTAAAGTTAGTAAAAAAAAGATTTTCATTGTTTATTCCCTCCAGTTGGCAATTAGATACACTATCACATTCTTGGTTATGTGATGTGGGGCAATTTTAAGAAATTTAAAAATCTCTCGGAGGTTCAGGGTCCTCCTTTGTACTGGAAATGAAATTAACATTTACTTCAGAGGATCTTTGTGTATATTATATCTGCGATTTGGCTTAGTGAACTACTACTGTTATTAAAGTAATTACTAAAAATAATAGTTCCTTGTAGCTAGTGGTCATAGTGGGGGGCTCTGCCTGATGTTGGGCAAGTGTCTCATCCTCTTAGAGACTTGGTGTCCTTACCTGTGAAAAGTGTATAATTGTAGTACCTAGATCCTACGGTGGATTTTGTAAGGACTAAATGAGTTTGTTGATGCGAAGTGCTTAGAATAACACTTGGTATGTGCTCAATAAACACAAGCTGCTAATTTTCTTCATGACGTCTGTTTGCTAGGGCTGCCATAACAAAGTGCCACAAACTAAGTGGCTTAAACAACAGAAATGTATTGTCTCTCAGTTCTGGAGGCTAGAAGTCTGAGGGCAGGGGCATGCTCCATCTGAAGGTGCTGGGGCAGGATCTCTTCCAGGTCTCTCCTCTAGCATCTGGTAGGTCCTCGGCTTGTGGCAGCATAACTCCAGTCTGTACACAGAGTTCTCTCTGTGTATGTGTCTTTTTTGTTCAAAAATTCTCCTTTTTAAAAGGACAGCAGTCGTACTGGATTAGGGCCCATCCTAATGAGCTCATTTTAACTTGATTACCTCTGTAAAGACTCTTTCTCCAACTAAGGTCACATTCTGAGGTACTAGGGGTTAGTGGTACAAAATATCTTCTTCGTGGGGGACAAAATTCAACCCATGACAACATCCATTAGCCTCATCAGCCCTATAGACTAATGTTACTCATCATGGGTAGCAGACCGTCAACACCTACACATAGGAAATGAAAATTTTGGTGCAAATTGGTCATCTGATTTAAAGAAGTAGATTATTTCTTTAGGTGTCTCATGCATTTGTCTTCTTAATTTTTTTAATTAATTTTTATTGAAGTATAGTTGATTTACAATGTTGTATTAGTTTCTGGTGTACAGCAAAGTGATATATAACTGAATCACTTTTTCAGATGCTTTTCCATTATTGTTTATTACAAGATATTGACTATAGTTCCCTGTGCTATACAGTAGGGCCTTGTTTATCTCATTTGTCTTTAATATATAGATTTTGTTATTGAAGCTTTAGATTTATATAAAATTGAAACTTTAGAAGGTGGTAATATTCTTTTTCTTTTAGCTATCAGTAAAATTCTGATTTGAAAAATTAAGGTCAGGATTACAGGCTGTTCTCCATGTCTCATCCTTTGTGGAAATTGATGAAACCTTGGGATTTCCTTACTACGTAAGAATTAAGCCCAGGTATCTCTCTCGAGGGGTTTGGGAGCTAAGGATACTCAGTAATGTGGAATTAACACATTCTCTGTGTGAATAAAGAGATGTTTTATGTTCAGTCAGATGCCGTACTTGAAGAAGCCGGCATGGTTATCCTCCAGCATTTAGCTTCTTTGGGGGGTTGACAGTATGGGTCATTCCAGAAATAGCAGGACCTTGAGGAAGTTCCTTCTCTGGCCTGACTGACTTGGCCCGCCCTCTGCCTCCATTCCCCTCCTATTTGCCTTTAGGGTAAAGCTCAACCGTTTTGATGCAGCACATAGACCACGTGGTAATCTGTCTGCTGCTGACCTTTCTGTTTTGTTTTAAAATCTTACCTTTCTCAGCTGGCCTGTATGTACCTTTGTTTGATGGTTTCCTCTCCTGAAACTAGTGTTACAACTTTAAAAGTTTACTTAGGTGAAAATTTTTCTAAAAGGTGCTTTTACATGCTTTTCTGCCTCTTTAAGAGGCACTCTGGGGAATCCCCTGGTGGTCCAGTGGTTAGGATTCCTCGCTGTGACTGCGGAGGGCCTGGGTTCGATCCCTGGTTGGGGAACTAAGATCCCACAAGCCACGCAGCCAAATTAAAAAAAAAAAAAAAAAAAGTGCTCTGAACAAAATTTTATTTTTTAATAATAATTCAAAATTACGGAAGATCTACACTATGCCCACCACTTATTGTACTGTGCTGAAATGTAACGTGCCTTTGGAGGCCGTAAAATCAACTGTGTTCATGGAGTAGTGTGCACGTATTACATACTCTCGGGCTAGTCTTCATTTTCTTTAGTCTGTGATTATCTACTTTCCTGATCTCCTACCTTAGTATCCGGCTGTTACTGGCCTTGTTCCAGCCTCCAGAAACTCTCCCCTTTATTTTAATGCCTTCTTTCTGTGGTAGGTTAGGATATCAGCAAACTAAGCTTATATAAATTATTTGCCCAAGGAAGAGTAAATAGATCTTTAACGATGGCTGGAGGGACTTTTCTGTGGATAGGATAACATGAAGATGACAGCTTTTTGACAGTCTGATGCAAAATGATGTGGTTTTGCCTGTGTGCATTTTACGGAGAGGAAGGGTCCATTGCTTTCATCCGATTTTTACAGTGGTCTGGAACTGCTTTAGATAAATATGTGTCATGAAATTGCTTTGTTAGTTGTCATCAGAGGCTAGTTCCCAAATTCCTTTTCCTGTGTCCCTATCCTGAAGTGAAGGAGTTCATGGTATTGGATAACTGTTTGGACTGTGGGCCGAGGGGCCATTTGACTAGGCCAGAGAGAGTGCTGACCAGGCTGAGGCAGAGCTGGGGAGAGAAGTCAAGCCGTGAGCGGGAGAGCAGCTCTGGGCATTGTTGGCTGGTTTGCTCCAGAGGACAATGGGAGTAGCCATAGTAAGTTCTGGAAGCTCAGAGAGTATATTCACGTACTTGACTTGAAGAAATGGAAAAATATTATCTTTTTAAAAAATTATCTTTCTATTCTGAACAGTCTAGTGATTTTAGTTTCTGCTAGATTTTTTTCTTGCTTAGAAATCATCTTGTGAAATGTTTGCAACCTAGATCATAATTTAATGAGACAGCTAGATAAGAGTGAAAACAGGAGTAAAAGAATCAAATAAAGAATATAAATTAATGTTATAATTCTAAAAGCATCTTTAAAAAAAATTATTTATTTATTTGGTTGCACTGGGTCTTAGCTGCTGCAGGCGGGCTCCTTAGATGTGGCAGGCAGGCTCTTTAGTTGCAGCTTGTGGGTTCCTTAGTTGCGGCTTGCCAGCTCCTTGTTTGTGGCACACGGGCTCCTTAGTTGTGGCATGCACTTGGGATCTAGTTCCCTGACCAGGGATCGAACCTGGGCCCCCTGCATTGGGAGCGCAGAGCCTTACCTACTGCACCACCAGGGAAGTCCCTCTAAAAGCATCTGACTGTGGGGGCTTCTTCAGAAGTGGAACATCTGCCTTGCTTACAAAGAAAACCTCTTTCCCCCAGTGACTTTGCCTCTTCGGTCATAGAGCACAGAGCCTGTCAGGTAAGGGACTCTTCTTGGGCCCAACACTGTCCCTGTATTTGTTTCTTCTTATACTAGGCCACCTCTCTGGTCTCTTGAGCTGTTTTCTTCCTCCTTGTTAGGGACCTCTGGCTGTCATTTGTACCTTTTCCCAACCCATTTTCACCCTCCCATTCCCTGTTGGCTCTTGTCCCTCAGCTTATAAACACACTCAAGTCTCTCGCTTTACGAACGCAAAACCCTTAAACTGCGACCACTGGTCCCTTTGCCAATGAAGTATTTGTAGCTTCTTCCTATGTGTTCTACTGTACCTGCCCTTTCTGCCCTTATCTTCTGAGGCCTCCTTGTGGTCTTTGACCGTTCTCCCCGGCTGTGGTGGTAGTGGTCCCTCCTGGCTTCCTGTCGTCATTTCTGAAAGGCACTGTAGAGTCATGATACAGAACGTGGACTCTGCAGTGAGTCTCCTAGATTCAGATTTCAGCTCTGCACTTACTGTGTGCCTCTCTGTGCCTCAGTTACCTCACCTGAAAAATGAGAAAAATAATATTAAAAATAATGGCACTTAACATTACAGGACTGTTGTGAGGAGGAAATGCATTAATACATGAAAAGCACATAGGTGAGTGCCTGGCACACAGTGCAGTACAGGTGATCTGAGTGCTGCCTCTTTCTGTCATCGCTGTCATCTCTGGCTGTTCTTTCTCAGTTTTCTTTGCAGACATTTTTTCTCTTTCAATCAGTGTTTGCCTTGCCTTGGCCTTCTCTCCTCCCAGCCTGTGTAATTCCTGAGTGACATCTTAGATAAGTTTGTGTCTCACTCTGTATGAGTCCCACATCCATATACTGATGATCTGCAAATGTGTTTTTCCCAGCGCTAAATGGTCTCCTCACATGACCATATGTTTCCTCCCCATGGCTTACCTGGCTTTCGAGGTGAAGTTCACACGCTTTTGCCAAGCACACAGGCCCTTGGCCCAGATCACTTCCTCTGCTCCTTCCTGAGCTCTCTGCGCCCAGCAGCGTTGAGCTGCTGTTTGTAGTTCCTTCTGTACACCTTGTTGCTCCTTTGCCCCTGGGCCTTCACACAAGCAGTTGCCACTGTTTAAAGTGACCTCCTGCCCTGTTCTAGAAACATCCTTGTCCTAGTTCTTGAATAACAGTGAGGTGTAGTAACAGCAGTAACTAACGTGGAGAGCTTCCTGTGCGCCCAGGCTTTGCCTTTGTGTGTGCATCCCTAGCACTTCTGTTGTGCAGTGATTGCAGGTTTGCTTCTCCACGCAGCTCGTCTCCAAGTTCTTTGAGAGTAGGGGCTGTGTCCTGTCTTCCATCATCACTGCTTGCAAAGTGATGACATGTAGTAAATGTGTTGAATGAATGAATGGTCTGAGCACTGCACTGCCCAACCTGTGAAATGCATCTTTAAGAGGGTATCAGTGGGAAAGCTGAGTTAGTTACATCCATTCGCCAATCCTGGCCTTACCCTTTGGAACTATAGGACCCAATCTGTTTAGTGTGAGCAGCTTTGTAGCTTTGGAATAAGGGTTACAAAGAGGGTTTTGTTTTTTGTTTTTAAATCGTTCATTGAATGATGAAGGGCGCATAGGTGTTTTTGTTTTCTTATTTTTGCTTTTAAAAAAGAGAACCAGTGTGCTGACAACCCAGTGTCATCTGGCAACTAGAACGTTTTTTACATTGTTGGAATAAAGTATAGGGACTTCCCTGGTGGTCCAGTGGTTAGGACTTGGCCCTTTCATTGCTGTGGCCCTGGGTTCAATCCCTGGTCAGGGAACTAAGATACAGAAAGCGCCCACGCGGTGCGGCCATAAAAAAAAATAACAGTAATAAAAATAAAGTATAGAGAAATGAATTTTATGCTTGTAATGTTCCATCCAGGTAGTAATTTGGCAGTGAACTGATTATAATTTAAACATTTTTTGTGACACTAATCATTAAACATTAGTGATCAGGTATCCCCTTTCTCCTTTCCCATCACAGGTCTGTTAAGTATGGGTTTAGACACATAATGTTTTATCTTTTATCACCGTGTATAAATTGCGTTTGTAGCAACAGCCCAGAAAATGGCAAGCTTTTAAGTGTAGTCTACGTGGTACTTTAATCTAGGTCTTGATCATGGTAGTAATTTTTTGGCCAGCAGGGGGAGCTGAAGTCACTGATATGTGACTCCATCTCAGCTGGTTTTCAGTTTGTCAAGGCCCAAAGAAAGTAAAAATGCCTTATTGACAAAGGTCATGATCAGAGTTCACAAAGAAGAAACACAAATGACCAAGAAGCATATAAGAAACATTTTTATTCTGATAAGTAATCAAAGGAATTCAGATAAAAATGATATACTACTTTTTTTTAGCCTATCAAATTGTCAATTGAACTGTATGGTCAAAGGTAGTGAGGGGGCAGTCTCTAAAACTGCTAGTGGAAGTGTGCATTGGGCCCAGTTTTTCTGGAAGGTATTTTGGCAACATATATCAAAAAACCTTAAACTGTCTTTTAACTCAGTAATTCCACTTCTAGGAATTTATCTTAAGGGGGAAAATATAGAGATATATAGAAAGATTTGTGACTAAAGATATTCATTGTAGCATTATACAAGTGAGAATTGGGAATAAACTTGAATGAGCAGTGAGATTAATGGGTAAATTATGGCGTATTTAATGGTGAATTATTATACAGCCATAAAACAATATTTTTAAAGAACTTTTAATGTCTTAGAATGTTGAGTATATGATAAATGAAAAATTCAGGATATAGAGATATATAAGGATTCTAAATATATAAAAGATAAAGAAGATACACACACACACACACATATATATATATATATATATATATATATATATTACACACATGGAACAATGCAAGAATTGGGGGCGCTGACCTCTGTGCAGTAGAAAATCCACATATAACTTTACAGTAGGCCCTCTGTATCTGCAGTTCCACATCCAGGGTTTCAATTGAGCATTGCGTAGTATGTATTGATTGGAAAAAATCCGAGTATAAGTGGACCAGTTCAAACCTGTGTTGTTCAAGGGACAACTGTACATACATAGATAAAGGACTAAAAAGAACTATAGGGCTTCCCTGGTGGCGCAGTGGTTAAGAATCTGCCTGCCAATGCAGGGGACATGGGTTCGAGCCCTGGTCCGGGAAGATCCCACATGCCGCGGAGCAACTAAGCCCATGCGCCATAACTACTGACCAGTGCTCTAGAGCCTGCGAGCCACAACTGTTGAGCCCGCGAGCCTAGAGCCCGTGCTCTGCAACAAGAGAAACCACTGCTCCGCGCAACTAGAGAAAACCCGCGCGCAGTAACAAAGACCCAACGCAGCCAAAAATAAATAAAAATAAAAATAAATAAATGTTAAAAATTATAATAAAAATAACAAGAACTATACCAGCAAGCCTTACTGAGTCTGTTAGGGAGCTGTCAGCCAATTGTCATGTCTCAGTTGGCACCAAGGAATGTTTTGATGTGAGGCAATTATAAGATGTTAACCTCAGAAACTTAAGGCCTCACCTCAGGTGTCACTTCTATCCTGTAGGAGCCCAGAATGGACTTAATATACATAAATTTGTATACTTCTTGAGTATTCTTAACCCTAAATACTGCTTGGTGATAACACGTTCTACAACTTTCTTTTTATCTTTTGTGGAAAAAAAGATCTATCTTTTCAAGTTTAAAAGCTTAATGTATTGTACCAAGATTTGGTGAATAAATTAGTATTTACCATATTGATACATTTTCTGATTTTGATCATAGTGCCCCTTGGCTTTCATGTTTCTCAGTTGAAGATGATTGATTTTAAAATGTAATCTCCAGTGACATCTCCTTCAGCCTCTTAGTCATTCCATTTACGTATACTTCTCTGGATCTTTGTCAGCACTGCTTTGCCTTTCTGGATTTATGGTAACCAATCATAACTGCATTTCAGATACAGCTAAATTATGATTTGTTAGAAGGATAGGAAAATATGTTCTATTCACAGTCTTTTCCTTGTTGGCAGTAGAATTTGCAATCCCTCCCCGCTTTGCATACAAAAATCACATTGTCTTTAAGTAACATTCTGTAATTATTCAAAAATTTCTTTTTTAACTAGAAGCCATGCATCCTTTAGGTACAACTTAGATTTTTTTCCTGTAAATGCTTTACTTTTCATTTTTCCATGCTGCATGCTGTTAATACCTGCTGTTTTCCTGCCTGCAGTACTTTAGGAGCTTGTATCTCAGTGGGCTCTTAAGAGATAATTCAGAGTAAGAATCACCCTTTCAGTTAGGTCTGGTCTGGTGCTTAGAAAGCTTGACCTTATGTTAGTTGAAATGTGTCCCTCTGCAGTTTCCACTTTGGGCCTAATTTTGTCTACACAGGAACTGCCTGGAGCAACTCTAGTTTCTCTTCTGCTGGACAGCCCTGCAGATATTTAGACACCTTTCATGCTTGCAAAGTATTCTCTAAACTGAAAATACATCCTAGTTTTTGCAAATGTTTCTCATTTGATATACTTAAAATTTTTCTCCACCTCTCAGTTCCCTTATTTTTCCAATTTAGTGCAATATTTCACTGTCAGGAAGCTCATCATTCCATCTGCAAAATGGGGAATTCTCTGTATACCTTTCATATAATTTATGAAAATGTTAAATGTAGCATTTCTGAAACATTACCTAAGATCAATCGTCTGCTTATACTTCCCGGGGAAGTACCTCAGCGTCCGTCCACCCATAGTTTTCTATGTGTCATGCCCTGTGTAAATCTGCCCCCTTTGCGCAGTACACGGTGTGTCAGTCTCATAAACCACACCCCATCCACGGGAAATATTCTCAACTCTGTGGCCACTCAGGCTTTTTAAAAATAGCCTTTTATTTAGACTCTTGTCAAGACTTTTATAAAAGCCTAAATAAGTTATATTCACATACTTTCTCCTCAGAGAGTTTGGGTAGACTGGTGTGGTGTGATTTCTTCTTTTAGAAGCCATGTTTGTCTTTTCCTCAGAAGGTTTTTTATGCTGATACGTCTTCTGATCTCATCCTCTAGTAGAGGTTTGCCAGTTTGACCGATTTGAAGCTCACAGCCAGAGCCTTTCTCTTGAATAGATGGGAGTTATGTTGATGGCATGTTTTTGTTCATTTTTGTTCAGCGAATATTTATTGAGTGCCAAAATATGCCAGGAGTTGAGCAAGGGGCTGGGTAAATTTTGTTGTTAAAGGAAAGAGATCTGGATTCCGTCCTCTTGGGTCTTATTGGAGGTCACTTCTCTCAGATGACTGTCAGTAGGTTCTTCCTTGCAATTTTATAATTTTATACATAAATTCTTTTAAAATGCGAGTACTTTGGGACTTCATGACTACCTAACATGTGATATATTAGTTTGGAAGCATCTTGTTTGTTTAATGATGAATTTAATTCACTGTCAGTGATTCATATGCTTTAAAGTAGAAATAGATTTCTTCCTTATATCTTCTTCAGTAAGTATTGAAGCAAATTACAGTTAGGCCTGTCAGTTGTCTTGCTCTTGTCACTGTTTATACCCTGTTTATCAAGTGCTCCATCCAGTCTTTATTCAGCATCTGGCTTTTTATATATTTAAACCACCTCTCTGTGGCTTTGCATTTTCTTGCAAGGTTTATTTATTTATTTATTATATTTTAAAAAACATTTATTTATTTATTTTATTTAGGCTGCGCTGCGTCTTAGTTGCGGCATGCGGGATCTTCGTTGCTGGCATGCGGGATCTTTAGTTGCGGCATGTGGGATCTTTTAGTTGTGGCACACGGACTCTTTGGTTGCGGCATGCGAACTCTTAGTTGCAGCATGCATGCGGCATCTAGTTCCCCGACCAGGGATCAAACCTGGGCCCCCTGCATTGGGAGCTCAGAGTCTTACCCACTGGACCACCAGGGAAGTCCCTCTTGCAAGGTTTTAATTGTTGTTTTGCCTACATAGGCCTTAGTTCTCCTGATCTGCTATAATTTATGGTATTTTATTGCTTTTCCTCATTTTTATTGTCTATTTTGAGAAAAGTTATTTTCCTTTTCCTCTCCCCACTCCTACTCTCCTCCGCTCCCCCCACACTACTTAGCAATTTAAACATTTTGTTTGAGCATCTGACTTTTTTGCTTTCTTATAGTCAAGTATTTTTAAAGTCCATCTCTATGCTTTGTATTACACATTTGCCTTTTAAACATAACTTTAGTTTTATCTAGCCAAAGTCTAGATCTTCCTTCTAAAATTGGGTAACCATATAATACATTTTTAGTTTTTCCTGACTTTACAGAATATTGGTTAAGTGTGTTTCTTATCTCTATTACTAGTGAGTCATATATATCAGTTTCTGATTATAATTTAGAACCAAGTTCTGTTATATGTGTATGTCTTAGTAGGTTCTAATTTTTTCTTTTTGAGAAAGCATTTATTGTGTTATTTAAATTTTTATATCAGTTCCCTTCAAAGAAGTTTTGTAGTGTTGAACACACAGATTCTTGAACCACACATCATTGTTACTATTGTAGTTTTCAGGTTTCTGAATCATTGAGCTTTAGAGTTGAAAAGAAACCTTGGTTTTAAGTTAGTCAGGCTGTCTTGTTTTCTACATGAGGAAACTGAGAGCAGTGAAGTCATTTGCCCTAAGTCACGTCGCTGCTTGGTGGTAGAACTAGAACTTGAATGCCAGTCCAGCATTAATCATATCAGTATGTTGATTGCTAGGGGATAGATTCATCTGCTAATCACATCTATATTGATTGGACCATGAAACAAAAATAAATTGTTGATTTATAGGGGCAAAAATAAAATGATCAATCTGGCTCAGAAATGAGTTGACTGATCAGCATACTCTTTCCTGTTCAGCACATACTCTTCCTCTCAGATCCTGTAATTGTGAACCAGGGCAGTTTTCTTTATACTCCAGGTAGAACTGGGAATGACAATGCCAAGTTTTTTCTCTTTGAACTACCCTTTTACAGAAGCCTTGCCAACCATCTGTTATAATATTCTTTGGGCAGAGTATAATATTGCTACTTTTGTTTAAGCTTTTAAAATAATAATACATTCCAATCCTATCTCACTGAAGATAACCCTTCCAGGAATAGGATTTTGTGTTCTTTAAACTCTTCACTGGCTTATTGATGTCCTAGTTTGTATCATTCCTATAGATGACTGATTTTATCTATGACGTGTTGTATCTTCCTCATTTCATTCTTACATAAAGTAATTTAGAATAATTTACTTGAGTAAGTTGAATAACTTGAGTTTGACGAGGACCTAATTTTTGCTTATATATACTGCTGGCAATGAGGTTGCAAGTGTAACATGAAAGCATATTAGTGCTCTGAGGTAATCTCTCAAGTGGAAATAAATTGCAGAATTACGCTTGTCTTCTGATATTTTTACAAGTAGTTTAACATTTTTTTTGCACAGTGAAGTTGTTTAGAAATTAAGTATTATTTTGGCTTCATCTTTTTTTTTTTTATAGCTTTACTGATATTCATTTCACATATCATAAAGTTTACCCATTTAAAACATACAATTTTTTTTTAGTGTATTCACAGAGTTGTGCATCCATCACCACAAACTAATTTTAGAACATTTTCAACACCCTCAAAAGAAACCCTATATCTATTAGTAGTCACTCTCTATTTCCTTTTGTCCCCTAGCCCCTGGCAGCCACTAATCTAGTTTCTGTCTCTATGATTTGTCCTTGCTGGACATTTCATATAAATGGAATCATACAGTATGAGCTGTTTTGTGACTAGCTTCTTTCACTTAGCATGTTTTCAAGGTTCATCTGCGTTGTATCATATATCAGCTTTTCATTCCTTTTATGGCTGAGTAATATTCCATTGTTTGGATATACCCCATTGTGAGGGTTCCAGTTTCTCCACATCCTGTCAACACTTGTAATTGTCTATCGTTTTGATTATAGCCATGCTAGTGGGTGTGAAGGGGTATCTCATTGTGGTTTTGAATTAATTTTTCTGATAGCAAATGATGATGGGCCCTTTTCATATGCTTATTAGCCATCTGTGTATCTTCAGAGAAATGTCTATTTCTGTCACATTCATTGCCATTTAAAAAAAAATTTTTTAAAATTTATTTATTTATGGCTGTGTTGGGTCTTCGTTTCTGTGTGAGGGCTTTCTCTAGTTGCGGCAAGCGGGGGCCACTCTTCATCGCGGTGCGCGGGCCTCTCACTATTGCGGCCTCTCTTGTTGGGGAGCACAGGCTCCAGACGTGCAGGCTCAGCAATTGTGGCTCACGGGCTCAGTCGCTCCGCGGCATGTGGGATCTTCCCAGACCAGGGCTCGAACCCGTGTCCCCTGCATTGGCAGGCAGACCTTCAACCACTGCACCACCAGGGAAGCCCTCATTGCCATTTTTAAACTCCATTGTCTTTTTATTGTTGAGTCCTAAGAGTTCTTTATATATTCTGGATACAAGTCCCTTGTCACACATGAATTTTAAATATTTTCTCTCATTTCATGGGCTGTTTTCACTTTCTTGATGGGGTCCTTTTTTTTAAAAATTAATTTATTTATTTTTGGTTGTGTTGGGTCTTTGTTACTGTGCATGGGCTTTCTCTAGTTGTGGTGAGCAGGGGCTACTCTTTGTTGTGGTGCACGGACTTCTCATCGTGGTGGCTTCTCTTGTTGTGGAGCATGGGCTCTAGGCTCATGGGCTTCAGTAGTTGTGGTACGCAGGCTCAGTAGTTGTGGCTTGCGGGCTTAGCTGCTCTGTGGCATGTGGGATCTTCCTGGACCAGGGCTTGAACCTGTGTCCCCTGCATTAGCAGGGGGATTCTTAACCACTGTGCCACCAGGGAAGTCCCTTGATGGTGTCCCTTAATGCACAAAATTTTATAATTTTGAAGAAGTTCAGTCTACTTATTTTTTCTTGTCATTTGTGCTTTTGGTACCATGTCTAAAAACCATTGTGTAACCCAAGATAATGAAGATTTATTCTTGTTTTCTTCTAGGAATTTTATGGTTTTAACTCTTATATTTAAGTCTATGATACATTTTTGAGTTAATTTTTGTGCATGGTGTGAGATAGGGGTCCAACTTTATTCTACTGCATGTGAATATCCAGTTGCCCCACGACCTTTTGCTGAAAAGACTATCCAACCCCCACTCCTACCTCACTTGCCTCCCATTGAATTGTCTTGGCACCCTTGCCAAAAGTCAATTGACTGTGAATGTGAGTGTTTGTTTCTGGACTGTTAAACTATATTCCATTGATTTATATGTCTATCCTTATGCCAGTACCACACTGTTTTGATGTCTATAGCCTTGAATTAAGTTTTGAAATCAGGAAGTGTGAGACCTTCAACTTTGTTCTTCCTTTTCAAGATTGTTTTGGATATTCTGGAATTGAATTAATATATAGATCAATTTAGGGAGTATTGCCATCTTAACAAATTTACATCTTCTGATCCATGAACATGGGATGCCTTTCCACTTAATTAGGACTTCTTTAACTTCTTGTGACAATTTTTGTAGTTTTCAAATTATAAGGTTTATACTTTCTTTGTTAAATTTATTTCTAAGTATTTTATTCTTTTTGATGCTATTATAAATGGAGTTTTCTTAATTTCATTTCAGATTGTTGCTATTGTATCAAAATACAATTGGTATTTATTTGTATAGTGATCTTGAATTCTGTAACATTGATGGATATGTTTATTAGCTCTAATAGTTTATTTGTGGGTTCCTTAGGATTTTTTATATACAAGATTATGTCATGTACAAATTGTACTAGTTTTACTTGTTCCTTTGTAACCTGAAAGCTTTTAATTTCTTTTTTTTTTTTTTGCCTAATTGTCCTGGCTAGAATCTCTAGTACAATATTTCTTTAAAAATTTTATTTATTCATTTATGTTTGGCTGCATTGGGTCTTCATTGCTGCGCACGGGCTTTTCTCTAGTTGCAGGGAGCAGGGGCTACTCTTCGTTGCAGTGTGTGGGCTTCTCATTGCAGTGGCTTCTCTTGTTGCAGAGCATGGGCTCTAGGCGCACGGGCTTCCATAGTTGTGGCACATGGGCTCAGTAGTTGTGGCTTGTAGCCTGTACAGCACAGGCTCAGTAGTTGTGGAGCATGGGCTTAGTTGCTTTGCAGCATGTGGGATCTTCCTGGACCAGGGCTCAAACCCGTGTCCCCTGCACTGACAGGCAGATTCTTAACCACTGTGCCACCAGGGAAGCCCTCTAGTACAATGTTGAATAGAAGTGTTGAGAGCAGACATCCTTGTTTTGTTCCTGGTTTTAAGGAGAAGGTATTCAGTCTTTCTCCATTAAGTATGATGTTAGCTGTGGGTTTTTCATAGATGCCTTTTCTCAGGTTAAGAAAGTTTCCTTCATTTCCTGTGAGTTTTTATCAAGAAAGGGTATTGGATTTTGTCAAACGCTTATTTTGCATCAATTGAGATGATCATGTGGTTTTTTTTCCTTATTAATATGATGTATTACATTAATTGACTTTCAGATATTAAACCAACCTTGAATTCCTTGAATTAATCACACTTAGCAAAGGTGTACAATCCTTCTTATGTTGATGGATTCACTTGCTGGTGTTTTGTTGAGGAGTTTTTACATCTATATCCATGAACGATATTGGTCTGTAGTTTTCTTGTGATGTCTTTGTCTGGTTTTGGTGTCAGGGTAGTAACAGCCTTATCAAATGAGTTGAGATGTATTCTGACTTCATCTTGAAATAATTTTGGTTTAATTTTGGACATTCATTTAGCAATAGTAAATTCTAATTGCCTAATTACTGAATGAAGATAATAGTTAATACAACTAATGTTTAAGAAATTATGAGTTATTAAATTTGTGGCAATCACAAGAAATCTAGAAGCCTTCCCACGGGGCAAGAGCAAATATTTGAGAATGAAAGAAAGATGTAGGGCTTCCCTGGTGGCGCAGTGGTTAAGAATCCGCCTGCCAATGCAGGGGACACGGGTTCGAGCCCTGGTCCGGGAAGATCCCACATGCCGCGGAGCAACTAAGCCCGTGCACCACAACTACTGAGCCTATGCTCTAGGGCCCATGTGCCACAACTACTGAGCCCGCGTGCCACGGCTACTGAAGCCTGTGGCCTAGAGCCCGTGCTCCGCAACAAGAGAAGCCACCTCAATGAGAAGCCCGCGCACTGCAACAAAGAGCAGCTCCCGCTCACCACAACTAGAGAAAGCCCGCGTGCAGCAACGAAGACACAACGCAGCCAAAATAAATAAATAAAATTAAAAAAATAAAAAGAAAGATGTAGAATTAAATACAATTGGACTAGGTCACAAATTTTCCTTTTCTTGACCTTTTCCCTATCTTGAGGCATTCAGGGTAGAGGTTCCAAGTCTGGCACTTCAGATCCTTGTCTCCTACTTGGTTCCCTTAACCTCTTCTCTTAGTTTTATTTTTGAGGTACTTGTTTTGTTACCTCATTCTAGTTATGCCATAAATAACACCTAATTTTAGCATTCTTAGGGTGGTCTACAAAAGCTTCCCAAAAAGGCCAGAAGAGAGTTGAATTGGAAGCATAAAGCACTAAAATTTTGCTGATTGTTCTCTTACTACTTCTTGGCTTTGAATTACTGTTTAAAATATTAGCGAATAGAAAGGATTTTTTTTTTTTGGCTACCACATAGTTTATGATGGTGACTTAGCATTTTTTTCCAGAGGTACTATAGTGTTTAGCATCCAGTAGACACTCAGTAAATGTTTATGAATGATTGGGAATTAATAATAGGGCTTTAAGGGGATATCTAGTTTTATTGAAAAATCAAAGAAAGTCATTCAAGGCAGGAATACAGGTATTACTGTTGTCATGTTATAAAAATTCAATGCCCTAGCCTAAATGTTACCAGCAAGATCACATTTTGACATTGCCACCATAGAAATTCTAGGACGTGTGAGTAGGTTTTCTCCTCCTCTACACAGAAGGATTTTTTTCTTCTTTATACCATAAAAGATATAGTTTCATTAGGCTATTTTTTGTTGTCGTTGTTCTATTAGTTGAAGCTAGAGCTAGATCATTTGAGACAATTTTGTTAGATAAATTTGTTTCTAAATTTGATTGTGAGAATTAATTTGGAATATGGCTGAAAATACTGAATATTATGTTCTATTATTTTTGTCAGTCTAATCCAGAAATGAAAAAAGATTGCCGTTAAGAAAATTATATATGATTTCTTAGTAAATGAGTGACAGAGATAAGACAGGGACTTCAGCATTTCCTGAATTCCAGTCATGTTCTCTCAGTAGCTTATGGTCTCATTTATAATATTGTACCCACAACAATTTTTACATTAGATGTTTTCAGGTTTCATCATCTGTATAAAGGGACTACATTCAGGGTTTTTGGGCATGCATATTTATCTACAAATGCTTCTCCTAAAGTACTGTCAAGATCTGGGGTTGTCCAAAGCAGCTTGTCACAAAAAGAGCATTTCTCTGAAGACTCCTTCTCTATCTTGAAAAAATGAGAATTTTGCATTTTGTTCTGTAATATATGTGTTTATTTTAACAAAAGTGTATCCGATTTTACTATAATCTTTGAATAAATCGACACTCCAGCAAGATGTCTCCTGTCTGTTGAGTGGCTTCAGTTACTTCCTAGTCCATAGCTGTATGCTGCACACTGTACATGAGAACCCAGTTCAGGAATCCAGGAATCAGTGGATTAAAAAGTAATGTCCTTTCCAAGAATGGTGTGCCTCTCTATTGGAGGGAACAGGTGTGATGTGCTATCTCCATAATCCCTAGGTTCACTGTGCCATCAGAGCAAGATTTTAGAAGTTGCATCTTAACTTTGGACTCAGCAACTCACTTAAAAATTTTTTTTAGAATGCCTTTTGCCTTGTGCACTTGTTGCCTCCTTTTCTCTGTGAACATTTTTTCCCCTTCTGACTCTCTATCAGGCCCTCCACAACTTGGGTGCTCACAGCTGCCTTGAAGTTCTCCATGTTTACCTTTACGTATCATTTGGAAAAGAAGCCAGGCAGTTTTTTGGTAAATTTGGGGCATGTTCTGACATTTATTATCTGATACAGTGTTTAGGTCTTAGGCAGATTCCTTTATTTGACATTGCCTTATCTGCAAAATCAGTATATTAAAATACTCCTGTTACGTTTGGTCAATTAACTTTTTTGGTTAATTCTAATTATTGGAGAATTTTAAAACGTTCTATACTAAAGTTCAAAGCATTAGAATTTATTAAAATCCACCTAAATAATCAGTTTATTTAATCAGTAGTTTTTTGTATGTTTGTTTAATTTAACTCCTTGAGAAACTTTATTAAAATATTCATGTAAAGTTCTGGTTAAACTGCGTGTATTAGAAGTCAGTGCTTGTGTAGCTACTTTGAAATCTGGGACTGCAGAGGAGAAAACCATCAATCCTGGTTGTTAAGTCTTAACATAGCTGATGGCCTGGGAGAACCTGACTTGTTTCTTTAAGTGATACAGTTGTTTTCAGTTGAATTTTAGTATTGTCTTCTTAAATATCCCCAAATTATTTCTAGATTGAGGAGTGCTTTCAGGGTTAATCTGTAACTTTAGTTACTATTCTCAGTACTAACACGGTTAAATCATGAGTCTGCCTAAAGATTAGTTTTTCTTTTCAATGAGTTATTGGATCACTTCTGTGGTGAGATGGTAAGATAATATCTTTCTCTAAATTCCAGAGCCTGTATATCTTTAGTATGAGGAAGAATATTATCTTGTTTTTGGGTGGGATTGAAACTAAGGAATACCATGCATTCTTATAATACTTTGTCATTGACAAGTTTTTCAAATGCCTTAAATTGTTTAATCTTACTGCAAGTTTGTTGCTATTGGACTGAATACATAAGAATATATGATATTGTGAATTAGTTGAGACCTCCATTTAGTGAAAAAAAATCTTGATCTTTGTGCTTTATTGTAAACGATGTGAGGCGATTTATTGTAATCAATGTGAGGATTTTCTCTTACTTACCTTTGACCAAGTCTTGATACTGGTGAAACTGAATTGGTAGTATTGTTCAGGTTTAATACCTTTGTCATGTTTGCACTTCTTACTCTCCAGGTGAGTAGCATGTTTCTGTTGGGAGGCTCTAACTCTGGAAGGCAGGTGATACAGTGGGGAAAGTGAGAATTGGAGACTGACACCTGGATTCCAGCATGTGTTCCAGCTTTAGCTTTGGCCAGTCTCCTAACTATTTTCTCTTGGCTTCATTTTCCTGATAATAAAATCTGGAGGTTTTTATTAGATGGCCTTCTGTATTCCTTCTAATATCCAAAATTCTTTTATTTAAATTTCCCAGTTTTGGTTCAGTTTATCCTGGCTTTCTACTTAATATTTAGCTGGCTGAATATTAACATAAGAGCGTGCACCAATTTCAGTTTAAAGATGTTTCTTCCTTGATATAATTTTAATAATTGTCTTATATAGATTGATGTGTTCATTTCTCTGATATCTGGACTAGGTCCCTGGGATGCAATGGCAAATAAGAAAAACTGGGTCCCTGTCCTTTTGAAACTAAATGGTTTAGGCTTTAGGACTTTCTCTCCTGAGTTACTTTAATAATTGCTTTTTTTTTTTTTTAAGTACAACACAGAATAATCCCTTGTCCTTTTGAGATTGGTTCGGACATATGAAATACTGAATTTGTGATAGAATATTCTGCTTAGGAATTTCTGGGTTGTTAGAAGATATATGGTGAAGAAGTTAAAGTGCCTTTTTGGAGTATGTTTATTATATAGACCAGGGTAATAAATCAGAGAAGTTGGAATAATCATAGTTCCTGCTTTTAAGAGCTTTGAGGCTGGCTTCAGGAGGCAAGATTGGTATATGAAAACAACCTCAGAGGAATTACAGAGCATTTAACCAAGAGCAGGGTAATACAGTGCCAATTATCTACATTATTGTTATTATTACTGTTTTCTTTTTCTTTCTTTCCTATTCTATTATTTATCCGGCTTGTGGAATCTTAGTTCCCCAACCAAGGGTCGAACCCGGGCCCATGGCAGTGAAAGTGCCAAGTACTAACCACTGGACTGCCAGGGAATTCTCTTATTACTGTTTTCTTGCAGGAAAAGTAAATTAGAGGTGGATTGGGGGAGAGGAATGAACAAGGATTGGTGGTGAGGAGGGATGGTCCTCTTTTTCAGGGCAGAAAGAACACATAAAGACATGGATGGGTACAGAGTTGTGTATATGAGGAAAGGACTGGTCTATAGGTTATATAAAATATGACAATATAAATTATCCATAAAGTATTTTAGAGTATACAAATACTCTAAAATATGAGAAAATAATCAGTATGTTTTTGACTTCAGGTATAGGAACCTAATTCAAATTGGCTTAAACAATAAAGAAATGTTTGTTGTTACCTTGGTCTCATGTAGCTGGAAGTCCAGAAGTCTTGCAGATGTCAGGATTGTTTGATGTAATCATTTAATGCTGTCGTCAAGGGTCAAGGTACTTGCCAGTTCTCCATTCTGCTCTCTTTGATGTTGGTGGCATCTTCAGGCTTGCTGTAAGGTGACTGTAGCAGTGTGAAGTGTCATGTTCAGCATTACCTGAAAAGGGACTGTTTCTTCCTCATCTCATCTTTAGGACTGAATAATCTTTTCTCACATTTCTCTCCTGGAGGCCTTCCAGTGGGCTTCCACTTGTGTCACATTGGCCAGGATTACATTTCATGCCCATTCCCAACCAATCACTGGCAAAGAGAATGGGTTGAAACTAATCTACTAGGATAGAGTGGATATTGGAGGACAGTCAATCACAATGACTATTCCAAGAATGATTAGGAAAATGAGTAGTATGTTTTTTTTAAAAAAATAAATTTATTTATTTATTTAGGCTTCATTGGGTCTTTGTTGCTGTGTGTGGGCTTTCTCTAGTTGTGGCGAGCGGGGCTACTCTCGGTTGCAGTGCGCGGGCTTCTCACTGAGGTGGCTTCTCTTGTTGCGGAGCACGGGCTCTAGGCGCGTGGGCTTCAGCAGTTGTGGTACGCGGGCTCTAGAGCGCAGGCTCAGTAGTTGTGGCGCATGGGCTTCATTGCTCAGCGGCATGTGGGATCTTCCCGGACCAGGGCTCGAACCCGTGTCTCCTGCATTGGCAGGCGGATTCTTAACCACTGCGCCACCAGGGAAGCGTGTGTGTGTGTGTGTGTGTGTGTGTGTGTGTGTGTGTGTGTGTGTTTAATCAGCCTTGACATCCACTGTGTTTTGGGGGGAAATTTTAAGAAAATGTATTTGTCTAAGATTTTTGTGTCTGTAGTAGCTCACCTTTGAATGTCCTTATTTGGAAAAATTGGTGTCTGAGCAGAAAGACATCTGATTCGAGATAACGATGTAAAACAAATTGATTTAAGTGCCATAAACACTGTGAACTCCCTACTCTTGGGCTAAGCAGTGAGAAAAGGGGAAAGTGGGGATTTATTTTTACCCAAAATGCATGTTTAAAAATGAGCATTTCCACCTCTTTCTTAATCATTTGAAAAGAATGTATTTTATAACCTTGGTTATTTGGGGGCCTAATTAAATCTGACAGTTGAGTTTTAAGAATCGAAGCAGTAGTAAAATTAATTATTTTGTGGTGAGTGTCTTTGAACATAATATTTAAGTATACACTGCAAAGGGCTATGCCTTATTTGGTATTTTCATTCTGCTCATTTGGATTTCAGAATCCTCACATTAGGGCTCTAGTTCGCCATCTATTGGTTTTAGAATTGTGTTCAACACTTTCTGCTGTATTTTGTGGAATAACTATTTATGTGGAGATGTGTGTATACATTTTTCAATCAACTAATAAATCCACCCCCCCAGGATTATAATTTAAAAAGCCAAGACTAGGATCTCTTTTGGATGTGTATACAAATATGTATACATATTTTTTTTATTCTTGTGTAATTTGACCCTGTGACTTTCTTTTGATATTTGAGAACCATGACTATGATTGAGAGTGTGATTTTAAGGGTACAAATGGAAATATAGGTGTAGATGCTGTAGGAGCTAGTGAGTTAAAGTTTGTGGGAGGACAAGCTGTTGGGCTGTTTTTTGGCCTAACAGAAGTGACGCATACCACCGGATATTGGTTTTGGTAAGCCACAAAAAAGTATTGAGCGTTTCTCATCTTCCTTTTTGGTAGTAGAGCATATCTTTCTCATCTGCTGCATTTGATGATTTAATTGTTGGAAACATTTTTTGTTGTTGTTGTTCTGTAATTTAAAGTAATATTTTGATGAATACCAGAGTTCCTTTTTTAAGCCTCTAAGCACTGGATTCATCTTTTGGCAACTTTTTCTTTAGTTTTAAAGGATAGTGGATTATAATTTATGTAAATGTGACACTTTGCATTATATTGCTGAATTTTTTTAATCTAGAAAATCTTCCAGTATTTTAAGGCCCTATTTTGGAAAAGGAATAAGATATTGTACTGACAAACTGGTCATGAGAAATGATAAAGTGCCACCACTTTAAACCAACTCTGGTAGGAAAGTGGAAGTTTGCTTTTTGTTGTGAGATTTGGGTTTCTCTATGGAGTTCTTTGTTAAACTTTTAGCATAGCAGTGAACTTCCTTTTGGTGGAGACAGGAAGCATAAATACTCATTGTGTAATGCCATTTGCCTGCTTTGGTGGATCCGCCAAGCCGTGACACCCAAAACCAGACGCGTGTTTCTTAACGAAAACTACAGTTCCCAGCGGGCCTGGCGCTGGTGGGCCATCACTTCCCCTCTTGCTCCCGGCTGTTCCTTCCCGGGCTGGCCCGGCGCGGGCCCTGGCCCGCGCCTGCGCAATGAAGACGTGCGCTTTTTTTTTTTTTTTTTTTTTTTTTAACCCTGGCGGCTGCGGATCGCGGCACTGGGGCTGGTGCCCAGGCGTGCTGCAGTGTACGGAGGCAGGCTGCTAGGACAAAGGGCGGCAGGAAGCGGTTCACTGGTCAGGGAGCTCCCCACTTGATTCAGCGCACGTTTAGCCCTGGAATAATGTGGTACCGACGGCATTAGCCTATTTACTACCCAGTACAAACAGTTCCTCGCTCACGTCCTCTTGCTCTCTCGCCCCAGCCTGCCTTGCCCCTCATAGCCGGCGCGCGGCCTTGTCAGCCCAAGCGCGGAAGGAATGTGACGGCGTCAGTGCCTCAGGTTAGCCTCACCCCAGCCGGAGCGAGGGTCCGCTCCCGCCTGCCGCAGTGCCGCGTGCCGCCGCCGCACGTCTGGGAGCGGCTGGGTCCCGGCGCCGCGGCCTCCGCAGCTGGAGGTGCAGAAACAGCGGCCGCGGCGAGGAGCCATGACTGAGGCGGCGGCGGCGGCCGCGCCTCCTGGAGGCTCGCGGGGGCGGCGCGGTGGGCGCCCCCTGGCGGCGCGCCGGGGCGGAGCGGCCCTTCGCCGCCGCAGCCGCAGCCGGCGGAGGCGCTGCTGTCCCTCCTCCCCGTGTCCCCGGCGCTCGCCCGCTCGCTCGCTCGCTCCATTCTCCCTCCGCTTCAGATTAAAGGGGGGGAGGGAAAAGAAGCTCGGCCGCCATTTTCCCAGTGCCGCCGCCACCGCCGCCACCGCTCGCCGAGCCGGCGGGAGAACCGAGCACCTTAGCGAAGCCGACTCGTCTCGCCGCGGCGGTGCGGGGGGCGACCGGAGCGCTCTCCCCGGCCGGGAAGAGGCGTCCGGGGGCGGCGGCCGGGGTGCGGGCTTGGGCTGCAGACGGCGGCGCTTGTTTGTGCGGGGCGGGGGGGCGGCTTCACTCTCTGCCCCCGCCCGCCCGTCCTCCCGGCCGGGCTGTGGTCCCCGGCCGTGCCCAGGCCCCGCCGGAGCCGAGGAAGGCCGGAGAAAGAGCCCGAAAGAGAAGAAAAAGCGGCCGCTCCCCGCCGCCGCCGCCTTCCCCTCCCCCTCCGCCTCGCCCCCCCGCCCGGAAAGTCAGGGCGGCTCCGGGCGCCGGGGGGGAGGAGAGCGGCGGGCCCGGGCCGGAGCCGCCGCCGCGCGCCCCCGCCCGCCGCCGCCGCCGCCGCCGCCGCCGCCGGCCCTCGGCGCCCAGGCCGGGGGCTGTTTGCAAACTGCGCCCATTTTGTGGGGCTGAATCCGCCCGGGCAACGCTCTTCCATCACGTGGTAGGTGCTGCTGCTGCTGCTGCTCTCCTCCTCCCGCTGCCCTTTCTCCTTCTCCTCGCTCTCCCTGTGGCTCCCATTTCTCCCTCTCTTTGTTAGTTGTAACTAGAAAGGCAGGGCAGGGCAGGAAAAATCCCCGGAACTTTAAATGGCCTCTCCGGGCTTCCCCGCTGCGGGTCCGAGGCTGGGAGTCGCCCCAAGGGCGGGGGTGTGCGGGGGCCCTTCCCCACCAGCTGCCGCCTCGTTCGCCAGCTTTTCCTTTGGCGTTCTATTTAAAAATGCGGCCTTAAGAACACGATTTATTCCGGTTAAAAAAAAAAAAAACCCAAACAAACTCTTGCTCTCGCCTTGAACTTCTCTTGACTGCAAAAGGCCTTTCTCTGGCCGAAACACACATCTTACGCGTTTCACGGTGTGTATCACAACTCTGATTGTTTAGTGAGATGATTATGTGTTTCATTTATTTATTATTTTTGTTGCCTGTAAATTGAGGTCACTTACGTTTTCAGATCTAGTCTCCCTCAGGCAGACATGTGTTTTTTTTTTTTTTAAACTAAAGAGGAAGAGACATTTATTTGCTTTTAAGTGAGTTTGGGGGGCCTGTTTTCCGGCTGACTGTCTTTTGATTCTCAGCAAATAATTTGATTGTTTTCCATAGGATAAACAGCCTTACTCTCATGTTTTACTTAAAAATCCTTTTGTTTTCCGTTGTCGGGATCCCAGTGTGGTTTTTTTGGAGAAACACGTTACTTAACTATTGCTTATTGATTGCCTCAGGGGAGAAGGGGTGACATGATGGCGCCACTTTAAATTGCTCTTTTTCCTCCTCCTCCGATTTTCCCCCCTTTATTCTGGAGGTCACTGGACCATTTTTCGTGACCTATTAATAAACTACTTGAGAATGTTAACAGTACAACTAGTCGGGCTAGAGTTTGGTACCTTAAGGGTCGGGAGACCCGAATCCCGAGGTCCCCAAAGTTCCGAGAAATCTTCCTAGTCCTCCTGCCTCGCCTCCCTCCCCTCCATTCACAATCCTGGTGTTGCCATCTCCTTTGTCACGTGGCTAGCAATCATTGTGTTTTTTTGTTTGTTTTGGGGTGTGTGTTTATATTTTTAAATTGTAGCCCAGAAGAACTTCTCTCCTCCCTATTACAGAGATCAAAACGTTTTAGTTTTTTTAGTTTTAAAATCGGAGAACATTTATAATAAACGATAAAATTACATAATCTTTGCCTTGCATAATCATGATATAGTTATAGGTTGTTACTGAACTTCGTTTCTAAAGCACTTTCAAGTATGGAAAGTAGAACATTGGAATATGTTTTCCATTTCTCAGAATAGTCTGTAGTATTTTCCCTGCTTTTTGGGTCCTTTAACCACTATTTACAAGGACTTAAGTGGGTGTGTTTTCCCCTCCCCCCTTCTACAGGCTATACTTAGTTCTTTTTCTAGCATACTGTCTGACCAATTTAGAAATTTTCAATTGTCTACATGCTTGTCATTTAAAACTATTTTTCTTTTCTCGCAACAACACTGAACAGTTTTGAGTAATAATTGTTTTCTACCTGAAGGTATTTCATTATGTTTCTGTTGCGTTTTTGATCCAGAGAATTTTTACTACTAATCCTGTAGATTTAGAAGAATGTTGCTCTATTATGTTTCTTCGTATCAGTTTTCCCCATAGTTGGGTAAATTCCTATTTTATAAAATACCGAATACATTTCTGTGTTGTTTCTACAGAGCTTACTAACCGCGTTTACAATTTGAAAAAAGGTCTGTTGTGAGTTCAAAAAATTTCAAAAAGTAAATACGAAATATAGTGATTCTTGTGTGCATTGATTCGTTTCCTCTACCATGTATATTTTCAATGGTTTTGGGCCATTTTCTTTGCTAACAGTTACATCATGTCATGTGATATGTGCAGTGTGATGTGTAGTTCTAAAAATAAGGCAAGGTAAAAATGCTCATCCCTTGGGAATCTAAAAAATGTATTATAAATGTGGGATAACTATCCTCAGTCATGGAATTCTGATTTCGATTTCTGCTAGGTTTATCCTACAAAGTATGCAGTTCCTTTGACCTTTAGCATATTTGATGTATTTGTTAGTGATCTCATGATTTGAGGTGGTCAATTTTTAAATTTTCAAGTGTATACCATTTGGAGGGAAACATAGATGTGACAAAGATTCTTAACATCTGTATTATGGTAAAAGATGATTGGTCTCTGATGACTGCCTAATTTAAGTATATAAAAAGTATTTTTGATTTACGTCTGTAGACAGTTAAAAGAGTGATCAATTAAGTATTGATAGAGCCTTGAGGTATGGTGGGGTTTTGGTCCTTTTATCTTTGTGAATCTACTTAAGTGAAGTATTTAGAAGTGTTGCTGCATCTTTCCTGAAAGCCTTATTCAGAATTTCAGTGTTTGACTTTTGTGCTTTACCAAAGTGAGATGTTAAATCTTTGTATGATTTTCTTCCCGCCTACACATGTTATTCCTATGGTTAAACCTGCAGAGCACACGTTGATTGTTAGGTGACTTATCATTATCCTGTTGAGGAAAATTCTGGAAGCTAGAAAATGAGTAAGCCTTAGTTTACTTTTAACTTTTATCAAGGTGAGAAGAAAGGAAAGTAACTATTTTTCTTCTTCAAGCACTGCTGGTACCTTTCCATTTCTAGTCATGCTACACTGTAACCAGTGTCTCTACTATTCTGGATTTTATTGGATTGATCACAGATTTTAATTGTATTTTAAAGTGAGTAACAAGTTATAGATTTGTTCTGTTTGATATAACCTGACTCATGTTGTGTAAACATAGGGCCATTGTGGTTGATGATGCTGATTTGAGAGGGTATTTTACTATTGAGTGGTTCTAGTTAGAAACTTTTTTGAGTAAAGCTTAGTTACCTTGTTATAGTACTAGAAAAGCAATTTTAAAATGTGAAAAAACTTAGTAATCCATGTTGGATATTTTAAATAATAGTCATTGAAAGTACTGTGTTTAAAGAATATTGCTTATTCCTCTTATATTGTCATCTTCCTTGGGCGGGGGGTTTGGTAGGGGTTATTTTTTTCTTCTTGGCGAGGTCATTAGACACAGAAATTAAGTGATTGCCTTCCTGGAGAGAGAGAGACTTTTTTTTTTTTAATTAATTGGTTTTTTTGTTGTTGTTTTTTTGTTTTTAACCCCAAGCATCTTTCCATCCCCTTGAGTTTGGAAAGGAGGAACTAGTGCAGACCAAGTATGTGGTCTTTGGTTGATTGCCCCAGAGCAAATCTCATTATTGAGTGGTTTATTTAGAGTTTCAAAGCACCTTTTCTTTGCCCTCTTTCTCTATTTTAAGTAAGTTTCTGCCTTGATTGGTTAGATTGTTCTGGGTCTCAGAAAGCATATTTTACATTAGTGCCTTTTTACTTGATCACTTTATAAAAAAGTACAGGTGCAGGTGACTCAAATAAAATGGCCCCAAACACCTGGCCTTTTTACTGTGACAGTGCAGAGAGTACTTGGACCACGTCCTTTCCCTAAAAAGGACTTTAACTATTTCTTGGAAACCTATATTAAGTCTGGATTTTGAGTCTTCATGTTGCTTCTGAAGATGTATGTTTAAATTATAGTTTCTATCATAATAAATTGCATGTTAGTCTCTGGGCATACTAAAAGCCGTGCAAAAATATTCCTGCCAGAGTGATATTTCATGACACAAAACAAGACACTTTCATCAGTACTTCCCATTCCCTGAAATGTGAGATCAAAACTCAGTGAACCGCAGTAATGCTTAGAAAAGACAATATGAATTTAAGAAGACAAATATTACACTGTGATAGAGGTCACTAATATTTGAAGGCCACAAGAAGAGATAAGAAAGTGGTGTCCTTGGGTCACTTGCAGGTTGTGGAGAGAATTGTGGCTCATAGGAAAAGACCAGTATATGTGATTGGGAGGGTCACTATTATTTATTAGTTCGGTTATCATTTGTTCCTGCATTATGCCCTGTGCCTGTCTTTTAGGATGTAGGGTAAAATGTATAGGAGAAAATAAGCTGATAGGTATGATTTACCAAAAAGCCTGGTCTCCAAAAAGAACTGAAGTAGATGTTTTTTCTCTTTGTGTGTTAAGCTTTTCTTGTCTTTAATCAAATAAAAGTAAAGCAAAAATGTAGGGTGTGAGGAAACCGACTTCAAAGTAGAGAGCACAGTTCATATTTATGAATGAAAAGCAAACTTGGGTAGTCTGAAAGAAAAACTTAAGGATTGTATATGAAGATTTTAAACCATTATGTCAAGAGAGGCCCTTCAAGGTAGATACCTTTTAAATTCTTGTTTCTCTGTTGGGTAGTGGTCTCTGGCAACGGATAGCTGCTTAATAAATGTTACCTTCTGCAAGCCTTGCTTTTCTAAGATTTTAAACTAGTTCTATAAAATTGTAACATTTGCATGCCCTAGCCCACTAGGGAATTATTTAGCTATATATTGTTGTTGACTGTAAACTTTCCTTTTTTTCCTCCAGTTCTAACTTTTTAAAAATAATTTCTCCCCAAACTTTTGAGAGTGAGGAAATGTAAGGTGGAGGTAAATTCAGTGCAGTTTTATCTGAATGTTATCAAAAACTTTGGTTCTTGTTACTTGAACCAGGAATCCCAAATGAGATCTCACTCTGAATTTTAAGTACAGCAGATTCCACCCTTGTTTGGAAAAAAGTTGCTTGAGTGGCATCAAACTTAATAGAGTCCCTGACCTTTTAATTTCTTTATATATATATTTTTCAATACATTTATTTATTTATTTTTGGCTGTGTTGGGTCTTCGTTGCTGCATGTGGGTTTCCTCTAGTTGCGGAGAAGCAGGGGCTACTCTTCGTTGTGGTGTGCCGGCTTCTCATTGCAGTGGCTTCTCTGGTTGCGGAGCACGGGCTCTAGGCACGCGGGCTTCAGTAGTTGTGGCTCACCGGCTCTAGAGCGCAGGCTCAGTAGTTGTGGCGCCTGGGCTTAGTTACTCCACGGTATGTGGGATCTTCCAGGACCAGGGATCGAACCCATGTTCCCTGTATTGGCAGGCGGATTCTTGAGCACTGTGCCACCAGGGAAGTACCTTAATTTCTTTTTAAAAAGGGAGCACCTTAGGGTCAGACCTGGTTAAATTCACTTGGAGGGGAAGTGTTCGGGAATAAAAAAGATGAATTACAATTTTGTTGTTAGGGCATTAAACCAAAAATTGCTAAAAACTGATATCTAGGCTTTCCCTTGCTATTTGGCCTTTGTGACTGCTTACTAGCACCTCCACTGGAGGGTATGATGAAGGGATAAAGGCGAAAAGCTAATTAGTTTAGCTTCTGATGTTTGCTAGCATTAGAGGCTTTGCAGAAATACTGGTCTGATAAGTTGAACTGTCAGGAAAGTTTTGTTAAACTGCTCATATATTGCCATGGAGAACTGAGGATGTTTGAAGACTTCAAGCATATTTCAGAAGATAATGGATTGCTGTTTTTTTGTAGTTAATCTTTAATTAATTCAGTATTCTAAAGGGATAGGTTGATTCAGTGAGATCCCTCGACTTTGGTCAGGTACCCCCTCCTCATCCCCTACCCCCCCAACCTAAGAACTTGTTTGCTTTTGAATTGCTTGGACCCTTCAAGAAATCTTCGATTTTAGTATTGTTCAGAAACACTTGTGTTATTAGAGTTTGCTAGGAAGAGATGAGATAAAAATACATTTTTCCTTCTTTGTTTTTTGTGAGGTAAACTGGTAGGAAACTTGAATTCAGTGATAAGATAGAAATAGGATAAACATGAATAAATATTTTGATATGTAGTTATCCTTCAAAACAATTTTATTTTTTTTTAAATACAAACATGATCTTACCTGTTTCGTAGCTTGGTCTTTTTTTTTCACTTAGTTATATATCATAGAGATTTTTCACATCAACATAAACAGTTTTTTTTAATAGCTGCAGAATATTCTATTGTATCTTTTAAGTTTAGCTTTTTTTTTTTTTGCTATTACAGTTCTTCAGTAAAAGAATTGTCTTCAGCAAAAGAATTGTGCATATATTATTATGTATCTGTGAGAATATTTCTGTTGGATAGGTTCCTAGAAGTGCAGTTACTAGGTAAAAGTCTGAGTAGTTGCATTTAAAATTTTGATAGGTATTGCCTTCAGAAGGCTTATGTAGCCAAATTTAGTAGTTTAAAAGTAACTTAAAAAGTTTGTCGGGCTTCCCTGGTGGCGCAGTGGTTGAGAATCTGCCTGCCAATGCAGGGGACACGGGTTCGAGCCCTGGTCTGGGAAGATCCCACATGCCGCAGAGCGACTAGGCCAGTGGGCCACAGTTGCTGAGCCTGCGCGTCTGGAGCCTGTGCTCCGCAACAAGAGAGGCCGCGATAGTGAGAGGCCTGCGCACCGCGATGAAGAGTGGCCCCCACTTGCCACAACTAGAGAAAGCCCTCGCACAGAAACGAAGACCCAACACAGTCATAAATAAATAAATTAAATTAAAAAAAAAAAAGTTTGTCGGTCTGAGTGCATGTGCTTGGCAATGTAAATGACCGGAACTTGAGGTAGTTGAAGTCTGTCCTAGATTCAGTTGGTTCCTGCTTCTTTTTTAAAAAATTATTTATTTTATTTATATTTATTTTTGGCTGTGTTGGGTCTTCGTTGCTGAGTGTGGGCTTTCTCTAGTTGCGACCAGTGGGGGCTACTCTTCCTTGTGGTGCGTGGGCTTCTCATTGCAGTGGCTTGTCTTGTTGCGGAGCACAGGCTCTAGGTGCGTGGACTTCAGTAGTTGTGGCACGCGGGCTCTAGAGCACAGGCTCAGTAGTTGTGGCACATGGGCTTAGTTGCTCCGCGGCATGTGGGATCTTCCCGGCCCAGGGCTCGAACCCGTGTCCCCTGCATTGGCAGGCAGATTCTTAACCACTGAGCCACCAGGGAAGCCCCGTTCCTGCTTATTGTTAGATTGTTTTTACTTTATGATCAGACACCCCCATTAACTTTATAATGGATCTCCATCTGATGCATTCAGCATAGACTACTCAGGTTAGCTAACATGTATTGGTCCACTCTCTGCCAGGCGCAGTGCTACATGTAAGGGTAGAGATAAAACAACCCATAACCTTCCTTTTAAGAAATATACAGTCGGGATTGGGGCGGGAGGGCGACAAAACTAGGTGTTTATGTTCCATTATGAGCTGTTGCCCAGGGTGTCATGGGAGTGCATATTAGACCCTAGAGTGGAAGGGACCTCTAACTTCACCTGAAATGAATGGGGAATAGTTTAAAGAGCATGAGATCTTGAGCTAAAACTTGAAAAGCAAAGGTACAAGGGTATGTAAGAGTCTGGAACTAAATAAGATTCAGGTGGCTAAGGTGGGGACAGGTTGGAGATGAGGCTGAGTGTAAAAGGGGGGCAGATAAATGTTGTGTGGGAGTTTGGGTTCATCCTTACCCTAGAGTCACTGAAGGATTTTAAGCAGGAACACAACATGGTTGGATTTATGTTCCCTCTCTTTTTCCCTTTTTTCCTCCTTCTTTTCTAGTAATCATTTTGGTAGTGGTAGTGGGCACTAGATTGAAGGCTTGCTGAGACAGGAAGAAAGAACAGTTGGAAGATTACTACTGCCTGGATTACTGTAATACGTAAGAGGTTCTGAACTAAGGCAGTGGTATTAAGGATGCAATGAACGTGCCTGTCATTCTATATTGAATCCTCCCTATTTAACCTTCAGTATTCAGTCAGAATGTCATCTCTTTCTGAAGCCTTGCTTGATCCCTTCAGGAAAAACAGTGCTTTATCATCTGGGTTTACCTTCACACCTAATTTCTATCTTCTTATCTTTGGCATTGATGACACTGCTATAATTCTTGGTGTCTCCAGCATTAGACCATGAACTCCTATAGTCTTCCTATTATTCCTGTCTGGTATTAGTATATGTTTAAGTATTAGTATATGTTTAAGATGTCTATGGTAGATGGTAAATCAGTGATTGGGATCGGGATTCATTCACATAGGGCATGTTGAGGGGCAAGAATTGGTTTTGGATTTGGTGTTGGGGGTAGGGGTGTTGGAAGTAGCTGTATGGGCGATACTGGACCCTCCTTATTCTTTAGGTTTCAACTTAGATGTTTTTCCCCCCGGGAAGCCTTCTGTGACCCCACCCACTCTCAGCCTGTGTGAGGGTCCCCTAATGTCCCCCCAGGATTCCCTGATCACAGTGAGTGTCTGTCTTTACTGGTCCATGTCGTCCTTATAGACACTTGGTGTGGGGCTTTGAATGCTGTAGGCATTTTAATAAAATTTCTATTGGAGATAATCAGTTGGTATTTGTTATTGACTTTCCCATAAAGACTAAAATTCAAAAACCTCATGTTTAGCAGTTAAGCTCCTTCCAGTTTAAACCTAGCCTTGTATATAGTGGTAACACAACATTGTAATTCAACTATACTTCAATTAAAAAAAAGAAAGCATGGGCCTTACAGTTAGAGATTTGAATCGGAATCCTGCCTCTGCAGCTTGGTAGTTGTGTGATCTTGGGCATGTTACTTAACTTCTGAGCACCAGTTTCCTTATCTATAAAATGAGAATAAGAGTACATACTCGTCTTATAATGTTATTGTGATGATTAAATGAGGATGTGTATGTAAAACATTTAGCACAGTGACAGACGCAGTAAAAGGTCAATTAATGTTAGTGAACATTAGAGCATTTAGTGAATGATAGTGAATGTTAGAACAATCATAATAATAACCTATTCTCCAGCCAGAGCTATGATTCCCTTAGTAATTATAAAACCGAAGAAGCCCTGCCCTGTTGGCATAGAAAGTGTTAGGGGCTGGGGTGGTGAGGTCCACATTATTTCTTTGTTTTATAATAAAAATTTTGCTGCCCACTCCCTGTTGTATTCCATAACAAATCTACATTTGTAAAAGAAATACAAAAAAAAAAAATACTTTCCAGTGTGTTCCATAATGTAGCTTTTGGTACTTCATCACGAAGCACTGCATAGCTGCTTTTTCCCTCTCTTTCTTGAGAAGCTGCCCACGTAACACTTGGTTCATCCAAGTTCTGTGGATCATCTCCCAAATCCTTCCCTATTATTTTGATTGTGTCAGTTTCTTGATTAGAATTTCCTCATCTTTCTGTGCTTAGCACAATCTTATACGTGAAAGCCTACCTCTAGGTCTTTTTTAACTATTCTAGCCCTGTCAGTAAGTGTTCACAGTGCTTACTATGTACCAAGCTCTAGCTAGATAAAGTTAGTGAGCATACAAAGAGGGATGTTAAAGAACTTCTCCTGTCTCGGAAATAGAATAAATTAATATTAATAAATTGACAACTAGGGAACATTCAGATGATTTTAATTGAGTGATGACTTTAAGTGCATTGTACAGGTTAAGCAGGAAGAAAGTGATGTGAATCTGAATAGTCTGGAAAAGTTGTTGTGGAGATGCTGTGTATTGAAGGATTAAGTTTTGGGCTTAAAGGGTAGAAGGACCTTCCAGGTAGAGGCAGCAGCATAGGCAAAGATTATGGAGTTGAATCTGGGGGCAGGGAGTTCTAGGTCTAAGCCAACTGATGCACTTGCTGTGATATTGTTTTAAGTTTCATCTCGGAGAATTTGGACTCATGAGAAAGGTACTAGGAGTTATTCTAGAGTAGAGAAGAGAGGCGATAAAAAGAATGGATTATGGAATGGATTAGAGGACTGAGGCATCAGTCAGGAAGCTGTTATGATAATTTAGATGTGAGCTGATGCAGATGCGGGCTGGGTTTGGGTTGGCCCTGTTAGGAAAGGAGAGGATACCCCAAAACTGAACAGCGCCCCCCACCTGTACAGCTTTATGAGAAATAAATGAGATTTTTATCATTAAGGAGCTGAAATTATAAAGGAAAAGACAGCCTTCTCTCTTGTTTCCTAAGAGTCTTTTACCTTTTCTGTTTATGTCACTTATTTGGCCCTTCTGCAGACTTTAGGCCCTTCCAAAGCCTGGAGGAGACTTCGACCATTCCACTGTGGTGAACACCTTAGTTGAGATTCTTGTTGTATCCTATCTGGATTATTGCAGTAGCTTCTTCATTGGTCTTTGACTTTTTACTTTCTTTTAATCTGTCCTACCCAACTGGTCTCTGAAGCACGGTTCTCCTGTGTCACTCCCCATTTGAAAAACCTTTAATGACTTTCAGCTGCCTTTAAGTCTGAGTAAAGGCTGGCTATTGAAGGTTGTCCATTAATGATCTGGCTTCAAACTTCCTTTTCACCTTTTTCTATAGTGTTTTCTCTGTTACAATATGCTTTATATTTCAAGCAAATTGATCATTTCTTTCAACCTCCAGGATATCCTATGTTTTCCCCCAGTTTTGCCTTTTCCTGTGCCTTTTCCTCTCACTAGAATGCCACATTACCCTTCTTTTACCCCAGCCTTCTACATAATGAAATTTTAGCTAATTTTCAAGTTTCAGCTGAAATTTTGATAACTTCACAGACACTTCCCTAACCATCCTTCCTTTGGCTATTTCTTTGTTTTGTGCAGAGTAATGAGGTAATGGTGGGAAGAGGTTAGTAGAAGCCACATTATGGGCAAGCTTCTTTTCCCCCATTTGATTTTTGCTTCTGTTTTCAGTGAAAGTGCGGTTGTTGGCCACCCAAATGGCCAGACCCTTCCCTTTGGGTCCTGGCAGCTTATCAACATTTTTGCAAGGTGGATGCTGCCAGTTTATTCTTGTGTAACTGGACTCCTGTCTTGGGAATTTACAAGGAATAAGGCATGGTTCTCATTTGCAGGTGTGGAGTTAGTTTTGACTTGCACTATTTGAAGCAGCCAGATATGTGTGCTTTCTGGAAATCTGTATATACAGAAATATGTATGTATATACAGAAACATGTATGTATGTACAGACATCTGTAGCTGTAGAGAGACTCTGTCTCTAGACAGTGGTTCTCAATTGGGGGTTGTGATTTTGCCCCCTGGGGGACATTTGTCATTTCTGGAGGCATTTTTGGTTGTCATAATTTATAGGAGAGGAGAGTGCTGCTGGCATCTAGTGCATGTAGAGGCCAGGGATGTTGCTAAACCACCTGCAGTGCACAGGAGAGATCCCCTTCCTCCACAACGAAAAATAATTTGGCACAAGTCAGTAGTGCTGATGTTGAGGAACTCTGTCCTAGGGGTGTACTTTGGCTTCCCAGTGCTACTTGTGTTAGGTGGAAGTTTGTTCTTGAATCTGTATTTCAGTTTATAATAATAGAATCATAAGCACAGGAAGGGACCCTAGAGGTCACATATTTGAACTGTATTCTAACTTGTATCCCTCAGAACAGTTTTCTGCAAGATATTAGTAGGTGTAATGGAAAAATGATGTTTATTTGTTAAAGGTGCAAATATTTGAGTATTCAGTATAATGAAGTGTGTTGTGAATCTTCATCAAGGAAGTTTCTCCTAAATGTGTTTGCCTGCTGAACCCATTTGACATCTTGCAGTCCTCAAGATGCTTCCTTGGAACTGGGAGGGAAACTGTTATTACCTAGCCCAAACTTTTATAGCCTTTTAAAGGACCTTGATAAGATAGCCCTTCTTTTTGTCTCTTCAAGGTTACTGCTGAATCTTAGTTTATGTCAGTGACAGCAGGTACATTAGCTCCATCTTTTTTTTTTTTTTTTGGTCAGATTGTGGTTTATTAGATGAACTAAAAAATTGGAATATTTTAGGTTCCTTTATTCTAAATGTACAATATGACTTTACTATCTGTCCCCACCAGTGAATTGGAAATTATAATCCCAGCCCGAAACCTACCACCCAGGTTGTTATGAGGATTAGTAAGTAATTATAGCTTTTAATGCTTTGTATTCTTTGGAGAAAGGTGATTTATCATAAACTGTTTTTGTAAAACTGCTTAAGTCTGACAGTTTTTCTCTGCTCTGAATTGTTGAGTAGTGATGTTTTTTGGGATTCAAGTGGGATGGGAATCGTTTCAATCAACATTTTGCTCATTATGTTAAATTTAAGAAAGTTATTGTGATATTTTGCCTTATTCACATTTTTTGGCTCTTTAAGAATTTGCGTTACTTTTGCTTCCTTCCTTTTTATTATATAAGCAATACATGTTTATGGTGGAAACATTACATAAGCCAGAAAATAAAAGACAAAAGAATCTTATCACCTACTTTTAAAAACAGAAATGAGGTCATAGTATATGTTTTATTTTTTAACACCTTTTTTTTTCATTTAACATTTTTTCATTTCAGTAATGTTTGCTTTTTGTCTATAGGTTATAATAACAGTGCAAATAATGGGTGCTTGTGCCAGGCACTAGGTTAAGTAATTGAAAGTATTTTATTTAATCATCACAGCAGCCTTCTGAGGTCCGCTCTGTTTTTTGCAGATGAGGAAATTGAGGGAGCAGAATAGTTAAATAATTTAAATACAGGTGGAGCCAGGATGTGAACCTGGACCGGCTCCCCTTATCCGTGAGTGTCTTTGGGAGTAATATTGCATCTCAGCACAGCGTTTCAAGTCAATGAAGGGAGAGGGGTGTAGTTTTTAATATATATATTTATATATATATATTTTTTAATAATTAATTAATTTTTATTTTTGGCTGTGTTGGGTCTTCGTTTCTGTGCGAGGGCTTTCTCTAGTTGTGGCAAGTGGGGGCCACTCTTCATCGTGGTGCGTGGGCCTCTCACTATCGCGGCCTCTCTTGTTGCGGAGCACAGGCTCCAGACACGCAGGCTCAGTAGTTGTGGCTCACGGGCCTAGCTGCTCTGCGGCATGTGGGATCTTCCCAGACCAGGGCTCGAACCCGTGTCCCCTGAATTAGCAGGCATATTCTCAACCACTGAGCCACCAGGGAAGCCCTAATATATATTTTTTAACAGTAGTTTTGGTGTAGAAAGATAAAGATTTAGGAGTTAGGAATGGAATTTCTTCTGAAGACTTCACTTTTCCCTTTCCCTATTTATTGAGACAATTGTTTTAGTAACTACTCTTTGCAATGCATCCTGTGGGGATATTGAGACCAAGGAGGGAGTGTAAGCAAAATAAATTCGCTTTTGAGGTGTATGTGATTAATGTCAAGTTCTCGGACTGCTTGCAGAGGGTCAGAGAAATCTTGAAAGAGATGGGATTTGAGTCAGCAGGTTTTTCTTTTAAGTTGTGAATTTTTAAGAACTGAATAATTCTGAAATAACTTTGGAATGTTTACTGCTTAAGTACCTTCTGTGGTGTGATGTTAATTACACCCCTCTTTTTACGTGAGCTGTGTGAACATGGGTTTTCCTCAGTAAGTTTTGTGGAAGCTGTGTAACATCTGTGCCCTTGCTTGAGTCCCCAGAGGGAGGCTGTTTCCTGCTATTTCTGAGACTTAACTGTAGTGCTTTTGGGTAGTAGGCTACATCTACTCTCATATGCTGTATTAATCATGTGGCACTGATAATGTGCCTCCTTGCATTGCCAGTATCAAGTGTGTATTTTTTTTTTTTGGTTTATTTATTTATTTATTTTTGGCTGTGTTGGGTCTTCGTTTCTGTGCGAGGGCTTTCTCTAGTTGCGGCAAGCGGGGGCCACTCTTCATCGCGGTGCGCGGGCCTCTCACTATCGCGGCCTCTCTTGTTGGGGAGCACAGGCTCCAGATGCGCAGGCTCAGTAGTTGTGGCTCACGGGCCTAGTTGCTCCGCGGCATGTGGGATCTTCCCAGACCAGGGCTCGAACCCGTGTCCCCTGCATTGGCAGGCAGATTCTCAGCCACTGCGCCACCAGGGAAGCCCTCAACTGTGTATTGATATCAGTTCGAAAGAGGATATTGAGTTGATGGGAAAGATCAGATAGTGATTTTTGTTTATGGGAGAAAATGCCTTTTATAAAATTGACTCAAGGTATTTTGAATAAAGAACTTACATTGGTTCATCTGTCAATTCAACCAGTGTAACATAACTATTTTTTATTACATTAGGAATTATTTTTAAATTTAAAATCAGAAATAGGAAAAGTGGACGTAGAACAGTTAGTCACACAGAATGCCATATGCTAGAAAGTCCATGAGGATAAAACTCTGTAATCCCCAGAAGATCTAGTTTAATGAATATAGGATGTTTGTTAAAGTTATTATAAGCTTAGAGTGAGAAAATTTTGGCAGTTACATACAGCAGTAGTCAAATTTGACCTATAAGTGTATTGGTATTTGTACGGATGTTTTCTCAATCATTTACTTAAATATTTCGATACTAATAATTTGAATTGCCATATTATGAAGAATCTTGGTGTAGTACTATAGGGCTTACCATCCTATGTTGATTTTTATCTAAAGATAAAATGTTTGACCAAATTGGAAGTTGCTGTCATTTTTTTTTCTGAGGGAGGAGAAGGTTGTGTTTAGTTCAGTGATTGATAAACTTTTTGGTCTCAAGGCCCCTTTTCACTTATAAAAAATGTTGGAAACCACAGAGAACTTTTATGGGTTATTATCAGTAGTTGATTAGAAACTTCAAGAAATTCAAAGAATAATTATTTACGGGGAATTCCCTGGCGGTCCAGTGGGTAGGACTCCGCGCTTTTACTGCCGAGGGCGCAGGTTCAATCCCTGGTTGGGGAACTAAGATCCCACAAACCAAGCAGTGTGGCCAAATTAAAAAAAAAAAATTATTTACGAGTTCATGTAAAAATAACAAACCTATTACATATTCTGAAAATAACTTTTTACCAGAACAAAAAAAGTATTAAGTGTGAATGGCATTATTTTACATTTTTGCAAATCTTCCTAATGTCTGGCTTAATAGAAAACAGCTGGGTTCTCCTGTCTGCTTCTGCATTCATTCTATTGTGATATGTTATTTTGGAATTATATAAAGAAAATCTGACCTTGTACAGATGTGTAGTTTGGAAAAGAGAGGAGTATTTAAATAGCCTTTTAAAGTGTGGCTATCCTTTGACACTATACTCAAACTTGACAAATAGTAGTTTCATAAAGGTTAGCTGCACTGTGGAATCTAAAGCTGTGTCAGTGAGCTTTTCATACTCTGTCACATTAATCCATTGGCTTGTCTTGCAATTATTTTACCCATGCACTCGTTTCTAACGAGCTTGGTCATTTGGTCATTCACTGAGTTATGCAGATCTTCCGAAGGTTGACACATTTCATTATGTGGTATCAAATTCTCATTCACTAATATCAGCAGTAGTCTACTTAATCAAGACTTCAGTATTGGGGAAACGTTCAAGCTCATGGTGGTGGATACACGTTTTCAAAATACTTATTTTTGCTTGAAAACTCAGATTTTCTCATTGGCAACAAACATCATCATTGGGTTTCCTTGAAGTGACAGGTTCACTTTGTTCATTTTCAAGAAAATGTCTGCTAACTATTCAAGTCTGAATAATCATAGTTTGTCAGTTGTTCTGCCAAGTAAAAATAGTGTTCCGTGAGGGAAGCTTCTAGTTCAGCTTGTAACTCAGTTGTACTAGTGCTTTTTCTCAGATTTCTTAAAGTAGCAGAAGTGCTTTATGTCTACTTTCCCTTCATTGCACAGAATATTTGTATACCTATATATACACACACACACTGAAGACTCGAGTGGAGATTTAATAAAGTTCATTATTTTCATATTTCACCAAGGATATCAAAGGTCAGTGGTACTAACCTATTTATTTATTTATTTTTAAATGAATAGAGAATACATTGACCAGTGGTTATTAGTAGTTTGGTGCCTCTGCCCTGAATTGTGCAAAGGTACCAGTAGTTTTGCTCAGACTTGTTTTTGTACCCTTAGTGCAAATGTCAGCACTATGAAAAAAGGCAAATAACGTTTAATATTATTACGAAAATGCTTTGATCTTGTGGACCTCTGAAATGGTCTTCGAGTTCTCAGGAAGTCCATAGGCCACACTTTAGGAACAGCTGGCTTCGTTCTTTGCATAGATTTCCTTTTACTCTCAGACCAGATAAATCAAAGGGGATAAAGAAGTGGCAAATGGCTGAGGTTTTTAGCTTGGGTTACTAAATGAAAGCAATACCGTTACCTGAGATGATAAAAATGGGTAAGGAGTAAAAAGAAAGTCAGTTTTGAGTTTCAGGGGGCTTGAGGAACATAGGTGGGGATGTTGATTAGTGCAGCTGAGCATGTTTTTCTGAGCTCTAGGAGGCCTTACCATGTTGCTATAGTGGTTGTTGCCAAGGAAGTGAGTTGAGAGAGAAGAGGGCAGAAGAATGGACCTTGTTGTCAAGGACATCTGGAAAGGAGAATTTCAAGAAGATTGGGGTGGTCAGCACTACCTAATGCTCCAGAGAAGTCAGATAGAATGCGGACTGAGGCTTGAGCTTTGGATTTGATAATGAGATTACTGGTGACCTTTGCCAGAGCAGTAGGAGTAGAAGCCAGATTATAGAAGAGTGAGAAGTGCAGAGGCAGCTATTTATAACTATTTTTTCAAGCAGTTTTGGGGTAAAGGAAAGAGACACATCAGTTGGGCAGTTAATTTAAGAGGTGGGCCGTACTGAGGACAGCAAAAGAAAAGAAAATTGATGAAGTGAACTGGTAACACAGGTGTGATACAGTTAAGCTTTTAGTATGATCTGTCTTGCAGAGAAGTGGGAAGCTGACGAACATTGGATCCTTTGGCCAGAAAAATGTACAGACCTGTGACAATTGGCATACAAACTTTTGGTAGGGATGAGGAGTTCCTTACTAATTCTTTTCTGTTTAATTACTGGGTGCTTAGTTTGATACATTTGCTTTAAATTCACTAATTTCAAGAAGTTTTAAAGATATTTTTCTTTTAGATGCAGATGATTTAACTTTAACAGTCTGTGGCTACGTTCAATTTATGGTAACAAGTGACAAAAAAGGATGGAATTCTTTCTCTTGTGCAGGGATTGTGGCCCTGCCCCAACACACCTCCCCTTTTGGTTTGAGTGTTTTTCTTCTGGAGGCAGAGTTTGGTTAACAGCCTCAAGTAATGTTTGTATTAAAAACATGTGTGTTGTTTTCTAACGTGCTTGTATTTCTAACTTCCTTTTCTTCTTTCTCTTCTAGTCTGTTCTCTGGGGAGGCGGTAAGGGGCTGTGGAGCTGGCCTCGGCACCGGGAGAGGCTGGACTTCCTGTCTCTCTGTGCTGAATGGCTGCGATGGCGCCCGCTCTCACTGACGCAGCAGCTGAAGCACACCATATCCGGTTCAAACTGGCTCCGCCATCCTCCACTTTGTCCCCCGGCAGTGCCGAAAATAACGGCAACGCCAACATCCTTATTGCTGCCAACGGAACCAAAAGAAAAGCCATTGCTGCAGAGGACCCCAGTCTAGACTTCCGAAATAATCCTAACAAGGAAGACTTGGGAAAGCTGCAACCACTGGTGGCGTCTTATCTTTGCTCCGATGTAACATCTGTTCCCTCAAAGGAATCATTGAAATTGCAAGGTGTCTTCAGCAAGCAGACAGTACTTAAATCTCATCCTCTCTTATCTCAGTCCTATGAACTCCGAGCTGAGCTGTTGGGGAGACAGCCAGTTTTGGAGTTTTCCTTAGAGAATCTTAGAACCATGAATACAAGTGGTCAGACAGCTCTGCCACAAGCACCTGTAAATGGGTTGGCGAAGAAATTGACTAAAAGTTCAACACATTCTGATCACGACAATTCCAGTCCCCTTAATGGGGGAAAACGAGCTCTCACGTCATCTTCTCTTCAGGGGGGTGAAGTGGTGGCATCTGAATCTGGGGACTTGAAAGGAGGTATGACCAATTGCACTCTTCCACATAGAAGCCTTGATGTAGAACACACAACGATATTTAGCAATAATAGCACTGCAAATAAATCTTCTGTAAATTCCATGGAACAGCCACCGGCACTTCAAGGAAGCAGTAGGTTATCATCTGACACAGACTCCAGTTCTAACTTGGGGGGTGTCAAGTTGGAGGGTAAAAAGTCTCCCCTGTCTTCCATTCTTTTCAGTGCTTTAGATTCCGACACAAGGATATCAGCTTTACTACGGCGGCAGGCTGATATTGAGAGCCGTGCCCGCAGGTTACAGAAGCGCTTACAGGTTGTGCAAGCCAAGCAGGTGGAGAGGCATATACAGCATCAGCTGGGTGGATTTTTAGAGAAAACTTTGAGCAAACTGCCGAACTTGGAATCCTTGAGGCCCCGGAGCCAGTTGATGCTAACTCGAAAGGCTGAAGCTGCGTTGAGAAAAGCTGCCAGCGAGACCGCCACTTCAGAGGGACTTAGCAACTTCCTGAAAAGTGATTCGATTTCAGAAGAATTGGGCAGATTTACAGCCAGTGGTATAGCCAGCTTGAGGTGCAGTGAACGAGCGTTTGATTCAGACGTCACTGACAGTAGTTCAGGGGGAGAGTCTGATATTGAAGAGGAAGAACTGACCAGAGCTGATCCTGAGCAGCGCCACTTACCCCTGTGAGTAGAATCGTGCATAATGTCATTCTTGGGAAATGTTTGGACAAGGGAGAAAGAGTTGGTGAATTCCCATCATGGGAAGAATGGGCTTCTTTGTATATAGGTGCCTAGGTTTTTTTCGTTTGTCTTTTTCCTAATTTTAGGTAGGTGGGTGCATATATACCTGCTAGTGAAGAAATGGAAGGTATATTTGGTACAGCGTTGTGTTGCTGTAGGGTAAAAGCTGTTAATTTTCCATTGAAATCTTACTAAGAAAAAAACTGGAAGACTTCCAATTTGTATAATTGTACCCATCCTTTCAGAGTGAATAATTAGATTTCTTTTGAAACTATATGTAGGATATTTTTGTAAGTTTATAAGGCTTGACTTCAGATTTTGTTGTTTCTAGTAAGCGGGGCCAAAAGTTTAGTTGACCTAGTTAAGTTCGCTGGAATTTATAGTTGCTTCTAATTGAGCTTTCAGCAGAGAATGTACCCAGTCTTTAACACTTGAGATTTCTGTATGTTTTAAGGACTAATAATCAGAAAATGCTTCAGAGTACTTTATAGGTTGCCTCCAAGCACAGTCTGCTTTCACAACCTCATTCTCTCCCTAAAAGAAACCATCTTTATCAGATTTGGATTTTATTTTCTCTCAGTTAAGTTAAATGTATTGACATATTTGGGATAAATTCGTACTGGATTTTCAAAATCTGTTGGCTTGAGGAAAATTATTCATAAGCTTTGTGTGGCACTTTAGATGGACCTGGTTGAGCCAGAGGTGCTTTACTCTTGTTCTTCCCTCCTGACCCTGCATTCTGCTCCTTACAGATAAGGAAGTAAAATATATCTCCTTAGAGATAGATCAGTCTACATTTATCGAGACTTATGAGAGAGTAAACAGAGTAGTTGGAAAAGAAGGGCAGGGGAGTTGACTAGTAGATCTTCTTTCATTTCCTCTTTGGGTAGGGATGTTGTAAAGGTTGGATTACTAGAGAAGGCTGAAATAGGTGGATATGTTGGAATAATTGGCTTTCCCTTGCCTGAAATAAAAAGGTGACTAAGCTTTTCACTGGAGGATTTGTTGAGACAGCTACGCTTTTAAACATAAGTAAATTTCCTTTTTTTTTTTTTTTTCAGTTTTGTTTGTTATTCACATGGATAACACTGTATCCGAGTATGAAATTTTGGTTTGTGTTTCTATTTTGAGTGAAAAAATATGGATAATTTTGCTGTATTTTTTCCTCGTAGACCAAGTTCCATTACCATTTGTTAGTTTACTGTGCTCAAAAGTCCATTTCTATATTCAGGTCTAAAGCAAATAAATTTCAGAGCCTTGCTACTGCTGTAACATAGTTACCGTTCCTTAAATGGATTAGTAGCTTAAATCAGCTTGCCAGTATTTGTGGCATTATCCCCACTGACTTTGCTGCGTAAACCACTGTTTTAAGAAATCTTGGTTAACAGTTGAATATTTTGTGTTTAAGAGTAATTTTGTGTAACATACTGTAGTTGAAACATTTTAAGTTTCCTGTACTTATTTTGTGTATTTGATGAAGAAAAACACCTAGACTCTATAAGCTTAATGTTTTCAGGATACATTGTATTGGAAACATTTCTGAGTTTTGGTAATGTTGTGGGTAACTGTTCCAACCCAGTGAAATGAAAATACCTACCAGAGAACTTTTTTTATTTCATGGGGTAGTCTAGTGATTTGAAAAGACCTCTTAGTCCAATCACTTCGTTTTGGGTTTTCTTCTCACATAATGGTTTGTTGATTGGCAGGGTGTAAATTATAAGGACAACTGAGGGATCATTTTAGGAAACTTTTTGGGATCAGTTTAATCCTCTTACAATGAAATCAACTAAATAATGCTTTAAAAAGTTGAGTTTCCATGCTTCAGATCATATTATAAAGTAAGGACAATTTGAACACTAAAAGTACTGTCAAATAAATATACTTTTTGCACATTATGATATATATGAATTTATTGACAAATTAAAACCACCAATAAAGTGTAAATACTTTTAAGTTCTTGTTAAGGAAGGTTACCAGATTGGCTACTAAGGCTAGTATTTAGCCAGGTGTTTGTTGACCTTCTGAGTATTTTAAAGATTTTCAGCAATTGGCCAGTGAGAGTGGATGCATTGCTTTGATTAAAAAAGAAAAAAAAAAAAAAGAGGTTCTTTGGATGCTGAGAAGCCTTTTCTTTGTGATTTAATAGTCCCTCCCAAATCTTGTAACCAGATTTATAATTCTTCAGTCCTGGAATAAGAAGTTAGTTAACTCTTCAGGAGCTTGACCCAGCTGGTGAATTTCAACTTTTTACCTCTTACAGTAGCCTGTCTAGTATTTCACTCCTTTGCTGAAGTACTGTCAGAGATAAAGTCAATAAATTTAGTCTGGGCAACCATAATGAAAATATTTAGTAGAGAAGACTGTTGAAATGAATTGTTTTTAAATGATGTTGCTTAAATTACAAGTGGATGGTTCTCTGAAAATTACAAGCTTTCACCAAGAATTCATGTGTGTGTTTTTTTTTTTTTAATTAATTAATTTATTTATTTTAGCTGTGTTGGGTCTTCATTTCTGTGCGAGGGCTTTCTCCAGTTGTGGCAAGTGGGGGCCACTCTTCATCACGGTGCGCGGGCCTCTCACTATCGCGGCCTCTCTTGTTGCGGAGCACAGGCTCCAGACGCGCAGGCTCAGTAGCTGTGGCTCACGGGCCCAGTTGCTCCGCGGCATGTGGGATCTTCCCAGACCAGGGCTCGAACCCGTGTCCCCTGCATTGGCAGGCAGATTCTCAACCACTGCGCCACCAGGGAAGCCCTCATGTGTGTTTTTACTTATTTCCTATGTTTTTTCCAAGAGGAAAATCAATGATTCATTGTAAATCCTAGGCACATGCTAGCGTAGCAGAATGATTGGTTTTATATGTTGTTGAGAATTGTGTATTTATCATTTTACAGTTAGTAAATTCTAATATTGCTGGATGAGACATGTTTAGAGAAGTTCTTTTCCTTTTTTTTTTTTTCGTTAACTGATTTTATGTTTAAAACTGTTATACCTTTTTATTTTAAGCTCTTTTTGGAAAATCATCCAAAAATGTTATATTTGTATATCTTCCTGTCTTGGTACATGTAACTACTACTTTGGAAAATCTGCATTACATTGGGTTTGACCTATATCATTGTTTAGTAACAACACTGTGGAATGAGCAGGAATTTAAACATCATTTAAAAAAAATTTTTTTTTTTAATTGAAGTATAAATACTTTGATTTACAATGTTTTGTTAGTTTCTGGTAAACACCAAAGTGATTCAGTTATACATATATCTACGTATATTGTTTTTCATATTTTTTATATGGTTTATTACAGGGTATTGAATATAGTTCGCTGTGCTATACAGTAGGACCTTGTTTATTTTATATATAGTAGTTTGTATCTGCTAATTGCAAACTCCTAATTTATCCCTCCCCCACCCCCTTTCCCCTTTGGTAATCATAAGTTTGTTTTCTATGCCTGTGAGTCTGTTTCTGTTTCATAAATAAGTTCATTTGGGTCATGTTTTAGATTCCACATGTAAGTGGTATCATATGGTATTTGTCTTTCTCTTTCTGATTTACTTCACTTAGTATGATAATCTCTAGGTCCGTCCATGTTGCTGCAAATGGCATTTCATTCTTTTTTTTTGGCATTTTTTTATTATTGGAGTGTAGTTGCTTTACAATATTGTGTTAGTTTATACTGTACAGCAAAGTGAATCAGCTTTACGTATAGATATGTCCCCTCTTTTTTGGATTTCCTTCTCATTTAGGTCACCAGAGAGCATTGAGTAGAGTTCCCTGTGCTATACCATTCTTTTTAAAAACGTCATCTTCTTGATCGAGGGACTAGAAAGGAAGCTGTATGTTTCAATAAATACCTCAATGTTTAATTCTTAATTGTAGAAGTAGGACTAGAAGCATTTATTGGTGGTTATCTCACGTGTATATAACAAGAACTGTTGAATGTGTGCTTGTGTGCCCGCACTCTCTTCTTCACTTTAGTTTTTCTTTGTATTCCTCCTTCTCATTTCTAAGAGTTTTGTTCTGCTATTTTGTTAGGAATTCCTGGACCTATACCTAGTTTTGCTGAATTTAGTTTTCATTTTATTACCCTTGTGCTTATAAACTTTTATAGTAAGTACCTGTAAAGAAAAAATTGTTTTCCAGATATTCTCTTAAATGTATTCTTAGATCAGCAGTGTTCTGAGTACCTGGATAGTTTGTAGACCTCTTTTCCCTAAAAAACAAAAAACTCTGTAAACTGTTATTATAGGCTTATCTTGAAGGTTAGAATAAAAATGATTCCATAAAACATTTCGTTAGTGACTACAGAAGTATATGTTGTTTTATATGTAAAATATATCTTTATGTTACACAATGCCTTCTTTATAAGGACTTCAGGGCAAAGATATGCAACCAAGAATAATTGTATTTTTTCCTAAGCTTTTAAGTCTGTTTTTATTACCTGGCTGTTATAATTTGTGTTGTTCACTAGGTCTCCATTTTCCTCTTGGCTTTTGGAAGTTTAGAGCCAAATTTGTAGGACTTATTGTTGTACTTTTTTTTTAAGCCTCATTCTTGGCTTCGTTTTATTCTCCCTGTTCTTGTTTTATTTTCATGTTTTTATTTTTTTAAATTTATTCTAACCTATGTTTTATTTGTCTGGTAGCCTCCTGAAGTCTGTTCCAGATCAAGGTTGAGTAAAAATTAACTAGATGCTCAGTTTAGTGACACTAAAGAAGTTATTTGAATTTTGATTGTCTTGATTGCGGTGACTTTTCTATGTTTCTGGGGAATTTCACCCTTTTGGAGTTGTTCGTGAAGACTTCAGGGTATAATGAATGACTAGTGTGTTTGTTGATTTTGCTTTTTAGTTACTGTGGAATGTTTTGTGTTATAGCTCGTACTTGAATTTATTAAGTATTCACAGATGATGTTGCCAAAGATGGCAGTCCACTTGATTTGTCCTTATTTTCCTATTCCTTGTCCTTTCACAAAATGATGGAGTGAGAGGTCTATTAGCTGGAAAGCTAACATCTAACCCTTCTTTGCTACAGACTAGCTATAGGGCTAATCATGTAACCGCCTTTTCTAATATAAATGAGGAAATTGATCTCTAGGGCTTAAACTACTTTGAATTGTGACAGCTCTGTCTTTAACATTGATGGAGCTATTCTCAGCACCATTTTTTTGCATTTGGGGAGTCTGAGGCAAAGTTCCCTGTTAAGTCACTGGTGTACCTCGAAACAAAATGGCTTTCTTGACTTGTGACTTAGAGCTTTGATTCTTTTACTACCTTAGGTCCCCTTTCCGCCCCATAATCCATTAAAATGATTATTGTGGCTCTTACTGGGTGCGATACATACGTGGGAATATTCCATCATGTTCTTAGAGAAGTTACTTCAGAGCTGAGTAAACTTTCACTTGTCAAACACCTTGTTCTAATTTAATCTAATCATCTTTATGTTTTTTTTCTTTTTCTGCTAGCCTGCATATGACATCCAGTGGCAGAAATAGGAACTTCTGTATTTTCTCCATCTTCCGCCCCCCCTGCTTTTTTTCTGAGAAGTTATGTAGGTAGTGAGAATTATTCTTGGTGCTTCTTGTATGATTCTGAAGGAAGGAAGTTAGGCAGCAGGAATTTGGAGGTTACCCGTTTGCTGCAGATCTAGTTGCTCCAAATATTTTCTGTTGCCTTGGGATTGGTGTTTTCATTCTTTCAAATTGAGTGAAGTACAGTTGACCCTTGAACAACAATGGGGTTAGGGTTGCCCACCCTCTCTGCAGTTGAACATCCATGGCCCTCTGTATCCATGGATTCCACCAACCACAGATCGTATTAAATGTTGAAAGAAATCTGCGTCTAAATGGATGTGCATAGTTTAAACCCATGTTGTTCAAGGGTCAGTTGTACTCTTTTAAAGTGGTCATATATATAAGTACCTATGAGTGAACTTGTGAGACGTGAGAGATGCCATAGGTAAATAAACTGAGTTTCTATCCACAAAAAGTTTATAGTTTTGATGTGTATTGGAGACATGGTAGATAAAGATGACTACTTAGAACAGTGCCTGGCCATATAGTAATATACGGTAAATGTTGGGTGATACAAATGAAATAGGAAGAGATCACAGCTGGTTGATGGAATTGGAAAGAAAGGATATTAGAAATGAGCCTTGAAGGATGGCTAGGATTTTGATAGAAGGTTGTCTTGGTTGTGGCCTGATGAGGTAGGTCAGTACAGGAAGAAGGCACAACATACACAGAGAGGACAGAGACTAAAAGGCATGGGGCTTTAGTGGCTAGAGTGGAAATACTTTAGAGATCTAGTAATATAGGTAAGTGTAATAAATGTAGTGTAAAAAGGAAAAGAGGAAATTCCAGAGATGGTGCAGAAATAGATTTAATGGGATTAATAACAAAGGCGGTATGGGAAAAATAGGGAGGGATCATTATAGATGATTGAAGTTTCAAGCTTGGGTGACTATAAGAACACAGCTTGCAAAATAACCCTTACCTGAGGGTTCAAGTTCTTTACCAGTGTCTTAAAAATGAAGGTTTCTGTATTACTTATAAGTTCCAGCAACTGTTAAAAATCAGGAAATGGACTTCCAAGTAATCCTGTGTAAACAGAGAAGGAGGAGTTGACCTGTACAGAGAGGCCTCAGAACCTTACATTGGAGACCTTGGAATTAATTAATTTGTTTATTAGATGTATTGAATGCCTACTCTGTGCTGAGGTGCTAGGGGTAGATAGTGGTGAATAAGAGAGACACAGTCCCTGCCCTGCCCTCATGGGCAGTATAGGTTAGAAAGAGAGATTATTTAAGCAAGTAATCATATAGTTAATGATATATTTATAGTGGTGTGGGTGCCACAGAAACGAAGTTCGGAGTGCTAAGGGGGTGCATATTGGGAACATCTAATTAAGATGGGTGGGGATGTCCTAGCAAGTATCTTGAAGAAGTCACATGTAAGTTGAGACCTGAATGATGAGAAGGAGTTGGTGAAGAAGAGAGGAGGTGTGTTACAGAGGAAACGGCATGTGCTAAGGACTTGAGAATGGGAGGTGCTGGATGCTTTCAAGAACAGTGCAAAGTGTAGTAAGGAGAGTGGTGAGAAATGAGGCCAGAGAGGTTGTTAGAGGCTATGTCACATAGGTGGGCTTGTAGGTCATCTCCAGTTTAAAATTTTATTGTGAAACCATTGACAGAGTTTATATATCATTGGATTTTTTAAAGATCCCTCTTACTGTATGAAGAGTAGAGTGGATTTGGACTTTGGGAAACCATTTAGGCTGCTGTGGTAAGCTAGGTAAGAGAATGGGGACTTGGCCTTTGGAGGGAAGAGTGAGGGAACTGGGTATTTTGGAGGTAGGGTGACTAGGACTTGTGATTGATTGGATGCGATGAGTGGGATGTTGAGAGAGAGGGAAGAGGAATTATGGGTGATTCTAAGATTTTTGACAGGAGTAACTAGATGGGATGGATCTGTTGGGATGGAGAAGGAGCCGATGGGGGATGTTACTGAATGTGGTCCATATTTACTAATTTTCATTTAAACATTTTTGGCTGTTGGGCATACCCAGAAGTTTCAGTGTCATTTGCAGAGCACCCTATTAGATTCCATCAGCAAGATAAAATAAACTGTTTTACTAGGAAAAGCTTGGAGTCACATTGTATTTCAAATGAATAGTACTTTAATTAGTTTCTCTACCCTCTCCCTGAGCAAAGACCAACATGGATTAGATTATAGTCAGCCCTCTGGATCTGCAGGTTCCACATTGGTGGATTCAACCAACTGCAGATCAGAAATATTTGGGGGGGGGGGAGAATTCCAGAAACTTCCAGAAAACAAAACTTGAATTCAAAACTTAAATTTCAGTTCACTGGCAACTATGTATTTAACATTCACATTGTAAAGTATTTTAAGTAATCTAGAGATGATTTAAAGTATACAGAATGATGTGCATAGGTTATATGCAAATACCTACCCTATTTTATATCTGCAGACTTGAGCATCTGCAGATTTTGGTATTGGGGGGAGTGGAGTCTGGAACCAGTCCCCCTCGAATACCTGGGGACTTATGTATTTTGCAAGGTAGGCAGAAATTCATGCCTAAGGCATCTCCTTTCATAACTACCAGTTCGTTGTCTTTTTCCTGTTTTCCATCGTGCATCTTACTAATTTTGATTCTCATTAATTAAGGCTTTGTGTCAACTTTAACCTATTTGAATTTAGTTTTATTTTTTTTGGCTGCGCCGTGCGGCATGTGGGATCTTAGTTCCCCAACCAAGGATCGAACCCGCGCCCCCCTGCATTGGGAACGCGAAGTCTTAACCACTGGACTGCCAGGGAAGTCCCGCCATCTGTTTGACTTCATAATTGTATAATTATGAAGAAAGGTTTTGCACCAAAGTGGTAAGCAAAATTGCTTTGAAATCAGTTTCAATCTAGTAATAAAAGTATCTGAAGAGTCTTCCTCAAACGGAATATACTTAAAAATTGTTGTTAAATTGTAAATGTTGTGGGTTGCTCTGGCAACCTATTTAGTAACATTGCAGCAACCATATAGATTATATTCAGAACTCAGTAAGAGGATTTGTGGAGAATATTGTGTTGGTGGGGGGGGGCAGTGGGGAGTGGACATTGAGGAATGGCAACCAGGAAGAGGGGTTAAATTCCGTTTTAAATCATTTTCTGGGACTTCCCTGGCAGTCCAGAGGTTAAGACTTCGCCTTCCAATGCCAGGGTGTGGGTTTGATCCCTGGTCGGGGAGCTAAGATCCCACATGCCTTGCAGCCAAAAAACCAAAACATAAAACAGAAGCAATATTGTAACAGATTCAATAAAGACTTTAAAAATGGTCCACATCAAAAAAAATCTTTTAAAAAAATCATTTTCTTGAAAGATGTTTTACTTCTTCTGCCTAATAGAATAAAGGGCATTAGCCAGGGAACTGAATGATATCATTTATGTGTGTGACCATTTTCTTGTTCACCCTTAATCCCTCTTTCCTGTTTGTTCTTGTGGTACTTGAGAGATGCATCCTGGTAAGACAGAAACTGAAGGAGACAGAGCTAAGGGCTGTTGGGATTAAGTTAGTCTGAAACGTGGGCCCCAAGAAGGTTTTGACTGAATTGATTTGGTTGAGCTAGGAAACATTTTAAATCAGCTTTGCCTAATCAGATAACATAGTTTGAGACATACTGATAGAGAAAAAAATAATAACCTACATTTGTGGAATATTTTGAGGTAAGTAATGTGTTAAAAGTGCTTTACATGTATTAATTTATTTAGTTCTCACAGTACAATGAGGTAGATATTATCTTAGTTTTACAGACTCAGACTGAGGATTGAAAAGTTTGTTACTTGTTCAGTGTCACATAGCTAATAAGAAATCAGGATGCAGTCGTCCCTCAGTACTCTCAGGGGTTGATTCCAGGAGCCCTGCAGATACCAAAATCCCGAGGAGGCTCAGGTCCCTTATATAAAATGGCCTAGTACAGTGAGTACAGTTAGCCCTCCATATCTGCAGATTCAACCAACTTCAGATGGGAAACCTACAGTTAAAGAGGGCCAGGGACTTGCCTGGTGACGCAGTGGTTAAGAATCCACCTGCCAGTGAAGGGGAAAAAAATAATAATAAAATTATTATTATAAAAATAAATAAATTGAAAAAAAAAGAGGGCCGACTGTATTAATCTAGGCTGTTTACCCACAGCTTGGGCATAAACACTACTTATGTTAGTGGAAATAGAATCAAACTGTCCTTTGGATTTGGTTGATGAAAAGAGATTTACCAAACATCATGTAAAATATGGCACTTTATAGTCAAGAAATGTAAGTAGTATTAAATAATTTGATAGTATCTTTTGAAGAAAGGTATACCAAATATATTCTTTTTTTAAAAATTATTCATTTATTTATTTATGGCTGCGTTGGGTCTTCGTTGCTGCAGGCGGGTTTTCTCTGGTTGCGGCGAGTGGGAGCTACTCTTCGTTGCGGTGCGTAGGCTTCTTATTGGGGTGGATTCTCTTGTTGCAGAGCGTGGGCTCTGGGTGCGCGGGCTTCAGTAGTTGTGGCTCACGGGCTTAGTTGCTCCGCGGCATGTGGACCAGGGCTCGAACCCGTGTCCCCTGCATTGGCAGATGGATTCTTAACCACTGCGCCCCCAGGGAAGCCCCCAAATATATTCTTAACTTATAATACCGTTACTCATTTCTTTTGTGGAATAGGAGTTGGATGGATTGGGTGGGGCATTTTTTGTTAAGGTAGATGTAGCATCTAGGAAGTGGCGGGGGTGATTTTTTTTAAAAAGGAGGGAATTCCCTGGCGGTCGAGGAGTTGAGACTCTGTCCAGTGGTTAGGACTCAGCGCTTTCACCGCAGTGGCCCGGGTTCATTCCCTGGTCGGGGAACTAAGATCCTGAAAGCCTCATGGTGCGGCCAAAAAAATAAAAATAAAAAGAAGGAGACAGGGGAATTATTAAGTATTGATCACACCTTCTATATGTTAGGTGGTTTGCATTTGGTAAATCTTTAAAACATTCATATGATGAAGGTGATATCTTCATTTTATAGTTGAGACCCAAGACTATAGATATGTTAAATAATTTGCTTGAGGTCATGGAGAAGATAAAAGCTAGTTCTTCCTTACTGCTGTCTCTCTACTGTTTTTCTCCTGGAACTGATTTGGCAGGAGCAGAAAGAAGATTCTGTTTGGAGAAATGGAACAACCTGAAGGTGCATAGCTCTTTAGATGCCTCTCTGACGGCCCAGTACACTGATGGGCATGGCATTGACCATTTGGGATGATGGGAAGGTTAAATAGTTTCCCTCTACTATAATAAATAATCTAAGGAGGTGCTTATTTCATAATTTTTTTCCCAGCAAATGGGTAAAATAAACATTTTTGATATTCTAAAGGGATGATTTATATTTCAAGTTGCATGGAAAAATCCTCTTTATTTCCCCAGTTGCTGGAAAAAAGAAATCTTTTAAGATACGAAAGTATTTTATGTTCTTTCTCCTTTAGTCTTCTCTGTGCTTATAGCTGATGCTTGAATTGTTAGCATGTACTTAGTGTTTATTAAAGTATTTTCCTCAAGGAATTTCTGGTTGTAAAGCAACTGTACTCCGATAAAAATTAATTAAAAAAATAAACTGGTAAATCTGGTTACTATAAGAACTTGAAAGGCATGAAATAGCAATTGAAGAATATCCTGATTGGTTTTCAACCCAATTATACAAATTTTTGTCATTTCAGTGTCTGAGTATAAGGTTTATCATTAACGTTTGATTTCTTATTTGATAATCACCAGAAAACCTGAAGGATGAACTAGAAGTTACTATTTTTCTTAGCATCTGTGGGATCAGTACTAAAGAGGGAACAATATAGTAGAAAGAATTTTGGACTACTATTGAGAATTGTTCATTTTAGTTTAGTCTTTTAATCTTCCTAGGCTTAAGTTCCTCACTTATGAAATCTCGATTATACCTTTTTGAAGAATGTTTCTTGTTGTTTTGTAATGATGAGACCCAGGCTGGGATGGGAAAGGCCTTTGTCACTGTTAGCCACGCTACCCTGTTTTGCTGAGGTTATGTTGACCGTCCAGGCAGCCCCCTCCGTGTAGCTCACACTGCCTGCGTCACCTCAGGGAGCCCCCAACTGGGTCCCGTCGGGGAGTTAACGGCGGAGGTGCAGCAGTCTGCGCACCTGTTTCTGCCCTGGGGTAACCTGGTGGTGTGTGCCTGTGTGTAAGTTTTTTTTTTTTTATTGTGTTCTACTTGTGGCAATGAAGAAATCTGAAAGTTAAGTTTACAAAGTATGGACCCTGAGGATGGGGTATAGTGAGAGTAAAGACAAAGGCCTTTACCAGAAAGGTATTCTTTTCGCTTAATAAAGCTGTTTTTGGAGTGTTAACACTTTGAAAATAAATATCCCTAATGAAAAACATCTGTCTCTCCCCTGCCCCTAATATAAACAAAACAATACAGAGTTCTCTTGTTCCTGTTTCTTTCCCAGAAACAATTGATTAAAAACTATTACAGATTGTACAATTAGTTTATATAGAACGAATAAGAGACTCCTTGCCTTTTCACACTGCCACATATCAAAGGCAGAATTTCAGTTATTGGTCGTTAGATGCATAAAGTTAAAATAGTTGAATCCTTCATTGATTCATTTAGTTGCCTTTCATAGACTTTTACTCACAAAATGAAAAGATCTGGGATTTTTCTAAAAAGTTTTTTCTTCATATCTTGAGAGTTTTCAGCTGACTTGCTGTAACCCCTGTTTCTCTAGATTTCCAACTGGGTGAAAATGTTTTTCTTTTTAAACTGGCAGTTCCCCAGCGTATTTTTCCAGCAAGTATTCTTTGAGCACACCCTATGCCTAGTGAATTTTGCAAGATATTTATTCACAAGGCTGGAAGACAGGTCAGTCTTCTCTTTGTAAGATGAAAACAGTGAGGCTTGCTTAAGACTCATTTTGCTTCTGCCCAGCTTTATTCGAAATTGATCTTTTATGCAAATACATTCAAGCATTCACAGAAATAATTTGACTTGGAAGTTTAAGTGGAAAGGCTCACTTTGTATTTGCAGGAAGTTTGGTGCACTGATTGTCCTCCCAAATGAGAACTCTATTAATTTGCTGTTAGTGATAACTTGATAATAAGTAGGGCTCAGACCCAAGAGTTGGAAAGTGTGAGGTGACTTTGATATTTGCAAGTGTGCTTTCAAGATGTTGACATGATATGTATATACTTGGTTTCACGTTTTATTAGATGAAGGAGGTTATTATTTCCATTAATGTCTAAAGCAGTATTAGATTATTTATAATTCCATGGTTTACTCTAAAGAGTGTGATGGTATTCCCAGATGAGATAAATTTCCTTAATTTCATCCATGAACAGTAAGATTGGCTGGCAGACTTAACAGAAAGGTAAAGAACAGCATTGTCTTCGGGTGTTTCCTAGTAGGCCAGCCTTCAAAGAGCTACAGTTTATATTCCTTTAATAGAGTCCTTCAGCAGTGATCAGAGGAGTTACCAGAGTTGATCATCGGAGTAGAAACTAAGATGTGTCATCATTGAGGGTAGTCAAAAGTGTCCCTGTGGCAATTCCAGAAAAGGAGATCCAGAATTCTCTGAGCAGAGAATAAATATAAAAAATTTCAAGGTAACTCTTAATTATTTGGAGACTAACCTTTCGAGATTGTGTATCATCAAGATAAATGTTGCCCCCAAAGGGCAAGGAAACATTTCTCTGATAGTGAAATAAGGAATGATGAAAACAATTAAGTAGAATTGAGAACGTGGTTCCTGCTTTCAAGGAATACTTTATGTGACTGATTACGCATGCGCACCGCCCCGCGGCGGGCGGGGGGGGGGGGGCCCAGGTCAAGTAGAAAAGGAAGCATTAGAATTAGGCAGTGTTTGCTGAGTACTAGATTCATGGTACTGGCATTAAATGCTGAAATTTAGGAGGAAAGCGTGATTGCTCTGGGCTAATAATAAGTAAGGTGATCTGAAGACCTGAGAAGAGATGGAACTTTAGTTTGGATCAAGGATGACACTTAGGTTTCCAAGAGGAAATAGGATGTTTCAGGTGCAAGGATGAGGAACCTGAGATGGAGGATGTTGTGTTGGGTAACAGGGAAGGGAGCTATATGCCAGAGATAAAAGGTTCAAGAAAGCGGAAGATGAGCTTGGAAGGGTAAGTTGGGGTCGTATTGTTTTTGAATGCCAGGCTAGTGCATTTCGATTTTATCCTAAGAATAGTGGAGAATCACTAACGTGGGAATGGCATAATTAAAGTGCTCTCCTAAGGAGTCTTTGAGAGTGGATGTGGGCTGGATGGATCGGAGGTGTAGGATGGTTTGGAGCAGGGCAAGACTTAAAAGCAGTAGCCTAGCTGCAAGTAAGTCTTCTGGACCTGGGGCGATGTATGTGGAATGAGAAGAAAGGTCCAGATGCAACATTGATGAAATAGAGAACTTTAGAGCTCGCTTTGGAGCTAAGTAGAAAATTGTCATTTACAAATGAGAAACCTAGGGACAGAGAGGTCAAGTGACTGTGCTAAAGGTTATTAGGATAAGAGTCAAGGTTCTGCTAGAGCTCTTGACTCCAAATCTAACATATTTCACTGATTACACACTTTAGGAAACTTGATGATGTGACTGGATTTTGATCCTTGAAAATTGGCAGAATATTGATGTAGCTAGCAGAGGCAAGAAGAGATTGTCAGTGTTTGGGGAGGAAAAGAAATGAAGTGAAATTGTTTGGAGTGAAAGGCCTTTTGTTGGAGAAGAGCTTCCCTAAGAGGAGTGACTGTGTTTAGCTTTTATGTTTATCTCTTAAAAGTTCTTCTATTAAAAATTTTTTAGTTGAAGTATGATTGACATACATTATATTAGTTTCAGGTGCACAACATAATGATTCAATATTTGTAGGTATTGTGAAGTGATCACCACCGTAAGTCTGGTTAACATCTATCACCATAAATGGTTACAGAATTTTTTTTTCTTGTGATGAGAACTTATAAGATTTACTATGTTAGCAACTTTCAAATATGTAATACAGTATTAATAACTATAGTTGGCAGTGCTGTACATTACACTGCCATAACTTACTTATTTTATAAGTAGAAATTTGTACCTTTTGACTCTCTTCATCCATTTTATCTAACCCCTACCACCCACCTCTGGCAAGCACCAATCTGTTGTCTCTGCAGCTCTTTTTTGTGTATGGTTTGAGGTAAGACTTGAACTTTATCCCCCCCACCCCCCACCCACCTCCATCCATGGATAAACAGTCTTCCCTAACCAGTATATTCAGTAGACCATTCTTTTAGAAGTGCTGCTTTGATTGTAAACTAAATTCATATAAATGTCTGTTAATGTGTTGTCTTCTGTTTCACTGATCCAGTGTCAATTCCTACATCAGTATCACACTGTTTGAATTATTAAAGCTTTACATGATACAGTGTTGTTCTGCATACTATCTATAATATATACTATTTGCCATAGCTTTAAATATCAGGTGGAGTAACTGCACAAATAGATATATGTTTGTGAGGGCACTATTCGTGCTCATTATCTTCTTCCGTATGGATTTTACTTACCTCAGTTTGTCAGCTTCCTTTAAATCATGTTGGGATTTGGATTGGGATTGCTTTGTGACTGTACATTAATTTGGAGATAAAACATCTTGACAACATTATGTCTTCCAAAATTGTGATATTTTTCTCTATTGACGTCCTTTATGTCTAGAGTAAAATTTATACTTTTCTTTCTATAAGCCTTGCATATTTTCTGTTGTGTTTATTTCTATGTATTTTACAGATTTTAATGCTGTTAAACATGAGCTTATTTCTTGCTGGTACGTGGGAAAACTTTTTATATGTTGCTATTTTTGTTTGGCTGCCTTACTGAATTTTACTATTCTTAGCAATTCTTTCAATTATTTCGATTTGATTTTACCAGGTAGATAGTCACTTAGATAGATGGTGACATTTTTGTTTTCTCCTTTTCAATTGTTAGACTTTGTGTTTCTTTTTCTTGTCCAGTTGCATAAACTGGAACCCTCCAGTACATGGTTGAATAGTACCAGAGGTATGGGGACTTTTTTGTCTGGGTCCTGACTTTATTGTTAGAGAAGTTATGTTTAGCCATTGAGTGTGATTTGTGTTATGGGTTTGTGATGATTGTCTTTTGTTAGGTCAGACACAGTTCTTTTAATTTCTAACACAGTAAGGATTTTTGTTACAACTGAGTATTAAATACTGTCAATGCCTTTTCAGTATCTGTTGTGGTAATTTTATATATCTATATCTATATGTATGTATACATATATATATTTTTTTCTCTTTTAGAGGCTTTAAATGATTTCCTGATGTTGATTGACCCTTGAATTAATTCAGCAAATGTTTATTGTGTGCCTGTTATTTGCCAGGGGCTCTTCAAAGCACTGGAGATAGAGCAGTGAGCAAAATAGACAAAAATCTTTGCTGTCTCTGGAGTGTACATTCCAGTGGGGAGTTCCTAGGCTAAATATTATCAGTTATTGACTATCTGGATGACCTGGATTATTCTTTTAGCATATGTCAAATGGGAGTTGTTAAGTGTTGTGGTTTGTTTTTAGAAGAGGGGGGCTGCTTTCCCTCCTCCATGTTTGTAACTTGGAATGGCCAGTGGTTTACTTTTTGACTGCCTGTTAAATCCTTTCACAAGGATTATCTGTTCACTCACTGATGGTTTGTTTTTTTGTTTTTTGTTTTTTGGCTGCGTTGGGTCTTCATTGCTGTGTGCGGGCTTTCTCTAGTTGCGGCGAGTGGGGGCTACTCTTCCTGGTGGTGCGCGGGCTTCTCATTGGGGTGGCTTCTCTTGTTGTGGAACACGGGCTCTAGGTGCGTGGGCTTCAGTAGTTGTGGTGTGCAGGCTTCAGTAGTTGTGGTGCACGGGATTACTTGCTCCACAGCAAGTAATGTGGGACCTTCCCGGACCAGGGATCGAACCCGTGTCCCCTGCATTGGTAGGCGGATTCTTAACCACTGCGCCACCAGGGAAGTCCCCTCACTGATGTTTTTGATAGAACTTGACTGTTAAATTTTGTCTTGAACTAGTTGCCGCTATACTTTTATGCATAGGTCTTTGCTTATATTTTAAACTTATTCTGTGGTTGTTGGTTTAAGGTTTTTAATCTCTTCCTTCAAGACCAAATTTTAGCTATACATTTTCCCTGCAAATCGCTCTTAAAAATTTCCCCATAGATTTATATTTGTATTGCTTTTACTCTTGTTGAATCTACTCTTTTTTTTTTCTTTCTTGGATACAAAGTTTTCTGCTTTATTAATTAGCTCTTTATAAAAACAACTTGGTTATATTGATTGAATTTGCCTTTTGTTTACAATTTTTATTTCATTGCTTTTGTTTTTATATCTCTTCTTTGTTTGGATTTTTTAAAAAGTTTCTTTAAGTTTTAGGTCATTTATTTTCAATCTGCCTTATTTTCTTAAATAAGCATTTAAATATCTAGCATTTTCTCAGTTAGTTCTTTGGCCAAATTCTAAGAGTTTGGTGTGTCATATTTTTATTATTCTTTTCTAAAATAGGAGAGCAGTTTTAGTTTCTCACAATTATTTAGAAAGATGTGTTCAGTTTTCCAATTTTATTTTTTCTATTTTTTCCTATCCTTTAAAATTTTTTTGATTTTTAGTTTTGTTTCATTGTGTTAAAGAATGTGGCCTGTGTGCTTTCTGATTTTTGGAATTCGAGCTATGTCTTTGTGACCAATTACATGGTCAATTGTTAAACCTTTTCTGGGTATTTGAAAAGTATATGTTCTCAGTTTAGATATAAAATTCTGTATATAAATAAGTAGTCATGATTATTTTTACTAGATTCATGATACTTCAAGTTTTTACCTCAATTATTCATTGCGTTCAGCCTTGCACAGTGTGTGAAACTTTAGAGAGCTTTAGGCTCTCTGACTTACTAGTGCTCTGATCTTTGCACCTTAGTTTTTTCTGTAACATGGGACTTATTAACACTTATCTAATGGGGTTTTTGTTAGGCTTTTTACATACATTATTTCCTCTATCCTATGTCCTATTTCAGTGCCTGGCACATAAATAATAGTACTGATATTTAGATTTTGAGTGTATATCCAGTGTTGGACACTACTGTGTTTTTCTATGCAGTGAGTGCTTTTGTACATTGTGTTCTTTCTTTTAAATTGGGTTCTATGGTCAAAGGATATCATTTAGATGGCTATTTACCCCCCCAGATTGCTTTCTAAAAGAATTGTATCACTTTATTCAGCTGTCATTGTTAAATAAGTGTTCCAGTTTAACTTCAAGCTTGAATGTTATTATTCTTATTTAGAAAAATGAATGTAATAGGTTCTCAGTGATGCTTATCTGCATTTTTAAATAATTGGGAGGACAAAATATTTTTCCGGCATTTACAAGTTTTTTTCCTGACATTTGTGAGAGTAATAGCTGCCATAAAATAGGATTGTTTTTAAACTACCTCCTAAATAGGCTTCTTATAGGCTGTAGGAACTACAGACTCTGTTTCCCTCCTGTTTGTGTGGTTTTTCCAGAAATGAATTTGTTTAGGTGTTTCCCAACATAGGCCCTATTGATATTTTGGGCCAGATAGCTCTTTGTTATGAGGGCTGCCCTGTGCATTGTAGGGTGTTTTAACAGCATCTTTGGTCTCTACCTACCAAATACCAGTAGCGCTCTTTCTCCCCAAGTTATGATGACAAAATACGTCTCCAGACATTGCCACATGTGTCCTGGGGAGACAAAATCACCCTTGGGTGAGGACCTCTGGATTAGTCTTCTTTATGTCTCCTTAGAGAGGGAAGGACACTAGCGTCAACTTTCATGCCGAATTCCAGGAATGCCCTTTGTTTCATTTTGTATAACATTCTCTAGTTATGTAGTAAGCTTTGTGTTTACTTTACCAATGAAGAAACTAAAATTGAGATAAAATCTTGAGAAGGCATCTTATAAACCATATATCATGGGTATTTCTGCTCTGATTGTTTATTCCTTCCCTTATTATTTACTCCTTCCCCTCATCCCACCCTCACATTTCTTTGTCACCAGCCCTAGGAAAAGAATATACTTTAACTGTATTTGGGTAGTGTTTAAGGCTTTGCAATGAAGATGGACATTGATGAGTCAGACCGTACCTTTAAAGTAGAAATTCTTTAAGGACAGTCATGAGGAGGAATATCTTCCTAACGAAGAATCAGAAATCAGTTAGCTCCCCTCTCCCATTTCCAGTTGCATATGATTCAAACACTTAGATACATGCCAGTCAGCCTTGCTCAGTCAGTTAAGTTGAGGTAGAGAAAAGGTTGTGAGCCACTGCTTTGTTCTTTTAGTCTTCCAGCTCCCCTTTTTTTTCTATTCTTCCTCATCACTATTATACCTTCCCCCCCGCCCCTAAAACTAGATATCCTTTTGTCCAGGGGGGTTCATTCCCTTCTACTTCAAAGTTGAGTTAAGGGTAAAGGGGCTGATTTCAAAATGCTGCACCTGATTTAGAGGGGATATAGTTGAGTGCAGTGTTATCTGGTTGCAAGAAGAACAGGGCACTGAAGCAATTGCTAGAGAAAGGAGAGTTCTTTCTTTAAAGGCCTAGCATTTTGAGGCATCTGAAGCTGTACATGAAATAGTCTGTTTTACTGGTCAACCTTTTTTGTTCTCTTACCTTTTCTGACTTGGGTAATTAACTCCCAGGGCCGGGGGTTCCCCCACCTTATAGCTGCCTTTGGATCCAGTTTTCTTAGCTTCTCTCTCTTCTTCCTACTGATATTTTCTTTTTTGTTTATTCTTGTATTAGTAAATTAAAAGGAGTGAGTAAGCTTTCTCGGTTGGTAACCTACTACTGAATAAACGACCTGGTCTCTTGATATTTCATGAAGTCTTCAGCTCCTGTATCTCCAGGTAGCCTTTCCATGTAGTCTTTTCTTTCTCTATACTAGTGTTCTTTTCCTGTTGTATGAGACTTGTGTACATGAAAACATTTTGTAAACAGCCAGTGGAGTTCAGTTCATATCCTGTGCTGCTTTGTTTTCATTTCCAGCCCACATTTTGAGAATGTGTTTTTGTGGCTTCATTTATCTATTTGCTAGTTAATCCAAGAACGTTTATTTCCATAGGCTCTTGATAAAAGAGAAAGTTAATAATAAGAGAACATTATTTTATGTAGAGTAAAATGACATAGCAAACTAAAGCTGTCCCTGTGCCTATCTTTGTAGAAAGAAAATTTTAAAGAGGAATTTTCCATCGCTGATAGTTTTACATTTATTCATGTTTCCTGTGCATTTCAAGCTCCATCTGTCTCCAATCTCTTCAATTAAAATGGGTTGACGAGTTGTGTACCTGCATGTGTCTCTTTGTTTGCACTTTCTCATTAAATTTACTTCACTTGACAAGGAAAATGAATAATGCTTAGGATAAAATTGCAGTATGACCAAGAAGTAAGCCAGGAAGACTGCATAGATAGGAGTCTGACTTTCTTCCCCAAAGCTCCTTTAGATTTAAAAACTGTTGCTTTAAGTTTCTGATGTTCTGTATCAGGTGGGCTCATGACCTGGTGCTTCTGTGTCAGCACATATCTCCATGCAGTCAAGAGTCAAGACAGATGGGTAGGTGGAATGAGTTCCTTAGAGGTTCTAAGTATCCTAACATTTAAAAATTATTTATCATTCTGGACTTTAGCATCTCTGGATTTAGTTTTTTTTTTTTTTTTTTTTTTTAAGCAAATATTTAGCATTTTGCTGCTTTGGTCTCTTATCCTGCCAATCATTTTTTAAAAGGGGCTTCTTGAGTGAGGATATAAAAACTAGTAACCTATGGTACTCTAGATTGGTAACAGTGAATTGGCTCATAACATGATGTTTGCTTGTTGGACTTAAAATACAAAAAAGCAACCCACCACCTGTGTCAGTCTGACACCTGTTTTTTTCAAATCCTTTTTGGCATGATCTAAATAAATCTCTGAAATTCCCCTTCCCTCTTCTTTCTCCTTTTGTGTGTGTTGTCAGTATTAGTTTCACCTAAACCCTCTGTCATTCTGTATAACAGTAGAGGCTAAAAGAGGACATTAATTGGTGAAATACATTGCTTCAAAGAAGTTTTTAGCAATAGAACTACAGAAGGCGTCATAGTCGTAATGTAGTCCTTGATTGGACTTTTGTTGTATTTTGTTGTTCTCTTGATGTGTTTAGATTTTATAATCTAGTAAATTATTAACAAGTGAACTTTTGTATGAAATGGGTGTGTTTTAAGTGAACAATAATTTGTGTTCTGGGATTAAGTATTAAAATATCAGTATCAGATTAGTATTTAAGTAGAGGTAGAGATATTAATCTTTGTGTTAAATGTTTGTCATATCGAATTATTCAGGCACTTGTATATTAATCTGTTTGCCAAGGATGCTAATTCTTTCAGAATTCCTAGTTTTTAAATTTTATTTTCTTCCATATGTAAGTGGTTTTGAGAAATCTGATCCATTTACCATCTGTTGCTTCCAAGTTGCATGCATGGTTCTCAACTTTTGCTGTACACTGTAATCACCTGGGTAACTAAAAAAAAAAAAAAAAAAAATCCTGATGCTAAGGTTGTACCCCAGAACAGGTAAAACATAATCTCTGGGATGGAACCCAGGCATCTGTATTTTTAAATTCTCCAGGAGCTTCCACAGTAAGACCAAAGTTGTGAGTCACTGCCCCTAGGATGTTTTTTGTGATTTAGAGACCCTTTAAAGAAAAGCTGTAGACTTTCTTCCAGAAAAATGGGTATAATGACTCCCAGAAGCCTCAAATTAAGAACCCCTATCCTAGGAGTAGCCTTTACATGCTAGATTTAATTGGAACCAGTTGCGGGTAAGAAGCTATGTAATTTGTAATGATGAAGGAATATTTTTCATCACTCAAGAGCATGTCATTCATTTAACAAATAACAAATGTATATCAAGTAGTCAGTATTTTCCAGGCTGTATTATAGTTGCTAGGGATACAGCTGCCAATATAGAATTCCTGTTTTCATGAGGTTTTATCCTAATATGGGAGATAGATGATGAGTAAATGATGTAAGGCCAGTTGACAGTTGCTAAAACAAAAAATAAAGCGGCGTAAGAAGATTGAAAGTGATAGTTATCTGAGGGAGGTGGTGATTTTAAATAGGGTGGTTGGGGAAGGCATCTCTGACGAGGGTTTGTGCTGAGATCTAAATGAAGTGAGAGAAGAAGTCCTGTGAAGATGTTGACAAAGAGCAGTCCCAGTGAAGAACAAGTACAAAGACCCCGAGGTGGGACTGAGCTAGGCTTGTTGAATTTTAAGTAGGAAAGCCAGGTGGCAGGAGCACGCATGGTCATCCAGGTGTAGAATGAGTGGTAGGAGATGAAATCAGAAACCCTTGTAGGCCAGTGTAAGAAGCTTGACATTTTAATTTCAATTTGATAGGAACTTAACTTGATTATAATACACTGTTGTTAATGTTTAACTTTATGCCTAAAATAATTTCGAAATAATCTTCAGCTTTCATCTTTTCAGAATTAGGTGGAAGGTTAGCACTCAGTATGTTGTGCTACCTGTCTGTGAAAGGATCTTAAACAGGCTGAATTTTTTTCACCAAGGACCATCCATGTCTTCTTTATATTCATATTGCTGAGCACAGAAGATGTTCAACGGTTTTTTTGTTTTTTTGTTTTTTAAATTTTATTGATTGATTGATTGATTGCCTGCCTTGCTGGGTCCTCGTTTCCGTGCGAGGGCTCTCTCCAGCTGTGGCAAGTGGGGGCCACTCTTCATCGCGGTGCGCGGGCCTCTCACCATCGCGGCCTCTCCCGTTGCGGAGCACAGGCTCCAGACGCGCAGGCTCAGCAATTGTGGCTCACGGGCCCAGTTGCTCCACGGCATGCGGGATCCTCCCAGACCAGGGCTCGAACCCACATCTCCCGCGCTGGCAGGCAGACTCCCAACCACTGCGCCACCAGGGAAGCCCTGTTCAACAGTTTTTGCTGACGGAATAGGGACCTTGCAGTCAACTTAGACAAGGGCTAATAAATTTATATGAAAGTCATAATGCATGTTAATTTACTGGATGCCTGCTATGTGCTAATAGTCATTCCTAGTTCCCTCAGGTAGGTAATTGGAATACCTTGGAGATATTTTGGATTCGCTTCCAGACCACTGCAATAAAGTGAATATCGCAATAAAGTGAGTCACATGAATTTTTTGTTTTCCTGGTGTATATAAAAGTTTACACTATACTGTAGTCTGTTAAGTGTGCAATAGCATTATGCCTAAAAAAATGTACATATTTTAATTGAAAAATACTTTACTGCTAAATAATGTTAACCATCATCTAAGCCTTCAGGGAGTTGTAATCTTTTTGCAGTGGTAACATCAAAGATCACTGATTACAGATCACCATAAAAAATATAGAAGTAATGAAAAAGTTTGAAGTATTGTGAGAATTAGCAAAACATGACACAAACACAGGAGAAAATGATGTTGGTAAAATGTCAATGCAGGGTTGCCACAAACCTTCAATTTGTAGAAACGCAAAATCTGCGAAACGCAGTGAAACGAGGTATGTCTGTATTTTACAAAGGAAGAAGCAGAAACTCAACAACAGTGGCAGAACCAGTATTTGAATCCAGGCCTTTTCTGCTCTTTGCACTTTATCATGCTGCCTTCTGAGTAATGAGATTGAGAGTGATTTTTGAAGGTATAATCTGTTGAGCCAGTGTAACTAGTTCTAGTGCAATGTACTTTATTAAAACAGAACAAGAGGGCCTCAGGCTTATTACCTTAAAAGTACTGTGTTATGTGAAGGATTTTAATTGTAGGAATATTTTCTTGAAATAGTAATAATTTATTAAATATTTGTTGAGTGTAAAGCACTATGGGAAGTGCTGAGATGAGTCATAAATAGATCCACAGGCTTAGGAGAGCTAAGATATTTACATAATTCACCTTGTATAAGATACAAAGCAATTGGGACTTCCCTGGTGGCACAGTGGTTAAGAATCTGCCTGCCAGTGCAGGGGACACGGGTTTGAGCCCTGGTCTGGGAAGATCCCACATGCTGTGGAGCAGCTGGGCCCGTGTGCCGCAACTACTGAGCCTGTGCACTATGAGCCCGCGAGCCACAACTACTGAGCCCTTGTGCCACAACTACAGAAGCCCACGTGCCTAGAGCCTGTGTTCCGCAACAAGAGAAGCCACTGCAATGAGAAGGCTGCGTACCTCAGCGAAGACCCAACACAGCCAAAAATAAATAAATAAAATAAATAAATTTATTAAAAAAAATACAAAGCAATCATTGTCACAAAAGGTATAAAGTGCCATGGAAGTTCTGCTAAGGAAGAGTTTCTTGGTACACGGAAAGGGGACATTTTGGAGGATAGATAGGATTTAGACCTAGATTGGGGTGGGGAGAACAAGGGTGTTAGGTGTTCTAGAGGGAGGGGAAAAAAAGGAAACTTTTTCTGCATGCAGGTTTAGGAAAAGCTTGGAATTGGGGAAGTGTAAGGAGTCACGTCAGGGAATGTGGAAATAAGTTTGTATGTAGTATAGGGGTGGGGGAAGGGAAATACAACTGTAGGTAATGAAGATTAAACCTATACACAAGCATTTGTGTATCAGGCTAATGAGTGTTCTTTGTGAGAAAAGGGACTTTTGAGCAATCACATGATCTGTGATGGAAGTTGGTGTTAGTTGGTTGGATTAGTAAGGGTCAGCAAATTGGCTTGTAGGCCAAACGTGGCTCGAGGTTAGTTTTTGTAAATAAAGTTTTATTGGAACACAGCCATGCTCATTCACTTGTATACCATCTATGGTTGCTTTAGTTATACAGTGGCAGAATTGAGTAGTTGAGACAGAGACTTTATATTCTGCAGAGCCTAACGTATTTACCATCTGGCCTTATACAGAAGTTTGCCAACTCCTAGATTAGAGGGGTGGAGGCAGAAATCCCATTCAGCATTGTTGCTGTGGCTAGGGTCTGAGCCTGTGCCTTCATGTCAAATGAAATGAAACCCAGATTGCGGCAGTCCTCGCAGAAAAAGGAAAGGAGAGAGTGAATGAGCGATAGAGAAGAATTTATTGAATTTGGCAATTGCTTAGATTTAAGAGTCTAGGGAGAAGAAAGAATCAAAAATTTTTTAAAAGTGTAAGTGATTGAGGGTGTTGTTTTGGGATAGAATAGGCTTTTAATTGTAAGCCATCTATGTGTTTTGTACTTTAAAAAGACCTATGTTAAATATGCTTTAGAGCTCTGATCTTTGGAAGTATGAATTTTTCCTACTTTTGATAAATATTTCCTCCCTGTTTATGATTAGGAGTGGGTTTTTCTCATGGTCTAACCAGGTGATGGTTATACTTGTGAACATAAAACAAATTGTGTGTAATGTTTAAATTCTAATCCTTAAAACATGACAAAACTCTCCAGTTGTCCTTAAAACTTCAGGGAAAGAATTTTTATTCACCGTGCTCCCCTCTTCCCCCAGTTCTCTTCAGATCAGGTGACTGACTCTCATTTTTGAAATGCTGCTTTCTTTTGGGAGTTGTTATAAGGGAGGGAGCATAATGACACAACCATGTATAAAAACTTGTTAACTTTGCTAATGTCAAAAGTGTTCAATATTTACAAATACATGAAGTTCTCGCCATAGTTGCTGCTATTCATTACTTACTGTGTGTCAAAACCATATGCTAAGTACTTTTTATAAACCATCTTTAATGCTTTAGAACTTTTCTCCGAGGTGGGAAGATGTGTCCCTACCATCCCTATTGTACCATTGAGAAACCAGGCTCCAGGTAAGTAATTGCTTAAGTTGTACAGCTACCAAGGCCAAGGTTATTGCTACCCTAAACTTGCCGTCAGTTTGTACTCTGGTGGTTCTTAAATTTTATGTTCATTAGAATCACCCCAGCGCTTTAAAAAAAATACATATTCCTGGGCCTATCTGTCAAGGATTTGCCTCATAGATAATTCTAATATCTGTGATCCTTGCATCAAACTTGGATAAAACACTGCCATACATACAGACTTATATTACCAGATGTTGTTTCATGTGGAAAACAACTACTTTTACCCGAAACCTATTCCTATATGGACTGAAGTTTTTGCTTTTTATAAACATTTTGAAATATTTGTTAAGTTAGCAGGAGTTCATGTGATTATGTAGTATCTTACCAGTTGAGGATTTTCACCTTCCTCTCTTTAAAACATGTTTAGAATTTTTAAACCAGTAATACAAAATGCATATATTGATTTCTTCTCTACTGCATTTTGAGCATGTTTAATTTTTTAATTGGATCATGTTTTTGCATCCAAGTATTGTGGCTTTTCCAGGTCATCCTAATTTGAAGCAACACATTACTTAGTCAATTATTGGATCTTTCATCTTTTTAAAAGAAGAAACATTATCTAGATGTAAGAACCTGTCAAATTTCTGTGATATTTTTCAGCTTTACGCTTTAGGTTCAGTACAGAGGAAAGAGCCCTGGATTGTCGAAAGACCTTGTACAACTTGGCCAGTTATTTGACCTTGGTTATGCCATATAACCTTTCTTAATCAGTTTCCCTATCTGTACAGTAGAGACCATACATGGCTTGATGGCGTGCCCTGTTTCCTATTGTTTTGATCAAAAGAGTATGTGAAAGTTCCTGTGAAAACTGAAAGCCTATTCAAATAAGAGGTGGTGGTATTTTCAGAAGCTTGTGGATGAATGAAGCATTTATTTTAGTGCTGTTCACAACTTAGTCTCATAATAGTGAGTGCTTACCGAGGGGTTCTATGGAGGTACACTAATTGCTTCTTTAGGAGATGTTTTTAGCTGTCTAGAATGGAGGACAAAAAGGCTTTAGAGAAGGTAATATAGATGGAGTACCTTCATGCTCATCATTTCACTTAGAGCTCATTATATTATTTTAGACACACTCTAGGTAAGTTTTGTAGTTTGATTTCCTAGTTCATAACAGAAGGGGTTTTGTAAGCTGTACTAGCCTGACAATTTGTGCTATTTTGTTTAAAAAAAAATCTTGTGGAGCTATTTATTGAATGGAAATTCAGACCTAAGTAGTTGCTTAGCCCTGAGAATAAGGCTGTGTTTCAGCATAGTACAGCAGTGTTCTTCAGGAAGATAACTTTCCTGGGTAGCTATTATCTTTTCTAAATTCCTGATGACAGAGGTTTGGGGAATTTAGAACTATTTCCAGATATTACATTATCAAATTGGTTAAGTAGAAATAGAAAATTTGTTGCATAAATCAGTAGTTTTGTCTTCCTAAGAATCTTAGGAAATAGGAAAGGCCAGGAGGTGGTGTCTGTATTTGAAATATGGGATGGGCTCATAGAGGGTGAGTTGGAACATAACAGTTAAGTGAATGTGGACTCTTGAGTTTACCAGTGCTCTTAAGTCATATTACTAAAGACCTTTATTTTCATGCAGAATCACTCCTTGTGGCTTTTCTTTGTATAGAGTGGGTGTAAAGCAGACTATAAGAAGCAGATCTTTGGATGGGATGATGGAATTTATAGTCTCTGTCAGTTCTTAAAGATCTATTTTTAGCCATATACTCTTTTTACCACCTAGTAGAGTTTGACCTTGTTCCCACTCATAAGAATTGAGGAAATGCAGTTTAGACTATCCAGCTTCTTTTGAACTTTAAAACAGATTAGTAGTTATCTTGATACTTTATTTATTCATCATTTACTATGTGCCATCCAAATAATTTTAAATAATCTGGGGAGTTAAGAAAAGTACCATTCATCCTGTGTGGAAAAAGACACAAATCAGCAATAAATTTGGCTTAGGGGGCTTGATATTTTCTCTTTTCACATAGAAGGTTAAGTGCAGTGTCATTATCACTTTGTGGGGGAGGGCTACAAAAGCAGAATTATCATCACCAGCTACTCTAAATGGTCTTAATTTCATTCTTGGAATTTTTTGCTGTGTGGTGTTCCCCTGGTCATATTTTGGTGGGGGGAGGCTCTTTCTAGATGGTGTTCCCCATAAACAAATTATCATATATGGGTTATGTACCTGGCAACCTGTACCTGCAATTCATGGGTGTTGATAAAGGTTCACCAGAACCTGTTTGTATGTGCTTTTATTTTCATAAATGATTAGAAAGATTGCTGAGTCTGAGAATGTATTTTTGTATTGAGTTTGTTAGAGAGCCATAGGAATTGGCAGAGTTGGTTCAACTTGTCTTTGATTTAAATTTGAGTATGTAATTAGTAGTTTTCTGGTGTTTCAGAAGTTTGTTGTAGGCCTTGTGCTGAGGTGGAAATCTGGAATTTCTTGTTCTGTTTTAAATTGGCGTTTGCTCATTTATTCATTCAACAAACATTTCTTGATTATCCCTAGAGTTTTGGTACACCATGGGAAATCTAGAATTATACAGTCTGCACCTGCTATTGTGAATAATAAGGGATTTTGAAAGGACTTGGAAAGTAAACCTTTCTTTTCTTCAAAATGATAGTTCTATAATTTTAACGTTCTGTGGGCTAATTTCTTTTCCCCCAATGACAAAGTAATAAAAACTCTTTATAAAAGGCAAAGATCACAGATATGTGAAACAGAAGTGTTTACAAAATTTGAGGGTCAAATTACTTGGTCTGTTGTGATGCCACTGTAGAAAATACTCCCTTCGCTGGGGTAGTGTAGAGAGCACGTGATTTGGAATCAGACTTCCGGTTTCGGCTTCATTATTTTACTAGCTTTGTGGTCCCGAGCATATCACTCAACCACTCAACCACTCTGGACTCTCAAGTATTCACATCTCTTCTGGGAAGACAATAGCCTCACAGAATTGCTGTGAGAACTTTTAATGTGTGAGCACATAATATGGTATTTGGCTCTTTTTTAAAAAAAGTTTTTAAATAAATTTATTTATTTATTTATTTATTTATTATTTATTTTTGGCTGTGTTGGGTCTTCGCTGCTGCACGCCGGCTTTCTCTAGTTGTGGCGAGCGAGGGCTACTCTTCGTTGCAGTGTGCCGCTTCTCATTGCTGTGGCTTCTCTTGTTGTGGAGCACGGGCTCTAGGCGCTCGGGCTTCAGTAGTTGTTGCACGCGGGCTCAGTAGTTGTGGCTCAAGGGCTCTAGAGCTCAGGCTCAGTAGTTGTGGCGCACGGGCTTCATTGCTCCGCAGCATGTGGGATCTTCCCAGACCAGGGCTCAAACCCGTGTCCCCTTCATTGGCAGGCGGATTCTTAACCACTGCACCACCAGGGAAGTCCCTGGTATTTGGCTCTTAAATGAATATTCTCACCCTACTTTTTCCTTTTCCCTCTCATTTCATCTCAAGGTCCCATATTTTTAGTTTGTCTCATGGCCTTTGAGGACTTTTTAATTTGGGTATATTTTAGCTGCATGCATGTATTTGGTTTTGCAGTGTACATATGGAGTTGGGGTTTTCTAGATGTGTGATTTTTAGATATCCACTGGATTGAACATAGTACAAAAAAGGAAGGTGTAAAATATTTCCTTTTACTACATACTTGTTTTACTGTTCTATTGATGGACTTTTCTGGTGTTTGCTATGCATAAAGCTCTTTCTGTATTATTTATTTAGGGTCTCAGAATCTATAAAAGAGAATTTGAACAATTCAGAAGACCCAGGTATACCAGGTATATCTTGTTAGTTTGCTTTCCAAAAAGGTTCTTTCAGTTGTATTCATTTATAGCAGCAGGATATCAGGTTGTTTAACCATATTCCAATTAGCATGGAGAATGATCCTTTAATGTTTGCTAAACCTATGGGTAAAAAATAACATCTTTACTTAAATTTGCATTTAAAAATTTTTGGTGAGGTTGAACATTCTCATAGGTTTCAATTAATCTTTTAAAAAAGTAGTCATCCATTTTTATGATTCTTAGATGTAGCAGAGCTATTAATCCTCTGTTGATAATATTGGAAATCAGACTTGAATAAGATACAAATTATATACAGTTAAATTTTTTGCCTATTGATCTTTTCTCTTGAGCTTTCTTTCTCAATCTAAGGTATTGGAAATCCTTTACTGCTCCAACATTAATAGGAGAATTTTTTCTTATTTTCTTCTAGATGTTTTTAGTGGTTTTATTTTTTAGGAATTAGCCCTTTAATCCATCAAAACATTTTTTGTTGCATGCTATGAGGATCTAAGTAAGTCCTCTCCGCCACATTTCCCAAATAGATAACTAATGTCTCAAAACCACTTATTTTTATATTACTTTTCTTTGGAACTATTGAAGTTTCATTAAACCCACATGTTAATTTGAAAAAAATATCTTTCCATCCAAAATCTGGGTTGTTCAGTTTTCTTTATATTCTTTTAGCCTATTTTATAAGGGTATTTTTGAGCGTTTTTGTACTTTTTTTAAAATGCTTTTTTGAATAGGATCTCTTCATTAGATATTTTTATTGCTGGCAAATAGCAAAAATACTAAACATGAAAAAAATTTTTTTACATCTTTTATCTGGTATCTTATTACCTACTTTAAAAGTCTGCAAATAAGTACAAGTAATATTAGGAAATAATTCATTTTTGATAAGCACTTTATAATTGTATATATTCATGCCACCTCCTACCCCTCTCTGCAATAGCTTGAAAGAGTAATGTCAGGATCAATGATATTTTAAAATAAAACTATCCTGGTGATTTAAATTCTTACGAAATCTGCAAAAGGGATAATAGTGACTTTGCACATCTTTAAAATGTTACACAAAAAAAATAAGTGAAAATCACTGCCTACCATCTAGTAGGCACTAATGTTACATTTCTCTTAGAATAAGACTTTTATGAGCAATTCCTTTTGGTAAAATTTATGCATACGTATTTAAAATACTGCCACTGTTTTTTCTTTTGGGTTGATAGTTCTATGGCATGAAAACTAAATCTAGCTAATCCACGTGCTCTAAAGCAGGTAGTTTTATTTTTCTCCTTTACAAAAGTAATGATCTTAGAGTCATGGAATTTTGCTGTGAGTTTTAAGAGTCCTTGGATGGTACTTGGGCTACCCTCTTAATTTCGTAGATGGAGAAACTGAGTTCTAGACAAATTTACTGTGGTCTCACAGCTTGTTTGTGATAGACTAGGAGACTCATTCATATGTCCCTTTATAGTAAGTCTCCCAAAAAGGTTATCCATACTTGGTTTGAATGAAAACATCATCACTTTCTTGGACAGCAGGGAAAGTCTACATGTCTTTGGAGAAAAAAATTTCTTCTTGGGGCTTCCCTGGTGGCGCAGTGGTTGAGGGTCTGCCTGCCGGTGCGGGGGACGCGGGTTCGGGCCCTGGTCTGGGAGGAGCCCACGTGCCGCGGAGCGACTGGGCCCGTGAGCCACAATTGCTGAGCCTGCGCGTCTGGAGCCTGTGCTCCGCAACAAGGGAGGCCGCGGTGGTGGGAGGCCTGCACGCCGCGATGAGGAGTGGCCCCCATTTGCCGCGGCTGGAGAGGGCCCTCGCGCATAAGCGAGGACCCAACACAGCCATAAATAAATAAATAAATAAATAATTAATTAAAAAAAAATTTCTTCTTGCATCTTCTGTGTTGGTGCTAGTTTTGTTCCTTCTCCCTCCCCATAGAGTGTCTTCTCGTGATAGCTGCTCAAGTTTTTGAAAGCCACTGTTTACCTATAGACTGACAGTTGACTGACCAGCTTATGATATTTAATAAACACTTTTTAACGTGGATTATTACATTTAATGAATGTCATGTGCTTTTCTGTCTAAATATGCCTTCTTTCTTTTAGCCATTTTTAGGTCTGATGGACTATCCTTGTTACTTCTCTGTGTGTTTCTATTTGGATCTCTGTGAGACAACTGTCTTGTGGCTTGATTAGTATTACAGAGTCTGGTGGTCCTATCACTAAGCCCTATTCTGATAACAGTACTTTTATTATTGCAATTTCAGCTACTTTGACAGTCTTATCTAGCCTGCTGTCAACTTAAACCTTTGTTTTTCTCACGTATGGTCTTGCCCATTTTGTCTTTGTACAGCTGGCTTTTTGATCCCAACTGCAGAAACGTAGATTATCCATAAACTCTAAAGTGGAGACTCTGCTTTAATACGAAGTGATTGTAATTGGTTAGTTTATTTTTTGTTTACCTGGTCATTATCATCTCTCTAGGAGAGGGCGGAACTGTGATGACCTTTTGCTTGGTGATCTGAAGAGCTTGCATTTCTCTCTTCAGATTTTAATTTAGTTGGGAGAACATGGTCAGTCCATAAAGGGGTCTGGGAAGAGTCGGAAAGTGATGTTTGACTGTTAAAGCTTACTTTTTTTTTGATACTTCATGTAGTTTTTTTGTTTTTTGTTTTTTGTTTTTTTCATTTTTCATTTTTCTTTTGGCCGCCCAGCTTGTGGGATCTTAGTTCCCTGACCAGGGATTGAACCCGGGCCCTCGGCAGTGAAAGTGCAGAGTCCTAACCACTGGATTGCCAGGGAATTCCCACTTCACAGTTTAAAACAACAACAGGGACTTCCCAGGCAGTCCAGTGGTTAAGACTCCGAGCTTCCATTGCAGGGGCACCGGGTTTGATCCAAGGTCAGGGAACTAAGATTCTGCGTGCTGCGTGGCACAGCCAAAAAAATAAAAAAATAAAGTAACAACAGAAGTCCTAACAAAGAGCCACAGTTGTAATTGTATTCCATTTTTTTGGACTCTAAGCTGAAAAAAATTTTTTTTTCTTATTTTGCACCCAGTGTTTCCACAGTAGCTCAGTGGAATGAATGTTTTGAATTTAGTGCAAGAGACCTTATATGAACTCAAGATATTGCATGGAAGTATTTATTTACCTGCGACCCGTAAATATCCCCTTCCTCCCTCCAGTGAACTTGATTTAGATGTGTAGACAACTTTGAGGGAAGAGAAGGGCACTTTGGCTGCTTTCTTGTCTCCGAGAGTAGCTAATCTAGGGTTCTGTGAAATGATTCCTAGTGGCAAAGCTTCAGTTTGGACCCTGTTCCATAGGATAATGGCTGAGTTTAAATGTGGATATTTCCTACTTCAAGATCTATTGGTCTGAAAGGTAGATTCGTAATTTGAAAATTGAGCTGGCTTAGGTTCCCAGTGTGAGGGGGAGGATAGGTTTCAGTCAACAGGGGCATGCTGAACAATCTACCAGGAAATGGAATGTGACCAGAGACTGCAAGATGTCTCTTTCATACCTAATAACCCATCTACTTGACTTAGCTTAGCTTTTTTTTAAAAAAATTTTATTTATTTGCTTATTTATTTATTTATGGCTGTGTTGGGTCTTCGTTTCTGTGTGAGGGCTTTCTCTAGTTGCGGCAAGCGGGGGCCACTCTTCATCGCGGTGCGCGGGCCTCTCGCTGTCGCGGCCTCTCTTGTTGCGGAGCACAGGCTCCAGACGCGCAGGCTCAGTAATTGTGGCTCACGGGCCTAGTCGCTCCACGGCATGTGGGATCTTCCCAGACCAGGGCTCGAACCCGTGTCCCCTGCATTGGCAGGCAGATTCTCAACCACTGCGCCACCAGGGAAGCCCTAGCTTAGCTTTAACCAGTAAAAAAAAATATTCTTAGGGTGTAGAACTATATTTCCTTTTTCCTAGTCCAAATATGTGTTGTTAGTGATCTGCGGCATTGATCTTTGGCATGGCACACTAATGTTAATGGCTGGCTTGCAGAGTTGCTGTGGCCATCATTGAATTGTGGTAGGGCAGCGGGGAGGTTACTTGAAACACCTGGGTTGTAGCAATTGTGGAGGGTCCGAAAAGGCCTGGGAAAAGGAGTTTCGAATGCTTTTGTTTAAGCAGTAGGAACATTCCTGCTCAGGGTTATGACATAATGAAATTGTTTTAGGATGAAGACTCTCACAAACGTATGTACTTATTAGAACAGAAGAAAGAGTCTGAAGACAAACAGTTAAAAAACTGCTTTGCAAATACAGTTGTCCTTCAGTATCTGGAGTGGGGGTGGGGATTAGTTCCAGGACTGTGGTCCCCCCCACCCCCCGAAGATACCAAAATCCATGGATGCTCCAAGTGCCTTATATAAAGTGGTGTAGTACAGTCGGCCCTTTATATCCCAGGTTGGTTGATTCCCAGGATGTGGAACCCTGGAATATGGAGGGCTGACAGTATTCAGTTCATTGTGGTAACACTCAAAATAATAAATAACTGTACCCCAAATTGTCTAAAATTGCAAGTGTCCCTTGATGTTTAGGCCTCTCTGCATTCCTCTTTGATTTTCTTTGAAATACTTTGCTAGTGAGAACTGTTTGTATCAATTGTTACTATGTATAAGACCTTTTTTTAGGATGGACACCAATGAAAGCTGTTTGTTTTGTATCAAAGTTATAAACTTTGAAAGACTAAGTTTCTTTTCAACCAGACACTGATCTGCATGATTTAACTCTAAGCAAAAAATTTTTTAATAACAAAGAATACACAGGCAAAGTCTTCTAATTTTTCATCCTTTTACTCTCTACCCCAAATATTCATTTAAGTGCCATAATATAATACTGATATTTTAAATTTTATCCAGACCTTTAAATTTGCCTTTAGACTTTAACAGTGGTTTTCAAAGTGTGGTCCACAGACCAGCAGAATGAGCATGACTTGGGAACTTAAGTTTCTGGTTAGAAATCCCTCACTTAGTTTAGAAATGCAAATTCTCAGGCCTACTTAATTAGAAACTATGGGGTTGAGGCCTAACAGTCTGGTTTTTTTAACATCTTTATTGGAGTATAATTGCTTTACAATGGTGTGTTAGTTTCTGCTTTATAACAAAGTGAATCAGGGGCTTCCCTGGTGGCGCAGTGGTTGAGAATCTACCTGCCAATGCAGGGGACACGGGTTCGAGCCCTGGTCTGGGAGGATCCCACATGCCGCGGAGCGGCTGGGCCCGTGAGCCACAACTACTGAGCCTGTGCATCTGGAGCCTGTGCTTCGCAACAAGGGAGGCCGCGATAGTGAGAGGCCCGCGCACCGCAATGAAAAGTGGCCCCCGCTTGCCGCAACTAGAGAAAGCCCTCGCACAGCCAAAAATAAATAAATAATTAAATAATTAAAAAAACAAAAACACACTTCCCTTTAAAAAAAAAAAGTGAATCAGTTATACATATACATATATCCCCATATCTCTACCCTCTTGCATCTCCCTCCCTCCCACCCTCTCTATCCCACCCCTCTAGGTGGTCACAGAGCACCAAGCTGATCTCCCTGTGCTATGCGGCTGCTTCCCACTAGCTATCTATTTTACATTTGGTAGTGTATATATGTCCATGCCACTCTCTCACTTTGTCCCAGCTTACCCTTACCCCTCCCCGTGTTCTCAAGTCCATTTTCTAGTAAGTCTGCGTCTTTATTCCCGTCTTGCCCCTAGATTCTTCATGACCTTTTTTTTTTTTTTTAAAGATTCCATATATTTGTGTTAGCATACAGTATTTGTTTTTCTCTTTCTGACTTACTTCACTCTGTATGACAGACTCTAGGTCCATCCACCTCACTACAAATAACTCAATTTCGTTTCTTTTTATGGCTGAGTAATATTCCATTGTATACATGTGCCACATCTTCTTTATCCATTCATCTGTCAATGGACACTTAAGTTGCTTCCATGTCCTGGCTATTGTAAATAGAGCTGCAATGAACATTGTGGTACATGACTCTTCTTGAATTATGGTTTTTTTCAGGGTATATGCCCAGTAGTGGGATTGCTGGGTTGTATGGTAGTTCTATTTTTAGTTTTTTAAGGAACCTCCATACTGTTCTCCATAGTGCCTGTATCAGTTTACACTCCCACCAACAGTGCAAGAGGGTTCACTTTTCTCCACACCCTCTCCAGCATTTATTGTTTCTAGATTTTTTGATGATGGCCATTCTGACCGGTGTGAGATGGTATCTCATTGTAGTTTTGATTTGCATTTCTCTAGTGATTAATGATGTTGAGCATTCTTTCATGTGTTTGTTGGCAATCTGTATATCTTCTTTGGAGAAATGTCTGTTTAGGTCTTCTGCCCATTTTTGGATTGGGTTGTTTAACAGTCTGTTTTTAACAAGTAAACCCTCCATATGATTCTGGTGCAAGACCAGAGTTTGAGAACCATTGATTTAAAGCAAAGAAAGGATGTCATTTCTTTCCTCGGGATTATTTAAGATATGAAATTCAGAAGGAAAGGGGTGGGATAGAGTATATAATTAATGGAAAATCATGACTTTGTGGGTCACTTTCATTGCTAGTGTAAGGGCTGTTACTGATCTTTATTTCTCTTAAACTACAAAAATAATTTTGGACTGTTAAAACAATTTACTATTAGAATTAATGAAGGAAGATTAAGTTTGGGATGATTTTTGTCTCCTGAATGGCCCTTACTTAATGGAATCTCTTGTTAGATCACTTGTTAAATATTTTCATTCCTAATCCAGTTCAGAATACTGGCTAGAGGAAATACATAAAATGATAGCAGATATTTCCAGTGTATTGGCAATGGAAATACTTCACACTGATTATGTGGGTGGGGAACTAACACTTAACTATTTTCATATGTCCATGAGAAAGAGCCTTCATGGTTTTTTTAACAGCTTTATTGAATTATAATTCATATACCATCTAATTCATTCATTTAAAATATGTAGTTCATTAGCTTTTAGTACATTCCCAGAGTTGGGCAAATATCAGCATAATCTAATTTTTTCCTAATAAATTGATTTACTCCAGATATTGATTACATAAGAATTAAGTCAGTGAAAGCAACTCAGGTGTCCTCCAACAGATGAATAGATAAAGTGTGGTGTAGACGTAAAGTGGAATGTTATTCAACCTTAAAAAGGAAGGTTATTCTATTCTGTACTATTGGAGTACAGTTGATTAACAATGTTGTGTTAGTTTCAGGTGTACAGCAGAATGATTCAGTTATATTCTTTTTAAGTTCTTTTCCCATTTAAGTTATTACAGAGTATTGAGCAGATTTCCCTGTGCTATACTGTAGGTCCTTGTTGGTTATCTATCTTAAGGAAGGTAATTCTGACATGTGCTACAACATGAATGAACCTTGAGAACATTATGCTGAATGAAATAAGCCATTCATAAAAGACAAATTCTGTATGATTTCACTTACATGAAGTGTCTAGAGTAGTCAAATTCATAGATAGTAGAAAGGGGAATGGTGTTTGCCAAGGGCTGGAGAGAAGGGGGAATCAGGAGTACAGGGTTTCAGTTGCAAGATGAAAAGAGTTCTGGAGATGGGTGGTGGTAATGGTTGCACAACAATGTGAATATGCTTAACATCCGTGAACTGTACACTTAAATAGTGTGTGTGTGTGTTTTACCATAGTTAAAAATTGAAAAAAGAAATAAGTTAAAGAAAATGTGCTGCGTTTTCAATTATTCTAAATGTCTTTGTAGAATCCTCCTTTTTATAAACTGGAAGATTTTAGTATTAAAGTATTTTCTAAGTTGCCAGGTACTAATTCACATTTGGTGTGACACAGTGCAGTCATTACATTTTTAAAGATTTTTTATTATTTTTTAAAAATTGAGATATAATTCATATACCATAACATTCACCTTTGAAAAGTGTACAATCCAGTGTGTTTTTAGCATATTCACAAAATTGTGCAGCTATCACCACTGTCTAATTTTGGAACATTTTCATCATCCCCCCAAAAAAACCCTGTTAGCCATAAGCAGTCATTCTCCTCTCCCCCTCTCTTCCATTACCCAGCCCCTTGCAACCACTAATCTTTCTACGGATTTGCCTATGCTAGACATTTTTTATAAATGGAATCATACAATATGTAACCATTAGCATCTGACTTCATTTAGCACAATATTTTCAAGGTTTATACATAATATAACATGCATCAGTACTTCATTACTTTTTATGGCCAAATTCCACTGTATGGCTGTACAGCATTTTCTTTATTCATTCATCCATTGATGAACTTTGGGTCATTTCCACCTTTTGGTTATTATGAATAATGCTGCTGTGACCATTCATGTACAAGTTTTTGTGTACATATATTTTCAGTTCTCAGGTATTGTACCTAGGAGTGGAATTGCTGGGTTGTATGGTAACTCTATGTTTAATTTTTTGAGAAACTGACAAAATTGTTTTCCAGAGATGCTGTACCATTTTGCATTCTCACCAGCAATGGATGAGGGTTCCAATTGCTCCACATCCTTGATGACACTTTTTATTGTCTTTTTAATTGTAGCGCCATGTTAATGTCTGTGGAGTCATATCACTGGTTTGATTTACATTTCTCTGGTGACTACTGATGTTGATCCATTTGTGTATCTCAGGTGCTTATCACTTGCATATCTTCTTTGGAGAAGTGTCTATTCAGATCCTTTGCCCATTTTTAAAGTATTGATAGGTTATTTGTTGTTTTAATTGTTGAATTGTAAGTGTGTTATATATTCTGGATACAAATCTCTAGTTAGATATGTGACTTGCAGATATTCCCTTCTCTGGATTGTTTTCACTTTCTTGATATGTCCAGTGCCCAAAAGTTTTAAATTTCGGTATAATCCATTTAGTCTTTTTTTTTTTCTTTTGTTCCTTTTGCTTTTTGTATCATAGCATATTACAGTATTGCCTAACCCAAGGTCATGAATTTACTCCTATGCTTCATTCTAGGAGTTTTATAATTTTAGCTCTTATATTTAAGCTTTTGATCCACTTTGTGTTAATTTTGTATGTGGTGTGAGGTAGGGGTCCAAATTCATTCTCTTGCTTGTTGTCATGGCATTAATTGAAAAGGCTATTCTTTCCCCATCATATGTTTTAAAAATGGAAATGAATATAATTTTAAGATGGAAATGTACTTGTTTTTTAAAAGTTCAGTGGTTGTATAGGTGATATTTTCTTTTTTATGTTATTGTTTATTTTCCAAATATCTATAACAGGACTTTGGTAACAAAACGTATATTTACACCAGAGTATTAACAGTGCTTATTTCTAAAGGATGAGATGGGAATAGAGGAAGGGGAAGTGATGACTTTCATTTATTACATTAATACTTTTAAAATGTATTGTGACCTTTTTTAAATTAAAAAAGATAATTCTAGTCTCTCTTCATTATGCTGATTTACTTAAATTGATATGGCAGCTTTTAGACTAGGGCCAAAGGTGCTTTGTTTAATTTTAGTGTTTTGGTTTTTTTTAGGACAGTGTTTTCAAAGAATGCTTTCTGTTCCTAGAGTGATAGTTTCCAAAGTCAGAGGGTTCTGTTACAGAAGAGGGAAGGAAACTAACACTCACTTAGTGCCTATTATTGACACTATGCTTTTATATACATGTTAATTCTTCACATTTTTGCAGATAGAAAAACGAGTGCTAGACACAACGAGTGACTTACACTGTCACGTGGCTTAGTAATTGCTTAAGAGCAAGATCCAGAATCAGGGCTGTATCACTCCAGAGCTTAGGTTTTCTCTGTGCTTCTCTGTGCTGAGTACATTAGTAAGCAATTCCTCGACTGCTTAGATAAGCATGTGCTTATAGATGAATGAGTGATATAATGGTGGGAGGACTCATGATGGAGAAATAGATATTAAAGAGAAAAGATTAATAATGGAAATTGTGGGACTTCCCTGGTGGTCCAGTGGTTAAGACCCTGTGCTTCCAATGCAGGGGGCGCAGGTTCGACTCCTGGTCGGGGAACTAAGATCCCACATGCCACGAGGCACAGCCAAAAAGTAAAACTTAAAAAAAAAAAATAATGGACATTATAAAGTGACTTGAGGGAACTAGGACTTCAGAACTTGATGAGAGCAAGTATTTAATTGTATTTGTCACGGTACCCAAAGCATGTTAGGCATTATACATTTCCCTGCCTATGAAATATTTTAAACTTGATTCCAAAAATTTGGCCAAGTGCTGTAAGAGGAAAGAAAACAATGAGAATAATGTGAGTTCATTTTAATAAAGATGAAGAGGTTTTTCCTCATTTATTTAGTAAATAAACATTACATTTCTTTGATGTTCCAAATATTGCTCTAGGTTTGGGAATAGAGCAGTTAAGAAAGACATGTAGTTTTCCTTTTTTCTGCTTTCTCTTTAACTGAATTGACATTAGTTTCTACTGAAAAGTTAAGACTTCATAGCAGATTAGAAACTGCTATTCTGTGTCTGGTGCCTTTTAGGATTGATTCTTGAGCCACTGGGGGCAGTTGGGTGTGAATAGGTTTAATGAATTCTATCCAGGATTCCTAGTTAGAGGTTAAATTTGTGAGGGGTCTGTATTTCTGTTATTTCATGAATTCTAACCTTGTGAGTACGTTGATGGGTTATTGTGATGATCCTTGAACTCCAGTTCTTGCTGTGTCAGGTGAAGCTTTTGGATCAGGTGAAAAATACTATCTCATCTTTGTATGCGACTTCGTATTTTTAAAGATTTTTGAATCTTTAGACAAATAATACATCCAAACAACCAGGCTTGCTCTTGATTTAGGGAACTGAAGGCTAGTGTTTACTTTGCCATGTGTGGGAGCAGTGTTCTCCTGAAGTCAAGTCAGAAGTCAGGAAATGTGAATCTATTCCTGGGTGGCTTGCTCTACCGAGGGCAGATCATTTCACTAGCCTCAGCTGCAGTTAGCCACTATTCACTTCTGAGGGCAGCTAGAGGCTAGGGAGCTGATTATAACACACTTTAGCCACCTTTTCATTGGGATTTTTTTTTTCCACTGAAGTATGAATCATTCTTGTGAAACAGTTTTCAAAACAGGAAGATGGAAGTCAAATTGTTTAAGCCCACACTGAAAACTTTTATGACAGTTTTTGTATCTAAGAGGGTGAATGCACCCCCCCCCAAATAAATATTGAGTGCCTGCTTTTTTTTTTTTAATTTATTTATTTTTGGCTGCGTTGGGTCTTCATTGCTGTGTGCGGGCTTTCTCTAGTTGTGGCGAGCAGGGGCTACCCTTCGTTGCGGTGCGCGGGCTTCTCATCGCGATGGCTTCTCTTGTTGCGGAGCACAGGCTCTAGGTACGCGGGCTCTAGAGCACAGGCTCAGTAGTTGTGGCGCACGGGCTTGGTTGCTCCGCGGCATGTGGGATCCTCCTGGACCACGGCTTGAAACCATGTCCCCTGCATTGGCAGGCAGATTCTTAACTCACCAGGGAAGTCCGAGTGCCTGCTTTTTAGAAGAATTTTTTGCTGGGCTCTGAGGATAACATGCTATAGTTAAACTTAGACTAAGGATGTGAAGTCAGATATATAAGTTGTTGTCTGTGATAAATACAGGGCAGAAATAAGCATATGCTCTAAAAAATGTAATAAGCTTCTAAGGTTTAGAGAAAGGGGGAGAGGATATTTGGTTGGACTATCTGGAAATACTTCAGAGAATGCTTTTAGCATGGAATATTATTTTGACTATCAAATATTAGAGGATGGGGTTGGATAGAGAATAAGTAAGTAGAGTAAAAAGGGGAAGAAGCAGGGCCAGGGGACAGAAGTAAGCCAAGGCAGTAAGTGTGAACATAAGCCCAGAGGTAAGCACAATGTTTTGGGAGAAGAGGTTGACACTCTTACTGTGTAGCATCTGCTTTCTATTCCTGTGTTATACCATACTCCAGCTCTGCCATACCCCCACCCCAAATAACAAAAACAAGTGTTCAGGAGAAGTATTTTAATCTGGAAATAATTGAAGAATTGTGAGCCATATACATACATATATATGTGTGTGTGTGTATAATTTTTTTTTTCATAGTCTTTGTGGGACTCAGCTCTCAGTCCAGAAAATAAAAGTAATCACGACAAACTAGATCTTGAACATTTTGATTTGTTGTTTAATTTACACAGATTCTTGAGAATACTGTGTTCTGGTGTAATTTGGTCCGTAATAGCAGTTAAATTGGACTTGTGTTGTCTTCTAGGTCGTTAGTGCTGTGACCTTCTGGTTTTCTTTCCTTGGTTTTATTTAACTTTGAATTCTGGGAGGAAAGATACCATGTAAATTTAATAAAAGATTCCCCTTCCCTTTTTGGTTCTTCCCAAATCTTCATGGAACTTTCTGGGAAGAGACGTTGGGTGGGTGGGCAGTGGGAAAGTTCTGCAAATTTGGTTAAGAAACGAAGAGGGATTGTCTTTTGGGCAACTAGTCAGTTTAGTGCATTTATGGATTTATGGCATGTGCTTTATCATTGAGGATTTCAATTTAAATGTGAGTGCTGATATTGCCAAATTTCTGCTTTTTGTGGATCATTTCAGTCCTCAGCATTTCTATGGAAAATTTTTATTTTATCGATAGCAGAAGAGGTAGAGACTTGGTTCATCTCTGCTACTTTGAGGGATGATCATGGGTATGTGAATGTGTATGTGTATATGTAAAATAAAATTAATCTAAACTTGGTGATGAGTTAAAGATAACTGTCATGTTTCATGCAAGGAAGGGTGCATCAGCCTATATTGTGTTCGGAAGAAGGTAATGCTTTATAAGGAATGTGAAGATTACTGTGAACTATTATTTTCTCAAATACAGTATCCTAATTGAGTAGTGAACAGGATTATGACCAGGAGAGAGCATGCAGTGCCCAACTTCTTGCTGGTTAACACCTGTTGAACCTAGTGTATCTCACAGAATGTGTGTGTGATGAGTGATTTTTTTTTTAACTAGTGTAGGAGCACTTGATCCCTGCTCAGTTACGTATGAATGATTCTGTAGCTTCCCAAACTAATGTAGGATATTCTCAATGGTGAAATTTTATTAAAGTCATTTAGGTGTCTTAAGAAATGAAAGTGTTCAGTAGAGCCTAGTTTGCCATAGCCCTTTGGAGAATTGTTGCGTCACTGTTTTGGTAAATTTGTGCCTGACTTAAGCATCTTTGAGACATTTTAAAATAAAAATATATGGTTTAGGGAAAAATCTTTTACCCTTAAAGTCTTTAAAGTCTAAAGGTGAGCCTTTAATCTTCTGGAATGTCTGGGTCAACTCTGTGAATATTTGGTTGTAGCTGTCATTACTCTGGATAAAATTGAGAGGTTTCTCTTGGGCTGGTGTTTGCCAGCCCCCCTTCCTCCTCCCTCCTTTATGTTTTATTGTAGAAAATGCAAGCTTACATACAAGTGGAGAGAACAGTACAGTAAACCCCCGTGTGTGTGTCACCCGGCTACAACAGACATAAACTCATAGCTATTGTGGTTTTTATCTAGACCCCCTTGCCCTACTACCAGCACACACACACACACACACACATTCAGTTATTCTGAAGTCAGTTCTATACTACATATTATTTTGTCTATAAATATTTCAGTATCTTTCTCTAAAAGATAAAAGCTCTTTTGCTGCCTCCCCCCACCACCGCCATCCTGGTTCTTTTTAAAAAGTATTCTTGTTGTTGAAAGAGATGTGAAGGAATGAGGTTGAGATGATATAGGTGGGACAGAGTAGAAATTAGGTCCACCTGATACTTGATTTTCAGAAGAGAATAGGATTGGGTAGACCCAGAACCATAAAGGGGATATGAGCTAGAATTTATTTAAATATCAGAAGATGGCACATGTGTCCCGTGTCGCTCCCCCCGCCGCCCCGGTCGTGCATGCCTCCATACAGACTTTTGGTGCCTTGTCTCTCCCTACCCTTTGAATGTTAAAGTGCGTCATGGTTTGGTTTTCAGGACCACCCCCCCCCCACCCCCCCATCTGTATTCTTCATTGGTGATCTTTAGTCCTGTCCTTTGAGTATCATCCATACACCAATAATTCCAAATTTATATCCCCAGCCCAGCTATATCTCTTTTCTGAAGTTCAGATTCATATTTAAAATGCAGTTCTTGATTTCCCTTGCCACTGTGATCAACATCCTTCTCATCACAACCCCACTTCACCTTCCCACTCTGCCGCCTATCACACACAGTATGTAATAAACTCTAGGAGTACACCTTTGTCTTAGTTCGGGCCACTATAATGAAGTACCATAGGCTGGGTGGCTTAAAAACAATAGAAATTTATTTCTACATGATTTTCTGTGGGTTTCTAAAAAGTTCCCAAGTTATGCTTATGCTTCTGGTCTGGGGGCCACAACTTGAGAACTACTGGACTTGATAATCACGTAATCCTGCCAGCACTAAGATATTACTGTTGTCTGTCTAACAGTAATGATGGAAATAGCCAGTATTTGAGACTAAGTGCCAGGCGTTGTGTAAAAGTGCTTTATATGGGGACTTCCCTGGTGGCACAGTGGTTAAGAATCCGCCTGCCAAAGCAGGGGACACGGGTTTGAGCCCTGGTCCGGGAAGATCCCACAAGCCGCGGAACAGCTAAGCCCGTGTGCCACAACTACTGAGCTTGTGCTCTAGAGCCCGTGCTCTACAACGAGAGAAGCCACCGCAATGAGAAGCCCGCGTATGGCAATGAAGAGTAGCCCCTGCTCAACGCAACTAGAGAAAGCCCACGTGCAGCAACGAAGACCCAACACAGCCAAAAATTAATAAATTTATTTTTTTAAAAGTGCTTTATATGTACAATATTGTTTGGTTCTCATGGTGATTGGTAGGTATTACCTCTTTTAAAGGGTTAGGTAAATTGTTGACATTTACACAGTAAATAGCAGAGTTGAGACTACCCTGGTCTGCTCACAAAGACACAAACCATTTTTCTCTTGACCAAATGAGTGGCTTCCAACCTTGGCTTCTTACATATTTAGGACTCCCACATATAGTTTTACTTCTTAATTATTTGGTTTACCAATGTGTTTTTTGGTCGCCAAGACTCCAGGCTGGGAACTGCTACTCATACTTAGTTTGTACTGCCTGATTTTAAGCCCTTATTATGTGTTTATTGCTATATTGCTTATCAGCCTTATGCTCAAATTTATAAACTTTCTTGAGGCTATGGACCCTGTCTTTTGATTATTGTATAGTGCTCAGCAGAATGCTGTTCACATTGTAATGGTTCAGATGTTGTTGAAGGATTGTCATTGTAATCATTTTGGAGGTATATATCAGGCACTCAGATTTAATGCATGGGGTATAACCAGTTGATTTTGAATATTCACGTCATAGCATTCAAGTTCCTTACCACTTTGCTGCTTTTACATGATTAAAATAAGGCAACACATTAATTTTATTGAGAAAAATACTTAATCAGCTGAACATTAAATATAAATCTGAAATGAAAAGTCCTGTGTTCTGATTTCAGATTTCCAGAAACAATGTATAAGGGAAACTGTTTAGATCCTTTCAGCCTAAAACTATGTATTAAAATGCTTTCCATATTTTATTTGTATCCCTGTCCACCTGTCAGCTTGAATAATTAATTAATTATAGAAGGGTCTAAATCCATGTAAAAACCAGACTGAATTTCCCTTTTCTTTTTTATCCCTATCTCTTTTATCATTGATCCTAGATAAGGATTTTGTTGTTTCTCTCATATTTGAGTATCTGTAAGGAGGTGGAGATCAGCTTGTGCCTTAAAACTAGGACAGAGTTGGAGTGTAATTGGAAAACTGTGGCAGCCTTCTTCATGTGTTCAGGAGGATGGGAACGTGTGTCAGTTTACTAAGATTTTGCTTTACTCTTGTGTTCTATAGAATTTCTTAAATATTTATTTTGCAGCTGAGGACTGGGAATTTCACTGCCCTATCCTCATGTAATAGTACAATGAATCCACAGACTCTTTGTTCAAAGTTAGCTATTGATGAGGGGAAGTGGGAGGGACAAGCTGGGGTGTTACTTCCGTTTTTCTAGGTAAAGTTTCTTCAGCTGAAGATGTATTTAGCTGTGCAGCAAGTAACTGCTGTTCTGTAGAGATTTAAGGCAGCATTACAGGAAGAAGACAACTTGAATTGACTCTAGTTTTGTTGCAGTGATAATGTTGTAAGTAAAAAATGCAAGCCTTAGGAAGGAATGTGGGTGGGGTTAACCAGGGTTTGTTTCATTGTTATTTCTGTTCTTTCCTTACCTGAGCTGTTTAAGTATGTATGAAATGAACCTTTTATTATTCCAAGACAATTCCTTGTATCTGTCCTCCAAAATGCTCACTGTGAGCTATCAGTTAATATGAGGGCTCAACTTTGTTGACTCAGAAAATGTTGAGTTTCTTTAGGAGTTTTTGTTTAAATTCCTCTACTTTTTTAAAAAAAATTTATTTATTTATTATTTATGGGTGTGTTGGGTCTTCGTTTCTGTGCGAGGGCTTTCTCTAGTTGCGGCAAGCGGGGGCCACTCTTCATCGCGGTGCGCGGGCCTCTCACTATCGCGGCCTCTCTTGTTGCGGAGCACAGGCTCCAGACGCGCAGGCTCAGTAGTTGTGGCTCACGGGCCTAGTTGCTCCGCGGCATGTGGGATCTTCCCAGACCAGGGCGCGAACCCGTGTCCCCTGTATTGGCAGGCAGAGTCTCAACCACTGCGCCACCAGGGAAGCTTCTAAATTCCTCTACTTTAATCTTTATTGCTATGGGTTGGTGGTTCGAAACTTTGGTGCTAAATGGAATCACCTGGAAAGCATTTAAGGAAAAATTCAGGCCCTACCCCCAGTTAATTTTGATTGAATTGATCTGGAGTGTGTCTTCAGCATTCATGTTTTTAAAACCTCCCCAGATAATTCTAATGTATGGCCAGCATTAAGGAATACTGCCCTAAGTTCTGTTTTTACAGACTCCAGTAACTTTCTTGGAGGAAAAATAAGAGTCATCATGTGTATCCCCACCTCTCCCCCACCCCCATCTCAATCCTCTGTAGTTTCTACAGAGGGAAATTAAAGTCAAATCTGAATCTTATGTAAAAGCATAGAAATTTAATCCTGTAATTTTGCAAATATATAGAGTAGGCTTTGAGGAGTTTTACAAATAATGTCTAATCTCCTCTTTAAGAGACTTTGCTCGTTAAACTTATTTTGTCTCTGTTCTTAAAAAAAAGCGTTCAACACACTTTGATTTATGACAGATTTACCAGATTCCTCGTATATCACAGGACACCAAGGACATCTAGCTCTACTTGGTGAAGCAAGTCTGTCAATTTAAGTTGTCTTGTCAGATAGTATAGCCAATCTTGTAGTTCACAAAAATGTATTGTTGCTCCGATATTGTAACTTATTTTCCTAAATGAGCCGTGTGTGTGTGTGTGTGTATTCAATTTTCAGACAGGTGGTACTTTGAGGTGAGTTTGCAAGTTCAGTGAAATATGGGTCTCTGGTTTGTTTTATTTTGGTATCTTTTAACTCACCTTTCTTTCCCTAAGGTGCTTAATTTCCATGCCTGACACCCTACCAGTATTTGAGAGCCAGAGTAAATGCCTGTACTTTTATTCTTTTGAGAAATGTAATAGGTTGTTCATTAATTCATTCAACTAGAACATACTCACTGCTCCTGTGTCTTGAGGACCGAGTAAGTCATACGTCGCCCCTGTTTTTGCAGCAGTCACATACATTCTCATGGGGCGACACAGATCAAATTTTTCTCTTTTGTGTCAACATTCTATTCCATTGGCAAATCTTGCTGGCTCCACCTTCAGATTACATTCTGAATATAAACACCTACTCCCCATTTCAGATGCTGTCATCAAACTATTATCTTTTGCGTGGACAACCTCAGCAGCCTCCTAATTTGTCTCCTTCTGTTATTGATCATCTATAGTGTGTTCACAGAACAGCAAGAGTGAGCTTAAAAATGTAAATAGTAATATCTTGTGCCCCTGCTCAAATTTGTCCAAAGGCTTCATGGCACACTTAGGCTAAAAGTCAAACTCCTTATCATGGGCTACAAGGCCCTGCTGGATCTAGAGTCTGTCTGCTTTTGTATACCACCTTGGTATCATCTTAAAACATTCCCTTGGCTCACTGTGCTCCAACCACACTGGTCTTCTTACTCTTAATTGTGAGTGCGTTCCTGCCTGTACATTTTACTGCACACTCTGCCTGGAAAGCTTTTCCACAGATTTCCTGTCAGCTGAGTTTGGTTCTTCATCCTGTTCAGGTCTCTGCCACTTTTAAAAGAGAGATTCTTGACCGCCAGCTGTAAAAGGGCAAGTTAACATCACAAATAACATTTTTTTTTTTTAGTTAGTCAAGGCTCTGTTTTTTTTTTCTTTTTTTTTTCTTAATTTAATTTATTTATTTTGTTTATTTTTGGCTGTGTTGGGTCTTCGTTTCTGTGCGAGGGCTTTCTCCAGTTGTGGCAAGCGGGGGCCACTCTTCATCGTGGTGCGCGGGCCTCTCACTATCGCGGCCTCTCTCGTTGCGGAGCACAGGCTCCAGACGCGCAGGCTCAGTAGTTGTGGCTCACGGGCCTAGTTGCTCCGCGGCATGTGGGATCTTCCCAGACCAGGGCTCGAACCCGTGTCCCCTGCATTAGCAGGCAGATTCTCAACCACTGCGCCACTCAACTGCATTTACTCAGCTCTTTTATCATGTACTTGAACTAGTAACTGGCTTGGGAAATGCCTTATAATGGAGAATTTACAGAGAGGTGCTCTGTTTGGTCATTAGCACTTTACTTTTTCTTCCTATTATTTGATGCTGTTTTGCAGATGAAGAGCATAGATTTTACAGCTCATTTTGTATTTTCTTTTTTCTCTCAATTTGATTTATATGTGAAATTTAGTATCCCCTTTAATGGGAAAGGAAGATTCTGAAGAGAATACAGAATTGAATTCCTTTTTAGAAAGTCTCGTTACTCCGAGCTGTGATCGGCCTTCTTATCATTAGTATAACTGTGAGGAGTGAAAATAACCTTTTGAACTCTCTTATGGAGAAAGTGGTGGTGTTCTGTAAAAGACATTTCATTCAATATGGTTGTTACTGGCTTGCATAATCCCACCATGTCACCTGGCCTCTGATTAGACCCAGTCTGTGAGTCTGATGAGAGCCAATTATAAGTTACCTCTCAAATTTCCTGTGGCTTCTCTCTCTCCTCCTTTATTAGCTTGATAATCCAGTTGAATGTATTATTACTTAGAGGTTGGGTAATGACCATGACCAGTTTTTGAAGGCTAGATTCCACATTGGTGGGCAATTTTTTTTTGACTAGTATAGCCAGAAACATTTTCACATTACTTTTTTCCATTTATCAAAGGAAATAAATATCCAGGCTATTTATGTATTTCTTTTTAGGGTGTTCAGATGTCTTGGAGGAAAGGACTGTGGAAAACTGAGTCCTAAAACTCATTTAATTTGAAGTTGGGCAAAAAAATTAGTTATTAGGTAAATATTTTCAGATTTTAAGCCCCTTTACCTTTAATTTATTTTGCTAAAATATTCTGATAGGACTCCTTTGTATTGTCCAGAACCCAATGTGCTTTATATGTCTGTCATAAGGATTTCAGTTTTGACTCAGAAAAGCCTGTGGTCTATTGGAAAGAAAGCATTTTTTGAAAACATCTTTATATCTTTATTGAGATATATTTTAGAATACAGACTTTTGAGTCAGACGTGAGTTTGAATTTCTACTGGCACTGATTAGCTGTGTGACTTTGTCAAAATTGCTCAGTCTCTAATAGCCTTGGAATACAATATTTACTTTAAGTTGTAATTAAAATTAGAAAATGATACATGTCAAGTACCTGGCCCTTCAGGTTTCAATAAATGGTAGCACTTTCTAATATTACTAATACTAGCATGTAGGATACTTATCTCTTTCTGTTCTTTGGGATTTCAAAGCCTGGGAACTGAACTGAAATGGACAATAGTGATAGTAAAATCTGATGCTACTGAACACAATCACACAAATTGATCTGAAAGGCTGAAATTGTTAGTTCAACTACACTGTTCTTTAACTTTTCCTACGTAAGTCTTGGTTTTATTGTGTTAATGAGCAGGAGGATTACCTTATTCTGCCCATTTTATAAGAGGTTTCCATTGAATGTAGCTGTTTTGCAGAGAATAAAGAGTAACCAGATGTGTTACTCTATGTACAGTGGTGTATGGCTCTGCTCCCCCACCCTCCAGGCCCTTGGGTGGTACCCTGTGTAGGCAAATGTATTTGGGATCTAGATCTCTAGATTTAGGAGAAGTACTTTATTCACATTAAAGCTTGATACTTAATAAGTTGTTTATCAGGATGGATTAATTCACTGTTTCTAACCATCCTTGTGTTGATAGGGGATCCTCCCTCACCCATTTCTCAGCCAGTTAATATTACAGCAGTTTTGTTATGAATATGATTAGAAATGTTCCATTTCACAATGTGAATATTTGTTTACCTTTAAGCACTTACGGCTAAATGCATCTTTGTCTTTATGATAGCAGTGTAGCTTCAGTAGTGAGAAGGAACCTAGTAGGAGGTAAACTCAGGGTAAAGGAGGAGTGGAGTAGGTGGAGATAGGGTGTTTGGAAGCTAGTTGATTATTGTAAGGATTTTAGCTTTTACTCTTGAGTATCACCTTTGAGTAGAGGGGTGACATGATCTGACCTAGTTTGAAAGAAAAGCTGACTGCTTTGGACAGCAGCAGAGGCATCTGTGCTGGGGGCTGTTGTGATATCTGGTGCCAGAGGATGGTGGCTTGGGTCAGGGTGGTGGTAAAGTTTGTGAGGAGTAATGTTTTATTCTGGATATATTTTGAAAGCAGAGCAGGTAGGATTTGCTCATGGGTTAGGTGTGTGGGTTGTGAAAGTGAGTTTTTTGGTCTCAGCCAGTTGAAGGAAGGTATTGCTCTTTATTGAGATGGGGAAGAGTAGGAAAAGTAGGTGAGGGCAGGGGACGATGAGTTCAGTTTATATTACTATGATAAAGACAATGAGAGCTAGAACAACACTCTCTTTGATTTTGGCATTACATATTAAAAACAGTGGATACATGTCATTATACATTGGTCAAAACTGCAAAGAGTAAACCCTATTGTGTAAACTATGGACTTTAATTAATAATAATGTTATCAATTGGTTCATCAGTTGTAACTAATGTACTACACTAACGCATAATCATAGAGGAAACTGTTGGGGGGTGATATATGGGATCTCTGCTTTTCACTCAGTTTTTCTGTAACTAAAACTATTCTAAGAAATAATGTCTGTTAATTTTTAAAAAGCAATCAACGCAGATATATGCTATCATGTTTTCTCTGATCTTCGTCTTTCGTTCATTGCCGAGGCCAGTCTTCTTTCTTCTTCTGCAGTAGCATGTCAAATTGCCTTTCCCTTCTAATTCAGATCTGTTTCTAACATAATTTCATACCAATTAGATGCCCAGAGTAGACCTGTTTTCCATTCTATTTAGTTCCTCAGTTACTTCTGAATTCTTTCCTTAGGCAAAGTAAATATTATTGCCATAATATTTGTCTTGGACATCACCAATATACTGCACTGGTTTTTGTTTTTTTTTTTTTAAACTTTTTAATTTATTATTTATTTATTATTTTTATTTTTGGTTGTGTTGGGTCTTCGTTTCTGTGCGAGGGCCTTCTCCAGTTGCGGCGAGTGGGGGCCACTCCTCATCGCGGTGCGCGGGCCTCTCACTATCGCGGCCTCTCTCGTTGCGGAGCAGAGGCTCCAGACGCTCAGGCTCAGCAGTTGTGGCTCACGGGCCCAGTTGCTCCGCGGCACGTGGGATCCTCCCAGACCAGGGCTCGAACCCGTGTCCCCTGCATTGGCAGGCAGACTCCCAACCACTGCGCCACCAGGGAAGCCCCTGCACTGGTTTTTAATAGTAAATGATGAATACAAAAAATAGAATCATATGTGGCCATAGGCTTAAAAATATGATTTCATTGATCTTTTTTGTTCTCTTATTCAGTTGGCTATCTGCTCTTTCCCTTTTGCTGTGCAGGGTCATTTATACATTCCTAGGACTTCTCTACTGGGCTTTAGAGACCACCCTCCATGATCCCTTCAGGGGATTACAGCTTGCAGGTTCTTGACTTTTCACCTTTATGCCTTTCTATGTGGAGACTGAATTTAGGGTGAATTGGGTATCATTTTGTTTTGCATGCTGCATCTTAAGGGCAGGGACTAATGTGCTTTTATTTTGTGTGTCACACAAAGTCACATACTTTTATTAATGTTGTTATAATGGAGTGTCTGTGCTTCCTTTTATAATTGAGAAATAGCACTAGTCCAAGAATTTCAAGGTATTTTATATAAAATGTGTTGCTTTTCAGTAAGTGATTTTCAACTTTAGGGTAAATCACAGTGTGTTGGGGGTAGAAACAGTGGTAATATTGATAATATTTAGCTTATCTGTAGTTGAAAGTTGATTTTTGTGATGAGAGACTTATAGTGAGAATTTATTATGAATGCATGTGTGTGGCAGCAGGAAAAATGTTAAGAAATAAAACATTAGATCATTTGGGTTTTTCTTTTTTTCTAATAAAATTGTTTAAAATTTTTTATTTACAAAATATTTTATTATAAAAAATAATTTTTATTAAAAAACACAGGAAGCAAAACAGTAAATTACTGGTAATCCCATTGCCCAGTTAACACTAACACATTAGATGATGTAGGATAAGGAATAATGATAAGTAAAGATAAATAAGGATATATAATGATAAAGATGGGATAGGGTATAATATTCTTATACATATAGTGCCTTACACCTGTACTCTTGTGCTAGGTCATTAAACACATGATGTCATTAAATTACTGTAACAATTCTTTGAAGTTAGGTAGTTTCTTACAGAAACTGAGTCTCAGAGTAGGTGGAGGGATGGGAGGGACAGTGGACTTGCCCAGGCTCACATGTAACTGCTGGAGCGAAGATTTGAATCGATTAGTTTAGTTTCACCTTTGCTTTTCCTAAAGTGCTGTCTCTCTCACATTTTATCTGTTTAAGATATGTATCTGTTAGATTACCTTTAAAGATAGCTGCTGGCATCTGACTAGTTAGATATGACTCTTCAAAATCATGGTGGTAGACTATTGTGTGGAACTGCATGGCTTATATAAATATACTTCAGAAAATTGTGCTGCTTTCATTCAGGCTAAAAGACAATTCCTCTGTAACAGACAGCTTACAGTACTTTAATTTCAAGCAGGAGGTTTGTACAGGGTCTCTAAAACTTTGTTTCAAGAGCTGAAGCCCACCCCTGAGAGTGAAACTTGCCTTGGTATTCAGATTGTGTTATATTGGGATGCCTCAACAGTTTAAGAATTCTTTTTTTTCTCCCCAGCTTTATTGAAATATAATTGACATATAACATTGTGTAAGTTTACGTTCTACTTTTAAGATTCTTTTTAAACTTTTAGTGTCTCCATGAATGAGGGGTTTGATGTTTGAATGTCCTGGTTTCAAAGCTTGTAGCCTTACACTTCTTTTAGGATGGGAGAAATACTTTTTTAAAGGGGAATGTTGATTCTTGTTGAAGTTTTCCCCTTTCATCCCTCCTCCTTTTCCCTCATAAATAAGGAAAGTTCTTCATATGTGTTGGCCTGTTTTAAGTAGAGTTCTTATCTGTATATGGAAACAGAAAAATGGGTTCAAGAGGTTAGACCTTAAATTGAATTCCCTGTTAACTAAGCTTGCCTTTAACACAAAGGCAATGAGGATAGAGGCACTATAGTGCAGTGATTAAAATTAAGGGCTCTGGAGCCAGATGTACGTCTTGCTTTTTCTTCTCTGAGCAAATGACCTAATCCCTCAGTGCCTCAGATTCTCCATCTGCAGTATGGGGATAGTAGGTGCTGTCTCTCAGGGTTGTTACAATGATTAAATGATGAAATTCATGTAAAGTTGGTAGCAGTGCCCAGAACAAAGGAAGCATTCAACAAATGTTACCTACTATGTATAGTTTCTAGCTGAAGAAAGAATTCAAATTCAGTAGAAAATATTAGAGCTGGTAATAACACATTTGTTGGTCATGAAATATTGGAGCTATAAGGTATCTTTTACAGCACAGTCTTTATTTGCAACCCGTATTATGTTATAAAGTGTAGAAGAGGTATTTAAAACTTTGAGAATAAATAAAATCCATGAGGAATAATGTAGAATTTAAAAAATAGGACCAAGAATTTAATCTAGGATTATTTCTAAATTTAGTGTAGGGCAATGGTTTTCTACCTCTGATAATTAGGGGAAGTCAGTGCTGTGACATCTGCGGTGACTATTGGTTTTTGATCCATCAGCTTTTCTTAGCACCCTCACCCCCATCCCCTTAAATGGAATCCTCAGTATTATTCAGGTATCCTGCAATTGTGTAATTCATGGGACCCCTCTCTGGCTTCATTGAGGAAGTTTCATCAGTCTAAGTTTCTCAGAGTGTGGTCTTTGGACCAGCAGCATTACCTAGCATCACCTTGGAACTTGTTAGAAATGTAAATTCTGGGACCCCACCTCAGACCTACTGAATCTGAAACTCTCGGGGTGGGGCCCTACAATATGGGTTTAGACAGCCCTGCGGGCTTAACGTTTGACTTCTAGTGTAGGGTTTCCAACTCAGGTAACTTCAGGCATATAATATAAATGAATGACACCTACCAGGTGGGGATAATTTTGAACTGTGGATCAAGTGCCACAGCTGAAGGGATCAGCTGCTGTTTAGCTAATAGTCATTAAGAGACTTGCAGACCCAGCATTGGCAGATCTTGTCTTTGTATATAATAGATTTTAAAGTGCCGGCAAAGAATTGAAAAAATATTGATACCCTTATGGAGGCCAAAGAAAATTCAACTATAAGCAAACAAAACCAACTTCAGGAATGTGACCTTAGTTTGTGATCTCTTATATAGGAGTTTTGTTGTGAGTAAAGCTTGCTTCATATCACAGGTTATTATCTTATGTTAAACTTCTGATGTGGAAAATTTTTTTGGTCATGGGATAAGGACAGTTTTAAGGTTTTTGATAAATGTTATATTGTTCTCCAGAATGAAACTGCTGTTTCATCAGCAGTTTCCCTGAAACCTAGCAGACATTAGATACAGTTCTTTTTATGACTTTTAAAATTTGCTCGGCAGAAAAGGCATCCTTTAAAATTTGTATTGCTTTGATTTACTAATGTAGTTTAACCCTTGCTTTGTATTTACTGGCCATGTGTATTTTTATATAAATAAATCTTTCGTAGTCATTTGCTTATATGTCCTTTTGAATTGATTCATAAGTATAAATTGTTTTCCCTAGCTTTCTGTTTGCCTTTTAATTGGTATGTTTTTTGAATTATAGAAGTTTTAAATTTGTGTAGTCAAATCCATCATTCTTGTCAAATTCTCTCAAAAAATCCCTCTGGGGTTTTCATTGGAATTAGATCAAATCTATAAACTAATAACCCTCAGTAAAGATTTGTGCCTGCCTTTCCAGCTGTACACATGCTACTGTGAACCACTGTGGATAGGATACTCCCTTCCTCATCTCCACCACCACCAGTATTCATTCATTTAACATACATTTATTGAATGCTTACTGCACATGAGACTACAGTAAGCCCCCTATATACAAAGGAGTTCCGTTCTGAGAGCGCATTCATAAGTCCAATTTGTTAATAAGTCCAACAAAGTTAGCATAGGTACCCAGCTAACACAATCGGCTATGTTGTACTGTACTGTAATGGGTTTATAATACTTTTCACACAAATATATTAAAAAAACACAAAAAACATTTTTAATCTTACAGTACCTTGAAAAGTACAGTAGTGCAGTACAACAGCTGGCATACAGGGGCTGGCATCAAGTGAACAGGCAAGAAGAGTTGCTGACTGGAGGAGGGAGAGGAGGTGGGAGGTGTTAGAGCTGAAGGATCGTCAGCAATAGGAGACAGAGGGTTAGCTGCAATTTCACTCACGCCTGACGTTGATGGCACAGGTTCTGGTTCCTTGCTGGATTCAGTTCTATCTACCTTCTTGAAGAAAAGATCCAGTGATATCTGGGTAGTAGCTCTTCTTTTCTCGTCATAGCTGACACGTGACAATGTACTCCAGACACATGAACTAACTAACGTGATTGGATATGCGAATGCAACTTGAAGATTCGTATGTTGGGGACTTACTGTATTGGGTTTGTGGGGCTACATTAGTAAATAAAACAAGAATTTCTTGTGATACATGAGTGAATAAAACAAAGAATTCCTGCTCTCTTGTAACTGACATTGCTGGAGGAACTGAGGCAATAAATGAATAAATATATATCAAGTGGTCAGTGCTGTGGAAACAAAGGAGAGTCAGGGGAGGGTGGTGGCAGCAGCTTCACTATTTTGTGTTGGTCAGAGTAGGCTTCTTTGATAAGGCGACCCCAGGGAAATACAGAAACATTGCCCAAGGATATCTGGGAGAAGAACGTGTTCCAAGACAAGTTCATTTAAGTCAGAGAATGGAGGATGAGAAATAGCGAGGAGCCTTGTAGGAACTTTGGCTTTTACTCTGGGTTAGGTGGGAACTTTCCGAGCAGAGGACTATAAGGTAGGTCCGAGGCAGGAGGACCACTCAGGAGGCTGATGCCATTTCCAGCTGAGAGATGATGGTTGCTTGGTTGAAGTGGTCTGAGATTAGATGTATTTTGAAGGTCGAGCCAAAAGAGTTTCTCGTGGATTACATATGGTTGTGAGAGAAAGAGAGGAGTTGAGGATAACAAGCTTTCCAGCTTGAGATACTGGAAGAATATTTTGTTGTGTTTTGTTTGTGTTTTACAGAGGAGGAGAGGACTATCAAAAACAGATTTTTGTGAGGATGTGAGAATTTTAGTTTTGGGACACTTATTTTGTATCTGGCCAATTTTGTAGCCTTTACTTTACAGTGAACTCTACTTCTGATAGTTTCCCTGTTTTTTTCTCTGAGGGGGTTTTAATAATTAATTTTTATTAGAGTATATTTGATTTATAAGGTGTTTCTGCTGTACAACAAAGTGAATCAGTTATACATATATCCGCTCTTTTTTATATCCTGTTCCCATATAGGTTATTACAGAATATTGAATCTCTGTGGGATTTTAAGGTAGACAGTTATATTGCCTGGGAGGAAAGGTTCTTGATATATGCAGGTAAACAGCTTGATGGAATGATTTCTCTCAGTGTCCACCTTGTTGCCTTTACATTCCTACTTTGAGCTTTGTAAGTGTTACTGAGTGCAGCCTCTGGCCAACTTCCTGATACTTGATGGTGTTCAGATGTGCTGGCTGAGGAGGAATCTCCTGTATGATTATGTCACACTGCCTTTTTGAGTAATGTTGCTTCTTGGATAACCTGATACAGTATTTAGTCCTTTTCCTTGCTCAACAGTCAGTGAATACCATTTCCCATCATTTTATGGAAATGATGCTTCAGCTTCTTATTGCCAACTAAATATCCTTGGATATCAAATACAATTTTCTGTCTACTTTCATCTAGCTTTCATTTCATTATTTGAAATTTGTAACGCAGGAAAGAAATTAGCTCCTTTTTTTTTTTTAAAGTTTGTGGAAGGGATTGGCAATAGATGCCTTCACTGCCTTTGGTTATTAGAAATTCTATGTATGATATAGTGATTAGAAATAGAAATCTATCTTTTCCTCATATGTTCCTTTTTTTTTGCCTTAATGCTTCTAAATTTTGGTTATTGGAAATTTCTCTGGCTAATCAGAGATTAACCTGTATTCTTAGTTTCTAGCTGTGTGAAACTTTAAGATTCTAATTTTAATGAGTATTTAAAGGGAAATTGGTGGAGTGCAAATTGGATTTCAATAACTGTCTAATATCTGAAACTGGAAAAAGGATTTTTCATAACCCAGTGGTAACGTGGGTACTCTTGTCCCCCGCCCCCTCATCCTATCATACAGCATGTCCTTCCGTTTTATGTACTACCGTGTGTGTGTGTGTGTGTGTGTGTGTGATTTTTTTATTTTATTTTATTTTATTTACTTGGTTGCACCGGGTCTTAGTTGCAGCCAGCGGGCTCCTTAGTTGTGGCATGTATGTGGGATCTAGTTCCCTGACTAGGGATCCAACCCGGGCCCCTTGCATTGGGAGCTCAGAGTCTTAACCACTGCGCCACCAGGGAAGTCCTGTGCATTCCTTTTTAATTGGACTCCTGGGCTCATGACACTGTTGTAACTGGTCTATGCTTCACTTTAGTTTTTAAATAATATACACCTATGACACCACTGCCCACCTCATACCTGATTACCTAAAAAATTATAGGGAAGCCAGTGGACAGAACCTTTGTTGGAGGGGCAGAAATGCTAAGGCAGTTGCAAAACACGTGCACACAGCCTTTACCGCTTCCCCAGGGATCTCTAGGTTACTTTTGCTTATCTTTAAACTTTACAAAAGAGAGTATAAGTTGTCTTATGGGACTTGGAGTTTCAACATTATGTTACTAACATTTAAAAATCTGTGTTTTGGGGACTTCCCTGCTGGTCCAGTGGTTAAGAATCTGCCTTCCAATGCAGGGGACACAGATTCGATCCCTGGTCGGGGAAATTAAGATCCCACATGCCCCGGGGCAACTAAGTCCAGGGGCCACAACTGGAGCACCCGCATGCTGAAGCTACAGAGCCCTCACACAACTAGAGAGAAACTGCAAGCCACAACTAGAGAGAAGCCCATGCGCCGTAACAAAAAAAGATCCCATATGCCGCAACTGAGACCCAACACAGCCAAAAATTTTTTAAAAATAATAATAATTTTAAAAAACACTGTTTTTTTTCATGTAGCTGTAGTTCATTCATTTTCACTGCTCCACTGAGCAAATATATCGTAGTTTAGCCATTCTCCTCTTGATGTGCATTTGGGTTTTCCCTCAGGTTATTTTATTTTCTAAATAATGTTCAGTGCTGTTACTCTGAACATTCTTGAACATGCCTCCTGGTATATATGTGTACTAAGGGTTGGGGGGTGGTGGTGTATATCCATGAATTAGAATTGCTGGGTGGTAAAGTATGCAAATGTTCAACTTTATTGGATAATGACTGTTTCTGTTATTGCTGCCTAACAAGGCACCTCAGATTGAACGGCTTGAGACAACGTTTATTTTATTCTTGCAGATTCTCTGGGTCAGAATTCAGAGTAGACTTGGAATGGCCTGTCTCTGATTCAGGATGTCTGGGGCTTCAGCTTGGGAAGGTTTAAAGGCTGGGGGCCGAAACACCTGGGACTAGATGACCACTTCCGGGATGGCTTCTTCACTCACATGTGTGGCACCTTGTTAGGGATGCCTACATGGCTTTGCTAAGGGACCCTTGGCCAAGTGCCTCCACGCTTGGCCTCTTAAGTGACAGCCTCAGGGTTGTCAGACCTCACACGTGGTGTCTCTTTGTTTAGCAAACAAGGGTGGAAGCTGCCTGTTCATTTAAAACCTGGCCTGGGAAGTTACCTAGCATCACTTCCGTCATATTGCATTGCCTGAAGTGGTCACAGGCCCTCTCAGATTCAAGGGGCAGAGACAGAACCCCATCTTTTAATGGGAGGAGTGTCAAAGAACTTTAGCCATATTTTAAAACCACCATAATACAATTTTCTTCAGAGTTGGTTGTACCAGTTTATAGTTTTTAAAAACTAATTTTAAACATTATTACAGCATTATTATTGATTTATTGAGATTATTTTGCCATTTAAAAAACATTTTCAAGCACTCTTCTAGAAGCTATAGGCCTATGGATTTTTGTTTTGTGTATAAGGTAATTCCCCAATACCAAGCTATGGAAGAGAAAAATGATGGAACTTTCACTTGCTGTTAGAAAAGTTTCTGAGTTCTTTTGGAGAGTTGAAACCAAGTTGTTGGAGGACTATTAATGAAGGCTTTTTAGTGGTAAAGTTGAAATTGCATTGTACTTAGGGGTGAAGGGAGCCACTGGTAGAGGCTGAACAGAGAAGTCACAGGATGAAACTGAATTGAGTTACTGTTCTTGATCTACATTGAATGTTTTGTGCCTTAATAAGAAAGATTCTAATAGTTTAATAGGTTATTTTTACTTTATCAGTGTTTCCTTTGAGGAATATATGTAACTGGCTATTTCTAACAAAATCTAAATTACTTAATGTTTAAATTTTGTGTGGTAGAAAGTTGTGTGTGTAGTTGGGAGTCTAGTATGTGTAGTTGGAAGTTGGGGGTCTAGTTCTCATTCTACCATAAGTCTTAGCAGATCAGTTGCTTTTTCATATCTATAAGAGACTTGGTTCCTGGAGTTCTTTCTTTTCTTCTGTGATTCTGTAATTAATGATGTGAGTTTTAAACTAACCAGAAAATGTGAAATGAACCAAACTGTTTCTATTATATTTTTCAACCCTGCAGGCTCCCTCTCACTTAATCTTGTTGGAAACTACCCAGGGGAATAATTCACTCTCCAGCAGTTAGGTGGTATTCACCTGGTGTCTTTGAGCAGCTTAAGCATTTTATGGTCACCCTCTGTGATGACCCTACCTATCTCTGGGGAAACAATAAAAGCTGCATGTGCATGTTTTGCAATTGCCTTAGCATTTCCTCCCTTCCACAAAGATTATATTTATTGGCTTCCCTAGAACTGTTTGGATTGTTTAAACGCACTTTTTGGTGGGAGTGAGAGTGTCCTACAAATAAACTGTTTTTTATTCGTAGTGTCATAGTGAAGTTTTTGTCTTTAGTTTGAAATCACACGTAGCTCTGAAAAGCTATATATGCATGCTACCATGTAATACACCTCTAACATTGTCTTCATCTCTAGAATGTATATTTTCCCTAGGATTTCTGTTTAGCTTTCAGGAGCTGTGTAATTGGTGGTGGTGGGGTAGTAGTGCTATAGAACTGTTGCTGCTCTCTAGAGCTTTATACTGTTTGCTCTAATGCAGCAGTGGAGAAAGAAAAACTGTTGTAACCTCCTTTTGTTCTTCAAAATAATTATGCTTGTCTTATAAAAACAGCTAAGTATTGTAAAAGAAAAATTGGAGCAATTTCAGAGTGATGAACCTTTACCTGGTCAGATCTTTAGAGTGTCTAAATCAAAAGGAGAGACTGGAAAGAAAAATTGTTCCAAACCTTATCTGGATAGAATCTTTCTGTGTGATGTAATTTATAGCCTTCTGGAAAGAAATTAACATTTCTGTTAAAATGCTGAAGCAATTGTTTGATGAACTTTAATGGGATTAGGCCTAGTTTTGGGAATTTAGTTACCTAAGCACTCAGTTGATTGTCAGTTTTAGTGCATTATGAATTAGTCGGCACCTTGTTTGCAGGAATGTGCCTTAAACTGTGAGCAAGATGTTGAGTCTCCTGCTTATAATGTGACACTTAGGAGCAAAGATGGGTAGAATTTTAGAGCTAGAAGGACCCTAGTGATCAATTTTGCAAGTGAGGAAACTTGAGGGCCATGCAAATATAGAATAGACTGGGGTCTTGATTTCCTTTAATAGTGGGAGTCTTTCTCTTTTTAACATGTTGCCGTTTGGATGATCAGTGTATGTTTTCCTATTATTTATATGGTTCCTGCTTATTTCTAAGAATAGATCATCAGGCTTAATTTTATATATTTTTATTAGGAAAATGAAAACATTGTAGCACTGATCAGGTAGTCTTATTTCTGAATCAGTAAAATAGGTGTTAAATTTTTAAAGGTGACATTTGAGTTACTGTTACCTGTGCCAATTAGTTACAGAAGCCAAAGTAATTTTTAAAATCAGAATGTAACTCTTAGTTCATTTTGGCCTGCCATCCTCATCTGAGCATCTTTTTATGATTGTTTTCAGTTACCCCAATAGTAAATGTCATTGTATTGGGTGCTTTTGTTTCTTGGGATAGGGTCTTGAAAAAGTGGCATAACTGGATCAAAGGGTATGAGGATTTTTAATTGATAATTTTCCAAAAAATTAACTTTCTGGGTTTCTTCTGTTCTTTAAGAATGGCTCCCCAACGTAGCAGTTCTGTTAAACTCTTTAATACATTAGAGATTTATTTTTGCATATGGTATGAAGTAGAAATTCCCTCTCCCTTCCCCGCCAAAGGCAGAGTTGGTTATGTCAGCACCATTTATTAAGTACACCATCCTTTGAGAATTGAAATGAACTTTTGTTGTATATTAACTTGCCATATATGTTTAGATGTAGGTTTATACTGTATTTTGCGGTCTGCTGACCTATTTGTCTATTGTGGTTTAAATACCATGCTGTCTTTATTATACTAAACTTACAAATCGTTAAGTTTAATAATTGATGGAGCAGATCCTTCCTTAATATTCCTTTTCAAAGTATTCTTGGCAAGTTTTGAACTTTGATCCATGTGAACTTGAAAATTATTTGTCAGGTTCTTGTCCACATTTCTATATGTCTTCTCCAAACATGACACAACACAACAAAAAACCTTTTAAGAAATGCATCAGACATTATTTTAAAGAAAAATTTCACTGTTATGAAGTTATCACAACGAAGAATATGAAGTGTTCTTTGTATTTTCAGAAATGTTCTTTGAATCTCCATCTTGTGTAATGTCTGAAAGTTTTAATTATCTTTGTATTCTTTTCAGTTATGTGCTAAATGCCTGTTACCTAATGGCACTGCCTTTTTTTATTACTACTACTAATACTTGTTGCTAATTTTCAAAGTCCAGGTTATAGCTTTTCTTCCCTGCCTTTGCATTTTTACCTATGTTCCTACCACTGCTTGACTTGCTCTTCGCACTCCTTACTCCAGCCTCATTTCTGTCCTTCCATTTGTCAGAACTCAGCACAAATACTTCTGTGATCCTTTCTTTAACCGCAGTATTCCTTACTGGTAATTTTTTTAAATTGCATGTATTTGGCAATTGAATACTCTTTTCACTGATTTCAGCATCTCTTCACAGAACCTTTTTTCAGTGAATTAAGCACCCTCCCCCTTTTTGATATACTTTTTGAGAAAGTTAATTTGGCTGTGATACTCTTTTAAGAGTGTGTGTGTGTGTGTGTCAGGTGTTAAGAATAAGAACTCTGGGCCAGAGTGCCTAGGTCAGATCCTGGCTCTGCTGCTTATCAGCATAGTCACCTTAGACAAGTTACTCAACCTTTTTAAAATTAATTTCCTTAAATTCCTCATAGTAAAATGGGGGTAATAATGGTAATAGTACCTATCTGACAGGGTTTTTAAGTTACATGAATTAATGTATGTAATGTGCAGTGTTCTGAACATAGAAATTATAAGAATCACAAATATGGTGTTCTATACTATGTTATTTAATTCTCATAAGGAAGCATTAGTAAAATGAAATAAGACTTAAAGCTCCTTATTATCTGACCACTGTGCTTTTTCTCACTAGACCAGTTGAAAACCAGAGCCTCTAACTACATTGCCTTTTATTCTAGGAGCACATGAAAGATTTTTTCCTGTGTGCTAGGGGTTTTTATGAGTATTCGCAAGAACTGGTTCGTAATGAGTTAGGATGAACAATTACTGTGGTCACTTGTCAGTGATCTTGAGTTTATCAACATCACTTTTTTTTTTAACTGAGGGACCAGTACAGAATAATCTGCCTGTGAAGCCGTCTCCCTTATCACCCTCCACCCCTCATACATAATCCTGCCAAGCATGCTGGAACTCCATCCAGAACAAAAGATACTTGGTCTCTGGTTCCTGTTTCTCAGGTGTGTTTAAGGAATACACATTTACCAAAACAAATATTTGTCATTAGATGGAAAGGCTTGGAGTGCCTTAGGGTAGCTGAGTTAGTTCAGCTGGGTATGGTAGTCAGGAGTTAGGGAGAGCAGCAGCAGCTACCACTTACTGAACACTTATAATGTTCAATAAGTTGTGTTAGCACCATAATGCAGATCACTACTCACTGATGTCTCCAAGTTGTTAGGGCAGGGGAAATGTCTTTGTGCCTTCAGTCATTCTGCACCGCAAGCTAGTTTGATCTCTGAGGGCTAACTAGGTCATTAAAATGTTTTCTTAAGGGTTTTTTGGAAGGTGGGTGGGGTGGAGAGTGCATTTATATACTATGTGGTAAACAAAAACTTTGACAGAATAATTTTCAAGTTCATATGGAAAAATGTTCAAAAGTTGCCAAGAAAACTTTGAAATAGAATATCGTATATATGTCACATAATTCGAGGTTCTAACTATTAGTAAATGGTATGAAAATGTGTGGTAATTGAGGTGATGTGAGAATTCTGTTTTACTGTGTCTAAAAGCATCCAGAACATTCATAGTACCCTCTGTATGCATCCATTCAAGTTGTGTATGGTTGGTATTAAGAACATGGATCAAATACCTTGCTGGCAGTTTTCACTTTGTAATATAGCTTTATTTTTCCTGGTCTGTGTAGGTTTAGAGTAGGAGTGTGGACTATAATTTCGTGTTTCCCTCTGCAAGAGAGGCTAGAGTGGTTTATGAGATCTGTTGGCACCAAAGGCGAAAGGGGTTAGCTTCATTCTAGGATTACATTGGTTTTTATCTATTGGAAGGAAAAAGTTAGGATCATAGTTCTAACCTCTGTCCTCCTTCCCTCTCTCCATTCCTGTTTTCCTCCCTCCCTTTAAACAAATATTTGATTACCTTCCATGTGCCAGGCATTGTTCAAGATACCAGGGGTGTGATGGTGAACAAGACAAAAATCCCTGCTCTCCTGGAGAGGGTTCTAATGGGGGAAACAGACAGTAAGATAGATAACATGAGTAAAGTATTTTATATGTAAATTCAAATTATAAAACCAGGAGGAGGAATAGAAAGGGGTGTTGGGGGGTGGGCAGAGGCTTGCAGTTTTAAGATAGGGCAGTCAAGGGAAGGCTTCAGTGAAGTGACGTGAGGAAAAGACCTGAAGAAAGTGAAGAAGTCTGCCCTGGGAATAGCAAGGAAAAGGCCCTGTGGTTGATGGCTTGCCTGGCACGTGCAGTGAACAGCAGTGAAAGCAGTGACTTGAGTGGAATGAGCCAGGAGGAGAAAAGGAGGTGAGGCCAGAGAAGCAGCAGGGATGGGGTGGTAGTAGGTGCCGCATGACCATTTGGGGCAGTTATAAGGACTTGGGGCTTTTATTCAGAGATGGGAAGCGACTAGAATGGATTATGGAGAGAGAAATAACATGTTCTAAGTTGTCCTTTTATACAGCATCACTTTGGCTGCTATATTCATGCTGAATAGTGGGAATGCAGTCAAGGATGAGAGCCAGACCATTTAGAAGGCTCTTGTAATAATCAGGGCAGTTTCAACCAAAGTAGTGTCAGTGATGTGGCAAAAAGTTGTTGAATACTAGATAGATTTTGAAGATAGTGCCAGTAGATTTGCTGATGGACCGAATGTGGAGTCTGTATGTGTGTTGTGTGTTTGTGAGAGAGAAGCGGCGGGTGAAGGATTTGAAGTTAAGGATGACACAGATTTTTGACCGGAACAGATCCGTCCAGTTAGAGCAGGTTTGGGGTGGTGGAAGAGATGGGGAAGTGGCAGGGGATGGGATTGGTTTTGCACACAGTTTCAGATGGAGGTGTTGAAAGCAGGTGGATATAGGAATCTGGGATTTGGGGAGGGGCAGTCTCAGCTAGAGATAAGAATTTAAGGGTCAGAAACATAGATGGTACTTAAAGTTATGAGATTGGATAAGATCACCTAGGAAGTGAGTGTAGAAAACAGGATTTAGAGGTGTGGGCAGTTGGAGTCTTAGAAGGAACTTTAAAAGGCAAGAGAAAAACCAGGTTAATACGATGTATTGAAAGACAAGTGAAGAAAGTAAGGAGGAAGGAGCAAGTGATCACTTGTGTTAAGTACTGCTGATAGGGCAACGATGATAAAGACTGAGAATTAGACGTTGGGTTTAGCACAGTGGAGGTCATTGGTGACCTTTATTAGCTGTTTCAGTGCAGTAGTTGGGGTGAGAACTTGGATTTAAGAGATAATGGTAATGGGGAGAGAGAGGTTAAACATAGTGAATATTTGTTGTAAAAAGGAAAGAGAAAAATGGGGTAATAACGTTTCCCCTGGCCTCTTACTGTTAGCTGTGCTGCAGGGCTATCCTGGTATTGTGAGTGGTACTCCAGATCTGTCCAGGGGAGTGATGAGCCTGTCTGGGCCACTTTTTGTTGCTAAGTTGGAAGTCAGGAAACACCAGGCCTTGGTAACCTTCTGTTGAATGGAAATTTTTACATGCCCTGTCACTGTGTTATTCTTCTAGTCCTGAGGTCCCTAACCAGTTCACCTTCCTCTTTTCCACCTTTCAGAGTTTTTCTTTGGTTGCCTCTTGCATTATTTCCAGGGTTTATAGTTGTGTTTAGCAGGGATGGGCTGGGAGAAAAGAGTCGAGTCTACAGCATCTTTCCTGGACCAGAAGTGCTTCTACTTATTTTTAAGAACTGATAAATTAACTAACAAATTGATTTTTGATTCAGCTTCATTTTCTTTTCTTTTTTTTAAAATAAATTTATTTATTTTATTTATTTATTTTTGGCTGCGTTGGGTCTTCATTGCTGCTTGCGGGCTCTCTCTAGTTGCGGCGAGTGCGGGCTACTCTTCGTTACGGTGCGCGGGCTTCTCATTGCAGTGGCTTCTCTTGTTGTAGAGCACGGGCTCTACGCACGCGGACTTTAATAGTTGTGGCTCGCGGGCTCAGTAGTTGTGGCGCACAGGCTCTAGAGCACAGGCTCAGTAGTTGTGGTGCATGGGCTTAGTTGCTCCGCGGCATGTGGGATCTTCCCGGACCAGGGCTGGAAACCGTGTCTCCTGCGTTGGCAGGCGGGTTCTTAGCCACTGTGCCACCAGGGAAGCCCCTCAGCTTCAGTTTTCTTGAAGATGTATCACTTGTTCCTAAACCTCAGTATCTCTGAATAATATTTCTGAGAGTATGTTCTTACACACTTCTTGCATAAGAACTATGTAAGAGGCTTTTTATTCAAGCAGATCCCTGGGACTCACTTCAACTCTTAAGATAATTCTTATACACACTAAAGTTGGAACAACATTCCTGGAGGTTGAACATTGATAAGAACTTTTGTTCTTTTATCTTTCAATAGCTGGCTCAGTGATAGTAGCAGTGGCAGGGCCAGGATTTGGAATTTAGTGTTCACTGACTCTAAACACTATGCTTGTTCCAACAAGCTGTATTTTATTTTTAAAGTGAGGAGAAACATGTTTCTCTATAGGAATTCTATTATTGTACTACAGTTAATCTATTGGGCTAAATACAGAATTGTCTTTGTTCTAGAGATAGCCAGAAACAAGTTCTCCCCGTGGAATAAGAAGTTCTGATGTCCTCCCTCCCCCTTCTTCTTACCTGTCAATACGTTGTACTTTTCTACTCTTTCACTCTCCTTTAAGGAGCCCAGAGCTGGGGAGTTAGGGAATGGTGAAGGAGAAGAGGATTGTTTTTCTTTCAGTCTTAGTTGTGATGTTTGTGAGAAGCTTCTAAGTCCCATGCTGCTTACAATAGGTACTTTAAGTTGTAAGATGTGATCTTTGTCAGTCTCTTGCTTTGGTGAGTGAGCTGGATCAAATAATAGCTACTCTAACACTTTAATTTATGGCTTTTGAGTGAACGAGATTACTTAACTAGTTAGGATTTTCAAAGGAGGAGTTAGTATCACATACAGAATTTGAATGTTCTGACCTCAGTTTGATTTTTGAAAGGTGCTAAAATGGAAGTCGCTCTAAAAAGATGGATTTTCTAGGCAGAAAAGTAGACAGAAGCTTTATCGGTTCACTCTGGAGGAGCCATTCTGGATTAGCAGTTCTTTGACTAACTGAGATCCTTTCAGTACTTTGTCATTTTCCTTTATGAGTCCTATTCTCTAAAAAAGGCACAGGAACTAGGCCAGTATTTTGTTCTGAATCTTCGTGCTCACATTCCATGTCCAGTTCTACACCAGCCACAAAGAACTGTAAGCCACTTCCATCCTTCTGTGTAATGCTGTATTTGTCTCCATTAGAACACTTCAGCGTGTCTAAGGCATTCAGGTCTTTCAGACTTGTTAGGTGTTTTTTTAAGGGTGAAAATTAAGCAGGACAAGCCACTGGCTAAATAAGTCTCATATTTTTTATATTTCCTGGGAATTCCTTATTTGTAAAAACTACATGTATGCAGATATCATTGAAAACTGATATACAGCTAAAGCACATAGTAAGTAGTGCCTGTAAGAAGGCATGGATAATCCAGTTGAAGACCAATCATATGTATGACATGACTTGGAAATATGGAATACGTAAATAACAAAATAAGGGGATCCCACTAAGGTTGAAGAATACAAAGTAGTGAATTGTGAGATACAGTTCACCAGGAAAGACTCTAAGAGGGAGAGGGTTTTTAGGGATAAAAGATGTTCCTGGATATTTTCAGGTTGGAGACTTGCATAGAACAAACAGGACTCAGCCTCAGCCTTAGGACTGCTGAGGGTCTGTGTTGGAGAATTATTGTTTCTTATTTTTATTGTGCCTGGCAGATTATGTATTATGTATATGTTACCATGTTTAATAAAAAGTCTGGCAGATGGGCATTCAGAAGAGTTTGAGGTACCATATATAATTCTTTAAAAGTTGGGGTTTTTTTTTTTAGTATATCTCAGTCTTAAACATGAAAAAATTGAATGTACCAGTAATTTATCTGCTGATCTGGAGAATAATAAGTAACAAACTAAAGGTAGTTTAGAGGTGTCAGTTTATAAAGTTCAAAAGTGTGGACTTCGTGACAAGAGTACAATCAGCAAAATTCACAGTGTGGGAAATTCTAAAGGACAGATAGGTCTGTTTCTTCCACAAATAAATTGCGAGGGGGGAAGAAAAGGAAAACTTAAAATTTGAGGTGTATTAACCAAACGCAGTGTGTGGATGTTATTTGACTTTGATTTGGACCAACCAATGGAGATAATCCAGGAAATTTGAACAATAGCTATATATTTGACATTAAGGAATTACTGTTTTTTAAATTATGAAAGTTATATATGTCAAGTTAAGTTACCTTTTAGAGACACAAAGAAAAATACATACCAGGTGTAATGATCTGATGATGGGGATTGGCTTCAAAATTAATCTGTAAGAATGGGGGATAGATGTCTTGGATGAGATAAGACTGGCCAAGGGTTGATAGTTGAAATTAGTTGGTGGTTATATGGGAGTCCATTATCCCTTAACTTGTATTAAAATTTTTTCATTTAAAATAAGAGTTCCAAGATAAATTAAAGAACATGGGCCAAGATCAGGATTGCTTATATTGTTTCATAATACTAACATGGATTAGAGTCCTGTGTGATCTGGCCCTACCTACCTATATCCAGTGTCAACTCCAGTGCATTCTTCTCCTTCACTGTCACAGCTCTAGCTCCATAACCTGTATACAAGTCATTTCTTCTTCCTAAGACATACCACAACCCTCAGTATCTTCTATATCTCTCCATATCTTCTACCCCTACCCCTTATCTCAGCAAGTTTGCTTGTTCAAGTCCTAACTTACTCTTTGGAGGTCAGGTTAAATGTTTATACCACAGAGAAGTCTTCCAGATCCCCCCCAGTCTAAATCTGATGTCATAGTTATGATCTCCTATCTCACATTTTGCATGATTATTTGTTTATTAACATTTGTCTTCTCCATTAAACTCTTCAGTTTACCATTCTTGTTTGCTATTATTGTATCCCCAGTACCTAGTAAAATCCCTGGTAAATAATAGGTGCTTAAATATTTGTTAAATGGAGGGGAGGAGGGAAGAAGAGTTCCTGGTGGATTGAAAGCTTCGCTGAAATAATCTGCCAAAATACTCAAATCTCATTTCAGTTTCAGAGGTAATCTGGTTTAAGCAGTAAGAAAAAGAAAGAAGGTTTAAGTGTTCAACCCCCTGAGTCTTTATCAGGATGAATTGGATCTGGTACATTTATTTCCAGTTGCTACAGACATCTCTGGAAAGCTGATGTAACCAGTTAAAGTGACAGGCACAAACTGTCTCCTTAACCCACTGTTATCTATAAGTTTTATTTTATAGCTAAAACGTGGGATATTTGATGCTAGACAGTTTGGTTCTTCCCCCCACCCCGTACTTTATTTCCCTCATCTCTGTTAATTTGGGAGCACGGGGGTAATGTCATTGAAGTTGTGGCTGAATACAACGTCTGTTCTAATGAACTACTTTGGATTTCATGTTTAGAGTAGAACTGCTTTAGATGACTCTGAAGCCCAACCCTCAAGAAACTCTTGAGAATTCTGTTGCTAATTGAAAACACCTATTTCCTGATTATGTCTGCCTCTTAGAGATTTCTTTTCATCTCTTTATTTCTCTTGTATCTTTTATGATATGGAATTGAAATCCAAGGTTTATATTTATTTAATAACTGTTCTTTTCTAATATACGTATTGTACTTTGCAGTTAGGATTACATCATTTTATGAATGCCACATCATGTGAGACTGATGTTGCTATTATTTCTAGAGGTCAATTTACATGTCTAGGATTATACAAGGTAAATAAAAGTAGTAACTTGACTTAAACCAATCTTCCTGCTCTTCCCTCTATTCTTTTCACACTGCTTTTGAGCTAGGTAGTTAATACTTGTATACACATTTTTTTTATGTGACTCTTAGTAATATTAAGATTTTACGTTCCTATCCCATAGAGACCCTCACTCTTAACCCTGGATACTGTGAGTCTAACAACTGTGTGCTCTGGATGTCGGATGGTGATCTCGGTTTTACTTAGTCTGCTTTATTGGTTTTTTATAAGTCATCTAAAGATCCTGGAGATTTCAGAATGTAGGTGTTTCAGACATTTTGCACATTTGGACGTAGCACATAACTATCGGATCGGTTTTGGTTGAAAATTGTACTGTGTAACTTGCTGCGGACAGTCATTTTACTTTTATCTTGTTAATGGAATCTTTATTTGCATAAAAGGGAAGAATTGGAGATAGGACTGAAATCAGAATCAAAGATGGAATTGCCACCATTCAGGCCTTTGCAGCATACTGTTGTTACTTTAATGAGATTTAAAAACATTCCTAGATCAGGGAAAAGTATAATCCACCAGCACTGTTCTACTGGACTTAAAGATTTCCCATCCTGGACTAGAACTAGGTGACTTAAAGGCAGCACTAGGTCAAGTGTTTGACATGGTTCAGTGCCTAGCTTTAGTGTTACTTTTAGATAAATCAGCTTTTGCTGCAGTTTATCTTTGAGAAAAAGGAAGTACAGTATCTACCCCTGCTGTCTGTGGCAGCATTGAAGATAGGATTGATCAAATACAATCTCTTTTATTGAACTCATTGACAGTATGTTGGCAGTAAGGGGTGTAGCAAATCTTTGTCTTTTCTCTGTGTTAGTAGAAATTACATTCCTTGTTGTTTTTCTTTTAGTAAGGTTAGTGGTAACCACCTCTAAGTTAAGTGATTCTTAAGGTGTAGTAGAAAAGGTTTTATCATTGACACCTTTGAAGATTCAATGGATAATATCTAATTTGTAATAAAAATGGAAGGAGCTTGGTCCTCACATTTAAGAGAAGTTAAATCTCCTTACCTCAAAGTCCCCATGTTGATCTGTTTGTCCTCTTCTAATGAAACATTACCATTCAAGAGGGTTTTAAAGAATTAAAAACAAAAATTAATCCCATTTTTGTTTTCTACGTTGGCCAACATGTAACCTGAACTCTAAATTTTCTAGTACTTTCCACTATTTAGCTGTAAAGTGTTTATAAATACGAGAGCTTTTTTAGAGGAAATGATTTTTTTGTTCAAGTAAATAATTATTCTTAGATCCCATAGAATATCTTAAGTTCTAGGTATGTGGTAATATTCTGCTAACCCTGTAAAAAAAAAGAACTATTAAAGCTCTGTAAGTTCACATAGCTAAAAAAGAGTCTATTTGTACAACATACACTATTTTATACAAATAAATATTGGTACATAGCTGGCAACATTACAGTTTACTATTCATGTGATATTACAAAAGCACATATTAGTACTGTATCTTTCTGCATTTAGGTAACCAAAAAGCAATTCATTGTGTAAAAGTTTAATGGATTTTTATACAGCACGTGCAGACAAAGAAAATTTACCAGTAAAACATTTAATAAAAGCAAGGAACAAAATACGAGTTAAAATGAATTCCCATTCAGGTAGTAAGTAGCCCAGTACATGTAGACATATATGCTGGTGCAAACTGGCATAAAGTACATGGCAGAACAACACCTTGGAAAGCATCCTAGTGTCCTGCACAGACAGCACAGAGCAATTATTTTACTAATTATTAGCACAGAGTAAGCAATAGGAAAGAGTTGAAAAGAACTCTGTGGACTGTTGGAATCCACATCTTTTTCTTCATTATTGATAATGACTGCAGTAGAAACCAGTTCATCATTATATTTGCGTAAGTATCACTCTGCAGCCTTAGTCACGTGTTCTATTTAAAGCATGACCCTACTTTTAAATCAGTGTCTCTTGCTTTGAGCTATAAATTATCAGAGTAATAAATTTACATTTTGAATATTAGGGGCAAAATCTACCTCTACCTCTGGTAAACTGAGTTTCTCTGGCATGTTGTTTTTGCTGAGGAAACAAAAACATAAACTCTTACACTTGAAGCTGTTATTCTTGCACTATGTTTTGTGCTCTGCTCTGCCACTGGGGTGTGGTAACGTCTTCACAGCTCACCTCAGGCTTGCTAAACGGTACACCTCCCACCTTTGTTAACAGTTCAGCTTTCTGTCCATGTTGCTGGTATTTTGAACACAAGATACTTTTTGGACACTTGGGGTGGGGTTTTCCATTTTTCATTAACTACCACATTGTGACAACTTCCTGCTGAAAATTACATCTGGTTAGAAACTGTCATATGACAAATGTATTTGTAGAATGAAACCTGTTCATAATTGGGGGTTGCAGTCCTCCCTTAATGCTGCCTGTCTTTAATTAGTTTATTTGTCTTTAATTAGTTTATTAGCCAATCTCCAAAAAAATATAACCAGGACGTTAGGTTTTGTATTGGTATTTAGAATAATACTTGTATATCAGTCTGTTAGTTTTGACCTTAAGAAAATTGAAAAGGGCTGTTCATTAATGTGAAAAGAAAAAATGTATTTATCCACCAAAGTTCTTGTGAACTGAAATGTTTTAAGGAATTTTCTTTTCCTTTTGTATTTTCAAGTTTTCACACAGTTAAAGTGTTGTGGTTTCTTTCTTATTTTTTCCTTGACCTCAGACAAGAAAGAAAAAGAGAAAAAAATCCTTTTGGTTAAGATGTGTCGAAATTCAGAAATAACAAATAAGTTTCATCTTTCCTGCCAATTCAGAGTGCTTGATGTCCTGGAACACTTTCATGAGAAGGCTTATGAGCTAAGTTCAGGATCATTGGGAGAGACTGCCAGGATTCTTTGTCCGCCAAGGGTGACTAAGGAGGAAGTGCTGTAAATTGGCCAAGAAATCATCTTTCCCTTGCTTTGGTTTTCAACATTAGAGTATTATTTTGGCTAGCCACTGTCAGTTGTTAAAACAGATTTGTCTGGGAATAAACTGTCATTAAATGGATGTTGTGTTAATTTTATTAATCACTTTTTGGCTTCGAATTGCTGCCTTTTATGATATTTGACTCCCCTTCTACTTTGTTTCCTTGAAGACTTAGGATTTGTAAAGAAGCAGAGAAGCTGTGTGATTCCTTACACATAAGAGTGACAGGAAGAAGTAAGGTTTGAGGAGATTTTATTGAGGAGAAGTAATATGTGATTTATGTTAGGAGTGGGTAGTTAAGGAGTTATTGGAGTAGCCCATTGGTGGTAGATGGGGACTTGGTACTGTGGTAGCTTCAGAAATGAAATGAACCTGTAAAACCAAGAGATTTTACAAGATAGGAAGGTTGCGAACCTTGAAGAGTAATGAAAGTTGGAAATGGGATACGAGGGTTAACTAGCTTTACCTCTTTTAGAAAAGGGGGGACATTTTTATAGTTCAAGGATGATCCAGAGTTTATTCTTGACCTCTTGAGGTTCTTTCCTGAATTTGGGCTGGTACTAGACCTGCAGCCAGTATTGAACCAGATAATTGTACTTAAAAAAGAAAGTATCTTTATATCTTGTGCTTTTTCCATTAAGGTTAGGGAACTATATGCCTTGTTTCTAAAGAGGAATAATTGGATAATACTTTATCACAATGGTTGGCTTCAATGGCTTATATTTGGACTGTATTGAAGTTAGTAAAATACTATTGCTATCCTTGATCTTAGTTATTATGGTATGATTAACTCATTTCTAATTCTACTATGGTTAGATTTGTTCTCTTTTATTATAATGTATTTCACCCTATCAGTGGACTATGTTAAACTTCACTTACAGTCACTAAAAATGTTTGTTAGTGAGTATGTAGAACCTGATTGGAGATGGGGCTATGGGGAGTATGACTACTTCTTCTCTCTTGGAATAGAATTTTGTGGAAGATCATAAAATATTTTGGTTACAGAATATACCAGATGCCAGTTACCCCCTCTATTATTAAAGTTGCCATTTTCTATCAGACTTTCAGTTTTTAAAGAGCAGTTGAACATTACATCACAGTTAGAGCTAAAATCTAACTTCTTTTCTTTAATTAATTAATTAATTTATTTATTATTTTGGCTGTGTTGGGTCTTCGTTGCTGCGTGCAGGCTTTCTCTAGTTGCGGCGAGCGGGGGCTACTCTTCGTTGTGGTGTGTGGGCTTCTCATTGCCGTGGCTTCTCTTTTTTGCGGACTATGGGCTCTAGAGCACGCGGGCTTCAGTAGATGCGGTGCATGGGCTCAGTAGTTGTGGCTCGTGGGCTCTAGAGCACAGGCTCGGTAGTTGTGGCGCACGGGCTTAGTTGCTCCACAGCGTGTGGGATCTTCCCGGACCAGGGCTTGAACCCGTGTCCCCTGCATTGGCAGGCGGATTCTTAACCACTGCACCACCAGGGAAGCCCCTAAAATCTAACTTCTTTATTCCCCTTCCCAGAGGTAAGGAGGACTCTGATCCTGAATTTGTTGTTTATCAGTTTTATGCATTTACTCTTTATGTATTGGTAACAGTTCTTTTTATATATATATATATATATATATATATATATAAATTTATTAATTTTTTATTTATTTTTGGCTGTGTTGGGTCTTTGTTGCTGTGCACGGGCTTTCTCTAGCTGTGGCGAGTGGGGGCTACTCTTCGTTGCGGTGCCCGAGCTTCTCAGTGTGGTGGCTTCTCTTGTTGTGGAGCACGGGCTGTAGGCGTGCGGGCTTCAGTAGTTGTGGCTCGAGGGCTCTAGAGCGCAGGCTCAGTAGTTGTGGCGCACGGGCTTAGTTCCTCCACTGCATGTGGGATCTTCCTGGACCAGGGCTCGAACCCGTGTCCCCTGCATTGGCAGGCGGATTCTTAACCACTGCTCCACCAGAGAAGTCCCAACAATTCTTATTATTGTTTTTTGGGTTTTTTAAAAGTTTTTGTATAGTTTTTCCATTCCACATTGTTGAGATTTAGTCGTGTTGAGACATATAGTAATAATTAAACTGATAAACAATACTCCATTAAATTCCTTTACTACTTGTGTATATCTATAGTAGTACTTAACTTTGTTTAGCTTATTATTAGTTTTTATGTTTTTCCATTCAACATTGTTTTCTGAGATACAGTCATGTTGATACAGATAGTTCTGGTTAATATGTTTCTATTGCTATAGAAAAATCCAGTAAATTATAGTGTATCTATTTCCCTACTTTAGCAAATTAAATTGTAGTTAATTTTTAGTTATTACCAACTATTGCAGTGAACCTGTTTCTTCATGCAGATGTGCAGGTTATATTCTCAGAAATAGAGTTTCATGATGGCTAGGTATACACAGTTTCCACCTAACCAAGTATTTCCAGATTACTCTGGAAAAGTGGTGGTGCCAGTTTTTATTATTGTTGGCAATGTATGAATTACTGTTTTCTACATCTCACCAACACTTGGTTTTTCCAATCTGGGTTTGAAATGACTTCTTAGTATTTGACCTACTAATATTTTAACCAAAATCTAACAAGGCCTGGCATATTTTTATGTGTTTATTGGCCATTTGGATCTCTCATGTGAATTTTTAATTTATTCATCTTTTGTTAGATTATCTTCTTCTTAAACCTCTTTGGTGGAGTTCTGTTATATATTCTGATGTGTTATTTTTAGTTTTATGTGTTACAGATATCTTTACCAACCAGTAGCTTGCCTTTAACTTTATTAAATCTTTTGCAGTATGTTGAAAATTAGCTAAAATTTTTGTGTGTCTTATTTAAGAAATCCTTCCCTGCCCTGAAGTTCCAAAGATAATCTTATTTAGGTTTGACTTTTCAGATTTAGGAATTCCAAAAATAGTGAATTATATCATAAAGAAAGGAAATAATTTTACTTTTTTCATGTAAAGAACTGGCATCTCAATGCCATTTATTGAATAATTCAGTCTTTTCTCACCGCTCTGAATGCCCATCTCTTTTATATATCCAGTTCTAAGTTTGGGAGTTCTGTATTCTGTCCCACTGGTCTTTTTGTCTTTCTAGACTGCCTTAATCACCATAGCTTTACCCTAAGTCTGTAGTGTGAGTTTTCACCATACTTTCTTTAGAATTTCTCTAGTGTTGTTCCTCCCCTCCACCGTTGTGGATTTTTGGATGTTTGTAAGTTTCCAGTAACGACCCTGTGGTGGGGGAATTCCCTGGCAGCCCAGTGGTTAGGACTTCGCGCTCTCACTGCGGAGGCCCCGGGTTCAATCCCTGGTTGGGGAAATAAGATCCCATAAGCCGTGCAGCTCAGTCAAGCAAACAAAAAACCCTATGGGAGATTTGATTGGAGCTTATTTGAATTTGTAGGTAGATATGAAAATTGCCATCTTAAAAAATCTATCTCACCATTTATGTTGGTCTTTTGGTTTTATTATTTTCTCTGCAAAGATCTTTTGTGTATAATATTAGCATTTGTTAGTGTTGTAAATAGTTCTGTTTAAAAAAAATGAGTCTTTTCTACTTGTTGGCTCTTGGAAACACTATTAATTTTGGTATGTTGATCTTTACTCGGCAACTTTGCTGAATTCTTGGTTAGCTTTATAATTTGCGGTGTCTTGGATTTTCTATGTAGATACGTAATCTTTATTCTTTATGTGTCTTAAAGTAGAAAATATTTCTATCTCCTGAGAAATTAAAGCAATTCAGAAAAACTGTTTGCCACAGACAGGATCAGGATACTTAGAAGGCAGTTTCAGCTAGTTAATTTGGGAAGTATCTATGTGAAGAGTTTTATCCACGTGTGTCCTGTGACATACATACATACACATACATATAGTCTTAAGTTTTTCTTGACACTAGAGTTAGTCTGTATAAGGGCATTTAGACGTTAAAACCGTCCCACTCCCATTTAGTATAAATGTTGCTGCTACTCTTGGATTTCACTCAGTTTATTTCCTTTTAGGAGGCGCAGGTCAGAATGGAGATGGGCTGCAGACCGAGCAGCTATTGTCAGCCGCTGGAACTGGCTTCAGGCTCATGTTTCTGACTTGGAATATCGAATTCGGCAGCAAACAGATATTTACAAACAGATACGTGCTAATAAGGTAAGGGATAAGTGTCTGGTCTTTTTCAGCTCAGCTAAAAACTATCATTATCCCCTTTTCCCCATCCCTCAGTAACTCTTAACTATGTCAGAGAGAATGGTTTAATATGATCTGATATAGCGGTTTAATTTGTTTAAGAGCCTGGTGTTACTTAGCATAATGCAGACAACACTGTTAGAATATAATGTTAGATTAGCTCATGGGTTTAGAACAAAACAGTTTGAATATCTGGGCTAACAGGGAACATTTAAAAAAAGGCACTATTTAATGTAAGCCATTGACCATACCTGCATATTTGTTATATTTATGGAAAAGTGGTGATGACAGTATTTTCATCTTATTTTTTTTACTTAGATGCGTTTCTGTTTTACTGCTAAGCTTCCCTTGCTTTCTTGAGGAAGAATAAAGTTTTTCCTGAAAGATGATTCAGGCGAGATTAGACACTGGTGATCTCATTTTCCTTTGTTCTCCTGCTTGCAGCGGGCTGACTCTTAACGGCACAGCTTTTATCTTTAACAGGGGTACCTGTATAGGTTTTCTTCTGAAAGACGTCCTGTGCTTGTTTGGAGTTTGACTGGGGGGTAAATGTACATGGAAAGGAAACCCATTCGGTAAATAGTTGAGTGACTGCTGTGTACCAGCACTGTTCTCCTTGGTGGGGTCACAGTGGTAAATAAAAATCCTTCTTTCTTGGTGCTTATGTTCTTGCAAGGTACTTATTGTGTTAGCTTGATGCAGTGACCTCCCTGACTGAACATGTGGGTCTAGATGAAGTATCTACTGCTCCTAAAAATAAGTGTCACAACGTTTTTGTCCTGCCTTAGTGCTGGTCAAAGCCTCAAGAAAATTGCTATATACCATGAACTGCATACATTAAATTAATTAGTAGACCAAGAGTTAAAGGATGACTAACTGACAAGATGAACAAAAGGGTAAGAGTTTGAAGTAAAAGTCCTGCAGCCTCCCTTATATATTATGTAAGCTTTTATTCCAAACATTTCACTGGAGCATTCTTTGAGCTTCTTCCCCAAATGGGCTTATATGTAATTCTCCAGAAGTTCGGTAGAACATATTATAATTGAGGGCAAAGTCCAGAGGACTTACCTTAAAAAATAATAATAATAATTTGTTCCTTTAGGATAGGGAACACATTAAATCCTAACTTTAAAAGTTAGCTAGCGCAAATGAGGAATTAAATCTAAAAATATTCACCAAGGATGGTAAACATTATGCTTAGCTCTTTTTCACAAAGAAAATTAAGTGATATTTGTAGAATATGAGCTGGAATGTTGATAAAGAATATCTGGGAGATGACTGGATATGCCTGTCCTGAGGAGAAAAACAGTCTTCCTCTGTCATGGACACCTCTTCAGTGTCTGGGTTTTTATAGCCAGTAGTTAAGAGAGAATTTTCATATTTGAGAACTAGAGTCTCTTAGTAACAACTGAGATTATTAGAATGGTAGTCAGTCATATTTGTTGCTTTATCTATTTTATATATATATATATATATATATATATATATAAATACGTACTGTGTGTTTATATGTTTATGTTATATTAGTTCCTCATTATAAAACTACTGTATTTCATAGACTCAAAGATGCTGTTGATTGTAAGCTGCACCATTGTTATGTGCCACTAAGAAGTGATTTCAGTTAAACTAAGACATACCATCTGGAACACTGTTGTGTTTTAACTTTCATATTCAGTCAGCTTTTTAAAAAAAGATGTTCCCATGTCTTAGAATGAGAAAGGAAAACAGTGTCTGTACCTTGAGTGTGGACTATATACAGGTACATTCGTGTGTGTTATTTAATGCACAAAGCAACAGCTTACAGCCTTGTAAGAAGCAGAGCTAAATTTGAACTCAGGGCTATTTATCTGACCCCAAAGCATTTTCTGTCTAACATATTCTGCTGTTGTATCCTTTTCATCATTTCTCTTGAGCATATTTATTGAAATTTCACACCTGGTAAATAAAACTGAGGGGGAAGGCACAGGGACCTAGAGGGTTCTGTTGCTAAAGGAGACTTCTTTCTCTTAACACGCAGTCTTTCTCTTAACACACAATCTTCAACATCCGTGTCTAGTACAAAACATTATATTATTTTTTTATCCCTTCTTTTGACTGATCTGTCAGATTACACAGCGCCTGCTAACTAAGGATGGAAATGTTACTGGGAATGAGAGATGGAAGAACAATGAAACTTGTGGATAGAAAAGCTGCTGAATGAGAATAGCAGTAACCTAGAATACCTGTCTTCAGAATTGATGTAAAGCAGTTGAAGTTTCCATCTTCATAGGGTTATAAGGCATTATGGACAGCCATGTCTTGTCTAGGTAGCCCAGGACGATCTTGTGGTGCTGGTTTACAGTGAGGTCACTGATTTATCTTAAGGTGGGTAGGAAAGCTTGATCTATTTAGAATGAAGTAGGAAAGTGAGTATGTGAAATTGCACCTTAATTTTTGTTTTACAGATGAAGAGGTGGTTTTGGTTTTTTTTCCTTGTACTTTGACTCCATGTGTTACCTGAAATTGGTAAAGGGAACGCAGTTGACCCAAGTGTACAACTTAGTTTTTTCTTTTCTTTCCTTTTTGCTTGCTTGCTTTGGCCCTGTTTTATAATCAGGCTTAGCACAGTTTCTTCTACCATTTCTTCCTTTTTTAGTTTTACTTCATTTTTTTTTTCCTTTTTTTAATGTAGGACAGATTTGTATTTCCAGAGAGGAATAATTTATAAGGATGTGTTACGACTTCATGCAGCTGTGACCCTTCCCAATTTCTGTAGTCCTGTGTTCTCTAGTGTTTAGTTCTCTAGGCCTGGACAATCCAGGCATGGTCCTGCTTCTGACTTTAGGAAGTGATAGTGAAGGGTGGGGAGACTCTCCTGGCCTTTTAACCTTGGCCTTAGAGTGCAGTAGCCTTGAGGTTATTGCTGCTTGTGGCTAATGCCACAGCCGTGTAATGTTGACCCAGTATAAACCCCGAATGCTAGGGAATCCCAGCTTGGGGTTGCCATGACAAGTGTGGAGTGGAACTTCATGGAGTTTTCTTTGCTAATAATGACCTTTCCTTTCGTGATTATTAACTATATTTATTAAGTATATTTTAGGAAAATTTAAGTAATCATGTAGACCTCTCCATAAAGCCTTACTTGCATCAGTCTCTTCCTTAAGCTCTTCCTCTTTTCTGCTCTCACGTCATCTTCTCTAAACTTCTGTTATAGCACTGTCATTGTAATACTTCGCCTGCCTGTCTGTCTGAGGTAGACGAAGGTAGTAAGCTCCTTGTGAGTGGAATGTATTTTATTTATTTTCTTATTCTTAGGGTTTCACACCACCCAGCATGTGGTAGACACTCAATAAATGTCAGCTGAATGAACAGATTTTAGCTGTTTCTATGCTTTTTATTTGCTCATCTTCCTTTTAGGTGCTTTCATCCTTTTTGGTATGAGGTACAGTATAAAGGATTTAATGGTTGGTTTTGTATGCTACAATGAACGAACAGAGTTTTGGGGGTCAGGGAAAGAATGCACGGGTGAATGGTAACATATGCATCAGCATGGCACTTGAGTAAATATTTGCAAAAATAGATTTGATTAAAACTAATGCACATTGAAAAGACCTTTCAACAGATTAATAGGAGCTCTGTTGTTGCAGAGGCCAGAAACCTTTACTGACTCTCTGACTGTTCTCTCTTCCCTCACATCCCAAGAAGCATATTTGCATAACTGATTGATTCTGTCTTCAAATATATATATGTCCAGAATCCAACCACTTTGATCCAACAGCGGTTCTTTCTGCTCCTCTATTTACTATCCACTCATCCACATGTCAACACAATAGCAAATTGATCCTTTTAAACCATAAGTCAGATCATTGCTCCCTACTGCTTGAAACTCTCCAGTGATTTACCATCTGGACATAAAAGCTGAAAGACAGGGAGTTACAAGGCCCTGCACCCCCGCTTACCTCCTCTGCCTTGAGCTTCTGCCTCAGACTCCACTCATTCATTTTCCTTCAGCCATACCAAATTCCTTCCAGTTCTTAAAGTTATCAAGCTGGCTCCAACCTTGAAACTGTTGCATTAGCTCTTCCTGCAGATATTCCCAAGTTTCTTTCCAGTATTTGCTCAGACACCACCTTCTTGGTGCATTTTACCCTGACCGCCTAATATGAAAGAGTGCCTACTCCCACTTTATTATCCTCTCACTGTCCTTTAGTTTTTTAGCATTTAACACTTTCTAATGTGCAACGTAAATTTTACTTACTCATATTGTTGATACTCTGTCTTTGTCCCAGTATTAGAATTGTAAGCACTTTGAGGGATGAGTTTGGATAGGAGTAGGGAGAAGGATATGTCTTCTTTCTTTTCCTGTACCCCCAGCACCTAAAAAATGTTTGATGAATGGAGACACGATGGCTTGATTTGAATGAATGAAAGCCAAAACAAAGATTAGCTGGGTCTAACTAACCCAGCTTTTATCCCTAGTTCTGCCACGGATAGGCCTATTGACATGACCTTCGACCTGCATCCTCCCTGGGTCTATAAAATGATGGGGAATAAATGGTCCCTACTAGGTCTTTTAAAACTTTCACAGGAGGGTGTCTTTGTAGTCTCTCAGGTGTTTTTTAGAAATTATTTGGTAGTTTAAGGAGAAAAATTTCCCTTTGGAAAATATTGGCTGTTTTATCCTGACTTACCTTCTCACCTAAGAAAAATTGAGGGAGTAACTTTATACCTAATAGTTGGATTTATTTAGGCTCCTAGCTATAATTAATATAAACTTAATATTTTCTTGTTCAAGGGCAAAAAGTTTTTAACATAAAACTCAAAAAATAATTATTATGCATTTCCTTTCTTGGTGTATAACTCTGCTAGGGAATACGGGAGATTCGAATATATTTGTATTTTGTCTAAGTCCTCAAGGATCTTAGCATTAGTTAACATTTAAATGACAAATTGAGGCAACAATAAATGAAATAAATAATTTGGCCTAAGATTCTGCTGTGGAAATGAGATTTAAATATACAGAATGTAAGATAAAATCATGATGCTTTAGGAAGTCTGGCAAAGTGGATAAAGAAAATAAGGGGCTCAGTTAACCAGGGACATTTTCTTGGAAGGAGGTGGGACTTGGCCTTGACAAGCTTTTGAAGCATAACCTTTTGGATAGATAAATGTAAGAAAAGGGCAGAATCAATATAAACAAAGACATAAGAACAGGTAGTGGGTAGTAGTGTAACCTTTAGTTGCATTTCTTTACCTACTACTTTGTAATAACTCCCAGCTCTCAACAACAACTTCATATATATTCAGACATTTTCTAGGAGATAATGCGGTTAGTGTAACAATATTTGGAGAAAGTAGTTGGAAATAGATAAATAAGGTAGGGACGGATTATGGACTTTGCCAAGATGAGTTTGGGCTAGCTTTATATAGGAGATGGGGAGGTGGTTTAGGCTCTTAAGCAGAGAAGATGTTGAATGCAATATTCTGAGAAGGGAATGTTGTACAAAATAGCTGCTTTTTACAAACAGTTTTTACTTTGAAATGGAAAAGTTTGTGAGGTCTATTTTATGCTTCTGATTGAAACAAGAAAATATTTTGCAGCTAGGGCAAATGTTTCTTGCTTTCTTAATAACCTCTCCCTCTTTCTGCGGAGTCTCTGCTTCATTTTCTGCATAGCCTAGGTATAGTCTTATTCCAGAATAGGTAACTTGTTGTTTCTTTTACGGCGGGGGGGGGGCGGGGGGGGGGGGAGGTCCTGTTTTTCTTCCCTTTTAAACTGAGGTGAAATTCCATTGTTCCTTCTTAACCACCACCAGACCCCCAATCTCTTACATCTCCGATTTCACGGAGATTTTTGTCTTAGAAATAACCCCAGGGACAGGATCCTCTGGTTCATTGGCTCACAAGAGCCTATGTCATAATGGCCTAGGGAGCTCAAATTGATAAGTCAAAGTCTTTAGGCCCTGAAATCTGTTGATATATTTTAGGATGTTCGTTGGGGGATTCTGATGCTGAGTCAAGATGATTGAGTCTAGTATTTTTCAATTTAGAGCTTGCATTAAGACTTACCAGGGAAGCTTTTTAAAAACAGAATACCCAGCTCCCCACCTCAGAGATTGTGAGTAGATTTGATGTTGGACCTGGGCAGGTATAGTTTGATAACGTTTCCCCCAAGTGATTCTAATACAAAATTTCCATTCAGAGCTTCTTATCAGTCAGATCTCCTTATTTTCTAGACCAGAGAAAGAGAACCAAAGAGCACTTGCATCCCAGTCTTTCTGTTACAGCGTCATAACTGGATTTTGGTCACCTCTACTTGCGTTCATGGGAGATTCATGTCTGTGGTTTTTGTTTATTTTTCATAGTAAGCTAACTTCTGCCTTCACCAAGCTGGGCCCATGCTGGCTAAGGAGAGGATTTGTGGAGTCATTTAAAATTTCTTTTTACATTTTTTATTTTCTGGGATGAATGTAAAATCTGAACTTGAAATTGTCAAGCAGGAACCTAATCTGGAGTAATGCTTATGCTTGTGAGAAACAGGTGTCTTTGGAGCAGTTTTAAGTTTTTGGTTTCTAAGATACTTACCGTAGAGACTGTTCCACCTTTGTTTCACCCGGTGGTTGTGGTTGCTCAGAGATAGCTGGTTTAGCTCATCATTTATAATTGTAGCACTTCTAGTTTGGTCATCCTTAAGCCACATTTTTGATCAAGTTAAGTAGAAAAACTGCATTGCTATTGTTAATATGGTATAGTCTGGTTGGTGATATAGTGTAAAATACCATACTCTGATAAAGATCCCAGATCTGAAAGATGTGAATAAAAGATGCTACAAGCCATGTAGGTCCGAACATTCAAGTGGAAGAAAGGGGAAGGTTGGGTTTGAGTCTTAGGCGGTATTCATGGCTACTGCTAGGGCCTTTTGTTGAAATCACTCTTGGAAGAGCAAAGCTTTTGGTGGTATATTTTGTTTCAGAACCATAGGATAAAGGAAAAGGCCTCTGGTAAACCAGACCCCCCCACCCCCACCCCTAACTCTTGATATTAACTCCTAAATTAAATTTGTAGCTTACACCACTTAAGCTGTTTTTCTCTCTGTCCTGCAGGGGTTGATAGTTCTTGGAGAGGCGCCTCCCCCAGAGCACACAACAGACTTATTTCTTCCACTTAGTTCTGAGGTGAAGACAGATCATGGGAATGATAAATTGGTAAGTATAAAAGACAGAAAAGGGAAAATGAGTGAGAATTTGAGGTGTAGCTTCAGCATAGTTTATTCCCTATAATAAGGATCCTTGCATTGGCTGAAGGAAGGGGTTGTATCCCCTTTTATCACCTCTGGCATTTTAAGCTCTGAATTCCTGAATACGGCACCACAGGGCCCCTCATGCAGTTGTGTAGCTGACTTTAAAATTTAAAAGCAGCTTCTAACTCTCAAGACAGCACAGCCAGAGCAAGTGTGACATTATGGAATATTCCTGGGAATTAGGAGACCATGTGGCTCTGATAACTTTGATAAGTAAGGTAACCTTTCTGGGCCACTATAAAATGGAAGGGTCGGACTAGAGGTTTGACTTACAAAGATGTTGAAAATGGTGTTTGAGTTACCCCTTTAATTCTGTAATGAGGATAAAGCTGTCGTTTTTTGTAATCTTCTGTTTCCTTAGAGCCTAGCTCAAATCCCTCGTCATGATTCCTTCCCTTTTCCTATTTGTCTCATTTTTCTTCTGAATTCCAAGACCACTTTTAATTTATTTCTTTCATATTTTTACTTTTCTCAAAAGGTCACGGGCTTTTATGAGTATTAACATTTCTTGTTTTAAGTAATTTGATCTAAGGAAAACTAGATTTGTGATGAATGAAATTTGATTTTAGACTTAACAGAAAAGTTGCAAAAGCAGTACACAAGAGTCCCCACATATCCTTCCCCTGCTTCCCCTAGTGTTAACAGCTTGCATAACCATTGTTCAGTGTCAAAACTAGGAATTAACATTGATACAGACTACAGATTTTATTCCAGTTTCACTTATTTTCTCATTTATGCCGCCTTTTTTTGGTCCAGAGTTCCACATTCCATATAGTTGTCATATCTCTTTAAAGTCTCTTCCAGTGTGTGAGAGCACCTCAGTTTTTGTCTTTCATGACCTTGACACAAGAGTATTGGTAAGTTATTATGTGTAATGTTCCTCAGAATGGAGTTGCCAGATGTTTTTTCGTTAAAGGTTAGGCATTTTTTTTGCAGTAATTCCACAGAAGTGATACTGTGCCCTTCTCAGTATACCATATTAGGGGTACAAGATGATGGTGATAGCTTTTTCACTTGGTTAATGTGATGCCTGCCAGGTTTCTCCACTGTAAAGTTAGTATTTTTCCCTTTGTAATAGATGACTGTCTCATGGGGGGATACTATGCATTTTTCTGTTGCTCATTATACTTTAATCCACAGTTTTATCATCTACTGGTGGATTTTTCCTGCAAAATTACTGCAATAATTATTGCTGTGGTGTTTACTAAATGGTGATTTTCTGTTTTCTACATTTGTTCATTGGAATTCTGTTAGGAAGAGCTGTCTTTTCTCCCCCATTTATTTCGTCCATCAATCGGTTATTTATTTCAGGATGGTTTTATGGATATTAATTTTATGTTATGGATTATAATCTACTATTAGTAGTTATTCAGTTGCAGTTGTCTCAACTTTTGGCATTGGGACCTCTTTCAGATTGGCGTCTGTGTCCTTTCAACATGCCCCCCCCCCTTGTTTTTTAAGCACTCACTTTCTGGCACCCCACAATGTTCCAGGCTCATCTTGTATTTTACCTGTTCCAGCCCTGCTTCTTTTTATTGGAGAACAGGGGTTTTTTTTTGTTTTTTAAAATTAATTAATTAATTAATTAATTAATTAATTATGGCTGTGTTGGGTCTTCGTTTCTGTGCAAGGGCTTTCTCCAGTTGCGGCAAGTGGGGACCACTCTTAATCGCGGTGTGCGGGCCTCTCTTGTTGCGGAGCACAGGCTCCAGATGTGCAGGCTCAGTAATTGTGGCTCACGGGCCCAGTTGCTCCACGGCATGCGGGATCTTGCCAGACCAGGGCTCGAACCCGTGTCCCCTGCATTGGCAGGCAGATTCTCAACCACTGCGCCACCAGGGAAGCCCCGAGAACAGGGTTTTGAAACCAAGATCTGGGTACTAGTTGTGCTCATTGCTACTTGGTGTCATTGCTTCTATCTAGGCCTTCTCAACAAAGCTAGTAAATATATATATATATATATGTATGCTGCTACATGCATACACACACATATATTTTGTTACCCACCCATCTGTATATACACTAAAAACCATGAGTTTATACTAGTACCAGTCTAACACCACAGCCTTCCTCCTTCCTTATTGATACTTATTTGTTCAATCCTAGTACCATATAGTTTCATAATTGCCAGCTCATACTCCTATGAGAAATATCTTTACTAACCAGAGTACAGTATTGTATACAGTATGTTAGCACTATAATAAACAGTCAAAATACTATTTACCCGAAGTTGTACTTAGGTTAGTTCGCCTTTCAGTGTGACTATGTAATTATTTTGTAATACAGTTAAGTTCTTTTGTTACTATAGTATTCCACTTCTTGTTGCCCACACACACAGTAGTTGATATTTATTATTTTTTGAGTATGCGAAACATTACTACTGTGCTAAGAATTAAAGCTGTACAAAAGGCTATAGCCCTGTTCCTATTTCCACCTTCTTTCCATTGTGTTCCCACCTCCTGTAGGTAGCCAATTTCATTAGTTTTTGCATTATCCTTCCTTCCTATATTTCTGTTGCACAAATGAGCAGATACATGTGTACTTTCTTACATCTCCTTAACTACTGGGTAAATACTCTTTAAAAGACTAGATTTGAAATTGAGGGGGTTTTTTGTTTGTTTTAGCAAAAACATTGCTTCTGTGGCTTTTGACAAATGACGTCATTATTTGTGTTTGCTTTTATTTGCAAAATAAGCCTCACTTTTTAAAATTTTTTTGGTCTGCATTGGGTCTTCGTTGCTGCGTGTGGACTTCTCATTGCAGTGGCTTCTCTTGTTGCAGAACACGGGCTCTAGGTGCACGGGCTTCAGTAGTTGCGGTGTGCAGGCTCTAGGGCGCGTGAGCTTCAGTAGTTGTGGCGCACGGGCTTAATTGCTCCGTAGCATGTAGGATCTTCCTGGATCAGGGATCGAACCCGTGTCCCCTGCATTGGCAGGCGGATTCTTAACCACTGCACCACCAGGGAAGTCCCAAGCCTCATTCTTTTACCTTTCCTTACTTTGTGGAATTGATGGAGTTAATAAGTGAACTATTAAGTGAAGGACTAATGCTTTCCCAGAAGTAAAGCATACAAAAATGTAAGCTATTGATTTTTCTTTTTAAACATTCAAGGTATAATCTTCCTACCATTGGTTACATGGGAAGAGTGTTCTTTTCCTTGAAGTTTTGCAGTCATCAGGGACAATGAATGGTGCATTGGCCCCCACGAGGGTTTTGAGATAGAGAGTAGAGGGTTAGATACTGGCTGGAGAACGTTTGATCCACAGTATTAAAAAACACTGACTGGGCTTCCCTGGTGGCGCAGTGGTTGAGAATCTGCCTGCCAATGCAGGCGGCACGGGTTCGAGCCCTGGTCTGGGAGGATCCCACATGCCGCGGAGCGACTAGGCCCATGAGCCACAACTACTGAGCCTGCGCGTTTGGAGCCTGTGCTCCGCAACAAGAGAGGCCACGATAGTGAGAGGCCCGCACACCGCAATGAAGAGTGGCCCCCACTTGCCGCAACTGGAGAAAGCCCTTGCACAGAAACGAAGACCCAACACAGCCAAAAATAAATAAATAAAAATAAATTAAAAAAAAAAAACTGACTGACCAATTAGGACTTTTAAAATAAATTGGGCTGTGGATAAATAAGTTGAACAGTAAGAATTTATAAGGCTGTTTTTGCAATTACCGTATTTCTCTAGATTCTAGAGAAAGATTTTCAACAGTGTTGGTAAATATAGATCTTAGGTTTAGTAGTCTCTGGACTTGTAACAGCATTATGCTGGTTGCATTTTTAGAAACGAATAATTCAAAGTTTTGTTTTTAACTTGTCTTTTTTTTAATTGGAGTATAATTGCTTTACAGTGTTGTGTTAGTTTCTGCTGTACAGTGAAGTAGATCAGCTATATGTATATATATATCCCCTCTCTCTTGGACCTCCTTCCCGCTGCCATCCCACCTATCTAGGTCATCACAGAGCACCAAGCTGAGCTCCCTTTGCTATACAGCAGGTTCCCACTAGCTATCTGTTTTACCCATGGTAGCGTATTTACGTCAAACCTAATCTCCCAAAGTTGTTTTAATATAATTATAGATTATATTTTGACCTCAATATAGAGACATAGGAAAGTGAGGCACATAGTCCCATTTTACATGTGCAGAAATTGAAGCCTAGGTAAGTAACTTGGTGGAAGTAGAATTTTCAGAAAGTTCCACTTCCACTTTAGCACAGTTTCTTGGCCGTGGTGCTAGTTCATGGAAATGACTGGTATACTCTTTATGGGCCAGCAATATTTTGGTAATTTTAAGCAGGACTATGCTGGGTATCATTGAGATGGAGAGCATTTTGACCCAGAAATGAAAGTTGAATTCCTTACATCCAGTTAGCCTTTTCTTTCCATTTTGATAATGTTTGTCAGAAAGGTAATAACTAACCAAAACAGAACTGTTAAATTTTCTAGACAAACAAATATGGTGCATCTAAGGAAAATGGTATTTCAAACAGTTATAGCATGGCGTTACTTGAATGACTAAAGTAAAGATACATACACACATATCTTGCATACACACCTAGAGATTTATTTTATTACATGTTTTTAAGTTGTGTGCCTTTTGATTTTTACCCCTTTACTTTCTCTACTTTTTAGTAAAACAAATTCAGTGAACATGGGTTCTCAGACCCCAGAAAAATCTACTCCCACCCCCCCCCCGACCCCAATAAACCTTAATTTAATCTAGTTTTTCTTTAAGGGCTCTTTGTCACACTTAATTGATCTGGCCAAGAGGGTGGAGTAATGAATCAAACAGATGCCTACTTTATAAGAATAACAAATAGAATCTCATTGCTGTGTTATTCCATGCATCTGGCCCTTTCAGTCAAGGAAAAAAATCACTTCAGTAACCCTGCTTGCTACCTTTAACTCTAAGATTTCCCCAAAAGGTAATCCCTGGGGCTCTGCTTTAGAAAAAGGAGGGATTACAGATGCACTCTACCTACCACTTCAGCTTTTCTACTCTTTTCTGGCTGTGGGATGCATGTACCCTCAGAGTGTATCTGAACATCACATAAAACTCAAGAGAAGCTCTGTAACAACTCCTATTTACAGTTTTCCATTGGATGGCAAATATCTGAGTCATGCTTTAGTTTCCTGAAAATATTAATGATGTAAACCACTGCAGTAATAACAATCGGGCTTAAATTAGTGTGTGGATTTAATATATGTGAAGTGTTTGTTAATGTTTCTCTACCCTGTCTTTGCAGCCTTTTGGACTGCAAGATAAGGAGTGTTCACTTTTTCTTAAGGCAATGTGAATGCATTTAAGAAACTCTTAAGTAAAATTACATGTGTTTGTGAGTTGTGTTTTTCTTTTTCTAGATGAAACACTATTAGAGGATTGGGGTTAATATTTTAAGCTCTTTGAATTTGAGAATGAATGATGAACCTGGTTGCCCCAGTGCCCTGCTTTAGATCTCAGGGTGATTACATGTAGGATATCCCAAGGTTTCTAAACAGATCCTTCTAAGTATTCAGTGCCTCCTTGTATGGTTGGGATTGGAATTCAAGCACATTTTCTCTCTGACTTTGATGCTCTTAATTGCTGTGTGCTTCTGTATCCTTGACAAGCATTTCTGTGCTTAAATAACCTTTTTGCCTGTTGACTTCTATTTTAATTGGGGGGCTGAATTACCCCCAGGAAAGTTCCAAGTTCCTCTAAGAAAAATAATAAAATACACATTGAAGATTAATGGCCTTTAAATATACTTATATATCTGTAGGCATGAAAAACAAGGATAGATTATTTGCTAAGAAAAGTAAACTTGTTTTGAAATGAGATTTTGTTAAAGAATGGAAACAGTTTGTCTTGACAGGTATCCTGGTGGTTAGTTCTCCATAATCCCTAGAAAATAAATCTTAATCAAATGAGAGTCAACCTATTGCTTAAATGTGGCACCTTGTAAAACATGTAGATATATAAACCAGATCTCTGTCATAATTTAATGCCAAAAGCTATTGTTTTAAGCGAATATAAAGTTGACAGAAGTTCTTCAGATCAACACCAAAAAGTTCATAGTCACAGCGTTTTCATGTTGAAAGGAAACTTTTTCATCTAAACCAGAACTTCTGAAATCTAGGAAAGCTGTAACATGGCTGGAGTCACACATCTCCTAGTTAACACCAACCTGAATCTTAAACCTTTTTGTCCTTTGTCATACCATAATATTTGTTTGGGCTTTTTGAGGTGTTCCCTGAATGGTAAATCCTCACTAGCATTCAGGAGGGTATTGGGTTTATCTGGGGTTTTTTTAATGTTAAAAATATTATCTAAATGTAGAGAAAACTTCGGAAGAGTCCTCTTCTGCCTCTTTTTTTTAAAAATTTTATTTGTTTATTTATTTTTGGCTGCATTGGGTCATGGTTGCTGCGTGTGGGCTTTCTCTAGTTGCAGCGAACAGGGGCTACTCTTCGTCGCGGTGCGCAGGCTTCTCATTGCGGTGGCTTCTGTTGTGGAGCACGGGCTCTAGGCGCACGGGTTTCAGTAGTTGTGGCACGTGGGGTCAGTAGTTGTGGCTCACTGGCTTAGTTGCTCCATGGCATGTGGCATCTTCCCAGACCAGGGCTCCAACCCATGTCCCCTGCATTGGCAGGCAGATTCTTAAACACTGCGCCACCGGTGAAGTCTCTATTCTGCCTCTTTAACACTATTTTTACCTTGTCATTATCTGTGTGCATGTATTTTTAGTCACCACAATTGTATTAAAAATATTTTGAATTTAGCCCCTTTCCAAAGTCATTTCTACCTATTATTTTCTATATTTAAATATTCTTCTGGGTAAAGGAAGAGGAAATATCCTTTATGATTATCTTCAATATTCTGATTTGGTGTACCACATTTTATAACTATGCCTCAAGTGTTGAGCATTTAGGTTATTGATCCATATCATTGCAGTGACTAGCTTTGTGTGTAAGATTTGGGGGGATGTTTTGTTGAGTTATTTCTTTAAGATAGATTTTGATGAGTAAAATACTTTGTCAGAAGACATGAACACCTTTATAACTCTTACACATTACTTTCCATGAGGAAATCAGTGTGGCTTTTAAGGCAATGAGTACATGAGCCAAATTTACCATAATTTTGGTGGTGTTGACTAATACAATTGTTCAAGGTATAACAGTACATGTACAGGGTATCTAACAAGGAAGACAGAACACTTTCCCAGTGTTTACTCATTGTAATTTACTCATGTGTCTTGTCTATTTGTATACCCTGATCTAACTTTTTGGATAATTTGTATTAAATTTTTAAAATTAGCTTCCCAATCTCTTGTCCTTTCTTGAGACTGTTCTCAGGTCTTCAGATCCTTTGGTGTTTTCTCCTTGGGGGTATAAAGATCAAAAAAGAAATTTAACAATACTGATAAATAGAATTTCAGCCTCAAAATATTGGCTTTGATATGTACTGGTAGCAGTTACAGGAAAGGGGACGTCAGAACACCCCAAAGTCAGTTTGAGTGTAAGGAGGAGACAAAGACCACAGCCATTCTGTGGTATTCCAACAACTCCCAGAGCCGAGGGATAACTGCGCTGTGGCTTTATTGCCAATACCTCAGACACTCCATGTGACTGATGTCTCATGGCTGCCCCTACCCCTTTTAGCCTAGTAAATACATAATTTGTTTTGAAATAGTGAAATTCCAACTTTTCCATATTTTTTTCCTACCTCCCTTTTTTCATTTTATAGTCTAAGCATATACAGTTGACTCTTGAACAACATGGGATTTAATCCACGTATAATGTATAGTCAGCCCTCCCTATCCACAGTGCCTCCACATCTGCCGGTTCAACCAACCACAGACTGTGTAGTACTTCAGTGTTTACTATTGAAACATATCCACGTATAAATGGATCCCTGCACTTCAAATCCAAAAGTTGTTTGAGGGTCAGCTGTATTTGTGTAGTCCAGAGTTACTACCTGATAGCATTAGGTAATTATTATTCATTGTCATTTTATTGTTTCTATTTCTTTTATCACAGGGGTGAAATACATATATAGAGAGAGTGAGAGAGTGAGAGAGAGTATGGTTTTCTGGAAACAAGCTTCCAGCATACACTGTGAAGTTAAGCAGATATTAACTACATTTAAATTTCCTCTTAGTTGTCTTCCTACTGAACTTATGTACCCTTCTTGACCCTTAGGTTGAAAACTTGACTCTTGGTACTATATAATTGTTTTGCTGTGCTTCTGTTCCATGGAGTCATTAGGTCATTTCCCTGTCAGGAGGCACTTTACTACTTTTGGTCTGTTAAATATCTTAATTCCTAACCCCTCCCTCCAAAGCAAATTCTCCAAATTTTGCCAAAGCAAAATCTCGAAAGCTGATTCTCTTAATTATTTTCTTTTTTCCTCAATCATACGAGTGATTTTGGTTTTGGTTTTTTTAAGGCCAAAAAATGCATTTATTTGGGATTTGTGAGGACTGCAGCCCAGGAGACACAAATCCAAGAAACACTTAAATGTGTTCCATAAATGAGTTGTTTTTCAAGTTGGTCATCAGAAATTTTAGGTGTTTCATTAAAATGAAATGGTGCTGCTTTTCAGGCTGGTGCTGTTGGTTAAATGTTGATAATATATTTTCATTTTTCTTCTCATTAAGATTGAGTCTGTTTCTCAGCCACTGGAAAACCATGGTGCCTCTGGTCATCCTTCAGAGTCATTGTCTACTAAATCATGTGGAGCATTGAGACCTGTCAATGGAGTCATTAATACGTAAGTTTTATCTCTTCTGCATACTTCTTATACTCAGCAGGCTTGTTAAAGATGGGTTTGAGGCTCTTAGTTATCCCTAGCCAGGAGTAACCCTGGTTTAAAGAAGCAGAAACCTTATCACTTCATAATATTGTGCATGCCTCCTACTGTAGCAAGTATATTTTAAGTAACCTCCTAATGTATTTTCCTGTTAGTTACTGTGGCCTAAAATCGACTCAGCATGGAGAAAAATTTAAAGTCCTAAAGTTATTATGAATCGTTGTGATTGGTCCTGTCTTGGTAGAATTCCTCAGAAATATGTACATAAAATCCTCTACTGTAGAACAGATTAGATCCCTAAAGGCTGTAAATCTGTATTTATGAAAGATCAAGGAATCCTTCTGCAAGTGAACAATGAGTACACATCCCTAATAGGCAAGTTTCACAGGAGAACTGATTCTCAATATATATTAAAAATATTCTTACCAGTTGCAATTTTCTAGACTTTTAAGAATTCATGTTTTTGTTGTAGAAGAGAACTTAATCACTAGAACCTGAGTTCACTTATTGACTTCTGCATTTTTCAGACATGGTAGAGTAACATCCACCAAGAGCACCTTAAAAATAAGCACAGATACTGCATACCCACTTAGATTAACAGACATCAGCATCAAGAGGTGACCTCTGTGTGCTCTAGAACACATGTTTGTGTCTGTGAACGTTTGCAAGTAGAGGTGGTTGAACAAGTATTAAAGGCTTTGTTTCCTTACGTCTTCTGAGAAGTGGATATTCTTCCTTCCCCTTGTGTAGTCTTCAGCCTGTCTTGGCAGACCACGTTCCAGGTGACAGCTCTGATGCTGAGGAACAGTTGCATAAAAAGCAAAGACTGAATCTAGTTTCTTCATCAACTGATGGCACCTGTGTGGCAGCCCGAACACGTCCTGTGCTGAGCTGTAAGAAACGGAGGCTTGTTCGACCCAACAGCATCGTGCCTCTTTCCAAGAAGGTCAGTACCAGTGAGACTTGGTCACTGTTAAACAGTGAGCCAGATGCTCAGATAGAGGTACTAGTTTCTTGCCAGCTTTGGTTCTTTTAACCAGTGTTTTCCACACTTGGCTAACCACCAAGGCTTCCTGCAGAGCTTTAAAAAATACTGGGTTCCTGAGCCCTGTTTCCTAGAGATTCTGGTTTCGTTGCTCTGGAGTTGGGCCTGGGAATCTTGTTTTCAGAAAACAAAAAGCTCCTAGGTGACTCTTCAGCCAGGTTTGGAAACCATTGGCTTGAGATTTTAATAGAAATGGGAGAGAGGAAGTTGGAAGTTCTGCCATCAACACTTTGAAGGAGAGCAGTGTGTCTTCTCACTTATACTGTTATCACTGAAAATGGCAACGTGGAATGCTTTCCTTTTTAAGAATCTCCATTAAAATTTCTAAGTTGATGATACTAAACGAATGTTTGTCTTCACAGACAAAATGGAGATTATTTTACAACTACAGGAAACTTGATTGCTGACTCTTCAAATAACAGGGTTGGATTTAGTTCAAAACCAACGAAATAGGACTCCAGTGAAAATAATACCGTGCAGTGATTAAGAGCATTAACTTTGAAGAGGACAGACTTGGGTTTGAATCATGGCACTGCCACTTAGTAGTTTGTGTTTGGGGCATGTTAACACCCCACCCCACCCCACAGTGCCTCAGAGATCTCATAGGGTTGTTTCAGGATTAACTGAAATGTATATAATTTGCTTATTGGGGTATCTGGCTGCTAAGTTACTAGTACAAGATGACTCTTGCTGTTTACACTTTTATTTTTATTAATTCATTCACTCATTCAACAAATATTTTTTTGAGTTCCTACAATAAGCTAGATCTGTTCTATGCACTGAGAATACAACACCAAACAAAACAGACAAAAATTCTTACCCTCATGAAATAATCTAATGGGTAGAGACAGAAAATAAAGCAATAAAACGCCGCAACTAGAGAAAGCCCGAGCGCAGCAACAAAATCCCAACACAGCCAAGTATAAAACCAAATAAATAAATAAGTTTATTTTTAAAAAAATGAAGTGTATGGTATGTTCTATAGTGTTAAGTTCTGGGGAGAAAAATGCAGCAGAGGAAGGAAATAGGGAATGGTGGGGAACTCAGATGGAATTCAGCCTTGATGCATTTTTTTATTCCAAGTCTTTGGAGATGTGAAAGATAAGAAACTAGGAAGGAGTGACCAGTGAAGCAGAAGGAAAACCAAGAGAGTGTGGTATGTGGAAGGCAAGTGAAGAAAATGTTTCAGAAAGGAGGGAATTATCATCTGTGTTAGATGCTGCAGACGGGTCAAGTTAGGTGAAGACTAAGAATTGACCGTAGGATTTCGTGGGGCCAGGGTTGCTTGAGACCTTTGTAAGCAGTTTTGTTAGAGGTAGAAGAGTGAAATTCTGATTGGATCAGGTTCAGGAGAGAATGGAACGGAAGGAATTGAGGGAACCATCATAGATAACACTTTCAAAGAGTGTTTCTGTAAAGGAGAACAGAGAAATAACCCGTTTGACTGAAAGAGAATGTTTCTTAAGATAATGCTATTACAGTATATTTGCTGGTGAGAAAACTGAGGACAAGGGAGAGGAGATAATTGTTGGAACCATTAATATTTGGACAGTAGATTTTCACTGCTTGGCTTGTTTTGTTATAGTATGCATTTGGACTGTATAATTTTGCCATGATCATTCATTCATTTATGGCTGTGTTGGGTCTTCGTTGCTGCGCGCAGACTTTCTCTAGTTTCAGAGAGCGGGGGCTACTCTTTGTTGAGGTGCACAAGCTTCTCATTGCGGTGGCTTCTGTTGTTGTGGAGCACGGGCTCTAGGCGCGTGGGCTTCAGTAGTTGTGGCACACGGGCTCAGTAGTTGTGGCTCGCAGGCTCTAGAGCGCAGGCTCACTAGTTGTGGCGCACAGGCTTAGTTGCTCCACAGCATGTGGGATCTTCCCAGACAAGGGCTCGAACCCATGTCCCCTGCGTTGGCAGGTGGATTCTTAACCACTGTGCCACCGGGGAAATCCCTTGCCATGATCTTTTTTTTTTTAAAGGAGAGTATTATTAGTGAAAATTAACTATTAGGCTGTACCATTTCTCTCTTGTCTATTCCTCAGACTGCCTGAATTACCAAAATACCAGAAAAGAGTTTGGTGGGTTTCTCACACTGAATTGAATTTTAATCAATTTTTTATTAATAGTCATATAAATCTAAATTATTTTCTGAACAGTTGAAGAGTTGATATTGGGCAAGCAAAGAAAACAGTATATTACTGTTAAGTATAAGAAAGTAGTTTTTGGCCGCCCTTGATGTTTTTAACAAAAACAAGCAAAAACCTACCAACAGCATCGCCTCATGGGGAAATAGTGTCCTTTCTCTGTTTCGGCAGTTTGCTAGCCATGGTGTCATGACATCTGAGGGTGTGATAAAATTTTTCTGAAGTATAGGTTGGCCTCCTGGATTCTTTTCTTTTATATCTCTGAAGTAGCAAGGCTTCTTTGTTGCAGTTGACACTAGTTTCTTCTTGTTCATGCCCCAAAACTGATGTACTTTTGAAGGTAGTACATATAAATGTTTAAAACAAGGGGGAGACATACAAAGCATACTAAAGACCCTTTGGTTCCAATGCCAGTGTCTAAAACAGAATCATTCTGACATGCAGAAGTAAACTACATGGAAAATAAGACAAATAAATAAGTTTAGTTTGGAAAATAAACCATTTGCTGATGATAGCAGTAATGCTGGAGTTCTGCCAAAGTTGGAGACAAAGGCCATTCTCTCTGTCTTAGTTGCTCACTGTGTATTCAGTGGATCCTTGCTCAGTGATACTTGCTGTTGAGCAAGTACCTTGCCCTCTATCATTTTGAGGTGATGGATTTGCCAAGCAAATTTATTCAGCAATTTTGGGTCCCCACGGTGTTCCAGGACACCTGGGTTTCATTGGTGAACAAAAGTCCTTGCCCTCATGGAGCTTACTTTCTAGTGGCAGAGTACTCAGAAATCACCCAGTGCTTAGGACAATAGCCTCTGAACTTTTGTGGGAGTGTTTTATATATGCATTATAAAACACATACAAAATAAATTTTGAAAGGCTGAGACAAAGTAAATAGAAGCCCTAATATTTTATTTACAAACTGTCTTCAAGCCAAAAGAATTTTTTAAAATACTTTAATATTCTATGATTAACAGATAATGATGAATAGAGCCTTACTTTCAGAGTGGACTTCCTCCATAACCATTGCATTGGTTTTTTGGGTTTTTTTGCTTGTTTGTTTCTTTGTTTTTTGTTTTTTTATTAAACAAATGTGGCTTGGATTTGCACTAAGATTTTTGGAATGTCTTTAAATTATGCTGGATTTCAGTTAATTTTTGTTCTTGGCAAATTCTCTATCAGATGTTGCAGTGTCTGTGCGCCAGTGAAAGTAACACATTGCATTGCATTCTGATTACCACAACATACACTAAGATTTCTAAGTTAATTTTTTTTTTAATGGTGCTTTATTTTCATAATTAGAAGGTGAAATAATTACCATTTCAAATAGTTAGACAGATTTGAATATTTCCTATTTTGGTGCTTTCCTCTTCCCTGAAATGTATTCAAAGCCTTGTTTTGTTTTTTTTGAATTTTATTTATTTTTTTATACAGCAGGTTCTTATTAGTCATCCATTTTATACATATCAGTGTATACATGTCAATCCCAATCTCCCAATTCATCACACCACCACCACCACCCCCTGCTGCTTTCCCCCCTTGGTGTCCATACGTTTGTTCTCTACATCTGTGTCTCAGTTTCTGCCCTGCAAACCAGTTCATCTGTACCATTTTTCTAGGTTCCACATATATGTGTTAATATACGATATCTGTTTTTCTGTTTTCTGACTTCACTCTGTATGACAGTCTCTAGAGCCATCCACGTCCCTACAAATGACCCAATTTCGTTCCTTTTTATGGCTGAGTAATATTCCATTGTATGTATGTACCACATCTTCTTTATCCATTCGTCTGTCGATGGGCATTTAGGTTGCTTCCATGACCTGGCTGTTGTAAATAGTGCTGCAATGAATATTGGGGTGCATGTGTCTTTTTGAATTATGGTTTTCTCTGGGTATATGCCCAGTAGTGGGATTGCTGGGTCATATGGTAATTCTGTTTTTAGTTTTTTAAGGAACCTCCATACCGTTCTCCATAGTGGCTGTATCAATTTACATTCCCACCAACAATGCAAGAGGGTTCCCTTTTCTCCACACCCTCTCCAGCATTTGTTGTTTGTACATTTTCTGATGATGGCCATTCTGACCGGTGTGAGATGATACCTCATTGTAGTTTTGATTTGCATTTCTCTAATAATTAGTGATGTTGAGCAGCTTTTCATGTGCTTCTTGGCCATCTGTATGTCTTCTTTGGAGAAATGTCTATTTAGGTCTTCTGCCCATTTTTGGATTGGGTTGTTTGTTTTTTTAATATTGAGCTGCATGAGCTGTTTATATATTTTGGAGATTAATCCTTTGTCCGTTGATTCGTTTGCAAATATTTTCTCCCATTCTGAGGGTTGTCTGTTCGTCTTGTTTATGGTTTCCTTTGCTGTGTAAAAGCTTTTAAATTTCATTAGGTCCCATTTGTTTATTTTTGCTTTTATTTCCATTACTCTAGGAGGTGGATCAAAAAAGATCTTGCTGTGATTTATGTCAAAGAGTGTTCTTCCTATGTTTTCCACTAAGAGTTTTATAGTGTCCAGTCTTACACTTAGGTCTCTAATCCATTTTGAGTTTATTTTTGTGTATGGTGTTAGGGAGTATTCTAATTTCATTCTTTTACATGTAGCTGTCCAGTTTTCCCAGCACCACTTATTGAAGAGACTGTCTTTTCTCCATTGTATATCCTTACCTCCTTTGTCATAGATTAGTTGACCATAGGTGTGTGGGTTTATCTCTGGGCTTTCTGTCTTGTTCCATTGATCTGTGTTTCTGTTTTTGTGCCAGTACCATATTGTCTTGATTACTGTAGCTTTGTAGTATAGTCTGAAGTCAGGGAGTCTGATTCCTCCAGCTCCGTTTTTTTCCCTCAAGGCTGCTTTGGCTATTAGGGGTCTTCTGTGTCTCCATACAAATTTTAAGATTTTTTGTTCTAGTTCTGTAAAAAATGCCATTGGTAGTTTGATAGGGATCGCATTGAATCTGTAGATTGCTTAGGGTAGTATAGTCATTTTCACAATATTGATTCTTGCAATCCAAGAACATGGTATATCTCTCCATCTGTTGGTATCATCTTTAATTTCTTTCATCAGTGTCTTAAAGATTTCTGCATACAGGCCTTTTGTCTCCCTAGGTAGGTTTATTCCTAGGTATTTTATTCTTTTTGTTGCAGTGGTAAATGGGAGTGTTTCCTTAATTTCTCTTTCAGATTTTTCATCATTAGTGTATAGAAATGCAAGAGATTTCTGTGCATTGATTTTGTATCCTACAGCTTTACCAAATTCATTGATTAGCTCTAGTAGTTTTCTGGTGGCATCTTTAGGATTCTCTATGTGTAGTATCATGTCATCTGCAGACAGTGACAGTTTTACTTCTTCTTTTCCAATTTGTATTCCTTTTATTTCTTTTTCTTCTCTGATTGCCATGGCTGGGACTTCCAAAACTATGTTAAATAATAGTGGCGAGAGTGGACATCCTTGTCTTGTTCCTGATCTTAGAGGAAATGCTTTCAGTTTTTCACCATTGAGAATGACGTTTGCTGTGGGTTTGTCGTATATGGCCTCTATTATGTTGAGGTAGGTTCCCTCTATGCCCACTTTCTGGAGGGTTTTTTATCATAAATGGGTGTTGAATTTTGTCAAAAGCTTTTTCTGCATCTATTGAGATGATCATATGGTTTTTATTCTTCACTTTGTTAATATGGTGTATCACATTGATTGATTTGCGTATATTGAAGAATCCTTGCATCCCTGGGATAAATCCCACTTGATCATGGTGTATGATCCTTTTAATGTGTTGTTGGATTTTGTTTGCTAGTATTTTGTTGAGGATTTTTGCATCTATATTCATCAGTGATATTGGTCTGTAATTTTCTTTTTTTGTAGTATCTTTGTCTGGTTTTGGTATCAGGGTGATGGTGGCCTCATAGAATGAGTTTGGGAGTGTTCCCTCCTCTGCAATGTTTTGGAAGAGTTTGAGAAGGATGGGTGTTAGCTCTTCTCTAAGTGTGTGATAGAATTCACCTGTGAAGCCATCTGGTCCTGGGCTTCTGTTTGTTGGAAGGTTTTTAATCACAGTTTCAATTTCATTACTTGTGATTGGTCTGTTCATATTTTCTGTTTCTTCCTGGTTCAGTTCTGGAAGGTTATACCTTTCTGAGAATTTGTCCATTTCTTCCAGGTTGTCCATTTTATTGGCATAGAGTTGCTTGTAGTAGTTTGTTAGGATGCTTTGTATTTCTGCGGTGTCTGTTGTAACTTCTCCTTTTTCATTTCTAATTTTATTGATTTGAGTCCTCTCCCTCTTTCTCTTGATGAGTCTGGCTAATGGTTTATCAATTTTGTTTATCTTCTCAAAGAACCAGCTTTTAGTTTTATTGATCTTTGCTATTGTTTTCTTTGTTTCTATTTCATTTATTTCTGCTCTGATCTTTATGATTTCTTTCCTTCTGCTAACTTTGGGTTTTGTTTGTTCTTCTTTCTCTAGTTCCTTTAGGTGTAAGGTTGGATTGTTTATTTGAGATTTTTCGTTTCATGAGGTAGGCTTGTATAGCTATAAACTTCCCTCTTAGAACTGCTTTTGCTGCATCCCATGGGTTTTGGATCGTTGTGTTTTCATTGTCATTTGTCTCTAGATATGTTTTGATTTCCTCTTTGATTTCAGTGATCTCTTGGTTATTTAGTAACATATTGTTTACCCTCCATGTGTGTTTTTTACTTTTTTTCCCCTGTAATTGATTTCTAATCTCATAGCATTGTGGTCAGAAAAGATGCTTGATATGATTTCAGTTTTCTTAAGTTTAATGAGGCTTGATTTGTGACCCAAGATGTGACCTATCCTGGAGAATGTTCCATGCGCACTTGAGAAGAAAGTGTAATCTGCTATTTTTGGATGGAATGTCCTATAAATATCAATTAAACCTATCTGGTCTATTGTGTCATTTAAAGCTTGTGTTTCCTTATTAATTTTCTGTTTGAATGATCTGTCCATTGGTGTAAGTGAGGTGTTAAAGTCCCCCACTATTATTGTGTTACTGTCGATTTCTTCTTTTATAGCTGTTAGCAGTTGCCTTATGTATTGAGGTGCTCCTATGTTGGGTGCATATATAATTGTTATATCTTCTTCTTAGATTGATCCCTTGATCATTATGTAGTGTCCTTCCTTGTCTCTCTTTTTTTTTTTTTTAACACTTTCTTCTAAATTTCTTTTTTTTTGTTTGTTTTAATTTATTTTATTTATTTTTATTTATGGCTGTGTTGGGTCTTCGTTTCTGTGCGAGGGCTTTCTCTAGTTTCGGCAAGTGAGGGCCACTCTTCATCGCGGTGCGCGGGCCTCTCACTATCGCGGTCTCTCTTGTTGCGGAGCGCAGGCTCAGTAATTGTGGCTCACGGGCCCAGTTGCTCCGCAGCATGTGGGATCCTCCCAGACCAGGGCTCGAACCCGTGTCCCCTGCATTGGCAGGCAGATTCTCAACCACTGCGCCACCAGGGAAGCCCCCTTCCTTGTCTCTTGTAACATTCTTTAAAGTACATTTTATCTGTTTTCTCCTTAGGTAGGTTTATTCCTAGATATTTTATTCTTTTTGTTGCAATGGTAAACGGGAGTGTTTTCTTAATTTCACTTTCAGATTTTTCATCATTAGTATATAGGAATGCAAGAGATTTCTGTGCATTAATTTTGTATCCTGCTACTTTACCAAATTCATTGATTAGCTCTAGTAGTTTTCTGGTGGCAGTTTTAGGATTCTCTATGTATAGTATCATGTCATTTGCAAACAGTGACAGCTTTACTTCTTCTTTTCCGATTTGGATTCCTTTTATTTCTTTGTCTTCTCTGATTGCTGTGGCTAACACTTCCAAAATTATGTTGAATAATAGTGGTGAGAGTGGGCAACCTTGTCTTGTTCCTGATCTTAGTGGAAATGGTTTCAGTTTTTCACCATTGAGGACAATGTTGGCTGTGGGTTTGTCATATATGGCCTTTATTATGTTGAGGAAAGTTCCCTCTGTGCCTACTTTCTGCAGGGCTTTTATCATAAATGGGTGTTGAATTTTGTCGAAAGCTTTCTCTGCATCTATTGAGATGATCATATGGTTTTTCTCCTTCAATTTGTTAATATGATGTATCACGTTGATTGATTTGCGTATATTGAAGAATCCTTGCATTCCTGGAATAAACCCCACTTGATCATGGTGTATAATCCTTTTAATGTGCTGTTGGATTCTGTTTGCTAGTATTTTGTTGAGGATTTTTGCATCTATGTTCATCAGTGATATTGGCCTGTAGTTTTCTTTCTTTGTGACATCTTTGTCTGGTTTTGGTATCAGGGTGATGGTGGCCTTGTAGAATGAGTTGGGGAGTGTTCCTCCCTCTGCAATATTTTGGAAGAGTTTGAGAAGGATAGGTGTTAGCTCTTCTCTAAATGTTTGATAGAATTCGCCTGTGAAGCCATATGGTCCTGGGCTTTTGTTTGTTGGAAGATTTTTAATCACAGTTTCAATTTCAGTGCTTGTGATTGGTCTGTTCATATTTTCTATTTCTTCCTGGTTCAGTCTCGGTAGGTTGTGCATTTCTAAGAATCTGTCCATTTCTTCCAGGTTGTCCATTTTATTGGCATAGAGTTGCGTGTAGTAATCTCTCATGATCGTTTGTATTTCTGCAGTGTCAGTGGTTACTTCTCCTTTTTCATTTCTAATTCTATTGATTTGAGTCCTCTCCCTTTTTCTCTTGATGAGTCTGGCTAATGGTTTGTCAATTTTGTTTATCTTCTCAAAGAACCAGCTTTTATTTTCATTGATTTTTGCTATTGTTTTCCTTCATTTCTTTTTCATTTATTTCTGATCGGATCTTTATGATTTCTTTCCGTCTGCTAGCTTTGGGGTTTTTTTGCTCTTCTTTCTCTAATTGCTTTAGGTGCAAGGTTAGGTTGTTTATTCGAGATGTTTCCTGTTTCTTGATGTAGGCTTGTATTGCTATAAACTTCCCTCTTAGCACTGCTTTTGCTGCATCCCATAGGTTTTGGGTCGTCGTGTCTCCATTGTCATTTGTTTCTAGGTATTTTTTGATTTCCCCTTTGATTTCTTCAGTGATCACTTCGTTATTAAGTAGTGTATTGTGTAGCCTCCATGTGTTTGTATTTTTTACAGATCTTTTCCTGTAATTGATATCTAGTCTCATAGCGTTGTGGTCGGAAAAGATACTTGATACGATTTCAATTTTCTAATTTACCAAGGCTTGATTTGTGACCCAAGATATGATCTGTCCTGGAGAATGTTCCATGAGCACTAGAGAAAAATGTGTATTCTGTTGTTTTTGGGTGGAATGTCCTATAAATATCAATTAAGTCCATCTTGTTTAATGTATCATTTAAAGCTTGTGTTTTCTTATTTATTTTCATTTTGGATGATCTGTCCATTGGTTGAAAGTGGGGTGTTAAAGTCCCCTACTATGATTGTGTTACTGTCAATTTCCCCTTTTATGGCTGTTAGCATTTGCCTTATGTATTGAGGTGCTCCTATGTTGGGTGCATAAATATTTACAATTGTTATACCTTCCTCTTGGATCGATCCCTTGATCATTATATAGTGTCCTTCTTTGTCTCTTGTAATAGTCTTTATTTTGAAGTCTATTTTGTCTGATATGAGTATTGCTACTCCAGCTTTCTTTTGATTTCCATTTGCATGGAATATCTTTTTCCATCCCCTCACTTTCAGTCTGAATGTGTCCCTAGGTCTGAGGTGGGTCTCTTGTAGACAGCATATATATGGGTCTTGTTTTTGTATCCATTCAGCAAGCCTGTGTCTTTTGGTTGGAGCATTTAATCCATTCACGTTTAAGGTAATTATCGATATGTATGTTCCTATGACCATTTTCTTAATTGTTTTGGGTTTGTTTTTGTAGGTCCTTTTCTTCTCTTGTGTTTCCCACTTAGAGAAGTTCCTTTAACATTTGTTGTAGAGGTGGTTTGGTGGTGCTGAATTCTCTTAGCGTTTGCTTGTCTGTAAAGCTTTTGATTTCTCCATCGAATCTGAATGAGATCCTTGCTGGGTAGAGGAATCTTGGTTGTAGGTTCTTCCCTTTCATCACTTTAAGTATATCATGCCACTCCCTTCTGGCTTGTAGAGTTTCTGCTGAGAAATCAGTTCTTAACCTTATGGGAGTTCCCTTGTATGTTATTTGTCATTTTTCCATTGCTGCTTTCAGTAATTTTTCTTTGTCTTTATTTTTGCCAATTTGATTACTATGTGTCTCGGCGTCTTTCTCCTTGGGTTTATCCTGTACGGGACTCTCTGCACTTCCTGGACTTGGGTGGCTATTTCCTTGCCCATGTTAGGGAAGTTTTCGACTATAATCTCTTCAGATATTTTCTCAGGTCCTTTCTCTCTCTCTTCTCCTTCTGGGACCCCCTATAATGTGAATGTTGCTGTGTTTAATGTTGTCCCAGAGGTCTCTTAGGCTGTCTTCATTTCTTTTTATTCTTTTTTCTTTATTCTGTTCTGGAGCAGTGAATTCTACCATTCTGTCTTCCAGGTCACTTATCTGTTCTTCTGCCTCAGTTATTCTGCTATTGATTCCTTCTAGTGTATTTTTCATTTCAGTTATTGTATTGTTCATCTCTTTTTATTTGTTCTTTAATTCTTCTAGGTCTTCATTAAACATTTCTTGCATCTTCTCGATCTTTGCCTCCATTGTTTTTCCGAGGTCCTGGATCATCTTCACTATCATTATTCTGAATTCTTTTTCTGGAAGGTTGCCTATCTCCATTTCATTTAGTTGTTTTTCTGGGGTTTTATCTTGTCCCTTCATCTGGTACATAGCCCTCTGCCTTTTCATCTTGTCTATCTTTCTGTGAATGTGGTTTTTGTTCCACAGGCTGCAGGATTGTAGTTCTTCTTGCTTCTGCTACCTTGGGTTTTTAATGGAAATTCCTTCAGAGAGAATTAATGCCATTACAGTATTAAGGGAACACAGAATTCCTCTTTTATCCCAGTATTTTATCTCTTCATACATGTTATCTACATTCTTGATATTTTGGTCATGTGAATGAGATCTTTTTTTTTAGTGTTATTTTATGAGTTGGTTTCTGGGTATTTATTTTGTAATTGAACACTTTTCTGAACTCTTAACATTGTTTTGGTTGATTGTTTTTAATTTTCTAGGTTGGCTTTCTTTCATCAGCAAGCAGTTTGACACCTCTTTATATACTTACTCCTTTTCCTTGTCTGGATTCACTTTCAGAACAGTGTTAAGAAATAATTGGTCGTAGTGAGACATCTCATTTCTGGTTTGAGTGGCAATACTTTTAGATGGTCACTACTAATTTTGATGTAGGACAACTGAAAATGAATTGGGACACTTAGAGTATCATTTGCCGTGCTCTGGAAAAGTTTAAAAGATTTTAAAGGAAAGATCAATTTGTTTAAAATTTGTTAGAACTGAAGGTAAAAGCATCTGAGATTGGCATCTGTTCTGTAGGAAATTTTCCATCAGTTACATATTTTCAGATTTACTCATACAGAATTTTAATAAGCGTTCTTACTTTTTAAATCCCTGTATCAGGAGTTAATATCCATTTCTCAGTCTTCATTATATTTGTCTTCTCTTTCTTGATCAATCTTGTCAGCAGTTTTTCTATTTTATTGGTCATTTCAAAGATCAGTTCTTTGCTGTTAGCTCCTTCCTGTGGTCTTGGTTTTTTCCCCCCTGTCTGCCTTTATTCAAATGCTCGGTTAATTTATTTTCTGTTCTTTGTTACATAATAACAGAAGCATTTAACTTTCTGAATTTTCTTCTGAGTGTATTTTTGGATAGTATTCCATAGCCTTTGTTGTGTGAAGGAAGTGTGTTTTTTTTTTTTTTTTTTTGCTATTTGTAAGTTGCCTTTGAGTTTTTAAGTTCTTTTCCCAAGAGTTAAGAATTGAGTTTTTAAATTCTAAACGGTTTTTCTTTTTAAGCCTTTGTTATTAATTGCTGATTTTTATAGCATTTTGATCAAAATGATGTTCTTATAGTTTCTGCTTATATTTGTGGTCTATTGTGTTGATTTCTTTTAAAAAAAACTTCCATTGGTGTGTAGTACAGTTTTATATATTTATATCTTCTTTGTGACTGTGGCTCCGGTCTCCAGTAGTTGTTCTTGCCTTACAATCTACTCTTCTTGATATTAATGTTTAGTATATGTGATTTCTCATCCATTTAGTTTTAACATTTTGTTTTCTATATGCTTTTTGAAACAGCATAAAAGATTCAGGGTTTGGGGGCGTTTTGGTTTTTTTTTAATCTCCTAAAAGTCTTATTTTAATGGGGATTTTATTGAATAGAGAACAGTTTTTAATTTTATATTCAGTTTTGAAAGTAGACTTAAAGGCTTATTTTGGTTGTAACATTTCAGTGTTTGTTGACAGTCCTTTTTATATCTTCATATGCCCGTTTATTGAGTTTTAAATTTGCATTTGTGGTTTTTCAGTGATTTGAGCAACAGTTTGACTGTGTTTCAAGTTCTTAGATCATAACCTCTGTCCCTTAAAACTCTGTTCCACTGTCTTTTGGTTGGGGGAGGAGAGCAGTTGTTTATTCTGTTTTGTTTTGGCCAATCTATGTTTCTTTCCTTTATATCGGTAACTGGTTCTACTCTATGCTGTCCAGTATGGTAGCCATTATCCACATGTAGCTATTTAAGATTAGGATAAAAAGTTCAGTACCTCACTCATACCAGCCACATTTCAAGGGTTGAGTAGTCATATGACTAGTGGCTACCATATTTAGTTGCACTAATACAGAACTTTTTTACCATTGCAAAACTGCACGGGACAGTGCTTCAGAGTATTTTATGTAGCACTGTCAAGTTTTCTTCAATAGTAGCTTTGGTTTTTGATTCCCTTAAGTTTGTAGTTGCCTGTTTTTAAGTATACCAATTATCTATATGTTATTGTTTCCTATCCTTTTTATCTAGATGTTACTACCTGCTCCACAGCGTTGTTGTGATCATTAAATTAGATACAGGAAGTGACAGGCACATTTTGAATGCACATAATAAGTATTCAGATGTGAGCTTGAGCTAGCTGTTAACTTTTCTCTCACTGTTTTTATCCCTTTGGTTCTCCCATAGTGCAAAGGAATAAGACAGTTAAGTTTGTTGTCCACATCCTGTTTTGATTTTCTGTATCATCAGTTCTAACCTATAGTTCCTTTTGTGTAGGTTTTAATTCTGCTACCGTGGGTTAAGATTTTCTTTTCTTTTTTCTTTTTAGATTTTGTATTTACTTTTTATGTCATCTTGTCCTTTCACTTTACTCTGTTACTTTATAGTAGAGGCTATGCTATCTCTTACTCTATTGGAGATGCCAAAAGTTTTCATTAATTGTTTTATCAAACTTGTTTAATAGATAGTTTTCCAAAAGTATGTTTTTTCTGAATTTCTCAGATTTGCTTTCTTTTCCTTTGTTCTAGTGTTCTACTTTAGTCCCCTTGCTGAGGGTTTTGTTTGTTTTTTCCTTTTGTCATTCTTAAAAACTAAGTTGATCTATCTACACTTTGTATTTATCACTAGGAAAAACGTAGTAGCTGACTGAATTAGTTTCCTGTCACAGTTCTGGAGGCCAGAAGTCTGACATTGAAATCAAGGTTGTCAGCCCTTGCTGCCCTCTCAAGGCTCTAGGGAAGAATCCTTTCTTGCCACTTCCTGCAAGCCACCTTAGTAGTCCTTGGCTTGTAGTAGCATAATTCCTATCTCTGCCTCCATCTTCAGACGATCACCTTCCCTGTGTGTCTGTGTTTTCACATGGTCTTATAAGGACACCAGTCATTGGATTTAAGGCTTACCCTAATCCAGTAGTACTTCATATTAAAGTAATTGCATCTGCAAAGACCCTATTTACAACTACAGTCACATTCTGTGGTTCTGGGTAGGCATGAATTTTGAGGTAGGATCTGGGGAGGGGACTCTATTCTCAGTACACTAGCCGTTGGTCCTTATCTCTGCTGCTCATATGATGGTTGAACCCTTTTCTCACTTCTGAATCTAGAAGACAGATTGATAGGTGCTGTTCCCAATTCGATTCCTGGGTTTCAGCAACTTTCAGACTTAACACACCTTTGCTCTGAAATAGTTGGACTTTTCTTTTACTCCCACTGCCAGTTTTCTGGGGCTCTTCTATACCATTGAATTTATTGTGTGAAGAACTTAATTTTTTCTGTATACAGAGAACTTATAGGTTTACCTGCCTCCTCCCCTGATTTTTTTAATTCTGTGAAGTATAAAGGATGATGTAACAAAAATCGATATATGTACCACCCTAAATGTTAATATTCAAATTTTTTTTACTTCATGTGTTTTTTTTAATATTAAAAGAAAAGTATAGATAACTAGTACTCCTTTTATTTTCTTTCATCTCCTTTACGTGCTTTCTTCCTCAGAGCTAACCACTATTATGAATTTGTGTATACTCCCAGTTCAGGTTCTTAGATCTTTACTACACATATATGTGTTCAAGAGCACAAAATGCAGTATTGTTTATTTAAAATTTATATAAATGCTATCGTTGTACGTATTCTGCAACTTGGGTTTGGTTTTTTGCTGTGTGTTTTTAGGGGGTGTATGTGTGTGTTTTAATTCACTGTTGTGTTTTCAAGATCTCCATGTTGATGTACAAAATTTTAGTTCAGCATTTGTAAATAGTCCACATTTCCTAAAAAGACAGTATTTGTGTGGGTGTGAGTATATCCATATCCTGTTTGTTGACTTCAGGGTTCTAAATTTAACTCACATCTTGGGCTTATTGTGTTCATATCTTCTATATCCTTTGGTCTGCTTCCTATCTTTTTTTTTTTTTTTTGAATATGTTTGATATGTGCATTGTGTAAGTTTAAGTTACAATTTGATTGCCATTGTAGCCTTAGGTAACACCTCTATCTTCACATAGTTACCATTTCTTTTTTGTGGTGAGAATAATTAAGATCTAGTCTCTTAGCACATTTGTTGTTTATAATACAGTGGCATTGTCTATAACCACTGTACTCTGTATTAGATCTCTAGGATGTACTTATCTTCTAGTAGTCAGTTTATACCCTTAAACTACCTCTCTCATTTCCCCAACCTCACCCCCATTTCTTTTTTTTTCTTTTTTTTTTTTTTTTAATTCATATATGTTCATATAGTTCCAGGGCGACTGGTTAGGTACATCGTAGTTAATGATTATTATTTCTTCTTCATCCTCATTCCTTTCATCATTATGTTGTTTCCCTTTTGATCTCTATTAATTTTACTTTAAATGGGTTTCTTTGGTAAGTACTTGTTGCTAGATACATCCTTTTCCATCTCTTTGTTTTCAGTTTTTCTGTGTCAGTTTGTTTTAGATGTGTTTTAAAGAGGTGATTTAAATCCATTTATATTAACTCCGATTACTATCATGTTTGGAATCAGTAATTTCTCTTAATTTTTTTTTAATCCTTGCCTTTTCTTTGCCTTGTTTTTATGCCTTTCTGCTGTCTATTGGGTTAGTTGAAAGTTCTTCTCATCTCTGTCTGCTTTGGGAACAGTAGGACTTTAGAATGCCTCTTTTTAAAACTCCAGCCTTGGGACTTCCTTGGTGACGAAGTGGTTAAGAATCTGCCTGCCAGTGTAGGGGACACGGGTTCAATCCCTGGTCCAGGAAGATCCCACATACTGCGGAACAGCTAAGCCCGTGCGCCACGACTACTGAAGCCCGCACGCCCTAGAACCTGCGCACTGCAGCTACTGAGCCAACGCGCCTAGAGCCTGTGCTCTGCAACAAGAGGAGCCACCCCAATGAGAAGCCCGCACACCACACTGAAGAGTAGCCCCCGCTCTCCGCAACTAGAGAAAGCTCGCGTGCAGCAATGAAGACCAGCAAGCCATATTTTAAAACTAAATTAAAAAGTAAAACTCCAGTCTTTCCTACCCATTATCTATAATTTATTTTTATTATTTTAGTTACCTTGTTTTTAAATCCCTCCCAAATTAGCCATTTTTAGGTTTATACTTATTTACATTTACCAGTACTTTTGCCATTCCTGTTCAGTGTTGCTTCTTGCATCCCACTCAATTCTTGCTGAATACATTTAGTAGCCTTCTAACAATGGTATAAGTTGTAAAGTCTTTATAAATTAAAAACATACAGAATTACATTTATGTGTGAAATGTGTATTTGTGAATACACACACAGTTATATATTGCCTTTATTCTTGAATGATGACTTAACTGCATGTAAATTTATATTTAGCACTTTGAAGATAATTTCATTGCCTTCCAATATTTATTGTTGTTGAAAATTCTGATGTCAGTTTAAGTGTCATTTCTTTATAGATTATCTGTATCTTCTCTCTGGTAACTTAAACCTTTACCCCAGCCCCTTACTTCTGGTTTTGTTTTTATGTTTCACAGTATCAAGGGACATAGTTAGATGTATGAATTAGTTTTTAGCCACTAGGTCTTGGTGTGCACCCTCATTCTGAGAGTTCTTGTTCGTCTTGAATTTTGAAAATTTTCTAGTCATTATTTCTTCCAATTTTTTATTCTCTTTAAATATAGAATGTCGATTGTTGTTGATCTTCTCATTCTCTCTTCCATATTGCTTCCTTTCTTTTTATACTTTGCAATTTCATCTCTCTCTTCCTATGCTTTATTTCATGTAGTCTTCTCTGACTGTTCCTCCTCTTTATCAGTTTTTTCTCCAGCTGTGTTTAGTTTATTGGTAAACCTGTCAATTGGGATTTTTATTTCAATGTGTACTTTTTTTTTCAGAATTTGTTACTTTTAGAAACATCCTCTTTTTTTTCATCCTGTTCCTGTTTCATAACATATATTCCTGCCATTATCACTATGAAAAATTTTAGTATACTTATTTTAAAGTTGTTTTCTAATTGTTCTATTTCTAGCTTGCCCAGGGCCACTTCTTCCCATTTTTGCATGTACTGACTGCCTCATAACAGTCTGTGTTCTTGTATGATTTACAATATCTTTCATGGTGAGCTCATCTGGGTCCAGGGTGAGGGAGGCATGCTTTCTTTAGGAGTCTTGTGATCCCTGGACTGTGAAAGTGTCCTTAAAGCACAGTTTTCCATTAGCTTCTGAAGAGACTTCAGGAATCTAGGTGAATTTGGAATGGCAAATCCTTAGCTTAAGGTCCCTGCATATAAACAGGTAGCATGAATTTGGGCCTCTTACATGAACGTAGATCAGGAGTGGGCTTTCACTTTCTCCCCGTTGCCTGTTTCCACAAAAGTCCTGGAGTAGGTGTTAAACTTCCTTGCCACTTCGCTGGCTGGTTGACCAAGACCAGCCTTGGCTTTGCATTCTTTTTCTGCTTCTTGCATCTTGCAATTTCTTTTTTTAATTAATTAATGGCTGTGTTGGGTCTTCGTTGCTGCGCGCGGGCTTTCTCTAGTTGCTGTGAGCGGGGGCTACTCTTCCTTGCGGTGCGCAGGCTTCTCATTGTGGTGGCTTCTCTTGTTGCGGAGCACGGGCTCTAGGTGCATGGGCTTCAGTAGTTGTAGCACGCAGGCTCAGTAGTTGTGGCTCACGGGCTCTAGAGCATAGGCTCAGTAGTTGTGGTGCATGGGCTTAGTTGCTCCACGGCATTTGTGATCTTCCCGGACCAGGGCTCAAACCCATGTCTCCTGCATTGGCAGGCTGATTCCCAAACGCTGCGCCACCAGGGAAGCCCGCATCTTGCAATTTCTTACTCCTGATTCAGGCCTTTGGCAGAGTGATCATGTCCGTGGACTCCTCAGAATAGTTTTTTGTTTTGTTTTGTTTTTGTTTTTTTAATTTTTGGCTGCATTGGGTCCTCGTTGTGCGCGAGCTTTCTCTAGTTGCAGCGAGCAGGGGCTACTCTTCGTTGCGGTGTGTGGGCTTCTCATTGCGGCAGCTTCTTGTTGCGGAGCACGGGCTCTAGGTGCGCGGGCTTCGGTAGTTGTGGCACACAGGCTCAGTAGTTGTGGCTTGTGGGCTCTAGGGCACAGGCTCAGTAGTTGTGGCTCACGGGCTTAGTTGCTCCGCGGCATGTGGGGTCTTCCTGCACCAGGGATCAAACCTGTGTCCCCTGTGTTGGCAAGTGGATTCTTAACCACCAGGGAAGTCCCACATTTTTTTAATGCATAAAAGACATTGGATTATAGGGGAAACTAAGTATGTTGAAACAGTTGTTAAAATATAAACTTGTGGTATATTAATTGCTTTATTAATGCACTAAATAACAAGATTTAGCAGCAGGTATAGTAACTGTCGTGATTTCAAAGTAGTGATGAGCTCTTAGATAATTTGAAATATCTGCCACCAGTGTAATGTGATGGGTGAATCAATTTGGAGAGCACTTCATGCCATATATGCTCCAATCAGAGATTCAGAAAAGACATTAAAGACTTAAAAGCCATTTGTTTAAAAGAAAGTCTTTTGTTTCCCCAACTTATTTGACAAGGAAACCTTGGTAAAGTAATACTGATTAAGCATGCTCATGAATTACTATGATTCCAAGAGAAGCATTTCAGAACATCTGCTTCCTGCTCTGTAATCTCTTTGTAGGTGATGTTTGGACACTTGGCAATACTGATATTTAAATTTTAAAATGAAAGCTTTAACCATCAACGTTTTCCATTTCTTAAAATCTCATTCTAAAATTACGAGTAGATGAAGTAGATGTTTTTAAGTATGCCAAAGTAAATATAAAATACAGAAACTTTATTTGCAACATTGATTTACTGATCCCATTTTGTTTTCAAACATAGTCTAAATAAGTTTATAGGAAAATAAACTAATAAAAGGTCAGTCAGGGACTTCCCTGGCAGTCCAGTGATTAAGACTCTGTGCTCCCAGTGCAGGGGGCATGGGTTCAATCCCTGGTCAGGGAACTAAGATCCTGCATGCTGCACGGTGCAGCCAAAAAAATAGTAATAATAAAATAAAAGAAGTTAAAAAAAAAGATCAGTCAAATGATTGTACATTTTCTTTCATTATCTGATGTACTTGCATTGATTGTTTTAATTGCTGTGCACATACACTTGATTTTTATGTTGCATATACATACTTCTTAATATCAGTGTACTCGGCATTTTAGATGCCACATAAGAAGTGATGCCATGGTTTGCTTAACCATTCCACAGTTCATTTTTTACTATTATATACCAAGTGAGCCATGAGTGTTTTGGCACAAATTTTAAAATCTCTACCTTTTTCATTATCATCTTAGACAAGCTCCTTGGGGGTCTACTTTCCAAGAAATATTTACCAAAGTAAAAGAATCTACTGTTGTTACCAGTTCTGCATATTGCAGGTTTAGGCTATTTTAAGATTGAATCAGGTAGTACCATCTTCAGTATTGTGGGTGATTTTTGCCACTGGTAATGCTTTTGACTTTAACAGTGATTCCTACAGTTATCAGAGACTTCCCTGTTCAGATTACCCAGACTCCATAAATGATTTTTAAAGTTTGTTTGAATCAAGATCCAGATAAAGTCCATACATTCCAGTAAGTCTTTTAAGTCTCATTTTATAGGCTTCCCCTTTATTTTTTTCCTTGCAATTTAAACAGGTTTATGATGTGCTCGGATGTTGTTTTCTTTGTGTTTTCATTTGGCTTGGGTTTTGCAGTTTCTTAAATCTGTGGATTAGTGTCTTTAATCATTTTTAGCACAAACTGAACCATTATTTCTTCAAACATTGCCCTTGCCGCATTCTTTGTCTTCTCCTTATGGACCTCTGATTACAAGTATGTTGGATTTGATCACTGTGCGTGTGCATTCTGTTCTGTATTTCCCTGTTATTTTTTTCCTCTGTTCCTTAATTAATCTATCTACCAGTTCTCTTATCCACACTTCTGGTGTGTCTACTAACGATGCCAAATTCGTTTTGAGTCAATGTTGGATATTATATATTTAAAAGATTTTTGCACCTCTGATGCTCTCTTTCCCGGGAGCAGATTCACCTTCCCCTGCTAGGCATATAGAACGGGAGCTGAAAACTTGACTGCAGTTAGGCACTGAGCTGAGTTGCAGCTAGGTTATAGTTTTGTTTGTTTGTTTGTTTGTTTTAACATCTTTATTGGAGTATAATTGCTTTACAATGGTGTGTTAGTTTCTGCTTTATAACAAAGTGAATCAGCTATACATATACATATAGCCCCATATCTCCTCCCTCTTGCATCTCCCTCTCACCCTCCCTATCCCACCCCTCTAGGTGGTCTCAAAGCACTGAGCTGATTTCCCTGTGCTATGCGGCAGCTTCCCACTAGCTATCTATTTTACATTTGGTAGTAATATATAAGTCCATGCCACACTCTCACTTCGTCCCAGCTTCCCCTTCCCCTGGCTTACAGTTTTGATAAGGCTTTGTTTCTCTCTGGTCCATTCTTAGGGCATAGCCTTGTTTCTTACTCCCATTTCCAGATGAGAGCCTGATTCGATGACCAGTGCCCTTCCCCCTCATGTATCCTGAACTCTAATTGTAGTCTCCTCATCAAAGTGAGCCTGCCAGAATCTCTCTACTTCCCAGAGGCTTTCTGCTTAGCTTCTTAGCCTCCTGCCCATCACAGCTTCAGAATTTTCCAAATGCCTTGGGAGCCAGGAGTATCTGACACGTGTCATTCTTAGTTTCCTGTCCTTCCTTTTCACTGGGAATTTGGCTCTTCAGCTCTCTAAAGTTGTCTCTTCAGCCCTACAAAATCATCAGAATCTCTGCTCATTTCTCTGTCCCCAGAAGTGACCCTCTACCAAGACACCAAATTCTAAGCATCACTCAAAATCACCCATTGTCCACAGGAAGAAGTAGCTCCACACTTTATGGTTCTATGCTCTCTGAAATCTTGACTCCTTGATATTGTCATTGTTTTAGCATTTCTCTTGTATCTTAAAGTTGAGCTTGCTTTTTTTTTTAAATCTGGCCTTTCTAGTTCTCAGTAAGAGTGTTGGTTTGCTATAAACTATGCATCATACCCCTTTTCCTTGCAATTTATTTGTTGAGAAAACTGGGTTATTCCATTTATTTATCCAGTGGCTTACATTTTTCTGATTATATCCCTGTGGTGTAACTTTCTCGCCTCTTGGCACTACTAACAATGTTTTTTTGGATGTTGGGCATTTAATTTTACGTGGTTGAAGCATAGGGATTGTGTTATCTTCCTTTAAAGAGGCTTTGTTTTGTTGGCAGGTAAGTTACTTGAGGTTCAGTTTTTCCTTTACTAGGGAGGGTGTAGAGTAGCCTACTTTAACTCCACTAGTAAATCAGGATCTTCTGGGGTCTTTTTTGAATGCTCTGTGCCACTTGGCTGGTCACAATGGAGAAGTCTCCCTGCTTGTGTGAGCTCGGGGAACTGTTCAGTTCACAGCTCCTTCGTTGTTCTTTGCCGGCCTGGTGGAGTTTCACCCTGTACACGGGCTTCTTAGGGTTCAGCCGACACTCCAGGGAACCTCGTGAAGATTTCTGGAGCGCTTTCTGTATGGCTTCCTCTTCTCAAGAAGTCTGCCGCATAATTACCAGTCACCTGAGCCTCTGTACTTCAGTCTCCGGGAGTGTGTTTCCTCAGCTCAGTGAAACCATCACGCTCTGCTTAGAATCCCTCACCTGCTGTGCAGTCTGCAGTGCGCCTGCAGGCAGAAAGCCAAGGTAATCACAGGCCACCTCATTTGTTTCTGTCTTAAGCTGTGTGTTGTCCGGTTTTCTAGTTTACGGCTAAAGGATAAATATGATCATTCTATAAGAGAAAAATGCCCTTTTATACTATTGGTTTACCCTTAAGTACGGTTTGTGCAGAACGAAGCATGATTCGTGTTATTTCCTTTTATCTACCAATTTTCAAACAATAAGTTGATTTCCTGCCATCTTCCAAGGGCAATCAATAAAGTCTTTGTGGAGGGGGGTTGTGTATATGATTATGAAGTCATCGATTTAAACATATTTGAGTTATTCAAGCCATTGAAATTCTTTTCTATGCTCAAATTGTCAATTTTGATTAGTGGAAGCCTCTTCAAGCTTGCTGTTGAGTTCTTTTGACTGCAGTAGTCTTGAGACCTTTCTTCTCTCTCACCATTAATATTTAGTGGGAGCCTGTGCGTTGAATTTTACTAGGAGGGATAACCATAATTTGAGCCGCATGGTTCTCAATGATTTTTTTTTTTTTATAATGAATGTGTAGCACATAGGAGTGTTATGTATCAATATTATCCCTGTTACAAAGCATTATCCCAACACAAGTTCTGTGGTCCTAAATTGTTTCTATAATTTTTACTGTAATAAAACTGTAAATATTCTATAGATTTTATTTTTATTTATTATTATTTTTTAATTATTTTTATTTATTTATTTATTTATGGCTGTGTTGGGTCTTCGTTTCTGTGCAAGGGCTTTCTCTAGTTGTGGCAAGTGAGGGCCACTCTTCATCGTGGTGCGCGGGCCTCTCACTATCGCGGTCTCTCTTGTTGCGGAGCACAGGCTCCAGACGCGCAGACTCAGTAGTTGTGGCTCACGGGCCTAGTTGCTCCGCGGCATATGGGATCTTCCCAGACCGGGGCTCGAACCCGTGTCCCCTGCATTGGCAGGCAGACTCCCAACCACTGCGCCACCAGGGAAGCCCCCTCAATGATTTTTGACCTGCCTGCCCACCCCCAAGAAACATTTGACAATGTAGTCATTTTTGGTTGTCACAGAAGGTGGGGAGGAAGGTGTTACTTGCACCATGAGTAGAGAGGTCAGGGAAGCTGCTACTTATTTACAGTGCACAGGACATCTCCTCCCAACAAAAAATTATCCAGCTCAAAGTGTCAGTAGTGCTGTTGTTGAGAAACCTTGACATATACTAATTTAGCTCGCATTTGTGTAGTGTTTTAATAGTTTGAGAAATCATATTACATTTCCCACAATCCCATGAAATTGGCATTATTGATCCTTTAATAACAGATGAGTAAATTTGAGGAGGTCATACAACTAACAAGAAACTAGAGTTTGATATCGATGGTCTTTTTTTTTTTTTTTTTTTTTTTTTTTTTTTTTATTTTTTTTATTTTTTTTTTTTTTTTTTTTTTTGTAGCTACTTTATTTATTTATTTATTTATTTATTTTTGGCTGTGTTGGGTCTTCGGTTCGTGCGAGGGCTTTCTCTAGTTACGGCAAGTGGGGGCCACTCTTCATCGCGGTGCGGGGGCCGCTCTTCATCGCGGTGCGGGGGCCGCTCTTCATCGCGGTGCGCGGGCCTTTCACTATCGCGGCCCCTCCCGCCGCGGGGCACAGGCTCCAGACGCGCAGGCTCAGTAGTTGTGGCTCACGGGCCCAGCTGCTCCGTGGCATGTGGGATCTTCCCAGACCAGGGCTCGAACCCGTGTCCCCTGCATTAGCAGGCAGATTCTCAACCACTGCGCCACCAGGGAAGCCCCAGATATCGATGGTCTTTATGGTTGATGTCTTTTTTTTTTCTCCCCCCATTATAAATGAAGACAGTGTGCTTTGTATGACTACAAAAATAACAGAGAGTTGAGACCAGACACTGTTCTAAGTGATAGTTATTCTCAAAACCGCCTTATCAGATAAGCAGCTGTTATTATGGATGAAGCCATTACTTAACTTGTCTAAGGTTATACAGCTAGTAAGCAGCAGAGATAGGTCTCAAATCCAGACAGCCTGGCCCCATTGCCCACACTTTTAACTACTGTATGTTGCCACACAGTTTTTCTTTTACAGTTTAAACATAATGTTTGTTTTATCTTTAAATCTTTAATACCTTTGGAATTTATTTTGATGGGAAGTAGGAATCCACCTTCTTCCCACCCCCCAGACCTTGATTTCCCTGATTCATTTATTGGAAAAGTCATCTCCCCCTGACCCTTTTTTTTAGTTAATTCATTTAGAAATATTGCCTGTGTTAAAAATTAAATTGTCATGTTATACATATTGGTCTATTTTTTCTTTTTGTTTAATTAATTTTTCTGCTCCTTAACCAGTAGCATATTTTTTTAAATTACTATAACTTTTAAAATGTGGTAGGGCAAATCACTCCCGTCTACCTTTGCTTATCAGAAAATTTCTGGGAACTTTTCCCCTTGGCATTTATTCTTCCAGTTTGTAGTTTGTTTAAATTACATTTGCCTCTTCTCTCTTCTGTACCAAAAACCTACTGAGTTTAAGATTATAGATTAATTTGTAGAATATTAATAATAGCTTTAAGCTTTGTGCTTAAAATTTCTAGTTAAACTTATTCCAGTATTTTTTTATTGTTGTTATAGTCAAGAATAGACTCTTTTGTCACTTGTATGTTTCTAAATAAAAGTTATTTTTAGGAAGATGACACTTGAGAAAAACACCTGAGGTGAGGGAATGACCATGGAGCTAATAGAAGAGCCAAGTGCAGGGGCCTGTGATCCGGAAGTTTGCCTGTCATTTTGGGGAAGAAACAAGGAAGTCAGAGGAACTGGTAGCGTGAGCTAGGAGAGAAGCAGGAAATGAAGTCAGAGAGGGGATAGAAGTGACAGGTGGTATAGGGCTTTGTGTGTACCAGTGCAAGAACTTTGACTTTTATTTCTCATGAGATGAGGAGCCATTGGAAGGCTTTGAGCAGAGGACTGGCATGGTCTGACTGAGGTTGTAAAACAAGATTACACCAACTACTGTGTCAAATAACTGGAAGGAGGGACAGGCAGGAAGACCAGTTCGGAGGCTATTTAAGAAACGCATATGAGAAAAGATAGTGACTGCAGTTGAGATGGTATGAAGTGGTCAGATCCTGGGTACATTTAGAAGGTGGAGACGATAGGATTTCATGATTGGTTTTGGGGTATGATAAAGGAGCTTAGGATGAGTCCAAGGATTTAAGATTGAGCAACTGGAAGTTGGGAAGAGTTAGGAGCTCAGTGTTAACTCACTAACTCTGAATGCCTGTTAAGACATCTAAGTGGAGATGTTGAATGGGCAGTGTGAAATTGTATTAATTGATGTCCTAATATCGAATACTTTGATATCCAGGAATAAATCCCACTTGCTCATGGTAGGTTGTTTTTATTTTTTTGTGGTTTTTAAAATAAATAAATAAATAAATACATGTGTATAATTTGGCGTCTTATTTCTGTGTGTGTATATTTAAAGTTGCCCAAACTGTCCTTCAAAAAAATTCCCCAAATTTATCTCTTAATAAATTAAGATACTTTTGTATACGTCTAGGTTCTATTAACACTTCACAGTTTTTCATTCAAAAGTAAGATTGGTGTGTAAGTATGTGTGCACATACTTTTTATCAGGTTTTAAGTCAATTCTGTTTTTCTAAGAGGACTATAGAAATCTAATTTCTTTATGCCAGCACCAGCCATTTTAATTGAATAGAAATGATCTGTTCTTCAATGTTTTTAAAGACTTCACTGAGGACACAAGACTAGTCTCACCCCCTACCTTTATTTAAGGCATGTGTATTGTAGTCTCTGATTAGATTGAATATAAAAATATGTAACATTTAAACATTATAGAAATGCATAATGTGGAAAATGAAAGCTCTCCTTAATCTCCTCCCCGCCATCATAACCACGTCAGTGGTTTCTTGCACGTTCCTCTATCCTCCTTCTCTCTGCATCTCTCTACATGTTAGTGTTTTATTTGGATAACATTATGTCAAGACTATTTATTTTTATTTTAACTTGGCTGTGTGTATGTGTCTACACTATTGTATCCTGTATCCAGTTTATCAATTAACTAGTGCTTTTTTGAGGAGTTCTTATATGTTTGCATTTTTTCCTTTTTCTCTTTATTAGGCCAGTCTTACAGTTTATCTAATTAATTGCTGTGTTCCTATCTAACCCATTCTCTTTTTTTTTAAAGATTTATTTATTGATTGATTGCTATGTTGGGTCTTCGTTTCTGTGCGAGGGCTTTCTCTAGTTGCGGCAAGCGGGGGCCACTCTTCATCGCGGTGCGCGGGCCTCTCACTATCGCGGCCTCTCTTGTTGCGGAGCACAGGCTCCAGACGCGCAGGCTCAGTAGTTGTGGCTCACGGGCCTAGTTGCTCCGCGGCATGTGGGATCTTCCCAGACCAGGGCGCGAACCCGTGTCCCCTGCATTAGCAGGCAGATTCTCAACCACTGCGCCACCAGGGAAGCCGTCTAACCCATTCTTGAGGTGGGTTTGGGAAGGGGGGAAAAAAAAACTCCCAAAGAGCAGTTCTTAAATTTGCTGTTTCTAGCACATATTTTTTCTTTTGGTAATTTCAGCTTTTATTTTAATCTTTCTCTTAGTTTGTTCATCTTGCCATATCGTTTTTACTCTACATCCAGTCTATAAAATGGAATGCTGTGCATTGCCCACTTGGAGAGCTAGTTGATGTCATGGGTTAGTTTATGAGGAGAAAATATACCTCCCTTTTAAGATCTCTTATTCTGATTTTTATATGTTTTTCTAATCTTGTCAGTGTTTAAAGTTCTGGTGCCATTTTTGGATTCTAATTTCCTAAATCCTCCCATTCATCTCCTGCGCAGTCTGTGGTTTTTGTCCCTGCCAGCGTAGGCCCCTCTCTCTCTCTGCCTCAAAATGTTATCTCCCCCAGAAAGCCAGCCCTGGTTAAATAGGTTGCAAGAGGTAGTTTTTCCCAAAACAGTACCAGTTAATGTCTACACAGAAGTGTGTGTTTAGTTGGTATAATTTCCTTTCAAAGCCATCTACAACTGCAGCTTATTAGAATTCTTTCACTTTAGCGTAAGTTGCCCAGTCTAACCTTCACAGGGCCTTCTTTGAATGCCACCCATCTATGTCGCTGCAAGGAGGAGGCAGTTGGGGAATGTTGATAAAGACCGCATTGTTCTCATATTTATCTTTCTTCTGTGCGTGTCTGTGAAGGCAAACAGCTTTCAAGAGCTGGGTGTGCTGAAGCTAAATGCACCTCTCGCAGTTGTTACAGAGTTTTGATGCTACCCTTTTGTCTTTATTATGATACTACCCTTGCTTCTAGCATCCCTTGTCATAGTGTCATTCCACAGACAAGTCCCTTCTTCTAGGACTGCATGCTACCCAGATGACTTTTTTGTGGTCATGATTTGGCAAGTGCCAGACTTGTTCATCCTAACACAAGAACCTAGGGATCCTGCATTCAGCATGACCTGAAGTTTTCTCCTCAAAGCACAAAATCATAAAAATCCCATTTTTTTTTTTAACAATTAAATCTTTTGAAGACTTAGATTATTTTTGACTGTGGACTTAGCTGGAGAGGTTATTTCTTATCCTGCCCACATGTATACAAAGGAAGTTTAATGGAAATGATTTCTATCCCATTGGAATTAATCTAACACAAAGACTATGGATATGAACACTCACCATCCCAAATTCATTTTCATTACTTAAGTATGAGCTTTATAACAGTAGATTTTTAGGCTAGGTTAAAGAGTAGCTAATGAGTCCACGGAAATTTGCCATGTTGTTTCAGGCCACCTGGAAGTCTTTTTATAGCAGGAAATGCGAAAAGAACAGGAGAGGTATGGTTGGTTGTTCATTAGTATGGCTCAGGTGGATGAAGTTGCTGAAGAGGGCAGAGTCATGGTTCACCCAGAAATCTGGAGCCAGCTCTTCACCTTAGCAGATGGTGGAAAACCGTCAAGCTGGTAGAAACGTACAGGTTTTGTAAAGTGTTCTTGGTAAGCACCTAAGGGCTTCACGTAACTTGATGTCTTCATTGGAGAAGAAGCAGGTTTACTTAATTACCTTGAAGGTTAGTGTGTTGGAGAAATGGAAATCATTTTAACAAACTGATCAAACTTTTTGTTAGCGGTGTCATATATGTAGAGAGGGCCTTTTTTTTTTTTTTTTTTTTTTAGCTTGCAGGTCACTTTTATTTCTGATTTTATTGAGGTATAATGGACATATAACATTATATAGTTTCAGGTGTACAACATAATGATTTTTTGTTTGTTTCCGGCCGCGCTACGCGGCATGCGGGATCTTAGTTCCCTGACCAGGGATCGGACCCACGCCCCCCTGCATTGGAAGTGCGGCGTCTTAACCACTGGACTGCCAGGGAAGTCCCTAGAGAGGGCCTTTTGAATCTTTGGGATACTGAATGGGGAGCTGGGTTTTTATCAGACACTGAACTGTCAGTTTCGTCTGACTTTTCACAGGTTCACCGGAACAGCACGGTGCGCTCTGGCTGTGACGTGAACCCCTCCTGTGCACTGTGCGGCTCAGGCAGTGCCAGCTCCACGCCTCCAGAAATCCACTATGAAGCCCCTCTGTTGGAACGCCTTTCCCAGTTGGATTCCTCTGTTCACCCGGTTCTAGCATTTCCAGATGGTAAGAAAGTCTACATAATATAAAGTCTAATACGTGAGACTTAAAGGGTTCAAAGTGAAAGAAAGTCGGCCAAGATTCTGGTACAACCCCCAGGTACTGTCAAGGTATTGCTGTCAACAAAGGTCTTCTCTTAGAATTTTGCAAACAGATCTCCCAGACCGGAATGTGCCACTAAAACATTGCAGCTTGCTAAGAGAGAAATTCCCCTAACACTTCAAGTGGTGAGGCTAGGACAGTTGCCTCCAGCCACAACGCTTGGAGCCTGGTCTGTTATACAGAGGCTGTCTTAAAAAATGTATTATCTGTGTGTGCCATGATGTAAAACAGCATGGGCAGCGCTGCTAAGTTGGTCTACCTGATAAGCCTCCGTGTCTGCCAGTTTTCCTTTTCCACCTCCCTTTTCATAATTGCTTTTCTCCCACTACATGAAAGTCATTCCTCTTACCCATATTGAGTCTTGCTGTGGGTCTTGCCCCCCAGAGTATAAAAACCTTGGGCAGAAGGGACACCAAAGGAACCATTTCAGAATTCATGGCTCCTGAAGAAGAATCCTTTGGGAATTAAGCAAAAGAAAGTTTTGAATAAAAAATTATGAAGACAGGGTACATTATTTTTTTGTATATAACTTATGGCAAGATTCTCTGCCTTTTCTGTCACCTTAGAATAAATATTTAGAGAATTAATAACTTACACCTGAAACTAACATATTGCACGTCAACTGTACCGTATTTAAGTTTTAAAAAGAGAGAGAATTAACAACTGAAATTAGATTTTACTGTGACTGTAGTCTGATTGAATAAGTAGGTGTAAAAGATTTTTTTTAGTTAAGGTAAATATTATATATGTACATGCTGAGGTGTTGGTATAAATATCTTTAATGCATGTAGTATTCTAGAAAATACAGCCTTTACAACTGTCTGAGTTTATGATTTTCTTAAAAACTACATTTCGGAATTCCCTGGTGGTCCAGTGGTTAGCACTCCATGCTTTCACTGCTGAGGGCCCGGGTTCAATCCGTGGTCGGGGAACTGAGATCCCACAAGCCTTGTGGTGTGGCCAAAAAAATTTTAAAATTTAAAAAATAAAATAAAAATTACATTTCAAATGGTGGGAGTACATGAGCAAAAATGTTGAAAACTGTTCTATAGACTACAGGAAGCCAGTGTTTTCATAATCTGGATTTGTTTCACTGATTTGCAAATAATCTCATCATCTGGCCCCAACCTACAGAATGTAAGCATTTCCTCTCGAATCACTGTGTTATTTTATCTATATGTTATGGTTTATATGATGGCTGTTTATGACCTTATTTTCCATTAGTTAAATTTTAAGTTCTCTGAGGATAAGGGACCATGTTTTTCTTCCTGCTCTATCCTTCATAGCACCTTACAGGTAGTCCGTACAAGTTTTTGAAAGGAAGATAACTAAAATAGGAGTCTGGGGAATGCGAATTATATGGGATGTAAGATTTACTTATTGACATGAGAAGAAAACCCAAGTTTTTTTTAGCATCAGTAGTATATTATCTTTTTCATAGAAGGGCAGATACTAAATAATTTAGGCTTTATGGATCATACTGGCTAGGTTTAGTCTATGTTGTAACTAGGCAACTCTGCCCTTGTAGCACAAAAGCAGTCGTAGACCATGTATAAGCAAGTGGGTGTGGCTGTTTCAATAAAACTTTATTTACAAAAACAGTCATTACTGATAAACTATCTTGGGAGAATCCCATCTTCTAATTAATCAAACATTAGATGACTGTAATCCCCTCATTCCTTATCTGTTCTTCAAATGACTGGATTCTTTCTTGGTCACCTAAATCTGTTTAGCTACTCCAAGCCTTACTACCATGACTCCCTTCAACTGTAAGAAAGGCATGGCATAATATTCTTGCTGCCACATGACTTCTAGTAAGAGTGGAAATACTTAGAAATTTGAAACATATGCATAGCAAGCTAGGCAGGGGTTTAGGTCAGGAGTGGTGGAGCAGTAAATAAACTTTAGAACATAATGAGTAGAAAACACTAAAACATTTTCCTCTGTGCTTCAGATTCCAGAGTCATTGACATTTACCTTTTCTTGCCATTTGGATTATAACTTATATAACTTAAGATAATGTTTGTATAGCGTTTTATAGTTTACAAGCACTTTTCTTATACTTGTCTCATTTGCTTCTCTCAGTAATCTTGTAAAGTTACTTCAGTTTTACAGATCAAGAAATAGGCTTAGAGAGGTTGTGGTTTATCTCAGGCTACATAGCTAATGTAGAAGGCTCCAGAATTCAAACTGAGGTCATCTGATACCTGTCCTTCTTTTCACTATAGTTCATGTTTCTCCCCAGCCAGGATATTAAGAGAAGTCAGGTTTCTACCTGTTTCCAGACTCTAGCTACAGACAGAGACACCAGGATGATTTGGGAACATTTCTTGAGTTACTCTCTTAGGATTACAATATTGAATTGTATGGTCTCATATTTGAATAAAGAAGGCTGAAGCCTGTAGTTATATCTGATTCTGATAAGGTCTCTTCCATACTCATTGAATATCAGCTGATAAATATGGTGATCATTCCTTTGTCAGCAGTATTACCATGTATAGTTGTGAATTCTCTCTCCCACCCCCCAATCAGATATGCCCAAAACGCCTGCCTGGCATCTCCTGTTCCATCATTCAGCATCTCTGCTAGGAGGTACCCATTCCCTATTAACACTTTCTGTTCTTCTGACTGCATCATATCTATAAATCTGACTGCTGACCTTATACTTCCCCACTCCATTCCATTCCAAGCAACTATAGGTAGCAAATGAGGGAGAAAGGAAGGAGACCACTTTCTGTGGTCTCCGTGGTCTTCATTTTCCTGCCTGCCGTTTCTCTGTGTCTGTCTGTCTTGTCTCCCCCACCACTTTTTCCCCCTCCTGCTTTTCCCCCCTTCTCTCCCCTCTCTCTGACACACACACATACACACACACACACCCCTCCTAACCATGACATTGGGGTTTGGACAAGCGAGTTGGTCATTAAACTCTCCTTATGAGACTGTACAGGGGAATAGTATATATACCAAGTAGAATCATTAACATATCTGCCTATGGATAAATTAGACTTTATGTGGGTTGATTTGGGGCCCTAATTAGTGTATCTAATATTGTGACTATTGGGATAATTTTGACTTGATCCAAACAACTGCCACATTCAGAATGCTATCTATTTGTAAACTGGAAGATTCACAGGGCCACAAAGATGTGAATAGCGCCTCCTAAAGTATTGAGATTCCCCAAATATCTTTGTGTGGAATAGTGAGTAATGGTGAAGACTAGCAGCCAGCACACGTGTGTGGGTCAAACATGTGCTCCAGACCTGACCTCTGGGCCACCCCTTTGCAGCCTCTTCTCTAGAATATATTTAAAGATGGCAGGACTTCCAACTTTTCATTTTCATGTAGAGTTTTACTAATGTTTCCTAACCAGTTTGTGTACTTTGTGAGGATGGGAACCAACTGCAGCTCTTAATCTTAGCGTTCTATCTTCCATCTTGCCACACCTCAGCCGCTCCCATTAATTTGAGGAACTACTGCCTGACTGGAAGGTGGAGCCATTAGGGTGTGATAACCCTTTAGTTCTCCAGAAAAAGGAGCTTGTTTCCGTATTACCTCACTTAATCAAGCCAGTTAATCCTTAGCTTGAAATGTAGAGGATGTATAACCTTGGGGAAAAGAATGTTCAGATTTAGGTTTGTGCTTAATAAGAGCACCACCTGCTGGCTGTGAAGATCAATGCTCTTTTGTGAGAGCTTGCCAAGACAATTAGCTGTATACATGAGGCCACTGCACCTTACCAGCAGGAGGAGGAAGTGAGCATTACAAAACACCACAAGAAAGTGTTCTTGAGAAAATGGTGGAAAGCAATGAGTAAAACAGGTTAATCTTGGAGTGTCAGACCCTAGTGGGCCTGAGGTTAAAGTCTTTTCATTTTGTTTGAGGAAATAGTAACCTAAGATGATGTTTCCTGTCATTGATCTGCACTTCAAGGATCTGCACCTTCCTGTTTGATAATACACTTTAATAGCCATTACCTATGCAGGTACGCAATGTGTGGAGTCCTCTAGCTGAATGGGTCCCTACTGTGTTCTCTTCCGTTTTTACAACTCTTTGCTTACTTTCAGGTCCTCTATATCCAATCTATTTCAGAGTTGTAGCTCTGTAGATCCCAGGTGTTATTACTCAGAACAGGAACTCAGACCAGCAATTCCTAAGAGATGATTTTTGTTCACTGACTGGGGGATTTAACTGGGTTTCTCTTTACTCTTATATGAAAGCAGTTAAAACACAGCAAACTTCTAGCAGCCTGAGTCCCTTAAACAGTTTGTTATTATCCCTAACTGCTTACTCGGTGGGTTTATAGGGGAAGTTGCTCTTGGTTCTGCTTAATACCTCAGCTCCAGAGCACAAGGCAGTAGTGGTCTACACTTGTGCCAGCTTCCACTTCAGAGCATTTAAATGAGGGGAGGGGATTAGGAGTGGAGTTTTAGTTGAAGACTTATTGAAATTAACATGTTAGAGTTGAGAGACTCAGTAGTCATCTGGTCTGGCAGTAACATATAAATGTCTTTTCTCTCTTGTGCTTAACTCAAATTGATTGATGGTGTCTGTCTGGATTTAATTAACTAATTAATAATTTGAGACGGGTCTAAGGTCTTGGGGTACAACAGAAGGAATGTTGCGAGTAGCCTGTGCCTGCAGCAGACAAAAGAGGAGAGAGCTAGAGCATGTGTGCTAGGACGTTACCAGCTCTGATCAGGTCTTGCTGCCTCATTTTACAGATGAAGAAGCTAAAGCCCAGCTAAGCGATTTGTTCTTGTTTTCTCCTACTCAGTGATGGGACGAGGACCCGTGTCTAGGACTACTTATTTCCACCATAACCATATCCTATTTCCTTTTCTCCCTGGCTTAATTTTCAGATTTGGGAGCACAGTGACTGCAGAAAGTAAAAGGAAAAGAAAATGAAACTACTGTGCTTTTGTTGTAGTCCCATTAAACAGCCTTTGCAGGCTTCCTTGGGAGTCCAGTAGTTAAGACTCCATACCCCCAATGCAGGGGGATCGATCCCTGCTCAGGGAAGATTCTGCATGCCGCGTGGCGCGGCCGGAAAAAAAAAAAAACAACCTTTGCCAAGGGGGAGTAACTCTCCTGCTGACCAAGGGGTATCCTGGGATATAGAGGAGGTGCTCTCCCACTTCTTGAGCCTTCTTTATACCTTCAAGCTCAGCCCAGCTTTCAGAATTCCTCTAGACGATGCTTTATTTCCTATATACTTTTCCCCAACCACTCTGAGTTAGAGCAAGGAATTTTTACCATTAATACCTCTAAACTTAATTCTTATTTGGGAGTTTTTTGTTTTTTTTTTTTTAACATTTGACCTTTGGGGGATGGGAAAATCAAACCATTTTATTGAGGGCCTTGGGTGGGATCTAAGGGCTGGGAGTACAATGAGCTCTGATATCATTGGCCTGGCTGAAAGCTGATATATTTATGTGAAGGGTTGGGATAGGTGAATTTGTTTTTAAGTGTAGAAAGGAAAGAATGATTATGGGAAAAAATTTCAGAAGATAGCACTGTCCCCAGAGATGTATCTTGTTCTTTGAAGTGTCATGAAATACATGGTCTATGCTATAGGAAGGAGTCTCTTTTTTACACTGCAGAACTCTTTTGAAAAATATCCTGTACTCTCCAGTTCCTTGGGAATAATTTGAGAAATATCAGATTTCACTCCAGAATTAAACTGCTCCATTCTCTGGGCCAAAGAATAATTTCATGGTGTAGTGACTAAGAGTATAGGTTTTAGGATTTTACAGACCTGAGTTTGAATGTTGCTTGTTACTTACTAAACTGTGTAACCTTGACAGTTAATTCACTTTTCTGAATATGTTTTTAGCTTTAAAAGGAGCATAGTAATGTTTACATCATGGAATTGTTCTGAAGATTAAGTAATACACAATGCCAGCCACAATATAATGGGTTTAGTAAATGTTCATTTATTCCCCTCTTCTTTGCTCCCCATTCCTAGCTCAGATTAAGCACATCAGCTATCCTCCCTGGGCACCAAAACCCCAAGAATGTTTAGAAAATACACTAAATAAACCTCTAACAATTCTGAAAAAAGAAGGCATGCCATGGGTGAATAGAGTTTGGAGTGATTTTTGAAAGATGGAAAACAAACAGGATAACTGTGAAGAAATAAAACTAGAAAAAGGGGGCGCCCAAAGCACATGCTTTTGAGTAAACTCCTATGGGGTAGGAGCTGGTAGGGGAAGGTTCTTTGCCCACAGTGAAAAAGGACACAGAAGTAGGGATGGGACCTGGGCATTTGCCTGGGTGATAAGTTTGGACTTGTTTTGGAATATAGCTAGGTTGGATTATTCCCCTTTTCCATAAAGTGGTGGTGTTTCATTCTGTGCTACAGCAGCGGGTATGGACTCAGGGGCTGGGACCTTTTTTTTTTTTTTTTAATTTGTTTTATTTTATTTATTTTAGTTTTGGCTGCATTGGGTCTTCATTGCTGCGCCTGGGCTTTCTCTAGTTGCAGCGAGCAGGGGCTGCTCTTTGTTCTGGTGCAAGTGCTTCTAATTGTGGTGGCTTCTCTTGTTGCAGAGCACGGGCTCTAGGCATGCGGACTTCAGTAGTTGTGGCACGTGGGTTCAGTAGTTGTGGCACACGGGCTTAGTTGCTCCACAGCATGTGAGATCTTCCCGGACCAGGGCTCGACTCTGCGTCGCCTGCATTGGCAGGCGGATTCTTAACCACTGCGCCACCAGGGAAGTCCCAGGGGCTTTGACTTTGACTATGTCCCAGGTGGTTAATGATTCCCAGGAGGAACTGGGAGCTAAAGAGAGATGTTCTGGTCTTCAGATTAAAAAGGACCATGGAAAGTTTTTTAGAACCCTGAAAAAAGACCCACACCTATATCCATGGTGGTGAAGTTTCAGAATGAGACTATAAAAAGGAAGATGTAAGTTTCAGATTGCCACTAGAGGTTCTAGCCAGAATAATAGGACAAGAAATAGAAATAAAAGGCATACGAATTAGAAAGAAAGTAAAACAGCTTTTTGTAAGTGACATACTTGTGTATGTAGAAAATTCTAAGGACACCACAACAACAAACAAAAACTTGGTAATGGATTTAGTAAGATCACAGGATACAGGTCACTATATTAAAAATTACTGTATTTCTACATACTAGCAGTAAACAATTATAAATTGAAATTTTTAAAAGTGCTATCATGTATAATGTCATCAAAAATATCAAATTAACAAAATATGTATAAGAACTGTACAATGGAGACTTCCTTGGTGGTCTAGTGGTTAAGACTCCGCACTCCCAATGCAGGGGCCCAGGTTTGATCCTTGGTCAGGGAACTGGATCCCGCATGCTGCAACTAAGACCTGGTGCAGCTAGCTAAATGAGTAAATTAATTAATAATAAATAAATAACTTTTTTTTTTTTTAAAGAACTGTACAATGAAAACTACCTAACACTGATGAGAGAAAATTAAAGAAATCCTAAATAAATGGAGAGGTGTACCACGTTCATGGATTGAAAGACTCGGTATTAGAGTTCTCCCCAAATTGACCTGTAGAGTACCACAGCAAGCTTTTTCCCCCAAAAGAAGTTTAAAGGAAGAAACAGAGCACCTACAAGTGAATGAGTCAGATTCCATCTTATTGGTGACACTGTAGTAATAGCTTTAAAGTCTGAGAGAAAACTGGTTTTAATCTAGAAATACTATTTCTAAAGAAATTACTCAAGGCCACATTCTTAGGAAAATAAAAGAGGAAACTAACAAAATGGAAAGATGCAAGAAACAGTGGTGAACCCCCAAAGAAGGTAAAAAATTATAATTAAGTCTAAAAGATTAATTTATGATATTGAATATTAACTAATCCACTTAAAAACCTAGATAATCCCCAGGTGGGAGGTGGTGAGGGTCTGGAGGAAGGAGGGGGGAGAATAGTATAGTTCTTATTTAGAGGAAGATGTAGTACCCAGTCCAGTGCCTGATAAAATAATAGACGGTAAGTAGTTGTTGAATGAATATATCCTGATTAACTTTATGTTGATAGAAAGAAGTAGGTTGAAATATTTCAGTTTCTAGAAGAATAAAAACAGGATGTTTATCAATCTTTCAAACCAATAAAGTTAACAGACTTAGTGGAACACAGGAACAAAGAAAAGTTCATCAATCTAACAAAAGGTGTTTTAGATTTTTTTGTTTGGAACTTGCAAATAAAAGGCAACAGTGACTTGTCTGTGAGTAAAAGAATGACCTTCAGTAAAGTTCCAATAAACAGATCTTCCGCATGACAGTGCTTGCCCTGCTTGGGTCCTCCTGCCACTGGGCAATTGGAAGAAGGGTGCAGTGTGGGTCTCGCTCACCGGTGAGCCAGAGTTGCCGTGAACACGCCTCACTTCGTGAGAGAAGAGCCCAGAGCCCAGGTGTCTGGACTAAAACCGCAGTGTTTTGTGTTTCTTGCAGATGTTCCCACAAGCCTGCACTTCCAGAGCATGCTGAAATCTCAATGGCAGAACAAACCTTTTGACAAAATCAAACCTCCAAAAAAGTTTTCACTTAAGCACAGAGCACCCATGCCAGGCAGTCTCCCTGATCCAACTCGTAAAGACAGGCACAAGTTGGTCAACTCCTTCCTGACAACAGCCAGTAAGTTTCAGGGGTCCAGAGAGTCCTCCAATTACTTTCCTATTCCTTTTATGTTCTCAGGTTACTGGTATGGCCATGGCACTGTGTCGGGGTTGGGAGAAGCAGTTGACTGATGTAAATTCAGCTCACAGTCTTCTTTTCCTACTTGTCTTAGATGCTCTCGGATGGACTGTGAAAGCTATTCCAGACACCATGTATCTTGGGGCTCAGTGAACAGCCAACTGTGGCATGGCATTGGGTCCATCTGTGGGCAGGCTGTCTTCTGTAGTCTGGTGTCACATTTTTTTCTGGTTGAGAGCCCTGTGGGCTCCCTGGCCTGTTTTGGCCAGTGTGTTATTTGCCAGAAGCTTCAGTCCCAGAGGACTGTCCTGCTGCCCTGGGTGTCTATGTCACTGACCTAGAGAGAACTGAAGAGCTCGGAACTCATATAAGAAAAGATTGAGAGAAGGTGTTTCACAGCTCTTTTTCTGTTCCCCTCTTCAGAGCTGTCCCATCACCAAACCCGGCCTGACAGGACCCACAGGCAGCACTTAGACGATGTGGGGGCCGTGCCTATGGTGGAGCGAGTGACAGCGCCCAAAGCAGAGCGCTCGCTCAACCCGCCGCCACCCGTGCATGACCCAAACCACAGCAAAATGAGATTGCGAGACCATTCATCCGAGAGAAGTGAAGGTAGGGCCAGGCCCGGCACCTCTGCCTTCGTTTGCACCTGCTCAGGGCTTTCTGGGGCAGCCTGGGCTTCTTATAGTTGCCCTTAGCTTTGTGCTTCACTTTCTAGGAAGGCAGAGTAGAGGGGCCCTACTGCTTCTAAGTGTAGGTCACTTCTTACTCTCTAGCAACCTCTGCTCCGTCCCTACCTCCCGTCAACCAGTTTGCTTCATCTTTTTATCCTTTAGGCTTAGAAAGCATTTTTGCCTTTACTGCATATTGCTGGCATTCCTGGCTTGTGCTGGAAGTAGAGCAGGTTGAGGTAGCCACGTATTCCTCTTTTCTGTTGACTTCTGCAGTGTTGAAGCATCACACGGACCTGAGCAGTTCCAGCTACTTGGCGGCCACCCAGCATCCACCACACAGTCCCTTGGTGCGACAGCTCTCCGCGTCATCAGACACCTCTGCACCCACCAGCTGTAGTCCCCAGGTTACAGCCAGCACGTCTGTAAGTACCTGCGTGGAGTTGGACAGCCCCTCTGCAGTGACAGCTCATTCCAGTGGGTTGGAGGACAGTGTAGAGAGAGGGTTGTAAGGGCCAGGGCAGTTACGGGGACTCGACTCATCTTGGCGTATTTGTCTTTTTCAAGTTAAAGTGGTGCTGTTTGATCCTCCATTACGTTGTTTTCCTTGAGTTGTTTTTCACGTAGAGATGGATCTGAGCTGAGCCAGCCATAGAAAGCTTGATGCAGAGACAGGCTCCTGGGTGGTCCATGGCTATTCAGGACGCACGGGACTAAGTTTCACACAGAACTCAACAGTGCCATGACGCTAACTCTGTTGGGCTAAGTAAACATGAGAGGAGGGATAAAAGAGAGATGCCTGTGGGCATTGGAGACGTTTGATTTCCTTGTTTTTACTCTCCTGGGGAGTGGAGCTGGAGTGCTGAGAATAAACACTGGGTGTGTTAGGGTGCTTGCAAGGGAAGCGGGACATAGAGCCCATGTTTTTTAGGAGTACAGAGCAGAATTACAGATCCAGCAGGCCACACCGGCAGCACTGACATGTAGTATGCTCGTAACAGGAGGCTCTTCGGCCCCTGATCAGCTTTTGCGGTAGCACACTCCATCCCGAAAGCTGTTTGCACGGCCATTCCAGACACACATTCACATTAATATCATTCTAGTGTTTTAATTCCTCAGTGTGTGCCTCCTTGAACACATATACCTGTAGCTGCTTTGTGCCCACTAAAAGGGTCCTTTATATAGTAATAATAATAATAATGGAGATAGTAATAATAAAACAATACAACTGTAATGTTTGTTGTGTCAGCGCTGAGTGCATTATGTGTGTTACCTCATTCAGTCCTGTAATGAATGCCCTTTGAGGTGTAGGTGGTATAAGAGATTCCCGTTTTGTTGGCAGGGAAACTGAGTCTTTCCAAGGTTAAGCTGCATAAAGTGAGGTGACTTGTGAGGGTGTAATTGTGATTCAAACCCAGGCAGTCTGACTGCAGAGCCAGTTCTCTTACCATCATGCTGCACAAAGTGAGCCTAGGTTGGGGCATTGCAGAGGTGACTTATACAGGTGCTTTGAAGCCCCTTCAGAGCTTATATCAAGAAACTTCTAAGCCCACAAAATGTGCTCACTGAGCTCCTGCAATCAGGTAGGAATTCTTCACATTGTTCTGTCTTTACTCTTAAAAGTCAGAGTCTTTTCCAAATGACCTCCTTGTTCCTCCCTCTTCCTCCCCTCCCACACCCACAGATTTTGTCTCCATAGGTGTTGTAGTATCTATCACTAACTCAGTTGTCCATTAGTAGGGGGTCTCAGAAAAACCAAACTATTTTAATTTTTATTTATTTATTTATTTATGGGTGTGTTGGGTCTTCGTTTCTGTGCGAGGGCTTTCTCTAGTTGCGGCGAGCGGGGGCCACTCTTCATCGTGGTGCGCGGGCCTCTCATTATCGCAGCCTCTCTTGTTGCGGAGCACAGGCTCCAGATGCGCAGGCTCAGTAGTTGTGGCTCATGGGCCTAGTTGCTCTGCGGCATGTGGGATCTTCCCAGACCAGGGCTCGAACCCGTGTCCCCTGCATTGGCAGGCAGATTCTCAACCACTGCGCCACCAGGGAAGCCCAACCAAACTATTTTAAAGAGGCTAATTCTAATAGAAGTCTTCTCTGAGACTTGGTGAGACTTCAGTATTTTTTCACCTGCTGCCCTCTTGTGCCTGAAGAATGTAAACTTAGGCCTGGATCACTTGAAATTTTTACTTATTGTCTAATGAGTACAAATTTTGTATATAGCACTGTGCTGACCCTTAAGGCTCTTGCTGCCAGATTTTTTCAGAGAATCTGGATTTATATAATAGCAAGAAGAGTGATAGGCCAGATAGTTAAAATGAGGTAGAGAAGCTACAAGACACTGGAGAAGTGGTGGGGGAGGAGAGGGGTGGGGTGTATGTGGTAGTGCTCCCACAGAAAGCCACAAGAGCTGATAGGTGCGCCAGGGTCACCTCCATGGCCTTTTTTCTTTTCTTTCTTGGAAGCCCTGGATATTCTGATTTGGTAGTTAGAAGAGAGGGGGCCCTGAACCTGTTTTTTCTTTTTCTTTTTTAAATATACTCCTCATCTTGCATCTGATGTGCAGCCAGGTTTGGGAACCACTTTTCATTCCCATCACCTGCCCTCCACCTCGTTCTAAACAGGAGAAAGTAGTTAAGTTAGATCAAATGAGTGCCTTATGGAATTGGGAAATCTAAATGTAGGGTGGGAGCTGGAGCCTGCTGAACCCCACAACCCGCTCCTGTCCCTTTGCCTTGAAGGCACTAACAGCAGGCCCAAGAAGATTCAGGGAAGGTACATACCTGTTTCTGCCAGCAGTTTCACATTCATTCTTGACCAAGATAAAGGGAAAGCTATCTCTTGAGGCTTTCTTAAGGTACACTTCTTGTAGCGGGGTGTATAAGTTCAGCAGAGATGTGACAGAGGCCTTTGAGTGTGAGGTCGCTAATCCTCAGCCAGGCAAGACTTGCAAAAGTCTCTTCAACCGTTTTGGTTAACCAGTTACCCTAAATTTGTGAAGTCAGTGACAGTCTATTCTTACTGACAGAGGAGAAGACTGAGATGAAAAAGACATTGTAATAACCTGAAATCATAGGTGACAGCAGCTAAAATCCTGGCCCAGGAAACATTGCCTTTCAACATTTTCTGAGAAGGTCCTGAAATGATACGATGAATCAGTCATAGATCCCCCTCTAGGAACAGAGAGTAGAGAGGTTAGCTGTAGGGAACAACCTCTTCCCCATCTTCCTTCACTAACCCCTTCCCTCTGGCCTGGCCACACTTGGTGGTTTGGGTTTGAATGTAGCCTCTTAGGTGTCTGCAGCTGTATTGTCACCATGGCAGCATGTCACCCCACTGTTTCGCTCTGGGCTCTCACAGCTCAATCGCCAGTCTCTCTGTTTCTGGGCACAGGCAGCTCGTGGACATGCCCCTTCATCTAAGAAACCGTGCCCTTTGGCGCCCTGCTTTACTCCTCCTCCGGTCTCCCACTTGCTGCACATGCCCACCTCCTCCGCTGACACTGGATCCTTGTTCGTCTTCTTTCCCACGAGTTTGATCTTAACTTCCTGTAGGAGCAAATTTCCATTCTCCAGGAGTGTGAGCTGTACAGCCAAGGCTTCTTCATCCGTTGCCCTCCACTCACCTCTGTTGGTATAGCTAGAATGCGCTCAGCTCTTTCCCTCAGAATAACAGCCAGAAAGGGGGAGATCACATAAGGGCCGAGCAGATGGTGGGTACAGATTTAGCTGAAGAGTTCAGATCTACGAGAAGGAGGGGCTTCCATGACAACCAAGGTTAGATGATCCATTGAGCTGGGCCTGTCCTTTGGGCATCTTTCAGGGTAGGGGAATTTATCTTTTTAACCCGAAGAATCACCACTAGGCTGAAGCATTGCTTTTAGGATCCCCCATGGGTCTGTGTCATAGACAGAGATAAAAGGGGAAGCAGAAAGGAGGATTTAGTTGCGGGGTATGGTTGTTAATAAGGCTAAGGCTGCGCGTGGAGGAGTAGAAACCGTGGCAATTGACTCAAGGCCCCAGGATACCCACCCCTGTAAGCTTCAACAGAAGTCTCTTTTCACGTGAGCCCATGAAGAAAGAGGGTGCGAGTGAGACTTGTGAACGGAAGATACTCCTCAGGACCACTTAGCATTTCCCCTGAGCACTTTGCTGTTGGGAGACCATCTCCTAGGTGCAAGCAGCTGCTGCCATCCCTGCCCGGGCCCGACCCAAAGACCCAGATTCCTGGTTATTGGTGATCCTGTTTTAAATCTCAGATGTATGATTTGAGGTATGTAGAATTGTTCCTGCCTCTTAAACTTGCCTTTGTCTTACAGCAACCGGTAAGGAGGAGAAGGGGAGAGAGCTCTTTCGATATTAACAACATTGTCATCCCAATGTCAGTCGCTGCAACCACCCGTGTAGAGAAGCTACAGTACAAGGAGATCCTTACTCCCAGGTAGAGGCCCTGGGTGATGGGCTCTTCTTGCTGGTCTTCCTGTCATTGCCCCTTTCCCTCTCCTGGTCACTGAGCTTTGGGGCCTAGCCTCGGCTGTTTTCTCTTTAAGAGAAGGTCTACCTGATCAGAGTGAAATTATTTCTTTACATAATTTTCTTCCATTATATGAGCACCAACCAGACCACAGGCCACAAACTGGCTATAGACATGTTTTGTTTGATGCATACAAATATGTTTTAAAATATTGAATTTGTTGTTAGCATCAAAGCAAGATTTCACATATGAATGTTTATTTCCAGTTTTTGTTGACACATCAAAAGCTTGGGCAACCCTGTATACGCATTCCCATGTGGTAGCGATCAGCTGGTGCTGGGGAGTGCTGGCCCCACAAACAGGTTCTTTTGCTTGAGTTTGTAAGTCTCCCAGCTCTAGTCCCACCCTCAGCCTGCTTCCCCTGTTTCTGCCCCTTGTGCGCATTTGAGTGTGGGACCTCTTAGAGAGGCCCCAGGGCTAAGCAGGCCCAGCAGAGAGCAGTGTCACTTGCAGGTGGAGAGCTCTCGTTCTTGCACGGATGTGCTTATCCTGCCCCAGGCTGCCTGCCATCTCACAATTGTTCCTTCCTGGTTTTGCAGCTGGCGGGAGGTTGATCTTCGGTCTCTGAAGGGGAGTCCTGAAGAGGAGAATGAGGAGGTAAGGGCCTGGGCGCTCCCTCTTAGAAGAGCACACGCACTCATGGGTGCACACACTGCAGACGCCTCAAGACCTGTGGGTGTCAAGTGCAAGCTCATTGTATTCCTGTCCTGACCAGGAAGAGCCTAGTGTGGGGTGGGGCTGCTTCTAGAATTGGTCTACGCACTTAAACTTGACTTCCTGGAGGAAAGGGGGGATCGATGAAGATGCTCTTTTGCAGATCGAGGACCTGTCTGACGCAGCCTTCGCCGCCCTGCATGCCAAATGTGAGGAGATGGAGAGGGCTCGGTGGCTGTGGACCACGAGTGTGCCCCCTCAGCGGCGGGGCAGCAGGTGATGGGGCAGGCACAGGCCTCCAGGGCCTATGGAGGGAGGGTCAGCGGGGAGTTTGGACCCTAGCTGTGTCCATGGAGTTGCCACTTAGTTGTTCTTCATATTCATTCCCTGTTGATGGCCGAGAATGCAGACGTTCTGTGGTGTTTGTTGGGACTAATGAGGGTACAAGCAGTCAAATGCTGGACCCTTGCTGAGTGGTGACTGTCCAGTTCTGACAAACTCCGGTGATCTCCCGGGGTCCAGGGGTAGGCTGTCTGTGGCATTTGGAGGCTGATTGGGGGTTGTAGTGATTGGATTAGAGGAGCTTTGGAGGCCTCACCACAAGTTAACCTTCCTTTGAACAGTAGAGTTTGATTTTTGTGGTCTTGCTTTACTTGGAAGAACTGTCCTGCCCTCTTCTCCCTTTAGTGTTACAGTGAGAAGCCCTCAGGATTCTCAAGTAGAAATATTTAGGGCTCTTGTTTTTGCTTTTTTCTTTGCCTGCAGTTTTCGAAGTCTGGGCTAATTCCCCTTCCCCTGTGAATCCACTGGGCACTGAGCCAGGGATTACCCCCAGCGTTGTTCGGCCGTGGCCTTTTCTTGGGATGACAGGCGTACACAGCTCTTAGACGCCGTGTTGTGTGCCTGCCCGTGTGCACGGCAGTGGTAGGAAGTGAGGGGTCTGTGGTTCCTCGGAGAGAACTGCTGGTGTCAGTCTGCCTCGGCTCCTCTGGTCGGGAAGCTTTTTTCATGCCTCCTCCCCAACCCAAAAAACAAACGCATAAGAAATTCCCTATTACCCAGGCACTCAGATTTGCGCTTCTTGGTATACAGGTCTTACAGGTCATCAGACGGCCGGACAACGCCCCAGCTGGGCAGTGCCAACCCCTCCACCCCTCAACCCGCCTCCCCTGATGTCAGCAGTAGCCACTCTTTGTCCGAGTTCTCCCACGGGCAGTCCCCCAGGAGCCCCATTAGCCCAGAACTGCACTCAGCCCCCCTCACTCCCGTGGCTCGGGACGCTCTCCGACACCTGGCCAGCGAAGACACCCGTTGCTCCACACCAGAGCTGGGGCTCGACGAACAGGTGAGGAACGCTGCCTTTCCGTGGGCTTAGCGGGGCGGCGGATGGGATTGCTGGGGGGCAGCACCTGCTCAAGATGGATCTTCATTTTATGGATCCCCCCCCCCCCCAATTTGAAGGGGACAGGGGACTGAACTTGAAGTTGACTTTCTGAAGGTACCATGGAACTGGCCATCGTTAAAAGGTTGCCCACTCTGATGATTTTCTCTGGGCCAGCCCAGGAACTCCAGAGAGACTGGCCATGGCCTCCCGTCCACACGTCTGGGGAAGGAGGCGGGCTGGGACTGGGTCCTCACCAAGGCATCTTGTCTGCCCACAGTCTGTCCAGCCGTGGGAGCGGCGAACCTTCCCCCTGGCGTACAGTCCCCAGGCAGAGAGTGAGGACCAACTGGATGCACAGGAACGGGCGTCCCGCTGCACTCGGCGCACCTCAGGCAGCAAGACTGGCCGGGAGGCAGAGGCGGCGCCCACCTCGCCTCCCGTCATTCCCCTCAAGAGTCGGCATCTGGCGGCGGCAGTCACAGCGCAGCGCCCAGCTCACAGATGAGTGGGATAGGAGAATCTAGACAGACTCACGATTGGCATTAAAGCTTCAGAGATCTCTGCGTTTGATATTCAAACATCATATGCCGAAAATTTTCACAGTTTTTAGTGAATTTAAGGAATTTAGATTCTACTTTGATATTTTTTTTCTTGTTTTGATTTTTGTTTTGTTTATGTTTTGGTTTCCATGTTTTATCGTCACACACCTGAGCACTTCCTCCAGTTGGCAAACAGTTCAGGATAAGACCCTGCTGGCCTGGTCCTGGCACATCCTCTGCACTGTTGAATCACTGGACTTAGCGATGTTGGATGATCACCCCTCTCTCGCGCCCCTGTGGGCAGCGTGGGACAGCCAGGCGGGCAGAGGGAAAGGAACCTCCAGCTCAGCATCGCCCCCTGAGGTTAGGGTGGGGGGGAGCAGTGCGCTCTGGGCTCGCACCCCGTCCCCTCTGTTGCTTGGCTCAGCTCCGGCCCTCCCGGCTCGGTCCCCTTGGTCGTCTGGGCTGGAGCACCTCCACCAGAGCCTCTTGGCCCGAACTAACTGCCAGCTGTTCTCACCCAGCTCTCAGCTGACAGAATGGCTTCCCCTTGTCACCCAGGTCTTGGAGACCTGTTCTGGGTTTCCTCTGTATTTGGTCATCCCTGTTTTGACTCCTTAACTGCGGTAACCTGGCTGCGGCTGCTCAGGTCCCCATCCTGCCCCTTCGTGTCCTCTCATCTGCTCTCCCACACCATCCACCCACCCCCGCGCACAGTCCTTCCACTTGGAACCTTTTTCCCACCTAACCTGGTCTATGGAGGTAGGGTTAGGACTACTTAACCTCTCTTCCCACTCCCCTGCAGACTCTAGCGGGTCTTGGAAATGAGCGGCCATCTCTCGTGTATAATTCTGTTTTCACTGAGTCATTTGGTCGTATTTCCCCACCCCCAGCCAGTTCCCTGTCAGTGTCTGTCAGCTCCTTCCTCTTCCGAGCTCCCTTGCCTGTGTAACACTGTCTGGTCCTAGCTGTGGTTCCCATCACGCCCCATCACCCCCGTCACCCCCCCCCCCCACCCCGGGTTAACCTTGTGCCTGTCTCATCCATGATCACGTCACCAAAAAGGGGGACAATAAGGACTTTTTTTTTTTTTTTTTTTTTGCCATTTTGTAATCGTATAAAAATAGTAGACAAACTGCTTAATGGTTGGGGTTTTTTCACAATTTTCAACATTAGTGATTTTTTTTTTTTGATTCTGTTTGCAAGTTAAAGGGTTTGTCATTGTTTCTTTAAAAAACAATAATGCACCATATCCCTATGCATAAAGTGCTTCTTCTATTTATAAGGTTGAAAATTCTGAATAACCCTTTTAGCATTGTAAAAAAAAAAAAAGAAAAAAGAAAAAAGAACAAAAAAACCTTGTATTTTGTAAATATTTTCTTTTCCTGCTTTGAGCTGTGTATTGGCAGCGAAACATGTAGCTGTCTTTGTTCTATAGAAATGCTTTTCTTCAGAGAAGCTGATCTTTGTTAATGTCTTGATTCTGTTCGCAAAGCACAGACTAGTGCTTAAAAAAAAGGAAGGAAAAATTGAAAAAAATAATAAAAAAAAGTTACAGAATGTTGCATGCCAGGCCTTTCTTGTTACTGGACATGGTGCTGGTGGCGGCTGAGGAGCAGCTCTCTGGGGCCTCTCGCTGGCTCTGAACCTTGGGGGGTCTCCACTGTCTTCTGGGCACCGGGCAGGGGCCTCTCGCTGGCTCTGAACCTTGGGGGGTCTCCACTGTCTTCTGGGCACCGGGCAGGGGCCTCTCGCTGGCTCTGAACCTTGGGGGGTCTCCACTGTCTTCTGGGCACCGGGCAGGGGCCTCTCGCTGGCTCTGAACCTTGGGGGGTCTCCACTGTCTTCGGGGCACCGGGCAGGGGCCTCTCGCTGGCTCTGAACCTTGGGGAGTCTCCACTGTCTTCGGGGCACCGGGCAGGGGCCTCTCGCTGGCTCTGAACCTTGGGGAGTCTCCACTGTCTTCTGGGCACCGGGCAGGGGCCTCTCGCTGGCTCTGAACCTTGGGGAGTCTCCACTGTCTTCTGGGCACCGGGCAGGGGCCTCTCGCTGGCTCTGAACCTTGGGGAGTCTCCACTGTCTTCTGGGCACCGGGCAGGGGCCTCTCGCTGGCTCTGAACCTTGGGGGGTCTCCACTGTCTTCTGGGCACCGGGCAGGGGCCTCTCGCTGGCTCTGAACCTTGGGGGGTCTCCACTGTCTTCTGGGCACCGGGCAGGGGCCTCTCGCTGGCTCTGAACCTTGGGGGGTCTCCACTGTCTTCTGGGCACCGGGCAGGGGCCTCTCGCTGGTTCTGAACCTTGGGGGGTCTCCACTGTCTTCTGGGCACCGGGCAGGGGCCTCTCGCTGGCTCTGAACCTTGGGGGGTCTCCACTGTCTTCTGGGCACCGGGCAGGGGCCTCTCGCTGGCTCTGAACCTTGGGGGGTCTCCACTGTCTTCTGGGCACCGGGCAGGGGCCTCTCGCTGGTTCTGAACCTTGGGGGGTCTCCACTGTCTTCGGGGCACCGGGCAGGGGCCTCTCGCTGGCTCTGAACCTTGGGGAGTCTCCACTGTCTTCTGGGCACCGGGCAGGGGCCTCTCGCTGGCTCTGAACCTTGGGGGGTCTCCACTGTCTTCGGGGCACCGGGCAGGGGCCTCTCGCTGGCTCTGAACCTTGGGGGGTCTCCACTGTCTTCTGGGCACCGGGCAGGGGCCTCTCGCTGGCTCTGAACCTTGGGGGGTCTCCACTGTCTTCTGGGCACCGGGCAGGGGCCTCTCGCTGGCTCTGAACCTTGGGGGGTCTCCACTGTCTTCGGGGCACCGGGCAGGGGCCTCTCACTGGCTCTGAACCTTGGGGGGTCTCCACTGTCTTCTGGGCACCGGGCCGGGGCCTCTCGCTGGCTCTGAACCTTGGGGGGTCTCCACTGTCTTCGGGGCACCGGGCAGGGGCCTCTCGCTGGCTCTGAACCTTGGGGGGTCTCCACTGTCTTCTGGGCACCGGGCAGGGGCCTCTCGCTGGCTCTGAACCTTGGGGGGTCTCCACTGTCTTCTGGGCACCGGGCAGGGGCCTCTCGCTGGTTCTGAACCTTGGGGGGTCTCCACTGTCTTCTGGGCACCGGGCAGGGGCCTCTCGCTGGCTCTGAACCTTGGGGGGTCTCCACTGTCTTCTGGGCACCGGGCAGGGGCCTCTCGCTGGCTCTGAACCTTGGGGGGTCTCCACTGTCTTCTGGGCACCGGGCAGGGGCCTCTCGCTGGCTCTGAACCTTGGGGGGTCTCCACTGTCTTCTGGGCACCGGGCAGGGGCCTCTCGCTGGCTCTGAACCTTGGGGGGTCTCCACTGTCTTCTGGGCACCGGGCAGGGGCCTCTCGCTGGCTCTGAACCTTGGGGGGTCTCCACTGTCTTCTGGGCACCGGGCGGGGTCCTCTCGCTGGCTCTGAACCTTGGGGAGTCTCCACTGTCTTCTGGGCACCGGGCAGGGGCCTCTCGCTGGCTCTGAACCTTGGGGAGTCTCCACTGTCTTCGGGGCACCGGGCAGGGGCCTCTCGCTGGCTCTGAACCTTGGGGGGTCTCCACTGTCTTCTGGGCACCGGGCAGGGGCCTCTCGCTGGCTCTGAACCTTGGGGAGCCTCCACTGTCTTCTGGGCACCGGGCAGGGGCCTCTCGCTGGCTCTGAACCTTGGGGGGTCTCCACTGTCTTCTGGGCACCGGGCAGGGGCCTCTCGCTGGCTCTGAACCTTGGGGGGTCTCCACTGTCTTCTGGGCACCGGGCAGGGGCCTCTCACTGGCTCTGAACCTTGGGGGGTCTCCACTGTCTTCTGGGCACCGGGCAGGGGCCTCTCGCTGGCTCTGAACCTTGGAGGGTCTCCACTGTCTTCTGGGCACCGGGCAGGGGCCTCTCACTGGCTCTGAACCTTGGGGGGTCTCCACTGTCTTCTGGGCACCGGGCAGGGGCCTCTCGCTGGCTCTGAACCTTGGGGAGTCTCCACTGTCTTCTGGGCACCGGGCAGGGGCCTCTCACTGGCTCTGAACCTTGGGGGGTCTCCACTGTCTTCTGGGCACCGGGCAGGGGCCTCTCGCTGGCTCTGAACCTTGGGGGGTCTCCACTGTCTTCTGGGCACCGGGCAGGGGCCTCTCGCTGGCTCTGAACCTTGGGGGGTCTCCACTGTCTTCTGGGCACCGGGCAGGGGCCTCTCGCTGGCTCTGAACCTTGGGGGGCCTCCACTGTCTTCTGGGCACCGGGCAGGGGCCTCTCGCTGGCTCTGAACCTTGGGGGGCCTCCACTGTCTTCTGGGCACCGGGCAGGGGCCTCTCGCTGGCTCTGAACCTTGGGGAGTCTCCACTGTCTTCTGGGCACCGGGCAGGGGCCTCTCGCTGGCTCTGAACCTTGGGGGGTCTCCACTGTCTTCTGGGCACCGGGCAGGGGCCTCTCGCTGGCTCTGAACCTTGGGGGGTCTCCACTGTCTTCTGGGCACCGGGCAGGGGCCTCTCGCTGGCTCTGAACCTTGGGGGGTCTCCACTGTCTTCTGGGCACCGGGCAGGGGCCTCTCGCTGGCTCTGAACCTTGGGGGGTCTCCACTGTCTTCTGGGCACCGGGCAGGGGCCTCTCGCTGGCTCTGAACCTTGGGGGGTCTCCACTGTCTTCTGGGCACCGGGCAGGGGCCTCTCGCTGGCTCTGAACCTTGGGGGGTCTCCACTGTCTTCTGGGCACCGGGCAGGGGCCTCTCGCTGGCTCTGAACCTTGGGGAGTCTCCACTGTCTTCTGGGCACCGGGCAGGGGCCTCTCGCTGGCTCTGAACCTTGGGGAGTCTCCACTGTCTTCTGGGCACCGGGCGGGGTCCTCTCGCTGGCTCTGAACCTTGGGGGGTCTCCACTGTCTTCTGGGCACCGGGCGGGGTCCTCTGATGGTCACCAGAGAGAGAGAGTGGTTCTCACCGGGGTGGGGGTAAGAGACGCCAGGAGGAAGGGGGTCTTCGTAAATCGTCTTTTGTTGTTGTTGTTGGATGTAAGTAAATTGATCCACTGCTCTTAATGTTCCTTCCTCTAGTGAGGCCAGCGCTGTGACGTTTTTTTATCTATTCTAAATTGCTCTTTAATGGAGATTTCACTTTCCATCATCAACCTTTTCTGGGGTTGAGGTCACTGCAGACATGTATATACTTTGCATGGAACCTGAGCTGGTTCTCAGCAGCTTTCCTTCTGAGGAGGCTATGCTTGATTTTCTTTGTACAAGATGAATAAGTGGGCAGGCCTGCTTCTCTCTTTACTTCCTTTTTTCCCCTTTTTTTTTTTTCATAGCAGTCAAGTTGACATAGCCAATGCAGCTGCCTCTCCTGACTATGAAACCTACGAGTTCTGAGGTAGCATTTCTCTTTGGCTGCCCTGTTGCTGCTTCTATAGTTGCAGTTAAGACCTGCTCTACTTAAGCTTCTGTCTGCAGTGGCTAAAGCACATCAGGAAAAGCTGAGAAAAGTAGTATTTTGAAACTGTATGAAAAAGGCCTGAGTGTTACAACCTTGACCTAATTATTAAGGAACAATAATATGATGGGTTTTGCTCTGTTTTCCTTTGTAGCATTGCCAAGGGCTACCTGGTATCCCTATCTTGATCTAGCAAACACTCTCCAATCTATCATAAGGCTCAAAGGAGAGAGGAAAGCAGCTCTGTAATCCTGGAAGGAATCTAGCCATTCATTCAGCTGATTGGCCTAGTGTTCTGCCTCAGCCCCAGGCCCCTAGGCTAATTTCCAGGGATAAAAAGATTTCATAGAGCCACCCCAGCCTTCTCAGGTTTGAATACAGTGGGCTGGGTCTTACAAACTGAGTGCAGCCTTGTGAGCTCAACCACAAGGGCATTGCCCTTTGAGTTGGACCAGGATGGTTTGCCAGCACCAGAATGAGAGAATCACCTGAAAATGAATAAGTCTGAGAGCTCTTTTCACCTTCAGGGCCCCAGACCCAGCTGGTAAATCATGATGTCCAGGTTTTAACAATATTGTCATTTCCTGTGAGCTAAGTTCTCTAAGGCTGGGAAAGGACTTGCAAATCATACATCATTTTCTGGTCCTTTGAATCCATACATGGAGGCCTTATTTAATCAGAGTAATAACTTTATTTTCCAAATTCACTTTTACAGCAACAGTGTAAATCATTTGTTAAAACACACAATACACCATATGGACATTCACAGACAGGAAGCTAAGCTAAGATGGTTTCATGTCCCTCCCCCCACCCTCAAAATTAACGAAGAAATCATGGGACTTGCAAGTGCCAGAAATTGTCCTGCCCAACACTGCAAATTCACGAGGCTAAGTCCATTAGGAGGTGAGACTCTGGGTCAGTGCCCAGGGTAACGCTTTTCAAAGCTGAAGAGAAACCAGAAGTCTCTTGAAGCCACAGATCTGTAGATAGGACAAGCTGATGACCTCCACCTCTGCCCTCATCCCTGCCTCTTTGCTTTCCTTGGAGGCCAGAGATTAAAGGGTGACGAGATCTTAGCAGCTACTAGAAGTACAGGCTGTGTGTCCGGAGCTGGTGGGAAAGGTGACGTGGAGGTGCCAGCAGCTTAAAGGAAAGGATGCCAGCGTGTTTGGGAGGCATGATTGCGGGCTTGGGAACCCCGCAAAAGGGCAGCAGGTCACAGCAACGATATCTCCGGATTCCTCCACAAGCCTCACTGCCTGCACCTGGCCGGGAAGGAGATGATGGGAACTAGCTGGCAGCCTGTGGCACCTGTCGGTGAGAAGGTGAAATCCCAAGGGACCTCTAGCACACGTGGTTGAAATCAGGAAGAAAAGTGTTACCAGGCCTTGGACTCCTGCTCTCCAAGACTCCCCTTTGCCCAGTGGTAACTCTCCTACAGGCTCCTCTCCCCCCACCGCCCCACCAGGAGCCCAACAAGCAGTTGCAAACAGGATAGTCTCACCACTGAAGCCAGTTTAAATGGAACTTCTGATAAAGTGAATGCAGAGCTTGAAGCGACCAGGCGGATAGTGTATCCTATCTAGCCCACCCGAGGGACACCAACCCTGGAAGAAACGGCGGCGGGGGAGTGCCCAGCCCTGGGGAGGGGGGGTCGTCCTCGTTGACGGTTCCAAGCCAGCGTTGCGCTCTGCAGGCTCCCTGCCAGCACTGACCTGATGACCCTAAACCACGCTCTTCAGGCTGCTCCCAGCAGCCCACGCAACGCGAGGCGCCCGCTGAGTGAGGCCCTCGGAATAAGGTACTGAAGAGCGGGGCGCAGAAACTGCAGGGAGAGGTTCAGGAAGTGCAGCCAGAATCGGTGGCAGTAATGAGGGGCTGCATCTCTAACGGCCACCAGATCTTCACACCAAGTTTCCTCTTTCTTCCTCAGAACCCTTCCAAGACCAACTGGGACTCAGAGGACAGAGGAGAGCCTCACTGCGGGAAGGTTTGGGCCCAGATGATCCTCTGGCTGCAGATGAAGCGTCTGGCCCTGGACTCCATCCCAGCCCCATAGGGTTGCCTTTAACCCTAACCCAAATCAGAAGCGGCAGAACCAGGCCGAGGTTGCTGATTTTCTTCAAACAGCAGATTTCTACAAAGGCTGCTTCCCTTTCCCCATGGCAGGAGATGGGTTTCATGCAAGGTCAGCAGGGGCTCTGGCCAAGGATTTGGAAATGGTGTCTCCTGACCTGTCACCCTTGTCAGGCGGCTCAGGCCCCTGGGGCTGGTCCAGGGCAGGCAGTGCATCCCAACCCCTGCTGTGGCCGTCAGGCCCCTGGTGGGGAGGCCTGGGCCAGCCTTCCTGCGGGAGAGCTTGGAGCGGGACCCCGGGCTGAAGGGCGGGCTGCAGACCTTTCCCCAGCGGGCACTCGTGACGCAGGGAGTTGGACGACCCTCTCTCAGGGCTGCTGTGGGGCTTCTCCAGGGCCATCTTCACCACAAGACACACTGCCCCCTGCCTGACAGAAGGGAGCCCCGGGGGCGGGGAGGGGGTACCATAACTTCTGTCCTCCTCCTGGGCTTCAGGCCTTCTTTGCAGCTGAGGATTCTCAGATGTCAGCATCTGGTCTCTGTTGGGTCCCAGATGTTGATGAAAGTCTTTCAAAAATTGGGAGGCCCCACAGAAGAGAGTCACACTGGCCTTCTGGATCCAAGTCCCAGCTGGGGGGGTGAGAGACATCTAGGACTCCCATGGGGGGGGTGGGTTAGAAATCTCTTTACAAGCATTTCAAGATACATGCGTCTTTTTTTTTTTTTTTTTTCTTTCTTTTCACTATCATAGTCACTCTGGTGAATCCAAGCATAAACAGACAAATCCGACTACAACGCGACAGGGTGCAGGTGGGGAGGGAGGGGCGACATCTATGTATATGTTCAGCTGCTCCAGGAGGACAAGACAGCATTGCTTCCAGCTGAGACTGGGGGAAGAACCATTTCCGAGGGGGCATGTTTCCCTTTTTGGGGTGTGGAGGGCTGATTGTATGCACTTGGGGTTGAGCAGCGGCTGGGCTCTCTGAGAGGCTGGCAGTCACAAGCTGGGGCAGACGTAAGGAACGGAGGGAGCGTGGTCCTGCCCTGGGGGCCTTGCCTGCCCATCCCCGTGCCATCTCTGGCATCCAGGACGGCCAACCTGCTGCCAGCTCGGCACAGGAAGGGAACCAGGCCTTCTGGGAGAAAAGGCTCTCCAAGTAAACACGGCATAAACGTCCAGGGTCACTGCGAACCCCACCCTGGCTCCCATCTGGGATGGGGGCACGGGCAGGGAACCGAGTAAGGCCATCAGGTTCATTGTGAGGGACATACCAGCTGGATGAGTACAACTTAGACTGAGAGACTGAGGTCCCCCGCCGTGTCTGGGCTTTGCCCTCCTTGACTTTCCCCCTTGGTTCAGAGGAGGTGCCTCCCCATCTAAACAATGTCCGTTACTGAGAAGGGGGGTGGGGTGAGGCTGGGAACGCGGGACGGCGTGACGTAATGAGGGGTACAGGCAGTGGCTGGGCTCCGCACGGCAGACACAGGCATGGTGGGGCAGACAGGTGGCTGCGGTGGCCGTGGGAGGGATGAGAGGTTCAGGAGCCTCCTCCCAGGTCCCCATACACTCCAGAGATGCCAGAGGCCCAGGCTTGGGAACAGGCGGATGTCCCCCAAGAGGCACAAGTCCTTACAAAGAACCGGTTAGCCCTAAAGTCCCAGGTCTGTGAGGTGCCAGAATCGTGGCTGCAGTTCCAACCTTCAGAACTCAATAAAACAGGGTTTCCGCGGGGCAGAGGGAAGCCCCTCAGCTCAGGACCCCCACCCTGCGGGGAGGGAGAAAGAGGCCAGCGCTCGGATGCCACTCCCGCAACCTTCCTTCTCCTCCCGCCCCCTGCCCTTCGTGGTGTAAGCCCTTCTCCCTCCAGAGGGTGGCACGCCGACCCGCAGCAGACCCCGGGCCCCCAAGAACTGGAGGCCACTTGGTCCAAGTTCGCTGTGGGCGGCAGAGGCTGTGCCCTGCCTGCTGCGCCTCCGGGCCGTCCTCAGCATCTCCTCCCTGAGCTCCTCCTCCTCCGGTATCCTCACGCCCCCCACACCCCCTCTCACCTCGCCCTCCCCCCCTGCCCAGCCCCCCCGCCCCCGCACCCTGTCCTGCTCCAAAGGTGGCCCTACGCCTGTGGTTCCACCAGCGCACCAAGTGTCGAGTCCCTTGTTGCCGCTGCTGCCTCTGTGACACCCCCAGGATGGGGCGCCCCCCAGGCCCTTGAGAGTCCCCAGAAGCAGCTTTCAGAGCCTCTCCTCCTCCCTCGTGCACTCAGAGGGGGGAAAAAAAAAGAAAGTAACTGCCCAAGGAAATTCTGGGTAGGGCCATCTTTTTAAAGGTTTTTAAAATATTTTATTATGATTGGCCCGCCCGTCAATTTGGAAAGATGACCTTGGCTCTCGTTCCAGTGACCGATTTGGAAGTCCCGAGCCAGGGGTGAGCGACAAGCAGGTTACGTGATTAACCGATTAACCGATCTGTGAGGAGCAGCTGGGGGAGGGCAGAGGGCGAAGGGCCAGATCACTATTCTTTTTTTCCCACACTCTCTCACTCTCTTCTCTCCACGATTATTGACCGCCCCGGGGGCCTGATCACAAACCCTGCTTGGCCAGGGAGGCGGACACCTCATCGGCGAGCGTGGCCAGCTGCGGTGCGTCTACCATGTCGATGCTGCCGGTGGAGGAGACGTTGCTGAGGTGCCGTGGGGACGTGTCCCCCGACACCACGGGCGACTTGTACACAATCTCCGCCCCGTGGTCGGTCTTGGCTTTGGCGTTCTCGCGGAAGGTCAGCTTGTGGGTTTCGATCTGCAAGAGAGGAGAAGGCAGGGTGAGGCCGAGAGGCCCCGCCAACTGCTGGCCTTGGGTGGGAGGGAGGCGTGGTGGGGACCACAGTTTCATCGTTTCCCAATGGCTAAGCTTCTGCAGGGTCCTGGTCACCTGCCAGCCAGCCTCCCAGGCCCCCTCTCCAGAGGCAGCGGCCACTGTGAGTTTCTTGTGTACCCTTCCAGAGGTAGGCCACACACGCAAACATGTGTATGTGTGAGTAGAGAAAAAAAAATACCATACATAAGGCAACGATATCCACATGCTTTGCACTTTGGTGCTTAGACTTAATACCTTGCATTGTCATCAGTACACAGCTCCCTCACTGCTCGCTGAGGGCTGTGTGGTTTCCCGTGGCAGCAGATGGACCAAAATGTATCAAAATGTATCCACGCCCCTGTGGGTGGATATTTAGGTTGTTCCAGTCTTTTGCTCTCACAGATAATGCTGTGTTTGAATAACCTTGTAGGCATATCATTTCACACGTGCACTGTAAGTGTATCCCAGAAGTGGAATTGCTAGTAGGTCAAAAGGCGTGCGCGTTTTATTTTGACGTACACACATTGCCAAATTGCAAATGAAAGCGTGGAAGGAGAGGCTGGAGGAGATTCAGGGATGGGGCCAGAGCCCCTGCCGTGCAGCTGTGAGCCACACACATGCCTCCCCTTTGCCAGTGACTGGTGAGGATGCTGGAGGTGGCAGCACTGGCAGGTGTACTAGAAAACACGACGCAACGAAGCCCTTTTGAAAGTAGGGCATCGTTCCAAAACATGCAACAGCTCATACGACTCCGTCAGAAAAACAACCCAATAAAAAATAGGCAGAAGACGGGCTTCCCTGGTGGCGCAGTGGTTGAGAATCTTCCTGCCAATGCAGGGGACGCGGGTTCGAGCCCTGGTCTGGGAAGATCCCACATGCCGTGGAGCAACTGGGCCCGTGAGCCACAACTACTGAGCCTGCGCGTCTGGAGCCTGTGCTCCGCAACAAGAGAGGCCGCGATAGTGAGAGGCCCGCGCACTGCGATGAAGAGTAGCCCCTGCTCGCCTCAACTAGAGAAAGCCCTCGCACAGAAACAAAGACCCAACACAGCTAAAAATAATAAATAAATAAATTTTTAAAAAAATAGGCAGAAGATGTAAATAGACATTTCTCCAAAGACGACGTACAGATGGCCAACAGGCACATGAAAAAATGCTCACGCTGATTATTAGAGAAATGCAAGTTGAAACCACATGAGGTAACACTCACTCCAGTCAGAACAGCCATCATCAGAAAGTCTACAAGTAAAACAGAGTTGCCATATGATCCAGCAGTCCCACTCCTGGGCACATACCCAGACAAAACTGTAATTCAAAAAGATACATGCACCCCTATGTTCACAGCTGCACTATTCACAACAGCCAAGACGTGGAAACAACCTAAATGTCCATCTACAGATGAATGGATAAAAAGGATGTGGTACATATATACAATGGAATACTACTCAGCCATAAAAAACAAAATAATGCCATTGCACAGCAACATGGATGCAACTGGAGATTATCATACTAAGTGAAGTCAGTCAGAAAGAGGAAGACAAATACCATATGATATCACTTATGTGTGATAAGTGGAATCTAGAATATGGCACACATGAACCTATCTACAAAACAGAAACAGACTCACAGACATAGAAAACAGACTTGTGGTTGCCAAGGGGGAGGGGGGTCGGGGAGGGAAGTACAGGGAGTGTGGGATGAGCAGATGGAAACTATTATATATAGGATGGATGAACAACAAGGTCCTACTGTAGAGCACAGGGAACTATACTCAGTATTCTGTGATAAGCCGTAATGGAGAAGAATATAAAAAAAGAATGTCTATATGTGTATAACCGAGTCACTCTGCTATACAGCAGAGATTGGCACAATGCTGTAAATCAACTATACTTCAATTTAAAAAATTAAAGAAAAGCATACAAATGAACTTATTTCGAAAACAGAAAGAGACTCAAGACATAGATAACAAACTTATGGTTACCAAAGGGGAAAGGGGAGGGGAGGATAAATTAGGAGGTTGGGAATAACATGTACAAACTACTATATATAAATAGATAAACCATCAAGGACCCTATTGTATAGCACAGGGAACTATACTCAATATTTTGCAATAACCTATAAGAGAAAAGAATCTGAGAAACCATATATATATATGTATGTATGTATGTATAACTGAATCATTGTACGGTACACCTGAAACTAACACGACATTGTAAATCAACTATACTTCAATTTAAAAATAAACAAAAAATAAAGTAGAGCATCCTTGACCCAGAGGTCTCAGCTCCAAAGGATACCTGGGAAGCCCAGAAGCAGAAAGCATTAGCTGGAGATGCCAGTTAGTACATAATAATTCTCTCCTGATGAGTCCTGAAGTGGTGAACACAGTAATTCTCAAGCCTTTTTTGGGTCCTAAGACCTCCTTGAGCATCTGGTGAGACCAGGAAAATGTGTACACACGCGTGTCTGCTCTCATACACACATGACAACTTCTCCCTACAATTTCAGGGGTCCCTGGACCCCGGGTAAAGAGGGCCTATTGCAGGGGCATTTGAGTGTAGAGAAAAACCAGGCTCCCATTTAAGCTATATGCTTGTTTTGTTCATGTTGGGTTACTACTTGAAAACGGGACTCTCCCTTATTACTACAACTGAAAGGCCATTTTGACATAAGCTTTGATAAGAACACTTATGTTCTTAAGAAAAATGGGACAGCATCCTGGGAATGTCCCCAAATCCCTCAAACTGAAAGGAACTCAGGTGGCGGGGGGGTCCTAGCTCCACCTGCTTGTCAGCAGTATTGCTCATCACAGAGGGAAATAGGGAACTGAACACAAGAGGACCCTCTGGGACCAGGTCAGTGTCTCCTGGGCAGTGGGCAGGGCAGGGCCCACCCTTTCCGAGGCATCACAGAGATGAGTTAAAACGGGAGAAGTTCTGACTCGGATTTGGCTCTAACTCATGTTCTTTGATGACTACAAAGCTCCAGGCACCCTCCTGAACATTGCCTCTTCAGGGTCTCACAACCAGCCTGGGACGGGAATGTTTCCATCCGCTTTGCTGAAGGGGAACCTGACGCTGAGATGGCTTGCAGATCTTGCCTGGGTCATGCCTCCAAGCAGAGTCAAGCCCAGAGCTTTTCCCAGGACACAGAAGCTTCCAGAGTCAGGGGTAGAGGCCTTCCTTCAACTGGGAATCACCAACGCCCAGGCCTACCCAGACTCGTTCCATATACAATATATTCAGTCAGACCCTCTGGGGGTGGGACGTGGTCTCTTTAAAGCTCCCCGGGGCAGGGAGGCCCTGCATTAAACAGGCTGGGGGCGCGATGGGAACAAGCTGGCCTTTTTGCAGAAGAAAACCTTCTCATTACAGGGGTCTCACTTTTCATAGAGACCCAGGCTGGCCCTGAGACGTGCTCCTGCACCCGGGGAAGCCAGTATGAGGAAGCCTAGTGGTCAGGGAGCTCTGTGGGGAGCCAGGACCCCGTCCTACCCCCGCCCTCGGGCGCCTCCATCACGGGTCAGGTCGGCCCGAGGTCTCAGTTTGCAACCTGTGATTTAAGAACACGCCAGCAAAGGCTTCTCCAAAACTATGCTGTCGGGCTTCACCGCAAAAGGTGGGGTGTGTCTGTTCAGAACCAGAGGAGGAGGTGGCGAGCGGGATGGGGGGAGGGGTGGTGGACTGCCGTGGGGACCCTGGCGGCCTCCAAGCGAGGCCGGCTGCCACTTCTGACCAGCGGGGCCCCCTTGGGGCTGCACCGCTGCTCACTGCCCGGCGTTGGGTCTCAGTTGCCACACCCGCTCGGGACATCCCTTCTCCCTTCCACCACTCCTCAGTCAGCTGCTGGGAGGCACTGAAGACTGGAAAGTAGCCACTTGCAGAACTTCAGGGCAGGCGTGGGCAGGAAACCCCAAGAGGGCACTTTGCTGTATTTAGCAGAAGAGAAAAAGTGCAGCCACAAGACGGCATTCTGCAATGGGCCCAGAGGGAGACGCTGGTGTCCCCACCGGCCCCTCACTGCACACAGACACCCAGAGCCAGACCCAGGGCCTCTAGAAACTGCAGGGAACGCTGAGGTCCTTGGTCCTAGCAGCCTCCCCGTGGACACTTACGAGGCTTTGCCGAATCTGGATTCCAGCATCACTGTTTTGCTCTAACTGCCTAGTGACCCATTTAGAAAGTTAGGTTACATTCTCCGTGACTGGCTCTTGGTGACTGGGGCTGGCTCTGGGTGACGGCTACTTCTTTTGGGGGTGCTTGCCCACCACAGGGCCTAGGTCAGTGGCTCTCACCTTTACTGCACAAAGAGTCACTGGGGGCTTTAAAAGCTCCCACTCCAGGTGCCCAGATGGCACCTGAGACCAATCAGTCAGGATCTCCAGGGTGGGGCCTGGCATTCAAGTGTGTTTAAAGCTCCCAGGGGACATCAAAGGGCAGCCCAGGGTGAGCCCACAGGCCTGGTGGTAGCTGAGAATCCACGTCAAGCCAGGCAATACAGGACCCTCAGCTCTCTTGCCGTGGGAAACTGGACCAGCCTTGTCCGCCTGACTCTGTTACAGCCTCCTCCCCAGCCCTGCCCCTTTACCTTTTTATGCCCTCCGCCAGGGTGGACATGGGTGATGTTATCCAGGGACCCGATCTTGGACTGGACTCTCTCCTTGAAGTCCAGCTTCTCAGACTTTACTTTCCACCTGGCCACCTCCTGGAACACAATACACACATGGGCACAAGCCTTGAGGTGAGGGCTAAGCAAGTGGAGTGATTCCATGTCAGACGCCCAACCTTGAGGGGGAGCTAAGACCAGCTTTTATTTAGAGCGTGGTTTGGAGCAAGTAGGTCCTTCCAAAGGGCTTGAAGACAGTTTGCTTTCTCTCTCTAATCAGGGTGCACATCAAATATTTACTCAGCAAACTCTTCCTCCTTAGATGATGCAAAGATAGATGACAGCTCAGTTCGCGAGAAATTATTCTAAATTAGTTGGCTTCCAAAGAGTCAAGTCTTTCTATGCCAACATCCTATAAGCTACAGCCCTATAAGACCTCAGAATTAAACTAAATGGCAAAATGCACCCTTAATAAGGAGGGGCCCTGACCCTTTCTCCCTCCTCAGACACCTGATGCCATGCCCAAGTGTGGGAGATATGGCCTGAGGAAGAGACGAACTACATTACTTTCTTTGGAAGGATAAAGCCATTTAAGAAAGCTGCTCCCTTGGGACTTCCCTGGTGGCACAGAGGTTAAGAATCTGCCTGCCAAGGCAGGGGACATGGGTTCGAGCCCCAGTCCGGGAAGATCCCACATGCCACGGAGCAACTAAGCCTGTGCGCCACAACTACTGAGCCTGTGCTCTAGAGCCCACGAGCCACAACTACTGAGCCTGCTCACCTAGAGCCTGTGCTCCGTAACAAGAGAAGCCACCGCAATGAGAAGCCCGCGCACCAAAACGAAGAGTAGCCCCTGCTTGCCGCAACTAGAGAAAGCCCGCACGCAGCAATAAAGACCCAACGCAGCCCAAAATAAATAAATAATTAATTAATTTTAAAAAAGATATCCATACTTTATTAAAAAAATAAAAGAAAGGTGCTCCCAGTGTGGTAGGATGGTGGCCTCAGGAGAGGCATAGTTTTCACTGGGAGAGACTGAACTCCCACAAAATGTCCAGGGGAAGCAGGAAGTAATGACACACCTTCTAGACTACGTTTCTGACGACCTTCTCTTCCTGCAGTCACAGTTCAAGTAAAGACCTCAGCCCTGAACAGGGCCTAAAGCAGAAGGCCCTGATCTGGCCTTCCAGGCGGAAGTTAGCTCTCCAAGATGGTAGCCACTAGCCACCTGTAGCTACTTAAATTTTATTTATTTTTAAATTTTAATTGAATTTTATCTTTTTGGCCACGCCGTGCGGCTTGTGGGATCTTAGTTCCCCAACCAGGGATCCAACCCAGGCCTGGCAGTGAATGCACCGAGGCCTAACCACTGGACTGCCAGGGAATTCCCCGAATTTAATTAAATAAAATTCGTTCAGTTCCTCAACTGCACCAGCCACATTTCAAATGCTCAATAGTCGCATGTCATTAGTGGCTACCATACTGAACAGCACAGGTATAGAATATTTCCACTGTCTCAGAAAGATCTATAGATAGCACTGATTTCTATACGGCATGAGATGAAGAGGGAAAGGGTTAGCATGGGGAGTTCCAACAGTATCATTTTCTGTTGAAATGAAGTGACAGTGGGAGCATGGCAACAGCCCAGGGTCCCATGTTGTAGCTGGGGCAGTTGGTGAAATGCCCCTCATGCTGGCTGAGGACCAAACTGGGACATCCACATTAGCCAGGCTTTGGGGGCCAGATCAGGCCCTTTCCCAGCTCTAGATACCCCGTGTGCAGCCTGCTTGGAGAACTGCGGGTTAGGATTTAGACCAGCATCTGCCCTCCGTCCTCATCTTGTCTTGGCCAGCCCGGCCCTGCTCAGGAACACACGGAGCCACACCTCCCAGGCCGCAGCAAGTTCCACCCTTAACACTCCCCTCATGGCCCATCCCATCAGTCCTTCCCAACCACTTCCGGAGAAGGCACCACCCTATCCTGTCCCACCCCTCAGGCCTCCCCGCCCCGTCCTTGCCTTCTACAAGGGCTGGCTACCTGGCTTATGATGGATGTTGCCTAATGAGCCACACTTGGAGGTCACCTTGCTCAGATCCACTGGTTTGTAGACTATTTGCACCTGGAGGAGAGAGAGAATGAGACAGTAAAATAGGATTATTTTATTGGGGGCGTAATGCAATGAAAAGCAGCTGTGTAAGTCCAGGCCCTGTTCAGACAGTGTTTTCCTGTCTGCCATGAGGAAAACACCCTAGTCATGGCGGGGGTGGGGGGGGGGATGTGTTGGAATTCTGCCACCCTTGCCCCAGGGGAGCTGGGTCTTCACAAAACAAATGGAGTGCCTTCAATTCCACAGGACAAGGACCCTCAGGGAAAAACAGGGCTACTTCCCCATTGTGCAGGGCCCACACCTGTGGTTTAGCAAACACTTACATGTGAAAAAGTTATTCTCTTTCCTGACATGAAATCGACAGATCACGTTCAGTGAAGACAGAAAGAAAGAAGGGATCAATATGATCTGTTTGTGCAGCATTTGAAAAGTCTTGGAAAAGCAAGAGAGCCATATCTGCTGGGCCTCTGAGAGCAGAGGTCGGTGTGGGGCTGTTAGGAGCATTCCTCCCGGGAGAAGCTTCACAAACCCCAGCAGCCCACAACAGAACAGTGATGGTCAAAGAGAGGGCCCCAGAGCAGTTCCACAACCCAGTAAGAGTCAAGCACCAGCTGCCCGCCCCGCCCCCCCCCACCCCGCCATCCTGCCCCAGGGCACACAGTGTCCTGGACATTTTGGTTCTTTACAGAAAGGAGCAAAGCAACGCCAGCAGGATGGGCGGGCGGCGGCGCGCAGAAATCACAGGTTTAGTGTCTCAGGGAGGTTCAGCAGACACGTAGGGGAGGCCTAAGGGCCCCAGGGCTCAGAGCCAGCCTGAGGGTCCAGCATGTGGCCAGGCCACACAGCCACCCCCCAGCCGCCTGCTGACCTCAGCCCCCCGGAGGACAAACCCACGGGGACCCAGCATCAGCGGAGGGGTCTCCTAGAGGAAGTCTCTACAAAGCCATGGCTGTGAGGGGTCCCTGATGGTCACTGGGTGACACGTCCCTCATGTGAGGTCACCTGAGGATGCAGGAGGCCAATTACCATGGAGCCGGTCAGCTCCTGCTCCCTGCCCTGGAGTCCTGGAGTCACCCAGGAGAGAGACGGCCTCGTGCCCGAGAACGGGGTTAACAAGGACATCAGAAAAAAAAGGAGTTTTTACTTAGGTCTAAATCATCTGGAACAATCCCAAATTACGTTAGTTAATCAAAGTCATACTGGCGTCTGCCGATTACTGATGGAGTTGATTCAGGCTGACAAGTAGACGTGGCCTGTGTGCGTGGGTGCGTGGAGGGAGGTGTGGAGAGCCCGCACCTCTGGGCGTCGGTGAGTTAACTATTAACGATGGATTCTGAGCGGGCACTGGAGGTGGGGTGGGGCAGGGCTATGGGAACTCCCCTCCTTCCCTTTATGAGGGAGATGAAAGTGAAGGCTGGTGTGTACAGGCTTCCTTCTCTTCCCTTCAGCCTGGATGTGGTAACCAGTGGGGGAGAAGGGAGGGTGGAGCTGTGAAGAAGGGAGAGCCTGGATTGGCAGGGAGGGAAAAGGAATGGAGAGGGGGAGGGAAGGGGAGGGGAAAGGAAGGGGAGGGGGAAGGAATGGGGGGAAGGGAAAGGAATGGGGAGGGAGAAGGGAGGGGAGGGGAAAGGAATGGGGAAGGAGAAGGGAGGGGAGGTGGAAGGAGAAGGGAGGGGAGGGGAAAGGAATGGGGGAGGGAGAACGGAGGGGAGGGGAAAGGAATGGGGGAGGGGGGAAGGAATGGGGGAAGGGAAAGGAATGGGGAGGGAGAAGGGAGGGGAGGGGAAAGGAATGGGGGGAAGGGAGAGGAGGGGAAAGGAAAGGGGGAGGGGGAAGGAATGGGGGAAGGGAGGGGAGGGGAAAGGAATGGGGAAAGGGGAAGGATGGGGGAAGGGAGAGGAGGGGAAAGGAATTGGAGAGGGGGAAGGAATGGGGAGGGGGAAGGGAGAGGAGGGGAAAGGAAAGGGGGAGGGGGAAGGAATGGGGGAAGGGAGGGGGAGGGGAAAGGAATGGGGGAAGGGAAAGGAATGGGGAGGGAGAAGGGAGGGGAAAGGAATGGGAGAGGGGGAAGGATGGGGGGAAGGGAGAGGGGGGAAAGGAATGGAGGAGGGGGGAAGGAATGGGGAGGGGGAAGGAATGGGGAGGGGGAAGGAATGGGGAGGGGAAAGGGAGGGGAGGGGGAAGGATGGGGGGAGAGGGGGAAGGAGGGGGAAAGGAATGGGGGAGGGGGAGGAGGAGGCCAGGCTCTGGAGTGAATCCCGGAGCCGGCCAGGAGGCAGGGAGAATCCCTAGGAGAAGGAACAGAGCCTGCCTGCTGGGGAGTCACCTCCCAGCTGAGGAGAAGAGGGCAGGGAGCCAACAGAGGCAGAGCCCAGGCCAAGGGTCCACTGTCCCCCAAAACGCCTGAGGCTGACATTGTGCTGGGGCTTGTCATCCCCCAGCCACCTTTCACCAGGAGAAGAGCTCTCTGTGACGGCTCCTACTGCCAGTGGCCACAGGCCAAGGACAGCGCTCGGGGCCGCCCGGGACATCCTGTGGCACTCTGCCGGAGTCACAGGCTAGCCCCCAGCTGGCAGAGAGTGCAGGGGGGATGGGAGGGTGCCCCGAGGAAGTCCCTTGATGTCCTGGGCACCGCCAGCGGCAGAGGGAATGTACCCCCTGCCCCCAGCTTCCGCCTGAAGGAGTGGGGCGCTGGCTGCAGCCACTGGACCCCACCCCTCGGCCCCAGCAGCACAAGCTCCCGCCAGCTGACCAGACACACCAGATGCGAGTTAAACCGGAAAGCACATGTCGTTCCTTCTCTGGCCAGAGCCTGCCACCTGCAGGGAAGCCAGAGAGCCGGAGTCAAAGCTAAAACAGCAACGTCACTCGGAGCCCACGATCACAGCCTGGGGTGGTCCCCACCCCTTCTCTTGGCGGACGACGAGGTGGCAGTGACAGGGAGGAGAGCAGGGACGGGGGCACGGCAGAGGTACTGAGCGGACACTGGTGAGGAGGCGTGAGTGAGCGCCGTGCAGCAGCCCCGTCGGTGGCAGAGCCGGGACCCGGGCGCTCAGGGCAGCAGGCAGCAGCGCATTGCAAGAATAAACCCCCAGGTCTGGACGCGGATGATATGCGGGCCCAGGCTGGGCACTTTCTGCAGAGAGCCCCCCCCCACCCCGGGGGCTCCCACTGTCACCCCGGCACTGCCAGCCAGAGGCCAGATGCCTGCTCTCAGAAACCATCCTCCTCCCCAGGGGTGGACCTCAAAGGGCCTCGAACCTCCTGCTCCCCAACGGGTTTAAACATTTGCCTACAGCTGACCAAGAAGGCTGGGGGAGCGTGGGAGGATGCGGAGAAGGGGGGCCGAGCCTCAGGGTGCCGAGTTTGCACCCATTTGTCTGTGAACTTGGTGGATAACAGCAGAGCCGGTCAAGTGGGCAGGCGAGAATGAGGATGCCGGCCCCCAGTCTCAGGGACACATCCACTGGGGACGCAGGGAGTCCGCGGGGACGTCTGGAGGAGGCCAAATTTAAAAGGGCTCAAAGCAGCACTTCTGTCCACCCTCGGTTGCAGGCAGGTCCCTGGTGCATTTTTGTTGGGCTCTTTCGCATCTGGAGCTTCTGCCGGGGGTGGAGCTGTTTTCAAACATGAGCCGAGAGGCTTAAGAATCAGCTCATCCTTTGCAAATGCAGAAGCCAAAGGCGAGCAGGGCATGACCTCTGCTTGCTCTGAGGTAGGATGGTAAAGACCTTTGCGTGGGCTCCTCAGAACAAGCGGGCCAGCTGTCCCCAGTGGAGCCCCTTAAAGTGAACCTGCCCAGGTGACGGAGGAGTCTTAGGTGCTGCCACCTTCAGCCCAAACTCTAACGGGCCGTGGGGCTCCCAGTGAGCGGGGGCGAAGGTGGGGCTTATGCTGCGAGGACCCAGCCACCAGGAACAGGTCAGAGAGAGGACCAGTCACTTCGCCGTTCTGCCCATGCAGCCCTGGGGTGGGCGCCCCTCCTGGAACGGTAGGCACGGATGTGGGGAGCCTGAGCTACATTTACGGGGGACCGGATAGACTCCGAGCCTGAGAATGGTTTATTCTATGCAATGTCTCACAAGTACAAACACTCATGCCACTTCTCAAACCCGGAACCGCAGCTCGGCGCAGGGATAGTGTGACAGTACTCACACTGCCGCCTCCTGGCACGTGTTTGATATTATCCTTTGAGCCACACTTGGACTGGACGTTGCTAAGATCCAGCTTCTTATTAATTATCTGCACCTTTGATAGCCAGAAAAAAGGATGAGTGACACACCACACCCAGGTGCATTGCCCCGGACAAACATGTCTGGCTGCAGGCCAGGGAGAGGAGGGCAGGGCTCAATCACACCTCCCCGGGAAGCATTCCAGAACTGTGAGAGGTTGGAGGTGGGCCCCACCTTACAGCACTGGGTTTACAAAACGGATCCATCAGGAGGCAGTTCTTCCCTTTACGAGAGGATTGCATTATGGAGGCCCCCTCAGAGAGCACCTCGGAGGCCTAAAAATCAGAGGCGAGTGTCCACCAGGTTGGGATGGAGCAAAATGTACTCAGTTACATTATTAAATGAATAAATAAAAGTCCCAACTGTGGCCTCATTCATACACCTGCCAGACCCCTCTGAACACTCACCGAGACCTTTAGGTGGCTGTTCTCAAGTCTGTTAGGTATTGGAATCACCTGCAGATATATTTTTAAAATCCCAGACCCCACTCCTGACCTTAGAATCTCAGTCTTTGCGCTTATGAAAAGCACCCCTGGTGCTTGGTTCAGATGGATGCATGGCTAGGTTCAAGAATCACAGACTTCATGGGGAGGACACAGGTGGTTTGATGGAGAAGATAAACCTGGACTCCCTTCCACGGGAGACCTTGGCCTCCTGGAAGGCAGGGTAAGTGCCTGCCCTTCACCATCGGCTCCTTCTCATCCACAAACCACCAGGCGCTCAGAGGGAACAGGGCGATGTTCCCAGGTGACCTTCCCTACGTTTTCCTGAGCAGGTGTGGTCCAGATGGTAGAGATCCCACTGTATTTCTGCGAGGCTCCTCCTTCTCCAGGCACCAGGGAAAGGGTGTGGGGCTATCAACATTCCAGGGGGGAATGATTTTTACCCAATTTGTCTGTGTATTTCATAGACAGACAACCTTGGTGCAGAGAAGAGGAGCTGAAAAACTCTGCGTTTTGTCTGCTACAGCAGGGATCACATCCTCGCCAGGTGTCCTCCATCAGGAGTGCCGTATTTGGAACCAGTGGGCCTTAATTTCTATTAATCACAGGTATAAATAACTGCCAACTGAAGTTTCCAATGAAGAACCAGCACTGCCCTCTGAAATTCTGGAAATGGCACCAAGACCTCAGTTGCTGCCAGGTGGGGGCCACTGCCCCTGAGGCCCAGGGGCGGCTTTTAGGGCAGCTGTGGCTGGGGGGCCAGAGCCGGGGCCTGGCTCATCTAGGGTGAAGGGCCCCGAATCTGACCCAAGATCCAGAGCCGGCCATCAGGGGATCCACAGGTCCTCAGCCAAAGGAGGAAATAAGGACATGATAGCAAAATCTGTCCGTCCTACTTTTTGGTTTTAAAAATGGCCTTTCCTCCAATAAAATTTAAAAAAATAAAAATGAAAATAAAATGGCCTTTCCTTTATTACATTATTAATTATTAAATTACATTGATAGGAGATATTATTTTTAGATGTCCTTAACCTGGCAAAATTAAAATATAGTCATCTTCTCTTGGACCCCCATCCCTGTTTTTTTCCTTAATTTCACTTCTCTGAATTGAAAAACCTGGGAAGCACACACCTAATCCATCGCTTTGTTTTCTTTTATGTTCCTTTAAAGTAAAAAGCTATGCCTTCTTTCATCATACAAAAGTAACAGGACATTGCGATTTTGAAAAACAGAGGTTCCAGAAAGAGGAGAAAACGTTTTCTTGCTAACCCAGCACAGCCACTGTTGCATTTTCTTGAATTCTCTTCAATTCTCATATATAAAAATAAAACTACCATCTCAGACATATAAATGGTAGTAATTTTTGTGTACATACTACTTTATATGTTCCTTTACCAAGTATTTGCCACGTTCTACAGTCATCAGAAGCATTAATTTAAAAAATGTCATATTCCATTTCATGTTATCTGTGCTATCAGATATTTGTATTGATTCCATTTTAAAGAATACAGTCTCACCATGAACATCGTTCTGCAAGGAGTTTTTCCCATTTTGTAGATTGTTTTCATAGCACAGAGCGCCAGAAGTACAATTTCTGGGCCAAAGTTACAAACACTCTATAATAAACTCTCCACACAATTCTCCAAATGGCTTTCTAAAAGGGTCGGATTAATTTCTCCTGTGAGCACTGTTGAGAAAGTCAGTTTCACCATGTTGCTGCCAGCATTGTGCATTAAAAGAAATTGTTTTTCTTATTTCTTTGATTAAAATAAGTAGGTCTGTGTTGTTGGCTTATTATGCATTTCTTTGATTATTATTAAAATTGTTCCTTTGTCCTTTTTTTTTTTGCTAGTAGTTGTATTTTTTTTTTCTAACATACAAACGTTGACATTTTTATATACTTCCTTTGTAACATTTCTTCCTTTGTAACTTCCCTAGTTTTTAAATGTAAAAACCATCCCTCATTTAGAGGCTGGATAAATACCTAATTCCACATCATCCTTCTCACCTGCCATCACCCACCCCCCCAACCCCACCTCACCCCGGCCCTGCTCCCAACCTTCCCGATGAAGAGGCCATTTAAAGCCCAGAGAAGTTCAGTGACTTTCTCAAGTCAGTGGCAGAATCCACACAGGAATCTAGATCTGGGTGTTTCTGCGGCCACGGCTGCCTATGTAACAACAATATTTTGCCTGAGCTGTTCTCAAGCCTGTTGTCTCATAAACCAAATGAAAACAACACTCTCTCAAGGTGAATGGTGACGTCTATCCTGCCATATAGGAGACAGCATGGCAACGCCTCAGCCCAGGCTTGAGCTGGGACGAAGAGGTAGAACAGGTTTTCTCACCCTGCTTTGTAGGCAACTGCTGTCACCCTCTGCACAATGTCCTTGAATCATTTCATCCCACCCTCAAATTTTAAGGAGTCCCACATGAACTCCTGCTTTGGGGATCATTTTTTATTGATAACTTTCCATTGGCTAAGTCCCAGAAGCAGACTTTCCAGCTTTCATAAGAGAATCGGAGCAGTTTAGAATTAGAAAACCCACGCCAATACACAAAATAATAAAACAAGAAGATTGAAAAGACAATGGTAAAAGAACGGGAGGTCGTCAGGACTGACAATGATAAGACTGATCATTACATTTAGCTCTGAGCTTCCTGGAGGCCAAGGCAAAAAGCGAAAACATGTTGGGTTACATAACTCTCTTATCTGACAAAGAAAACTTACCCATTTTTCAAGGAGGATTGCCTTATTTTCTGTATTAATCCTTAGAAGAACATCATCAAAAAACTCAAGAGCCATTAAGCAATAACAAGATGTGCAACATACACAGAAATGTTTTCTCTGTGCAGCTTTTTCTTGTTCCAATCCCACAAAAAAGGCAACGAGCTTTTGTGGGATTTGGCAGGAGACATAAGGATATTTACAAAGCAGACCTGAATTACTGTTAGTTGTCAGATTAAGTCAACACCCTTTTCAGAATGGTAGATTTACAGAAAGGAGAAAAAAGGGCAATGGTTCGTATTATGAAATTGGAATCCTGAAACTTAATTTCCCAACTAGAGTAAACGTATGATATTGAGCCTCAGCTCTGGGCGGACACTGAAAATAGCCAAAGGAAAAAAACAATGTTTTGGAAGCTCCAAATTTTGATCCCGGGGATTCCTAGTCAAGGGATAAATTCCTGTGGTCAGGGTTCGACCCTGGAGGAGACGCTGGGGTGGTGTGAGCCTGGGAGTGGGTCCACTTTGGTTTAATCCATTTCCTGGAGAACCCAAAATGGTTCCAAACCCTCATCAGACCTTGTTCTGGTTCTGTTTGGGCTCAGATTTCTTGAGGTGCTCCAGATCGCCCAGCCCTCGCCACTCCCACCCCAGCAGCTTCCAGGCTGGCCCAGTGTCCTTGGGTCACCCCTGGTGAGGCCTGTCTCGAGCACTGCCTGGCACTGGGCCCGGCTTGGCCTCGCTAGGGTCAACAGGCCCAGTGCTGAGGACTGGGGGCTGGGATGCTCTGGTGGGAATTTAACCTGGGGTGGGCACCGGACGCCCACAGCAAGCCTTCTCTTCAAGTCCAAGGTGGTCAGCCTGAGAACTGACACAGGAGATCAAGTAATAGGGGAGTCACCTCTAGAACTATTTATACTGTTCCTTTAAACAGTGACTGCCCCAAGATTCTTTATAATGATGGGATTTACACAAGATTTCTTCCCAGAAACACAAACGCTGTGTATAGGGAGAGATGCCCAGAGGGTCTCAGAGTTCCAAGGCTATCCCAGAGGAGGGTCCGAGCCTGGCTCTGCACAGCCTGACACTTCAGCTCAAGTTCAGCTGAGTGCCTGGCCCTGACCCAGGACAAGCAAACTATCCTAGGTACAGACTCACTTTATTTACTCCACATAAATGTTCCACACGTGTACTTTTAAAAATGAGACAAAGTTTCAACAAATACAACCAATTTTTGAAACACTCAGTGCTCCAGAATGGAGACAGACACAGCGTGCCGTCGCCATCTTGTGGCCACCTGGAATATTGCAGCCCAAGGCTTTCCAAGCCCGGCAGCTTTGGTAGGTTTCTGTCCTGCCTGGGGCCTTGGCATCCCAGCGACTGCTTTGGACATCCTCAGAGGAAGTAACTTTAGCTCCATCTGCTCAAAGCCAACCAGACCACCCCCCCATGCTCTGGTCATGACTCTGCATGTCCCTTCTCACCTTGGCAGCCACAGGGATACCCCCAGTTCTCCTTACCTGGCAGCCTCAGCCCCATATGAGCTCCTTCTCTCTCACGATGGAAGGTACCTGGGACCTCTGTGCTCTCCGCTGACCACACAGAGACGCTGCTGAGGTTGGTGCTGCCTTCACCTCGGCTGGGCCCAGACCTGCCCTCTTATTCACCTCCCCCTCCGTGACTCACTGACAGTCAAGCCAGAGGCTCTGCGGCGGGTGCTCTCCACTACCCTCTTTCTTCTCCATCCTATCCTGTCCTGTCGGGGCAAACACAGAGCTGGTTCACAGCAGACCCAGCAGGGACCTCCCTCTATCAGCTCTTAACTCTCCAAAGCTCATCGCGTAAACGAACAAACTCCACCCTAACCCACGCCCTTCTGCTACCCCCAGCTGGTGCCAGTTTTAGCTTTATTTTGCTTTTGCTCTGAGTATCTCAGGTGCAGTTTCCCACTATTCTCTCTTCTGTGTCTCCAGCACTCTATGTGGGGGACTGGCCTTTTCAAAGACCCAATGACAAGTCCCAAACAAGGGTCTGTCCTATCTTCTCTGACTTGGTAACAACTGATATTGTGGGTGACACTCCACACACAGGTGACCCTCAGTATGGTTGACCCTTGATGGTGCAGGTAACCCCCTCAGTGTGGGTGACAACAGTACAGGTGACCCTCAGTATGGCGGACCCCTCGAGGTGCAGGTTGCTCTCCGTCCTGCATATGCTTCCTCCCGGCCAACCTCTCCTCTTGCCCCTTTTTATCTGCTCACGTGTCTCTCTCCTGCCTGGGCCTGGGGGCAGAAACTCTCACAGCACAGGGCCTGGCGCTCAGAGGTGCCAAGGAATGTTGGATCAGTGAATAAAGGAAAGAGAGAAGGAACCAGCTTTTGGTGCCATTGTATGTTCTGTTTTCTAATTTATTTCTGCTCTTATCTTTGTTTCTGTATTCTTATTCTTTCTTGTATTCCTTTTTTCCCTCCAATAAGAACATAATTTATATGCTGCAGTCATTAATTTTTTAAAATGAGAAAAGCATTTAAAATTATGAATTCCTTCTAAGTACAATTTGGGGGCAAGTCACCACATAATTTATGGCATTTGTTATCAAGGCACTTGGAAAAGGCATTTCATTTCCAACTGAATGAGCAGTGACAAGGAAAAGTTTTAATTCCCAGGCATTTGTGGTCATATTGGTGTATGCACACAATGAAGTTCTGGTGTATTACACTGAGGTTAGAGATTAGAAGCAATTTCTGCTTCTCTATATTTGGAGGTATTTTTCTTTATGGACTAAATAGATTTTGACATAATATCTGAACTCTAACAACAGATAACCCCTTGCCCTACAGTTTAATTCCTGATATTTGTTAATTTTCCCCTTTCAATTACATGGACTTTTTATGTCCTTTTATCTTTTACTTTACTAATATCTACTGTGACACCTCCCAGTCACAACTGTATTTCTATCCATTTTTTTTCTTTTTTAAAATATTTATTTATTGATTGATTGATGTGGACCATTTTTAAAGTCTTTACTGAATTTGTTATAATATTGGCTTCTGTTTTTATGCTTTGGCCGTGGAGCATGTGGATCTTAGCTCCCCATGGGGTCTCAGCCTGGACTGCACACTGGGACCCCCTAGGTAGGCCCTCTCAAGATTCTCACGGCCAGGGAGAGGCTCTGGCACTAGGATTTTAAAAGAATCCTCCCCCTTCCCTGCCCAGGTGATTCTCCTTTGCAGTCGCAGGAGAACTGCTACTCTTCCTTCCCTCCCTCCCCCTTTGGTGGATCCAGCTGGTTCTATTAAAGTGGCCAAGTGATCATCTGCATTTTCCTTTAAAAGTAATTTCGTTTTGGACTCTCAAGCATACATGTTCACTGTAGCAATCATGAAAACAGAGAAAGCACGAAGCAGAAAACAGATGTTTTACATTTTTTTCCAACCAGTGATCTGCTGTGGTTTTCAGGCTCCGCAGGTTTACAAACATGACCGTCTCCTGCTCCTCCTTCTTCAACGTGTCATCTGTTCAGGGAGTTGAGTTATCCTTCAGACTCTTGGAGCATTCGTTGTCCCTTTGTAGCAAATAAACAGTGATTGAGCACTTACTGTATCGTATGTTGGGCTGAATGAGAGGCCACAGGGACCCAAAGATCTCACGGGACCTTGAGGGACCTTCAGTCTAGTCATTTTATTTTATTATTTATTTATTTATTTATTTGGTTGCACTGGGTCTTAGTGCAGCAGGCAGGTTCCTTAGTTGCAGCATCTGGGCTCCTTAGTTGTGGCTCACGGGCTCCTTAGTTGCAGCACGTGGGCTCCTTAGTTGTGGCATGCGAACTCAGTTGCGGCATGCATGTGAGATCTAGTTCCCTGACCAGGGATCGAACCCGGGCCCCCTGCATTGGGAGCGCAGAGCCTTATCCACTGTGCCACCAGGAAAGTCCAAGGCTAGTCATTTTATTTATTTATTTATTTATTTATTTAAAAATTTTATTTATTATTTATTTTTGGCTGTGTTGGGTCTTCGTTTCTGTGCGAGGGCTTTCTCCAGTTGCGGCGAGCGGGGCCACTCTTCATCGCGGTGCGCGGGGGCCTCTCACTATCGCGGCCTCTCCTGTTGCGGAGCACAGGCTCCAGACGCGTAGGCCTCAGTAGTTGTGGCTCAGGGGCTTAGTTGCTCCGCGGCATGTGGGATCTTCCCAGACCAGGGCTCGAACCCGTGTCCCCTGCATTGGCAGACAGATTCTCAACCACTGTGCCACCAGGGAAGCCCCAGGCTAGTCATTTTAAAAGGCCTTCTGTGTGGATCCCAGGTGCCTTCTTTTTTCCTTTCTTGTCGTTTTCCTGGAGATTAATGTGTTGAACTTGTTATGGGTCAGGTTTTCTTTGTTTCACACAATTTTCTAGGTTTTCCATGGAATTTAGGGGGAAGCTGTTACTTCCCTTCTTCTACTTCCTCACATCTCCCCAGTAAGCCCAAGAAAAGTCACTTTTCTCCTTTAACCTTCAGTTGTGCCATGGACACACGTCTGCGCCCAGCACGGTGTGGCCATAACCTGGGGGCACCCTCCCCATTTCCACCCTGAGCATCAAGTCTCTGGCCCTCGGGGCGGGCAGCTCAGGCGCGAGGGGTGGGCTCCTGCCCGTCAGGCCTGTCACTGCTGCTCTCGGCGGAGCTACGAGAATGGGGCCCAATGGGCTGGGGGAGCCGGCGGGTGTTTGCGGATGTGTGACAGAGCCCCGCAGGCTGGGAGACACTGATGGTCATGGTCTCCCTCTCGCCGTGATGAGCACGCTGGTCACAGCCCCACAATCTTCTCAGTGGTGCAGAATTGGCCATGTGGGCCTTTGTTTTTCATTTTTCAAAACAGAGGCAATGCTCTGTGCTATGAAAACAGGGCACACGGGACATCCACAGCGTTGAGAGAGGGGTGCGAACGCCAGTGGGAAACAATCCCATCACCTTGGAAACCCTCTCCCTGGGGGTCCCTCTGCCCCCGGAGCCTCACAGAGGGGTCAACTTCAAGCCCACCGCCCCAGCCAGCTGCGCCAGAGCCCCTTCTGGAAGGAGACAGGCATCTTTACGAAGCACAGCAAAACACTGCAGGAAGGTAACACGGCTCAGGCCCAGCACTGTGGCCCAAAGACCAGTGCGATGAGACCCCGAGAGGTACCCAGACCTCCCCACTGGGCAGGACCGTTCGGGTCCCAAGGATGGGAAAGGCCAGCAGGGATCCCTGAGGCTCCACGGGAAGCAAAGTGCAGGGTTTCAGGCAATGGCACCAACATGGACCAAAGGTGCTCCGAGACACCCTCCCTCTGCGGTGACCCAGGCCCCAGACAAGAGTGATTAATAAAATCAAGAGTGCGGAGGCCCCAGCTGGGGGTCCCGACTGAAAGGGAAACACTGGGCCCTGCCCACCACAAGGCTCGCTGCCCCAAAAACGGCCCAGCCTGGAAGGCCCAGCACAAGAGCTGGGTCTTGGTCCTCCGATCCCTTTCCCGCCTGCCTTCTTCCTTCTCTGTTTCCCACCCTGGTGCTGGGGTGGGAGGACTGCTATTGTCTGAATTGTGTCCCCCAAAATCCACATGCTGAGGTCCTAACTCCCAGCACCTCCGAATGGGACTGTATTTGGAACAGGGTCTCTAAAGAGCTCATTAAGTTAAAATGAGCTCATTAGGGTGGGCCCTAATCCAATATGACTGGTGTCCTTATAGGAGGGGGAGACTGGGACATAGCGACACCCAGAGAAGGACCATGTGAGGACATGAGGAGAAGGCGGCACCTACAAGCCAAGGAGAGAGGCCCCAGAAGACACCAACCCTGCTGACACCTTGATCTTGGACTTCTGGCCTCCAGAACTATGAGGCATTACATTTCTGTTGTATAAGCCGCCCAGGCCGTGGTATTTTGTATGTCAACCCCAGGAAACTCATACAACGGGGGATGGGGTCGAGAAGAGGAGGAAGAGGGTCCAGGCCGTCCCCATTTCTCTCCACCTCTGGCCCTTGGAAGCTGATTTTCTCCAACTTTGGGAGACCCAGAAATGTCATGAGCACCCATTTGTCCTTGGAAGAATCAGTTGTTCAAAACAGAATCACGAATTTCCCCAGAATTGGGACCTAAACAAATGTCCAACCAACACCAGAGACACACCCACCTATGGACTGGTTATCTCATTTTCGAAACACAAGGCAGCCAGGGAACCCCTGTGGCGCCCACTTTGAGAACCACCAGGTCATGGAGCTAGAAGCCTGTCACCTCAGATCCGTCCAATCGGCAAGGGCTGAAGTGATGAAGGGAAGAACCGGTACTTTCTCTCCCCTGAGTAGGGCACTCACGGTGGTGACCCCAATAAAGAACTGAACAGTAACCTACTGTCTTTCCTTGAAGAGGCCGGGGAGGTGCTTGTGCTCTGGGGGCGGGGGGGGTGCACCCAGGCTGGTGGTGGGAGGAGAGCCACTCGCCCGCCTCCAGCCCAGCTGTGGGGGACCCACCCGCCTGCTCCTGCACAGCCAGCCTTCGCACGCCCTTACCTTCCCGCCTCCCGGCTGGTGCTTCAGGTTTTCCGTGGAGCCGATCTTGGACTTGACGTTCTTCAGGTCTGGCATGGGCCCGGGGGCGGTCTGCAGGCGGCTCTTAGCTGCAGATGGCGACTTGGGTGGAGTGCGGACCACTGCCACCTTCTTGGGCTCCCGGGTGGGCGGGGTCGGCAGGGAAGGGGTGCGGGAGCGGCTGCCCGGAGTGCCTGGGGAGCCGGGGCTGCTGTAGCCACTGCGGTCCCCGGATTTCCCAGATTCACCTGGAAAGGAAGGAGGGCATGAGGCCAGTTAGCAAAGGGCTATCTGTCATGAGCTCCATTCCCAGACTCAGGGCTGGATCAGGCACGTGGGAACAAGGTCAGAAGTTCAGTCAAACCAGCAGGAGGCTGCCCTTGGTCCCATTTCTAGAGAAACGTCCCCACTTCCCAGCCTTGCTGCGTTGCGACAGAGACATCCTGCTTCCCAGAGGAGCAAAAGAGTGGTCGCCAAGGACCACCCAGTACCCCCTAGAGGGGGACCAACTCTGCCCTGTGGCCCTGGGGTCAGGAGAGGCTCCAGCTAGCTGTGTGGTCTCAGACAAGTCATTTACCCACTCTGAGCTCAGAGGAAAAAATTGTAATGCCTGCAGTGAGAGTGAGGCCGGGCAGGGATACGTGGCCTGTGCCCTGAATAAGGGCAATGCAGTGGTGGGCCAGGGGCCCATCTGGATCCACTGGACTCTTTAACCATGGGGTGAATTTTAAGCTGTTCGCCAAGTTCAAGGCCCCTTTCCCTCAGACCCCAGCCAAACTCCCAACTCCTCTGTGGTACCTGGGCTCCCCAGTGGTATACCTGCTTCGTGTCCATCTGTCCCTGGCCCTCCAAACAAGCCATGCTGCTTCCTGCCGCCCTGCCCTCCCGAGAACCCCCTCCCCACCAAAGCGACGCGCAGCAAATAGCAGTGCACTTTTCCAGGCACAATGCGGCGCCAAGCCCTCCAGGAAGGCTGCTGGGGGCATCCCTCTCCCAGCAGAACAGCCCTGGGCTCCCTAACATGCGTCTCTTCCTGCACTTCTCATCCCCCATCACGCTTTAATAGTTGGCTATTCCGTCTGCCTCTTGGATTCGTGTTTCACCAAGTGTGGCCTAGGCACCCCTGCATCAGAATCTCCAGAGCCACCACGGGGGAGTGGGACCTGTAAGATGCAGATCTCCAGGCCCCATCTAGACCTGCTAGGACAGAATCTCTAGGGGTGGGGCCTGCAAAATTGGTGCTTCCCACGCTCCCAGGGCTTCTTGAGCAGACTCGAGTCTGAGAGCCACTGGGCTGGAGGCTGGGCTCCAGCTCTGAGGGTGGCTGATGCCCCCGCCCCAGGAACCATTTGTACCAAACAGGGACCTGCCGGGCCCCAGGCTGGAGAAGGGCAGCTCTTTGCTGGAAGCGGCGACTTCTCTTGCCGAGGGGAGAAGGAGCATGTGGCTTTTAGCTGAGTCTCCATGTGTGCTGGAACTCCCTCACGGTGCCAAGCTCTGCAGCAGCAGGGCAGACGAAGCCTCCAGGCTCGGTGCCCCCCACCCTCTGCCCCCAGGCACACAGGCTGGCTGGTGGACCTGGTGGTGGCTTCAAATTCTTTCTGCGCCACTGAATTGCAGAGTGACCTTAGGCAAGTTACTCGACGTCCCCGGGTCCAGCACAGCGACCGTCACCCACAGGATGCCAGTGCGATCTCACACGTAACCTGGTTAGGGCCAGTGCAGACCTCCAGCCCCCGTATCAGCTCGAGGCACGTTCTCCCCTGGGCCCACCACAGCCCTCGGCTGAAGTGAGAGCACGCAGGATTAGAAAGGCCCGTCGGACAGACATAGCCGCACAAACCACACGAAGAGAGGAGCAGGAATTCTGACTGTTCCAACTTCAGGCTCAACGTGGGAAACCTACGTTTCAGAAGCACGTCCTCCCGGCCCTAAAAACCTAAGCCAACCAAGAGCCACATGCGCAAAAGGCATGACCCCGCTGGGCGAAGCAGGCTCAGAATTACCTCTCTCAGATTTTGCCCCTCCAGGGGGTGGTTTTTTCTGCACTTGCTTGGTAGCTTAAAAAGAGAAATCCACAGAAAGCCCGTTATCATCGAGCTTAAAGAGGCCTTAACGAGTGTTTGTCTATGGGCGCCCAAGTCATGCCCAGCCAGGCCATCCACAGAGGCGAGCAAGGCGGGGAACGGGGTCAGGGAGCAGGGGCCCCATCTGGCAGGAAACAAGGCCAACTTGGGGGAGATCTGTCCACCCAAGAGCAGGTAAGATCCAAAGAGAAACACACATTCTTGTTTCCAGGTATGACTCCAGTTGCGTGAATCAACTGGCATAATGTCCAGTGAAAAAAAGCAGGGTCAAAATCATGTAACAAGTCCAGTCACAAGTCTGTAAATTACCCCGTATCATATGCATTGTATACATGAGGAAAAACCCTGTGGGAGAAAACCAACCTTAGGGCCTCAGTGCAGGCCCCACCCTACAGCAACCTCAAGAAACACCACGGCCAAGACATGCAGCAGACAAGGGTTCTGAGCAGCCACCCCGGGGCCAAGGAGCAGCAGAGGCCCCGTGGCACCAGCCCAGGCCTCACACACAGCCCACATAAGATCCACAGGGCCCCTGAGCACCACCCCGGAGCCAGCGCAGGCCAGACGCCCCCCGCGTCATGCACAATCTAAACCCAGTTGCCTGGGACAGTCCCTAGGGCGGTGAGACAGGGGCACTCAGACTGGTTGTCCCCAATGGAAGCAAAATGGCTCAAGTGAAGCCTTGCCTGGTACTCAGAACTGAGTGAGTTTTACTCACAGGAGCCCAGGGGAACGGGCCCAGTGTGTGACTGCTTAGCTAAGATTCTTAGGTTCTGTCAGAGGGTCCCTAACATCCCAGCAAGTTAGCAGGGGCCGTGCCCTGTCTGAGGTCACCTATAGTGACCTAACCCTCATTTGGGGACTGAAAAACACCTCCCAGGGGCCCTGGACGTGGGGTCCAAGGATCTCAGAGAAGCCACTTTTCCATCAGTTATTAGTCTTACGGCTGCATTATCCTCATGCTTAAAAGGCTGGTTAGACTTAGTCGAGCCTCGATTTCTTCATGGTAAAAAGTGGGGATTCAATATCTAGCTCAGAAAATTAAAGAATTAGAAAATGAACATATGGTGCTTAGTAAACTGCAGGCGTCGATCAGCTACCAGAGCTTAACTGTCAGGGCCTCCATAGCGAGCTCTCCCCCCGACTTGGATTCCAGAGAACATCCCCCTTACCAGTGCCCGGCGGGGTCTTTGGGGTGGAAGTGGTTTTTGCTGGAATCCGGGTGGCGTTGGCCGGGCCCTTCTGGCCTGGAGGGGCCGCTCCCCGGGGTGTGGCGATCTTCGTTCCAGGTTTACCATCCGCCCCCTGTAAACCGAAGCACAGTAGAGTGGTTTTTACGACCGGGAAAGGTTCCTGCCACCCGGTGTCAATGCCAGCCCCATTCAACCACCGTGGTTCCAAATGAGGCTAAGGTCAGGGTGACACCTTGCCAGCCAGATACAACAAATGTCCTCTACAATGATGAGGGTTTGCTGGGCACACAAATCCACAGCCCCTCCCAGATGCCTACCTTTTCCTCCTGGAGGGACATTTTACATGAGTTATCTGCAAGAGCTGAGCTAATGTATTTAATAAAAAGTCAACAGAGCTTATAGCAATGATCGAGTTCATCATCCAACCAGTGTCGGCGGGCAGGACATCTGTAGACTCTTCCTACGTGGACACCATTCTCTGACTCCCTTAGGGATTCATCTGACTGGTGGTGGTTAGTTTCAGAGGGACACGGAGACAGTTTGTTGAAACTGACCGAGAGTGCTAACAGAGCTCGGCCCTATCCTCCTGTTCTCTCCCAAACAAGCCTCAGGCTTCAGTACCACCTCAGGTGTGCTAAGAGCCCTTGGCGGGTGAACACCAGTATCAATTAGCAAACTGGCCAAAGGTGGAGTACAGATGCACAAGCACAGTCAGCTGACTGGGGACCCAGTTGATGACCTTGATATATAACACAAACTCAAAGAAGAAACTGACATGAACTGAGGACCACGAGATAGTTCAGGAAGGAGTAAACTGGTGGGACAGGCATGGCTGCAGAGTGACGCTGTCCGACCCGGATGAGGGCAACCTGGAAGCACCTCCGGTTACCAAAGTCAGAAATGGACAAAGGAACCCAAACAGAGTGGTGATTTCCAAACCAGGGTCCCCTCCGGTGCCTTAGGGGCTGCTGCCACGAGGGCCGAAGGGGCGCCAAGAAGGATGGCACTGTGCCTCCTTTTCCTTGTTTCAACCAGAATTTTAACTGTTCTACGTGGAGCCTCTAGGTAAGAGCTTATCCAAAGAAAGGTCTTTGCAGCTAGAAAAGCATACACTTGAAAACCACAGTAGAGCAGCCTGATTCTTTCCAAAGGTGGTTTCCTTACCTTGACTTTCATCTCCTTTGCTCCAAAACTGCCAGTTCGGGGTGTGACAGAAGAGACGTGTTTAGGAGAAGATGGCTCTGGGCACACGGCGGGGCTGGAGGGTTTGATCAAAGGGTCTGAGCTACCAGGAGTGGGGCGTTTGGAGCTAAGGCAAGGCCTATTGTTCAGGGTTTTAGCAGAGGAAGGTGTGGATGTCTTAAACATAAACATGAATAAAATCAAAATAAAAGTCAGCACATGGGAGAAATGAACAAACTGAAAAAAGGACAGTAATTACAAATAAATAAGACAGGTAATGGTTTAAAGCCGTGATCTCCAAGCCGTTTGGATCACGCACCCTTATCAGTCCTTCTTATCAGGAAGAACAGGAAGTGACCATGCATCTCATGTACTTGTAGTTATGCATCAGCTAATACGTATACTACGATGCTAACATATGATGAACATTATGAAACTTTCATATGGCAGAACTTGGAAAATGGATAGACTTTCTGGTATGTTCTTTCTCCAGCCCATTGGATCTACTTCAGCTCTGCACTTTGGAGACCACTGGTTTAAAGGTGTCTCGCACCCAAAGAGTTGACGGAGGTCGCCAAAAGTATGTGATTCTTAGGATGTTTCTCAAGAAAACAGCTTCAATGTGTCATCGGTCAGAAGTGCCCCAGGTTCTGCTCAGTTCCAGGTGGGGAGCTCATGCTGGCCCCCTAACTCCTGGCCCTCTTCCACCACACTGATAGAATCGTCCTTGCTAAAATCAGAACCGTGCCTGCCCCAGGTCTTGAAGAGTCTGCCTGACACCACTTAGATCACGCGTGCACACACACACACACACTTTCTGAATAAAGTCTGAAAACTAAACACTGTCTGGTGAATCTTATCTGGCCACTGTTTACTCTTGAACATGATCCACCTAAGGAAATAGGCTGGGTGGGGCAGGCGGCCAATGGGACAGGGGTCTGTGAGCTGGCTGACCTCACGGAGATGAGAGCATGTGGAGGATGGTGGCCGACACCTGCGGTTTGTCTGGATGGCCTCTGGGGGCCTTGGACGGGGATGTGTGGCCCCGGTAGAGAAGGGTGGCCTGGGAGGAGGAAGGGCCATGCCTTCAGGAATACAACCAAGAGGCCAAGTCCAGAGGTGTTCCAAGGAGGAAGTCAGAGCTACAGAGCAGGGTCCTGGCCAGAGACTTTGTTACTGGGGTTCATCACTAAGGTGGCTGAGACCCCCCTCTGCTGCCAGCCTTGGGGAGGGGGAGGGCGAGAGGGCTGGAGCAGGGGGGTGAGGGGAGGGATGCAGGCTGAAGCCCTGGGGCTGCTGACAAGAAAAGCTGAGGCTGGTACTGGCAACCCCTCCTTCCCCAGCTGCGCGAGGTCCCCCTCCCCTGGCACTGCTCCCTACCTGGCCAAGTGGCCAAGGTTCGTGAGAGATCTGACGCCTTGCTGTGAGGCTGTGAGCAGCTCCAGGGCAGGGACAGCTTCCTGATGGATGAAGGAACAGAATGCATGCGGGCATGAGGACGGGATTCCCCTGAATGGGCATCATGATTGGCAAGCAGCTATTGCCTTCCCTCAAGTTCCCGCAGGTCCCTCGGCTGCCCCACTGATGGGCAGAGTCCTGATGGCGAACCCTACCTCCTCTAGGGCAGGCACTTCGGGCAGCGGCCCTCAACACACATGACCAAACTCTTAGGGCTTCGCTCTGCATGTGGGGACTCCATCAGGCCTCCAGGACTGATTAAGACCCAGGCGTTTCAGGCAGCATGCATATGGGACATTTGAGACGCCTTTAAGAAAAACAGGTCTTCATCTAGGGCCCCAGTGAGACTTTCCTGGCAAAATACTACCATGCAGTTACAGGAGCTTTTTCCAAGATGCACAGTCATGGAGGAGAGTAAACTACAGCTGAAAGGGAGCATGAGAGGGACCACATTGTTCCGGGTGTGGTTTTGGTGGTGAGCGGGTTGCTTCATTTTCTGGTCCTCGGGGGGTTTCTGAAGACCGGCTGGCAGGATTTCAGGACGGCGTCCATGGCATCATGGCCCACGTGTCCACTCAGCACATAGGGTGTGTGTCAGGCTTCCCTCCTCCAGCCTGTGTCAGCCCCACTCCGAGCTCGGCAGCAACCAAGCCGATCTGCTCAGAACTCCCAAACAGTCTCCTTATGCCCCCGGGCCTTTGCTTGTGCTGGTCCTACTCCTTAGAATGCCTCTTCTCACTCCTACGTCACCAACCCCCTTCATATTTCCTTCTTGGCCTGCCTCACAGGTCCTCTCTTCTAGGGCTTTTCCAGGACCCTCCGCCTCAGGCTGGAGATCCCTTTCTAGCTCAGTACTCCCTCAGCCCCCTAAGTAAATGGTATTTTCTAGATATATCTTAAATATATCTGTGTGCGTGTATGTCTACAGATACATATTTGCTGAGCCTAGACCTGTAGCGGGAAGTGTAAAATGTGCAAAATCCAAACTTCATTGCAGAAAATTCAAACACACCTTCATTTACTGTGAACGTCTTAATTCAAACTATGCTGATGCAACTACAATTAGGAGCATTAATTAATTCATAACTTGCTGACTGCCCTTCCCTGGCCCAAGCGTCCATGGATAAATGCTAGAATTTTAAAAGTTTGCATAAAAACACAAAGCACTCTGAATGACAGTTGTACTTCAGGGACAAACGCTCTCCACATGTTATATATAAAGATTAACAAAGCATGGCTTCTTGATCAACTTGATGGCAGCAGAGAGGTTTCATGGTTTTGTCAGCTTACCTTGGTTTTTTTGTCATCGGGTCCAGCCCCATCTTTGCCTTTACTGACCATGCGAGCTGATAAAATATAAAATGAGAATGTATGTTACACCCATTCGCACAGCTCACAAAGAGCCCGATGGAGTGGAGCTGATTTCTCAGGATCCATACAACATGTCTTGTTCAGTTGGGCCAGTGGAAATCCAGTTGATTTTCTTTCCCCTTGAATCTGTTAGGGTCTCGTTGTTAGTATCAACACAGCACACTGGAGTCATTGCTTGGAGCACCCTGACAGGAGGGGGTAGCAGGCTGGCCGAGGGCAGGGACATGCAGAGGGGAAACTGTTCCGGGCACATGTTGGCACAGGGGCAATCAGGGAAGGTAGACAGTGCAGGACCACCTCTCCCAGGCCCCCTCCCCGTCTCTGTCGGGGTCAGCCTCCCCCAGCTGGGGCCAACCCCACTCCAAGGAGGGGCATTTGGAAAACCCAGGGCCACGGATGGGGCAGCTCAGCCAGGCCCCGGTCCCTGCAGGCCCCTCTGCTCATTCAAGGGCCAAGGGGCGTAGGCTGTTTTCCCAGAGCCCGCCCCTCACTAATGGGGGCTTCGGTGACCAGCCCCAGCTGGCTCTCTGACAAGCCCATCCCACCCTTGACCCAACCCTGGAGGGTCTTCTCACCACTTACAGGCTCTCCCAAGAGGACTAATGCTTGCCATTTCTCCAAGTTGGCAACAATCTAGCTACCATCAAACATCCTATAGATAACCTCTGGATTTTAGGACCAAACCATTGACGGCTTTTGTGTTTGGAAAGCCACACCCCTTGGTGAAACCAATCCACTTGTCTACCAGTGTCACCTCTAACTCACTCCTACTATTGGCATTCATTATTGAAAACTAACTATAGGTTTCTGTCTTCAGCTTCAATATTGTATTTCCCCTGCTCCAGGGACAATGGGGCTGCTTGGAGCATCTCACTGGTAACTGGAGACCAGATTTCTAGAGTGACCAGCACTGATGACCTAGCCCAGAGGTTTTCAAACTTTACTATGCAGCAGAACCCCATTGGGAGAGATTCCTAAAATACAGAATCCCGGGCTCACTCTGAGACGGTAAGCCTAAGGTGGGGCCCAGGAATCTGCATTTTAACAAGAGCCCCAGGCGGACCTAATTCACATCTTTTGCCCCAGTGACCATCATCAGCTATGTCACAACAAAAGCATCTGCTAGATCAGCATTTCCCAGTGCTGACTGGCGAATTGGGGAAATGCATACCATGTATCCTTCTCAGAGGGTCATAACGTACATTAGAATATTAAGGCTCTGACAAGTCCTGCTGCAACAAGCCCTGTTTAACTTTGTTTCACCTGTTTTTTTCCCCAAACTAATTGGACCATGGAACTCTTTTTTCCCTGGACACACCTATCAACATCCAGTGGACCAGTATTCAATAAAATGCCACTTCAGGAAACACTGTTGTAATCTGTCAAGTCACAGTATTTTGTCCCATACTATTTTGGAGTTTAGGATATTTTAAAGTAGGACTCTTTCTCTGACTTAAATTTTAAATACAGGTTCCTTTATCTATAACATTCCAAAGTTTTCACGACGAGTAGCCTCTAATCCACATTTACCAGATGTCTGCAACTGACAGCTTAAGTAGCCTCAATTTCTGGGCCCCACAAATAATTCTAAAATGCTACAGGACCTAAATATATGAATGTGCCCGACTTGTGGCCATGAGGCCTCCTCTGGAGTATAAACTGTCCTCTCACTGACAGGACACAGACCCTGACCCTTTTGAACCTCCCCTCCCATCTCTCCAGCTCCTGAAGGGCTGCTGTAGTGACGCTTCCCAGGGCTCAAGACTGGGCCAGGGCTGAGACCCCTGCGATCCCAGCACAGGGACTGCCTGGGCTCTGCCGAGGGACGAGGAAGTGTTTTCTTCCACAGGGAGTTTTTGTTTCCGCTCACTGTCTATCCTGACGCAAGGCAGGGTGGAGTGGAGTGGGGGTGGGGACTCTGGGCCACCTCCGAATGCTTGTGTGTGTCTCCTGCTACATGTGATGTGTTGTCCACTGACAGAGCCGAAGAAGATAGGCATGTGCCCTCTGAGTCTCCGGGCTAGGAGGACACACTTCAGGACCTTCTGGAAGGCACTGTGGTGTATAGGGAAGGAAGGGCCTTTCGGAGCAGACCTACCTGGATTCCAAACCTGGCTCCATCACCTAATACTCAGTGACCTTCAGCAAGGTACTTTACCTCTCCGAGCCTCAGTTTCCTCACCTGCAAATTGGGGCTAATTATGCCCACTTGGGAGGGTTGGGAGGGTTCTAGGCAATGAATCTGAGACCCATAACAAGCCCTCCAAAGTGGGAAGAGCTGCTATGCTCTCTCTGGAGTGTGGCCCACCAGCCTCCAGAGGGCCGATGGAACCTTGTGGATAAAACAAGTGGCCAGAGAAGCGAACAGGGCAGAAAGCACGGGGCGGGGGGTGTTGGTGACATGCAAAACGGAGGGCAAGCGTGAGAGGAGCCTGAAGGGCAGGAGGAGGCGGGGGGGTGAGCAGAGGCCCAGGTGGCTGGTTTGGTGGCTGTCCCCCGGGGGCCTTGGAAGCGGCAGGAGCCAAGGAGGGGCTGGAAGCTCAGTGGCAGTGCCCGCAGCCTGGGTGGCACACAAGGTCGCCGGGCAGGAGCAAAGGAGCTCAAGACACAGACCTTTGAGTTGAGGAACCCGGCTGACGGGTTTCCCCGGCAGACCAGCTGCAGGCTGCTTTTCAGATGGTTCTGGAAGGTCAGTCTTTTTTGTGTCCTCGCCCTCAGAGGGGCCCCGGGGCTCTTGCTCTGCTCCAGAGGCCCCAGGAAGTGCAGCCCCTTCCAAATCCACCTCCGAAGGTCCCTGTTCCTTCTGCACATTGGCTTTGATTTCCACGTGGAACATGAACTCGGGGGGCCCGTCGTGCCCTTCCGCTGGGGGCCCCTCCCCGGGCCCATCGGGCTCTGAGACCCGGGTCTCTGCAGAAGCTTTAGAGAGGAAATCGACAGGGAGGGGGATGGCACCCTTGGCTGGGAAACCAGGGATCCCAGGGGCTTCTCCGGAAACTGCCTCGGGGGTTGGCCCGCCTCGGGTTGTGGGGCTCTGCAGATGTGGGGAGACCTGGGAGGGAAAGGAGTCCTGGGGAGAGGACTCATCAATGTCCCGGTCTTCATCCACCTCCTCGCCCCCCAGCCTCTCTTTGCCCTGTTCCCTCTTCAGAGGCGGCCCCTCCTGGGTCAGGTCTCCCAGAAGCTGGCGCTCCAGCAGCTCAGAGCCACAGCAGCTGCCGTCTGCATCCTCAGGTTCTGGCCCCGAATGCTGGTGTGTGGCCTCTCTGGGGCCTTCAGGCAGGATGGGAGCCCCAGGCATGTCAGACACGTGCTGGCAGGTCAGACCTGGGGTCCCGGGGTCCATGGCCTCACCTCCACGGCACCCTGGTTCCCTGAGGAAGCTTTCCTGGACAACCTTGACACTCCCAGGCTCCGTCTGGAGACATCCAGGGGAGGTGGGCTTCGGAAAGGCCAGTCCCTCCTCGGCCTGCTCCCCTCGCTTCGGTCCCCACTCCTGGTGGGGCTCCTGAGGGCCTCCTGGTGGGAGAGGCGGCTGGCAGACAGGATGATGCTGGGAAAGGTGAGAGGTCGCCAGGACGGGAGCTTCTGGCTGTTTCTCCCCCAGATGCAGCTCGGAGACCCCAGAAGCTTCTTGGCCGTGTGCAGGCTGGACCTGAGAGCTAAGCCCATTAGCAGGGGGCCTCTCAGACACTTCCCTCTGCTGGCCTGGAACTCTCCTCTCCTCTGGGTTTGAAGAGGCGGAGGTGGCAAAAGGTTAGCAAGAGCGCATTAAGTGTTTAAGAGAGGGGACACACTTTTGAAAGAAGAAAAGGACATTTAAATGGCATCTCAAGCCCACCTAACCAAGAAAAAGGAGCCCACGCTCTGGGCTCACCCTCGCTGATTTTCTTTGCTCAGAATGAAAGGTCTCTTGGTCTATATGCCACCAACTTGCTGGGTGAGCACCTCCCCTCCCTGGGCCTCACTTTTCTCATCTTTGGACCAAAGCCCCGTCTAGTGCCGGCATTATCCCTCTGCCCATCGTGGGTCTGGTTGGGCTCCGAGCATCCTGTCATTAACTGGGGCTGCCTCGTGCTAACTCCACCAGCCACGAAGCTTGTCCTCCTCTCCAGGGACAGCGAGCCTCCGGAAGACTGGTCTCTAGCTGGGACCTGGCTGGGGCGCAGAGAGGACCTCTTTTCCTCTCCTTCTCTCTCTGTTCCCCCTTTTTGCTGAATGAAACCAGCAGGTGCCTACAAACCCACCGTGACAGATTTGAAAAACCCAAAACGTATCACCGCCAGGGCTCAAGTCTTTACTAATAGACCTGCCATGAGACCCCAGTAACAGAAACACGGTTCAGGTGTATCCAGATCGTGGATTATGGACAGCCTTCTGCACGAGGTGAGGCGACCACCATAGCAGTAAAGGTGGTCTGCACGGCAAAGACATGGGCGGCCCACGGGGACCACTGCTTCACCCCTATCACACCACTTGCCATGTGCCAACCCAGTGGATGGAGGGCACACTTCCCTTTTTTCTGCTGCATTCATGCGACATTCATGTGAACCTCTCCTTAAAGTATCTGTGTATTGGGACTTCCCTGGTGGCGCAGGGGTTAAGAATCCGCCTGCCAATGTAGGGGACACGGGTTTGATCCCTGCTCTGGGAAGATCCCACATGCAGCGGAGCAACTAAGCCCGTACGCCACAAGTACTGAGCCTGTGCTCTAGAGCCCGTGAGCCACAACTACTGAGCCCACGTGCCACAACTACTGAAGTCCACGCGCCTAGAGTCCGTGCTCCGCAACAAGAGAAGCCACTGCAAGGAGAAGCCCGCGCACTGCAACGAAGACCCAACACAGCCAAAAAAAAAAAAAAAAAAAAAAAGTATCTGTGTATTAAGGACAGGAGATGTATGCTCATTGGTTCTCCTAATAAACATCCTGTATTTGTTTTAACTCCCAACTCTTCAAACATCCTACCTAGTTCCAGAACAACTTCACGGCTCTCCTCTAAACAAAATCTGGAACCCCAAAGGATTGGGGGTCTCGGAAGAGAAAGAGACTGGATGAGGGGAGGGGAAGGAGGTGGGAGAACACAGGTGTCCACACACATGGGTAACACGTCCCTCTCGCCCCAACCCAGTCTGAGTCCTTGCAGCTGCCCACTGGACCCTTATCAAGAGGCCCAGCTCAGCCTTACCTCCCACCCCTACACGGGGGCCCTGAGCTCACCATCTCACTCATCTCGTGTTCCTAGCCATGCCACAGAGCCTGCCACAAGGCCAGGGATCAGTACATGAAGGCGTGTCAGGAAAACGTGCTGATCTCCGCCTTCCGCGGGGTCTACAGGCACCTCACGGGGGCCCCTGGTCAGTCTCGGGGAGGAACCGCCCAAACGACAGAGACGGAGGAAACAAGCTGGGCAGCAGGCAGCCTGAGCAGGTGCCTCAGTGCCTCTTCTTCCCAACCTACCGCTCAACAGACCAGAGGCGGCAGCAGCTGCTGGTCCTTACACCCACTGACGGGCCAGGTCTCCAGCGCCTTCTGGAAAAAGCTTTCCTCCCGAGCTTCCTAGAAATTGCTCGTGATGTGGGTGTCACTGTATTCTGATGCGCTGCAGGGCTTGAAAAGCCCCTCATTAAATAGAAACAAGGACACCAAACATACAGAGTAAACACAGCCTGAAAAGTTACCAATAGATGATAGTACAGCATATGTGTGCGTGTGTGCGTGTGCATGTGTGTGTGAGGAACCTTAGCTCATGCCATTGCACTCCTGGAGGAAGGAGCCAGGCTGGGAGAACATTCTATTCAGCTCCCAGAAGACTGCAAAGCGCTCAGTAAATATTAAACGTAGCAATCACCGGGGGTGGGTCCAAGGTAAAAAATATTTGGGAAAACACAGTTTGATGTGTTAAATTTGTGTCCCCACACTCCCTTGGGAGACCTGGTCCTGGAGACACTCACAGAAGAAAGGTCTACCCTGGCGTGAGTAGGGGTGAGATGCGTAGGGTCTCCCCACACCTAATACTCAGCCAATTGCAGCTCCATCCTGAAACATCTTTTCTGTCTTAGTACTTCATGAACACAGGCTGCCAGAGGTTTTCCTTCTGCAGCAGGAAAGCAAGAAAGAGATAATAGCTGTGCTTTTGTATACATGGCTCTCCCTAAATCTGCTTGTTTTTGTACAAAACAGACTGCAGGCCTGTGTCAAATAAAATGTTTGCGGATCACCAGTGTGCCTGAATTTCACAAGGTTCCACTGCTTGTGGAGCTTGGGCTTGGCCATTTGGACCAGCAGTTCCAGTCAAGACATTAAATACTGGCCTTGGGAGTAGAGGTAGAAACCTCCACGTGTTCACAGATTTGCTGCCAATTTCCCATTGCAGATGTTACCTGGTGTTCATCTTTATATCTATATGACTCTAGGCCAGTGCTGGGAAAGTTAAAAATTCAGTTAGCACAAAAGTAAAGTTTCTAGGAAAGCTGATGGCCTGATCTTTTTGTTGCATGGAATATGTTTTAGGGGCATGGAGACATAGCCTGCAATAAAAATTGGTAGAAAAAACTCATCATTTCTTTTTATGGAAATAGATCATCATTTCCAGAGGTTATAAAAACCTCTAATTTTACCTAAAAGCTGCAAATCATAACCTAAAAGAAACAGGAGGCAGGATTCTAGTTATTTAACACATAGACTGAGGTCTCCCCTTATAATGATTATCCCTTCTAATATTTTCTGAAGCTCTTTGTAAGCCTAAGAATGAAAACATGCCTTTCCATGACACGTGAGATGAGAAACCCTAGCCCACTATGGGGCAGGGACCCCTGGGGAGCAGAAATGTGTAGTTAGGCTTCAAAACACCTTCAAGGAGACATTTCTTGAGGGCCCAGAGCCTTCCTAAAGTCAGATGGCCCCAGTGGTGGCACTATACAAATCCCATATCACTTTCTGGAGAAAAGAACAGTGTTTTCCCTGCTTTCTTACAATCTAGAAGCTTCCACATTACACAGTAGACTGTCAAATTCATTTTATGCAGCAAATGACGGAAAACAAACCCAGCTAGGTCGTATCGGCGGTCTCTGTTTCCTAAGATCAGGAATCTCTAGGATTTAAAAAATTGAGTTCTTAAAACATTTATGCTCAGTGATTACACAAAGTTGCTTTTCTTGAGCACAGCAGTTTTGGTCCCTGAGAAGAAAATCATAATAAGGTTTGAAGGTTGCACAGAAGAAAGTTGAAAAGAAATAGCTCAGTGGTGATCTGGTTGAGGCTTTGCTCCTGGGACAGGCCAGAGGGCCACCTACAGGGGAAATCACTCATCGTACATATCTGTGTTTCTGCTGGTCATTGATTCTCGACTCCCCATGCTGGGCAGGGCCAGCTTCTTTCAGAACACTAAACACCTCAGGAAAGACTCAGAAATGGCTAGAAAAAGCTAGAGCTCTTTCTCTATCTGTATAGCCCACCTTCGATAAAAACCAACTCCTAAAGATCAGGAATTAAGGCCCAGGTCCAAATTCTCTTTTCAGGGTAGGTAGGGTCCATCTGTGTCGCCATTCCCCTCTTCCCAACCCCCCACGTCATGCGTGGCAGGCAATTCTAGCCCACTGACCTTGGGTCACATGTCCAGCAGCTTGGTCTTCCAGGTTGGGGGTGTCTCCAATGCCTGCTTCTTCAGCTGGTTTGTGTGTCAGCAAATAAAGAAGATAAAAGCAAAGACAGTTATTGTTTGCTAGAGACAAAGCTCCCCGCCTCTTCCGCTATGTTTCTGAAAGCATTCAGGAAAGGCACACCTTAGCAGCACCAAGGCGCTGCACCTCTCTGGCTCTTTGCAAATGTGACTGCCGGGGACGTGGATGAAAACAGTTCACTCAACAAAACCCACACAGCCACGCACCTTACAGGCAACACAGTCCAGTAGGAAAGACCTTCTCCACAATGGGCCCAGGGTCCTCAGTACCCCACTCAACAAAGACACAGGACAGGTGAGGTCAGAGAAGCAATGTGCTGCTCGGCCACTGCTGTGGGAGCTGTGTCCGGGCGGAGGCTGCCCTCCCAGCCCCAGCCAGCGCTCCTGGGGCGGCGGGCGGCAAAGGTGCAGGAAGGACAAGGCGTGGGCTGTGGAGTCCGGCTGGGGTTCAAACCCAGGTGCCCCCATTACTCAGCCTCTCTGGGCCTCTGTCTCCAACTCTAGAATCCCAAGGTGTTGACACTGGCTCGCCTTGCAGGAGAGTGGTGAGGATGCCTACAAAATGGTGTGAATGCATTTAGCAAAGTGCCTCGGACACGGTAGGGGCCCCCCGGCGGTTCAGTTTCTTTCCTCCAAACTACTGGGCAATCCCCTTTAACCTCATGCTTAGAATAGGGGCTACCTCGTTAAAGGGAGGCCAGCAGTGTCAGTGAGCAGCTTTTGGGGTGTCTTGGGCTCCTGCTTAGGGATCCACAGTCCATCCCAAACAAAAAAAGACTGAGAAAAGCTACCGATCATCAGTGGTACCAAAATCAATAAGCTTTCATAAAACACCAATTTCTGCATCATGAAAAAAATCGGGATATTGCGGCAGGAACATGGATACAACTGTCCGGAAGAAAGAGCCCCTAAAAGGCAAGTTGGTCACGTCGCACACTGACGTGCGGTGACCCCATGATCCCAGGAGAGCCAACATGCCCTGTTGGACAGTGACAGAGCGGCCACCACCCTGAGAAATGCCCACCAGTTGCTGGCTGGGCCACCAGTGCTGCAATGACTCAGTCTCTACACCTAAACCAGAAATGCCAGGTTACCACCACCTGCCATACGGGTCCACCACAGAGAACACGGAGGAGGCAAAGAAAGACCCCCTGGGTCGCTGGACAGACGCATGATGGCCTTATAAACAGCCAGCCCGCTGGCTGGCCCAGGGCAGCTGTGGCGAGGGGCAGGGGGCCAGCAGTGGGCTCGGGCAGCTCCCCCACTGCCAGTTCCTAGGCAGGAACACCTCTGGGTCCCCTGCACGCTGACACTGTACGGCCTGTGAGGTCGAATGGTGACAGCTCCGCGTCACTTGACAACAGCCAACTGTCTGGGAAGCACAACTCTGAGCGTAGGTTTGATCTGAGTTTCTGACAAGGTTATGGAAGAAAGGCTCAGAGTGACAGCAAGTCCAGCTAAATGGCACGGAGTCCTGGAGACAGAGGACACGAGGAGGCATGCCGATGACATCACCGCCGTGGCACTGGGAAGCCCACCGCTTTCGCTTACCCACGCGGTGTCTTGATATCCTGGTCCTGATGCAAATCAGAAACTGCGGGCTGCTGCTCACATCTCTGACATCCCCTGATCCCAGCAAGGGAGATGCTCAGAGAAGCCGAAGAGAGGGAGGGTGTGTGACAGTGGCTGGGCCGTCACATCCCTATATGGCTTCTCCATATCCCTGGAGCCCCAAGAGGGCGCCATGCTCACCCCGCAAGGCAGGGATTCCTGCAAAGGGATGGCCACACTGCACCCCCAAGTGGACCTCAAATGGGAAGCTTCATAGGAGAACCAAGATACAGCAAAGGGGACATGCCCAAGTGAGGTGCTAAATTAAGGTACATATCGTTAAAGCCACCAGCTGAAAAAATGTCCCCCCAACCCTAAAACCTCCCGCTTCATTGAGGATGTAAAGGGTGGAGGGGGAGAGAATTTTTGAGGAGGATTTCTTTAGAGACAGCAGCTTGGGGGATGGGGGTGGCTGCCTGGGCACCTCCCATCTCCTCCCACTGAGAGGGTTTCAAGGCACCAGGGGGAGACACGTGGTGTGAGTTCTCTATGGTTAGGGACATGGTGGACGGCTATCACGAGCCCACCTGGGAAAACCAGAGAAGGAGAGACACGCTGGCCCTGCCTTGGTGGCAGAGCAAAGCCTACGGGCAGCCTGCATATCCACAGTGTGTTGGGGCAAAGAATACCCATGTTCCCCATGGACCTGTTGTGGGCACAGGGCAGCTATAGTGGAGGGGGCGCCTCAGGCCACATGCAGCAGGGCCACTGATGTGAGCAAGCCGACCTCAGCAGGCGAGAGGCTGGAGGTGGCTCTTCAGACCCCAAGGGGCCAAAGAGAGAAGAAATGTCTGCTGGAATCAAACGCAGAGGGAGGGGCCTTGGAAGGGATGATGGGGATGGTGAGGGTGGGGTGTCTGGAAGAATTCCAAAAAGGTCCCCACAGAGAAAGAGTCAGCTTTAAACACCTGCAGACCATGTGGACCCGGCTCACAGCAGCGCCAACGCAGTAAGAACCTTCCTGCCCCTGCCCCGTCCTCGCCCCCTCCCTAGTCCCAGAGAGGAGGGGCTGCAGCTTTAGCTGTTATGCAGGACTGGACGTTCTAATCAGCATTTGCAGACTGGGTTTTGTGATTGTGGAAACTTAAAACACTTTTGATAACTCAGAAGTGATCAAAAGTCAAGAGGTGGCTAGAGTTTTCATCCCAGGCAGGGGAAGAGCTTCGCCCACTGACACAATTGTAAAGGGACAGCGGGAGACAAAAGCCAAGTTACCATGAGTCATTCATTCCACGGCCTTCAAACGACCTTCACTGTCAAGGACGAGGCCTGCCAGCTTCCAGAACATTCCCCCACCCATCTCAGAAGACCAACTTGCAAATAGAAACTACTTGGAGGAGGCAGTGGTGCTGCTTGGCCCCTGCCCAGTGTGCCCAGCACACAGGCCCGGGAGAGGGCTGCAGGCTTCCTAAACGGCTGCCCTGAGCCCCGTCTTCAGGAAGGAAAGAAAACTCCTGCCGGGGGACATTTCCCCCGCTGTCCATTGCTGGCGACATACGGTCCAGAACTCTTCTGCATTTCGTGCTGAGCACCCTCCAGATCACCAAGCCAACGGCTGGAGTCGTGCGTAAGCCCGGGGAAGGGGACGTGAAGGAAGTGACAGCCAGGGCTCTGGGCTGTGCTCGCTGTTCCCTAAGGGCCTGGGCAGCTCACAGGTGACTCTGGCGGCCCCGAGTCCAGGGCTATTTCTGGTCAGTGCCCTGTCTAGGCTACTCCCCATCATCTGTGTTGACAGGACAGTCTCGTCATGTCTGTTTGACACTGATACGTTTGAAAAGATAGTCCTAAAAATGGATGCTAGATTACATCGCTGAGTTCCTCGGGGACTGTCCAATTACAATCCTCCAAAGGTGTGGGTGGGCCATCTCGATGCCGCTGCACACTCGGCTGCCCCCCAGGGAGCTGTTGACCTCCGAGGAAGTAACCCTGCTGCTGGCAGAGTCGCAGCAGGAGGGTGGCCTGACCTTGGGGGTGAAGGCAGGATCTGCCACCAGCCTGCCTCGGAGAACTCTCTGGAGCTAAGACAGGAGAGGCGCTAGAAGGAATCCAGAAGGTCCTCTGTTCTCTGGGAGGCAGGCAGGCAGCCAGCCACGGAAGCAAAAGGGCATCAGGCTCAGAACCACCAGAGATTCCCAGAGGCTGCTGTCCACCCACATTCCTGCTGCACTTGGAGACGGGCATAACCCCACGTGCACCCATCCTCCAGCAGGGGAGCTGGGCACCCCGACCTGGGAGTCACCCTCACCTGTGGTTCCTTCTGGGATCTCCGTGGGGGGCTGAGCGGCCGCCTGCTCACCGGGGGCTCCCTCATCCACTAAGGGCGCTGTCACGTCTGGAAACCACGGAGAGTCACCTTAGGGGGCCGGGACGAGCTGTGCCACGCCCCTCACCTTTGCTCTTTGGGGATGCAGAGATGCAGGCATGGGGATGGGGAGGGGACTCAGCCGCATGCAAAAAAGCAGCCCCACAGAGCAGGGCCCAGAGCCGTGCTCCAGCTTTTGACATCTCCCCAGGGAGCACATCAATACTCTGAGTGGCATCCATGCATGGGCCTTTCCAGGCCCTCTGCCAGGAAAGCCAGGACAGCCCCCCTGTAAACACTGCAGTGAGAGGGACGGCTGGGGACGGTCGCAAGTGTTTTTAAGGAGGAAGTGTTTAAAATCAGATGACTTGTCACAAGTGTTTGAGCCTTAGAGCACTGCAGAACAGGAGAATGGGATTGGGACCAAGGCAGTGCAGGAACTCTGCAGTCAGGGCTGGAGTCTATGGCTCTGCTGGGAGGCTGGCTTTGGGCAAGTCCTTTGTCCTCCTAGGGTCTCAGTTTTCTCATCTGCAAAATGGGAGTATCACCACCAGGTGACCTCCAAGTTTTCTTCCAGTTCTAATCCCCCTGTCTCCTGGAGCCCATGACCCATGGATTAAAACCACAGACTCCCCTGGGTGGCAATGAACAGGCCGGCCCTGTCTGGAGTCAGGTGCTTGACAACAGGCCCACATATGGATCCACCTTCAGAGCAGAGGCTGGAGGAAAAGATCCACCACCAGGAGTTGCTGTTGGTCTCTCATCGAGGTGAACACTTCCAAATCGGCATTCTTCCCTGAGCAATGCCCTGGCATACTCCCAGGCCATTCTGGGCAAACATAAGGAGTTGTCAGCTTTGAAAGCTTCCCAAGAGTCTGAGTCAGGTTCGTCAAAAGGAGTCCATTTTATTATGGTTGTCTCGGGAGCAGCCTGGCAGAGTCCAGCCCCAGCAGGCTCCCCCATTCCCTGTGGGGCCAGAGCTGAAGCTCTTGGGATGCACACATGGACAGGGTCCAGAATGCAGCAAGACTTGGTTGGTAGATTCTTCCAGAATAAAGCTGATTTGGAAGGCTGGCATAAAATCTGGCATTAGTGTTTCAGGACCTTCTCAGGGCGGTAGGCAACTTGCAAAACTGTCCTAACAAGATAAGCAGGCTATGTCTTAACATCACTGGCTCTAAGAAGGAGAGCAAACAGCATTTGGTCTGGTATTCTCTTCACTAGGCTGAGAACCTCAGAGGTGGGGGGGGGGGGGCAAAGGGGGGGAAGGGCCACAACCACTATATCCTCCATGGATGCACCATCAATTGGCAGGCACTTGACAGCCACTTTCTGAATTCATCCAAAGGTGGACGCTTGAGGAGATGCTGGGGCCAGGTTCTCATCAAAGTCATGGGCAGGGCCCAGGGAAGTGCTGAGAATAGAACCTTGGAGAGGATGGAGAGATGGAGGGGTAGATACTGCCGACTGGTTCCTCAAAAGCCATTGTCAATGCCCTTATTCCTTGATTTTTCCTGCTAAAGAGCCTGGAAGGCAAAATGCTCAATGTCCCAGCCTCCCTTACAGCCAGGAGTGGCCATGAGACCCAGTTCTGGCCAATGATACATAAACAGAAGTTGGTTAGGTGGGGCCTGCAGAAAAACTGTTGCCTTCCTAATAAAAAGGGAACACATTTGGTTTCAGGGCTCTTTTGGCTTTGCTACTTTCTTTCTTCTTTGAAGGCAGATGTGATGCCTGGAGGTACAGCAGCCATTCTGTAACCATAAGGCAACAATCCAGCCATTAATGATTGCAGAAGACAAAATAGTTGACACTGAGAAGCTGCTGCCCAAGTCCAGACATTTTATTATGTGAGACAAATAAACCTCTTCATATGTATGTCACAGTTAGTTGGGTTTTCCATTACCTGCGATCAACACAGTCTTGACTGATATAGATGGGAAGCAAGAGAAGATGGTCAAAATCAGGACCAAGGAACACTTCAGGAAATACATTAGCAGCTTTGTCATAACTTAGACACCAAATGTCTACAGAGGACAGGTTAGAAGACGGGCTGGAACTAACAAACACCATGGCCAAGGTCCAGACACCCAGGCCAAGCTCAAGAAATGAAGGATACTAAACCAAGACCAGTCCCAAAGTGTGAGCTTCGAGATGTGCACTGACCTGCCCTTTCCTCAGCCAAACGGCTGCTTCAGGACCTGGTGGCTCATGAAAGAAGTTTGGGGAGACAATGGGCGAGGAGCAGGGGCTTTGTGGAGCTGAGGTCAGGCCCTGCTTTGCCACAGATCCCAGCCTGTTCAAATGTGGCTGCCTCAAAACTCACACACGATGAAGCTGCCCACACCTGATCCTAGCGAGCAAGGCATCAAAACAGAGCGTGGCTCCCACAACACCCGGGGCCTGAGCCCCGTCCTGCAAAGCACCGAGCGAGCTATCTCTCAGCCAGAGGGAGCGGCAGCAGCAAATGCAGCCAGGAAGGGTGGCACGTATGAGCTCAAAGCGTGGCTAAGCGCAGGCCGGAGCATGGGAGGAGCTGCTTGAATAAAGCCGTGAGAAGAGGGAGGCCCCACCTTCCGCCGTTGGAGTGCTCTTAGCATCAGAGGTTTCAGAGCCTGGTTCCTCAGATCCATCATCGGCCGGGGTCTGCAGGGGAGATTCTGGAACATATACAATGAGCCCCTCAGAATGGCTGCCTCTCTCCACCCCTGCTTTCGACCTCAGAGGACCCTGGGGACAGTGTCTTTTGGAGCTGAAATCACCCAGCGTGGAACCCAGACGGATGGACTGTGGCCACATGATAAAACCACAAAGGGGACCAATCCCACCCCCACCCCAACACAACTGGGCCCCCAAACCAGGGTCACCAGGCAAAGAGGCACGCAATGTTTACCTGTTCTGGGACGAGAGGAGAAACTGCCTCTTAATTAGCTGGTGGTTCCAACTGAGACAAAGGCTCTTATATTGACAAACGGGCAGCAGACACCAGAAAGCTAAACCACAAGTAAACTTGGGGCTTTGTGTTTCCCAACTGAAGAGATTCATGGGAGATCACTGCCATGAATTAATGACAATTAATGACCTGGGAAAACACTCAGAGATCCAACTCCCTCCTCTGCAAAGGAATTAGCTCAGGGCAGACACAGTACTTACTTCTAACTGTACACTTGGCTGTGTCTCCAAGTACCGCCCAACAAGCCTTGAGTTACACCTGAAATGTCAGCCATCGCTACTTATAAGAAAACTGTCCTTTCAGAATCCACAGCCAAGGGAGCTCTGATGGACTCTGCAAAAGCCACTCCACCTGGGGTGGGGGCAGCCTTGGAGATACAGGACAGGGAGCTGGTTCTGCATGAAGCAGACTCACGAGATGAAAAAAGGCAAGTGATGTTCTAGTGCACTTCGAGATCAGACATGTCGCACCCTCTGCTAGAACGCCATCCCTGGACACTCAGCCCTGGCTGCACCCATCCAGCCAAAGAAGGGCTGATTCTAAAGAAGCTTCCGGTCCTGGAGCTTGCAAAAACCTGCCAACTCCCTCAAGTAGGCTCTGGACACATAGTGAGGGAACATCATGCAGACTGTCTGCCGGGTCTTATTACCGACCAGCTTCGACTGCCAGAGCACAGAAGCCTATGGGCGTGAGGGTGCCTCAAACACTTGTCCCCCAAACACCCCTCCCCCAATCCATCCCCAGCCTACAACTGTCATCATCTGCTTTATCCTTGTTAAATTTCTTGGAGGGAGGGAAGGAAGGAGGAAGAAGCCTCTTCTGAGGCTCTTCTGGAAGGTCTAACAAGTTAACTCATTAACACCTTTTAATTCATGTGGGTGCATTATTTTATCAGTTAACCAGCTTTTACCCACTTTGCAGCTCTCTTTGGCTCTATCTAACCCTATTCCAACTTTTAGCATCAATGCAGATGCTCTTTGTTTTAATATTTTACATGTGGTTTCTTGTCATTATTCACTTATCTAAAATGTTGCTTGTAAAGTGACACCTTCTGTCAAGTCACACTTTTCTCTCCCCATATAAAAATAACTCATTCTAAATCCTTAGTAGCAAGAACAAATTTGATGAGAACTATGAAAATCTCTTAGGTATCAACTTGCTTTCTTGGCAAGTATATCCTTTGGGTAAGTTTGTTTAAACTGTCTTCAAACACTTTTCTTTCAAAGCAGTGACAAAAAGGTTATTAGCATCTTAAAATTTGCATATATATTATACATATTCATACATACATCTGTTTCAGGATAGAACTTCCAATCACGTTTTATGTTAAAAGAATTGAGGAGTTTCAGTAAACATACTTTAAGCACCTCTGAGACACAAAATAACTTGGTAAATTTGTTCTTACTTTACAAATTGAATTTAGTTTCTCTTTCAAAAAATGAAAGTGGTAAAAACCACTTTTTTCCCCGGACTTTAAAAAAATGAACTTTTAATTTGATAACAGTTTTAGATTTACAGAAAAACTGCAAAGATAGACCACAGAGGATACCCCACACCCAGTTTCCCAAATTGTAAACATCCTACATTATTATGGTACATTTGTGACAACACAATATATATATTTTAACTTAATTTTTAAACCAGGCTACCCTAAACAGAGCATCATTTTTCTTTTTTCTTTTGGCTGGTGGGATCTTAGTTCCCCGACCAGGGATGGAACCTGGGCCACAGCAGTGAAAGCGCTGAGTCCTAAGCACTGGACTGCCAGGGAATTCCCAAGAGCACCATTTTTTCATTGGCACAATTCATCTGGGGCAGAGTTCAGTATGTTGGGATTCTAAGTTGGATTCCACCCACAAGAGTTTAATAACTGACGCTTCAAGGAGACTTGGCTAAGGGTGACCAGAGGCAAAAACAGCTGACATGGAGCTGAAGGCTATACTAGCCCCATAATCTCAGACACGAAACTCTGTCACCTGTAAACTGGGGAAGGCAACCTCCGCCTTCACTGGTTATTGTGAGCGCTACCTGAGACGTCGGTGGCCAAAGCCCTTTGCCAACTTTTGTAGAGTTCTACAAAAATGCCTGAATCATCTTTTTTTTTTTAAAGATATTTTTTGATGTGGACCATTTTCACAGTCTTTATTGAATTTGTTACAATATTGCTTCTGTTGTTTTTATGTTTTGGGTTTTTGGCCACATGGCATGTGGGATCTTAGCTCCCCAAGCAGGGATCAGACCCACACCCCCTGCCTTGGAAGGCAAAGTCTCAACCACTGGACCAGCAGGGAAGTCGCCTGAATCATCATTTTAAGGAAGTCCCATTTGTAAGTAGGGCAGCCATATACTGTATCACCCAAATAGGGACACTTGACAGTGAAAGCAGCGATACTGATAATGAGGCAGAACACTCATGTGGAGGGATGGGGGCTCAGGTCCTCAGATGAGGGAGCTCTCAGGGCCCAGCTGCCACTCCAACCCCTTGGGGAGCTGAAAATTAGCAGCTCTGGCTGGAGCCACGCTGTGGCCTGGGAGAGGTCAGAATGCACGTTTCTTGCCACCATTGGTGCCTGACACCAGGAGGGGAGGGTCGAGCCGAATGGGAGCAGGCATTTCCCCTCACCCAGAGCTTCGGGCTGGGTGGGCTCCCAAGAAGGCCAGAGGGCGGCCTCTGAGCTCCGGGGACAGCCCATTTCTTCCCTCACCTCCCCCAACTTGGAGCCCACTTGTCTGATTCCCAAGCTCTGCCTCCAAATGTGTTCTCTGCTTAAACAGGTACAGAGAAGTCAGCCTTTGAAACAAGGCCCCCTCAACGAGTCCTGAAGCGTCTCCCAGGTAGGGATGTTTTCTCCATGTGCTTCCCCAACCCAGGGCTCCTTCTGGTAACCCCGCCTCTTCGAGGGAACCTTCCCAGATAGATGTACCCAGAAGAGTTCCCTTCCCACCTTGGAGCTCTACCACTGCCATCGACACCGCACATCCCAGGCTTGTTATTTTTAGCATTAAAAGAGAAAAGTAGACTGCCATTTCATCTCCTTAGAAATGGGTCTAGAAGACAGGGACCTAGTCTTTCTTATCCCGGGGCTGCACGGTGGGCTGCTCCAGGGGGCACTGGCCACCAGTGACACTGGGGGGAGAGGGTTCCTTATAGTACAACCCAGTGCCCTACAGGTCAGCTTGGTGCTCCCATCAGCGATGCAGGAACTAGCATTTGGAGCCAGAGAGAGGGCTCTGTGTGCTCCACGGGGCTCCCCGATCTCGGTGGTCAGACAGTGCAGTGAAGGGGAGAGAGGAGGCCAAGCCAACTGGGCCAAAAGACTGTGCTATAGAACATTTAGAGGTTGATGTGGTTTATTAAGGTATAATAGGGACAGTAAGAAACCCTGAGCTAACCAACTCTGGCCAAATAGGGGCCAGACAGGCCTATTAAGGAAGAGAAAAAAATAATGTATAAAGTCATGTATTTTGCATGCTAATAAATCCTGCTGATTTGTAGGTTAATGGGTATGGTTAAAGACTCAACAGAGCACCCTTGTATTAATTAGACCAACAAGCCTCCAGCAATCTTTATCATACGATATCCACGTATGTGGCAAACTCTCCTTTGCAAAAGGCAGATTTTCAAATAGTCTCACATTTTGAGTTCTGTTGGCTCACTCAAATTAATGAGGTTTCAAGTCTATTGACAATCTAACACAATACAGTATTTAAGACTCCTTTAAAACTCAGGATGCGAACCTTGCCTGCCAGCCCTTTCCAGAGCAATCGGTGGGCCGTGATCCCCACAGCACCCGGGCCCGTTACGCAGGGCCGTGCACTAACCTTTCAGGCCGTGCTCCACGTCACCCTCGTGGTCTTGCAGCAGGGTGTAGTCCCCCTGAGCATGGTCTTCCATCACGTTGAACTCCTGGCGGGGTTCAGCCATCCTGGTTCAAAGCCCACCTGGGGAACGAAGATGGGAGGTGAGGGCCGGGGTGCTGTGCTGAGGCTAAGTACTTGGGGGTGGGTAGGGGGCAGGGAGAGAGAGGTGCCACCTCCCCAGTTCACAGCAGGCAGATTTCCACCTCCCCTCTCTCCTCCCCAACAGCCAGATGCCCAACCTCATCCACAGGGTGTATCGCTGCCGAAGTGTTATTTACTTGTATGTGCACTTTTAATTCACCAGCATCACATCAGTTCATGTCCAAAACCATCAGGTGGGCAGGTTCAGCAGGCCTGACTTGTTACTATGCTCACTGCTCTTTCCACTTCATTAAAAAGTAAATGCTGCTGACTAGTAGTTTGATGGGGTTTAAAATTTTATTTTATTTTATAAATTTATTTATTTTTATTTTTGGCTGCATTGGGTCTTCGTTGCTGCGCACGGGCTTTCTCTAGTTGCGGCCAGCGGGGGCTACTCTTTGCTGCAGTGCCAGGGCTTCTCGTTGCGGTGGCCTCTCCCGTTACGGAGCACGGGCTCTAGGCACGCGGGCTTCAGTAGTTGTGGCACGTGGGCTCAGTAGTTGTGGCTCGCGGGCTCTAGAGCACAGGCTCAGTAGTTGTGGCGCACGGGCTTCGTTGCTCCGCGGCATGTGGGATCTTCCCAGACCAGGGCTCAAGCCTGTGTCCCCTGCATTGGCAGACGGACTCTTAACCTCTGCACCACAAGGGAAGTCCCTGATGGGTTTGTTTTTTTTTTTTTTACTGAGAGGGAAGGCATCAGCTGGGCACTGCTGGTGAGGAAAATGAGGCACAGAGAAGCAACGTGATCGTTCAATCACACGCTGCAGTGCAATGGAACCAACTTGACCTGGGTGTCCCGACTCCCCAGCTCTGAGTCAGGTGGCCCCCCGAGGTCAGGGACGGGCTTTCACTCACCTCACTGGTTCCCACCAGGACCCTCGGGTGTGCATTCTGAGAGCCAGGCTAAGTCCTTAACAGGGCACAGTGCGGGGGCATGAATTTGGGGCTGAAGAGCAGCATACGTTCCCCTCCCGCAAAAGCCCCAGCTGAGAGGTGGCTTCAGCTCAACAAAGCCCACTAGAAACGATCATTTAATCATACTCTGCCCTCTTCCTTACTGACAATATTTAATTCTTTATCTTAAAAATAACTCATAACTTTGAATTTCTGAACTTTTGAGTATGTCATTTTGCTGTGGTTCATTCATGCTACTTTGGATTATCCCATGTTTTACATTTTTATCTCTGTAATTTGAGTCTCTTGTATTTTACTTTGATATTTTCCTTTTAAATGATCTAGTTATCTCATATTATTTATTTGCTACTTTATATTTTTTCTTATCTTTGAAACTCCCCTGTTCTAGCTGCTTCTACTTCCTCCCTTTAAACTTTTATAATTTTTGATCTTGGTTTTTATTTCTTTTTTTTTAAATTTTTATTTATTTATTTATTTATATTTATTTTTGGCTGCGTTGGGTCTTCGTTTCTGTGCGAGGGCTTTCTCTAGTTGCGGCGAGCAGGGCCCACTCTTCATCGCGGTGCGCGGGCCTCTCACTGTTGCGGCCTCTCTTGTTGCGGAGCACAAGCTTCAGACGCGCAGGCTTAGTAGTTGTGGCTCACGGGCCTAGCTGCTCCGCGGCATGTGGGATCTTCCCAGACCAGGGCTCGAACCCGTGTCCCCTGCATTGGCAGGCAGATTCTCAACCACTGCGCCACCAGGGAAGCCCTATTTCTTACCCTTTTAAAATCTCAGTTATGTTTTGATTTATTTTACATATATTTATTTGATTTATTACATATCTTTATATAAAGATATGTAATAAATACATATATATTGCTATATATGTAATAAAACATATCTAAGTAAAGATATTTATTTACACATATTTATTGGTTTATTTTACATATATTTATTTATATCCTTATTTTTTCATTATTTTTACTTTGAATTTTCACTCCAGATTCATGTTAGCGTTTCACTTAATATTTTAAATTTTTTGAGATAATTTTAGACTTACAGAAAGATTGTAAAAGTTGCCCAGAGGGTCATTAACCTTTTGAAATCCCTTTAAAATATATTTCCCTGTTATCTTCTATCTTTCTAAACTTTTAGGTTGCTTTTTCTTTTAATCTCTCTTTTTTATAACTGTAACTTTTATCATTTTTTTTATAATTCTGACATAAATTTAGTCTTCATTTTTAAAATTTGGGCGGCCATTTCCCTTTCTTTACTGCCTTTCCTTTATGTTCTTACCTTTATTCTAATTTTGTTTGCTTTCGTTACTTTAAATCTCTAGTTTTCCTTTATAATTTGTTAATAGTTATCCTCCTATGTTTCTGTTCTCATTTCACAAGTTGTTTTTCAGTAGCCGTAGGCGAGTTGTCAGGGGGAGAACTGGTAACACAAACTGGAGAGGACAAGCCTTTCTTTCTCCTCCAAGCCTCCACTGTACTAGCTCTCTGGCTTCTGTGATCAATGAGTAATGTCTGCTATGGGCCAGGTGTGGAGGGCGTACCTGATGTCACGCATTGTCAAAATGTATTATGAGTTGCCAAATGTTCTAAAATCCACAGTCTTACCTCTGACAGGTATTGGGCAAGTCATATAAATGGTGGGCTACAGGGTGGGAGGGTCCACCTGGGGCAGACACTCCACCTAATACTGACATAGGTGTGGGAAGACAGCCAGCCTCTGGCACTGTGTTTGTACCAGCTGGCCACTGGCATACTCAGGTCCAGCTCCATTTCTCTCCTTTCTAGGCAGGACACGCTGGTGTGGGTGATTGAGCTCTCTTCTCTACCCATGATGTAGGATAAGAAGCTGGGAGGGCTTAGGATGGTTCTAAGAATGAGGTCAGTGAGACCTCCTCTGGGTGAGGCAGAGGGTGGGTGGCTTGGTCCCTCCCAGGCAGTTATTTTTCATTCTGACTGAGGCCCTTGTCTCTCAGAGAGCTCTCGGGAGAGGCATCTGAGGCTGAACATCTCCAAACCTTTGCTATCTCCCCAAGGATGGGCAGGACTTTATCCTGGGAAGATCAAAGCCCAATTCATCCTTCAAGACTTAGGATCTGGTGGCGATATTCTCTACCCTGAGATATACTGATGGTCTGTTTCCCTTAGAAAGCCCCAAAACAAGAACCCTTGTGCTAAGAGGAACAAGTTTCATTATCAAAGGAGTCAACTACTGCTCCCCACCCAACTCTAGGAAGTAACGCCTCCCTCGCTGCTTCCTGGTGAAGCCTCTCTCAGGACATCCCTGGTCACTGCCCAGCTGCTCGTGCCCGGGGTGGGTCCATGAGTCACCTCACCTGCTGACTCACCAGGAGCCCCACGCGGGAGCGGTAGAATCAGCCCAGAAGCGCAAGGCCTCCCAAACTGGCTGGAGACACTACACCTGGCCCGGGTGAGCCAGATCAGCCAAATCAGGTCGTTCTGTTCAACCTGCAGCTAAGGTTTTAGGGAACACTAAGAAGTTTAACGAGCCCCGTGGTTTTGTTTTGTAGATTTGATCAATTCCTTTCAAGGACTAAGTTTTCCCATTTGGAACACGGTGGATGGAAGTGTAAAAGCAAAAATCTGATGCACTGGCTTCTTTTATAAAATGCCCATTTACATCCTTTGCTTCTCTGTCATGCCTCAGTGATCACTGTAATGATTTGAATGAGTTCTTAATCTATGAGTGACATGAACCCTTTATCATATTTGTGGCTAATAGCTTCTCCTTTTACTTTGGTTTCTTTCTTTTTTTTTTGGCCACACCGCACAGCTTGTGGGATCTCAGTTCCCCAGCCAGGGACTGAACCTGGGCCATGGCAGTGAAAGCCTGAATCCTAACCACTAGGCCACCAGGGAACTCCCTATTTTGGTTTCTGATGGCTTCTACTGACGGGTTTTACCTTTCATACAGTCAAGTCTATTTTTCTTTGTGATTTATTCCATTGCTCTATAGTATGTGAAGATCATAAATATTTTTCTACTATTTTTTTAGTGATCTAATTCTTTGTATTAAATTTATTAATTCATCTAGAATTTATTTAAGTGTATGATATGAGGTGGGAATCTAAAAAATTTTCTCCCAAATGCAACAGCTAAACCAATGGGCCCAGCCCTATTCATAGAACAATCTGCCCTCTTTCCCCAGGTGAGTGAACCATCTATTCTGCTCCATTCACCTGTCAATTTTGGTGCTAGAGCCTCCCGATTTAAGTGTTGGATCTCCAGTCTTATTCTCTAGGTGGGCTCAGACACTCTCATCTTCTTTTTTCAAAATTGTTTGACCTTCTTGCACATTTTCTCTACCAGGTGCTCTTTAGAACATTTTTTCCTCAAATTCTCAAAATTCCATTGGGATTTTGGCTAGAACTGCATGATGAGCCAAAACGATAAAAGTTGCTATCTTCACAATATTTAGTGTCTCCACCCAAGAGCAAGGTATGTTTTCCCATTTATTCTTGTTTCTAAATCTCTTGGGGTGGAGGGAAGGATGTAGTCCTGCATATTGCTGAGGCCACTCTTTTTTTTTTTTAATTTTTATTTGTTTGATTTTTTGGGTCTCTTTTTTTCTTATCTTTCCTAATCTTGCTGCAGCCACTCTTGATGTCTCCTCATCCTTGGCGTTGCCTTTGTGAGTGGGACCCTCCCCTTCATCGTGTTGATGATATAACAATAAGGGGTCTGGGTTTCCACAGTTGAGATGATTATGGCTGGAGCTCTAACACTGGTACTGGGACAGGGGCAACGGGTTCCCCTCAAGGTCTCTGGGGAATGAATGGGAGAACCATTTTCTAGCCTTCTGTTTATCAGAGATGAGATCCCTTAGCAGAAAATCTCTCACTCAGTGACTTGTGAGGACCCAGGTTCGATCCCTGGTCAGGGAACTAGATCCCGCATGCATGCGGCAACTAAAGATCCCGCATGCCACAACTAAAAAGATCCCGCTTGCCCTGGTCTCTTCCCTGCCCATCTGCAGGACCACCATGTTGGGGGTGGATGGGGTGAACCACGTGACGTGCTGGCTGCTTCTCACTCAAAGTCTGGAGGCGGGCAAGGTGGCCAGTTTGGACTTTGTTCACAGGCATGAGCAGGGCGGCATCAAAGAAGTGCTCTAAGGTCACTTTAGCAGCAGTCGGCAGGGCCAACTGGATGGGTAAGAAAGGACTGTTGGCAGGGAGGTGATTGCACTGATCCAGGCATACAGCAAAAAAGCCGGAACCAGAGCGGGGTCAGAGGCCATGGAAAGGAAGGGACAGATCCAAGAAGTGTACTTTAGATAACATTAGACTGGGCTTTAAAACTGGGCTGGGGTCAGAGAGAGAGAGCAGAATCCAGGATTACACTAGAGGTGGGGGCTTGGAAGGCTGGGAAAATGGGAGGGGGTAGCACAGTCAAAGGGAACAGCATCAGGGTCCAAGGCAGCTGGTCAACAAGGGTGGGTTCTGTCTTTAAAAGATCCCTGCTCAAAAGAAGAATCTCCCCCACTGCATTTTACCAACTGGTGATCGATTTGACTTAATAAGTTCTAGGAAATAGATTCTGCTATCCCTCTTGACTTCCATTATAATTTTAAATTTTTTATGAATCTTTTTTTAAAACAGATCTACAGTGAAACAGTTTTCCATCTTAATTTCAGGTCAAGGGTCAGCAATTTGTTTCTGTAAAGGGCCAGAGAGTAAATATTTTAGGCTTTGGGGGCTGTGCCTTCTGTTACAACTACTCACCTCTGCTGCTGCAGCAGGGAAGCAAGCACTGATGATAGATCCGTAAATGAAGGAGCACGGCTGGGTCCCAGTTAAACTTAATTTACAGACACTGAAATTTGAGTTGCATATAATCTTATGTGTCATGAAATATTTTTCTTTTGTTTTTGTTTTTTTTCCACCATTTGAAAATGTAAAAACCATTCCTAGCTAACACCAGATTTGGCCCATGGGCCATAGTTTACAGACTCCTGCTTTTGGCTTTTCCAGTATTTCTTCTCCTCTCTCAATAGTAAAAAAAAAAAAAAAAAAAAAATCTGTAATTAAGTCTTAGCAAGAATCATTGTACATTTTGGTCTCCTTCCAGAAGTTTCCAGAAGTTTCAAGTCAGGAGCAGGAGAACTAAGGGTCATTCTGGGGCTTGGGGCAGTGCCGCACTGTTCTAGGGACTGGAGACAGCATCCGTGGCATAAGCCCTTCGGCTGCCAGGCTGCCTCGCTCAGCGCCACAGAGCAAAAGACAAGGCAATGGGTCTCACTGTTCCAGATTCTAAGGATGCCCCCACTTCCCTGCCACCAGCACCACCCCTGCATGGCTGGAGAAAGTCAGAAGCACTAATAGGAAGCTGAACAAATTACAGGGGCCTCTGGAGAAATTAAATCATCCTTTAAAACATAGGCTACTATACACTATGCAAAATGAATAAACCGTGTGCGTCTCAGGTGTCACTATTTTCCTTTAGGGTAAAAAGAGGAATGCATGGGAAGAACTCTCTAAACAGGGAGGCACCCCCCCCCACCCCCATCCCTCCCACTGACCCCAGCAAATGGCCTTAGGTTTATGGACCTCCTGATTCAATGAGGCCACCAGTGCTGTCTCTCCAACTCATCTGGGCTGGGCCACTTGCCCCGTGCTAATGTTTTGGTACCTACAGGTCATCTCTGGAGCATCTCTGAGAGGCTACTCGACATAAGCAGAAAACAGAACCCAGAGGAGGATGTCCTCGGAGAGTAAAATGAAGTAGCTCTTCTTCTCAGTCTTAGGACAAATACTGAGCACAAGAATGCAAGTCCCATCGGGTGGGACCTGTCTGGGTCACTTACGGGCAGATGAGGAATCTGGGAGGTACTCTGCCCAGGTCACATAGCCAGGAAGAGGCGACGCCAGGATGCAAAGCTTGTGTCCTCACGGAGCACTCAGCTGCCCTCACTGCCGGTTCTTCCATCCGGGACCATCAAATGTTCCCCAATTTTCCACTGGGGCACAGATCTTGGGTGTGGAAGCAGCAGTGTCCAGGACTCACACCCCAAAGCTGTGACTAAGTCACTTCTCTCAACCTCCTTCATGTCACCCAGTGACCCCTGAGCTCCCTTCCTGCTCCAATGTTTTAGTTTAAGTGGATCGATTAGGCCTGTGTCCTCCAGCTCGGAGCCCTGGGAGGATTGGTCACAGGGCAGCAGGAGTCTCTAGCCCAGGCCTGGCTGAGAGGCAGGGGGCCCTGGCATCCCAGCCAAGGGTCTGAACGCTCAGTCCTGCCTCCTTCTTTTCCCACCGTCTCTGACCCCTGTGGTCTTCCTCTACGAGAGCCAAGGGCAGGATGATATCTCTGGAAGAACTGGACAAAGAACATGTAAAGCAACTGACAAATGGCACAGCCATACGTCCCAGCCCTAGGACTTTCATGCAAAGACAGCAGACTGAAAACACAAAAATAATCGTAGCCCTGAGGTGGGTACACAGTCCAGACTAGACGCGTGGTTATATCACCCCACGGATCCCTGTAGCCTAAGAGAGACACACAGACAGGAAAATAAACACGCCAGGAGCTATTGTCCTAAGGCCATGCTTTGCCTTGTTATTCTTCTAAATCAACCCATCTCTCTGATTTCCTACCTCCCATTTTCCCAGGCAGTGACCTACAGGCAGTGGGTGGGAGGTAAGGAAGAAATGTTAGGAGCAGCACAGAAGTTGAGTTAAACCTGGAAACGAAAATGGGCCACTTTTTAAGGACCCTTGGAAAAGCACTGCCTCCTGACAAGAGAAAATGAGAAGCAGAGGGTCCTGGAGTCTGTCCTTGTCATTTGGTAGCTGGTAAATTGAGGGGAAAGGGCTTGTTAAGTTGTTCACGGTGCCTGGTCCTACAAGATCACACCCCCAGACCCAATGCTGCCTTGCCAATGGCTTGTGGGGTGGCAAGCCAGGAAAAGGGAGAAGAGTGTCTGCAGGGCTGAGAGGGAGAGACAGAGGAACAAAGAGGACAGTGCAGGTGATGAGAGGATAAAAGAGAAGGCAGGAGAGGGGGAGGGGGTGAAGGCACAGGGAGGGAGGAACCCCCTGAATCAAACCGTGGCTGCTGCAACCCAGTCTTTTCTATTTACTTTCCTGATTGAGGTAAAATCCACACAACACACACGTGACCATTTTAAAGTGAACAACCATCACCCCTGTCTACTTCCAAAACATTTTTTTTTTTTTTTAAAGATGACAGGTTTTTTTTTTTTAAACTTTGGGTTTATTTTATTTATTTTTTATTTATGGCTGTGTTGGGTCTTCGTTTCTGTGCGAGGGCTTTCTCTAGTTGCGGTGAGCGGGGGCCACTCTTCATCGCGGTGCGCGGGCCTCTCACTATCGCGGCCTCTCTTGTTGCGGAGCACAGGCTCCAGACGCGCAGGCTCAGTAATTGTGGCTCACGGGCCTAGTTGCTCCGCGGCATGTGGGATCTTCCCAGACCAGGGCTCGAACCCGTGTCCCCTGCTGCATTGGCAGGCAGACTCTCAACCACTGCGCCACCAGGGAAGCCCCCAAAACATTTTCATCACCCCAGAAAGAAACCCTGTGCCCATTAAGCAGTTTCTCCCCATCCTCCTCCCCCCATGCCCTGCCAACCACTAATCTACTTTCTGTCTCTATGGATTTACCAATTTCGGAGATTTCAAATAAATGGAATTATCTAACACTGGGCTTTTGTGTCTTGCTTCTTTCGCTTAGTGTAACGTTTTCAAGATTCACCCACGTTGTAGCACGTGTCAGGACTTCACTCCTGGAATGATATTTCATTGTATGGATACACCACATTTTGTTTATCCCTGTATCCATTGATGATTACCCACAGTCTTTTAAGTTTGGAAACAAGATAATATGGAATTTTTTTACTGTGACGTTTGTCTGATAATGCTGAAATTGGGGTGGAGGGGGAGGAAAGGTGAGGGCAGGAAGGGGTAGGATGGTGGAAGAGGAGAATGGCAGGGACCCTCAGACAACCTTCAACTTCTTCCTCATTTTGCCAAGGCTGGGCCCCTGGCCCCTCCAGACCCTCAGGGCACAGGGATGTGCAACTGAGACCCCGGGTCCCTTTTGCTCCCGAAGAAGAGGGTCTTCCCAGGCTGCAAAGTGGATAAATTTTCTGCCTGGTAGAATTCACATGCTCTGTGTGTCTTACCTGAAGAGGCAGCTTTGTTTCTGATCATCTCAGGCTGCCCTCTGAGGCATCCAGAGGTGGGTGAGGGAAGCCCAGGTACCTAGCCCAGCTCAGAGGTGACTTCTGGAGCATCATCAGGGAACCCTGCTCGCTATTTGAAGCACGTCTGCCATTTTCTTGGACACTTTCCCATGCCAGAACATATAGACTCACCACAAACCTATGAGGTGGGCAGGATGCAAATCCCAGCCAGGTAAAGGGCCCCAAGAGCCTAAATGACTTGCCCAAGGCCAGCAAGGCAGCCTGGGACCTGACTCCCCTCTGGAACACAAATTCCAGGCAGTTCTGATGCCTCTGTCTGCTTCCCCACCCAGGCTTTTGCTCCTGCCCAGTTCTCCAGGGTGTCTGCGGGTTTCAGCTGACCTGGGGCAGTCTCTACCTGAAGGAGATGAAGACCAAATAGCCTTCCTACACCTACTGCCATCCTTCCTATTCCTTTTAATCTTCTTACTCACAGCAATGCATTTTGATTCTAGAAAGCTCCTCGGGTAAGCCAGGACAACAGTGGACACCATTTTTGGCAGTTTTGGAATATTAACAGCATCTGTTTATTTGAGTCGTGACTATTAGCCAGTCTCAGGGGCTTCAGAGAGAGAAAGCGAATCTCTGTAATACAACAGACCCAAGGGAGGAATTATCCTCACTTTCTAGATGAGGAAACAGGCTCAGAGAGGTTCAGGAACCTGCTGAGGGTCACACAGCTAGTAAGAGGCAGAGCAGGATGTGAACTCTGATCTTTTGATGCTAAAACCCATCTTTCGGAAATTGTATCATATCAGTGCCTTCCCAACAGAGAGTTTAAAAACATAGCCCTTTTCTCCCCTCCAGGACCCAGAGAAATGACCCTGTCCCGGCTGGATGGAATTAGAGTCGAGGAGGTAAGAAGAAAGCCCGCGTCAGGGGCTGGTCCCGCACCCTGGCTCACCAGGCTCCAAGCAGGACGCGCTGCCTGTGCAGTCCACGCCCGGGCGGAGCTTTTTGTGTCCTAGAGCCCCCTCCCTGAAGGCGCCGGGGGGAGCTGTTTCGGGCGGAGCTGCAGCCCTCGCTAGGGGGCAGCACATGCCGGGGCGCAGTGCCCGCTCGCTGCAGCCCAGCCACTCAGCTTCTCCCCCAGGCAGCACTGCAGGCTCCCGGGCCGCCGCCGTGACTCAGCGCAATCACCGCCACCAGAACAGGTGGCTCCGTCCAAAAAAAGGACGCTGGCCCTTAAAACTCCCTCAGGTTAAAAACCCAACTGGAATTAGAGAGTAGTGATATTGCACAACTTGGTGACTATACTTAAGTCACTGAATTGTACACTTCAAAGGGTGGATTTTATGGCATGTGACATATCCCAATAAAGCTGTTTTTTAAAAAACAAACACCCTAAATGGATCTCTCAGATAGTTGAAGATCAAGTAGAGAGAAATCTAAAAATAACCTTAAAATGACCTTTGTTCTCCAAGGTTATTTTTGGCTCCCGCATCCCATCTTTCCTTTGCTCTGGTCCCTTTTCTGCACCATCATGAATTTGCCAGTGCATTCAGGTGGAAAACAGGATTCCTCATGACAGGAGCCATATTTCAAGCATTTCCAGGTATTGACTCATTTAATCAACACAACTGCCCGTGTTATTATGTCTACTTCTACAGAGGGGGAAACCGAGGCACAGAGAGGTTGAGTAACTTGCCCAAGGTCACACAGTAAACATGTAATGGAGTCAGGGCTCAAAGCCCAAGCAGCCTGGCACCAGAATCTGACCTTGTGAGGCCAACTGACACAGTGATTAAATCAAGCAGTGACTGAGATCACCCATTTCAGGAACATAAGGACCCACTCAACTGAAAGTTTTCGTTTCCTTTGAAACTTTCTCTTTGTATTTACAGTCTATTCTTTAATGCTTACGGTTCAACTGTTTTACTTTAAGATATAAAGACTAGTGAAAGGGCAGGCATAGTAGTCTCCTTGGTGGAGGTGAAGTCTGGGCCCAAGGTCATTAGGAAATCCCTATACTTATGAAGCGGGGAGCCAACTGCACCTAAAGAAAGAGAAAGAGCCTCCAGGGTTCAAGAAAACACTGGGCTGGCTCGTGTCAACTCTGCTGCTTCAGACGCTCTTCCCTCACAGCTAGTCCCAATTGGGAGCTGCATCTCCTTTTGTGTTGCCCCTCTTCTCTCCCGCCCCCGACAGGCAGGTGGCACCCAGCACCCAGCACCCAGGCACCACGGGGAAGTTCTCAGGAAGACTTGCTGGAGGGAAGACGGCCTGGCAAACCTCAGAGGAACTCTAAAGTGTGAGCTTGTGCTCACGTCCTATCACAGGGTACCAGAGAATGTTCTAGAACCAAATCTGAACAATAATAATGATAATACCCGGATTTCAAGCAGAACTGCCAACTTCAGTGGAGAGAAGATAAAGGAGCCCACAGAGAGGAAAGACTTAGGTTGGTGAGAAGAAACTGGAATAATCCCGGGCCTCAATCCAAAGAGAACAATCAACAGTTGTATGAAAGCATGAATGAAGGCCGCTTTCTGGGGGGACGTAGTGTTGCTGTGCACACACCATGTGTCATGGCTGATGTCAGCCGGGTGACGTCCACCACTAAGAAAATCCACAGACTGTGTCGGAGAGGACAATTCTGGTTTTAAGCTCAAGGATTCTGTTTTATTTTTTTTACCTCCTTTGTAACTGCTGGTATAGTCAAACAGTGCTGTAGCATCTGTTAGGATGATACGGCGTGCTTGGGTGGCCTTTGTTTTCAGAACTGCAGTAATTTTCCCTCCAACCCCCTTTCTGATGAGTTACTGATCAGTTAGCCTTCAACGAGGACAGCACTGCCATGTGACACCCCTACGGGGGTTGGCGTCAGGCTGCTGAGCCTCTGTCCTGTTCAGGGGCTGCCAGTGGCCCTGGCCACCACTTAACTGTATCTGAGATGAATCCCCTGAACTCAGAGCACCAAATGGATAAAAAGCAGTCTCTTTTGATGTCAAAGCTGGGAAAACCACAGCGAAAAATTGCTTTTTTTTTTCTAGGGCAAGCCACTCTTAATCCTGAGAGAGAGAGGGAGAGAGAGAGAGAGAATTTATTGTTTTATAAAAGTGATTCATAGTCATTATTAAAAAGTTAAATACAAAAATGTGAAAAGAAGAAAGCAAAATAACCACTGTTAACATTCTAGGGAACTTCTTTGCAAACACCTCTCCTATGCACACATATAATTTTCCCCAAAGGAGACCATACCATACCAATTGTTCTGTAGCCTACTTTATTTGTTTAATAAATATGCTGATATTAATAAGCTTTATATTAATTTCTGGTTGATCGTCAATGGCTACAGTTTCTAGATTTGCTGTTACATCTCTGCTCTCTAGCTCTAACAGGCAGCAAATGGTTCACAACCCAACACAAGATTACACTTGAAAAGTGCTGGAGGGGGACTTTTAAAGTCCCCCCCCCCACCGCCCTTTTTTTTTTTTTAGCCGTCCATGATCTTCCCTGAATAAATACTTCTGTAGCCAGGCACTGTTTACACATTTCATCTCATTTAGTCCTCACAACGACCTATGTGAAGGAGGAAATTATCTTATTATCCCCATTTTTGCATTGATGCTCAGTAGCCCCGGCTGAGGAAGGACACACGCGTGGCTTTGAACCTGCAGTCCTAGCCTCCAGCTGGACACAGGGTGGGTCTTTGGAGACCTTCACCGACAAATCACGAAGCCCCACTCTGAAGCCCTGATATGGGAGGAGCCATTCCAACTGCACCTCTGTGAGGTACACGGGTCATCTTAGCTCCATTTTGCACCTGGGGAGACTGAGGCACAGAGAGGCTCAAGTGGACCTAGAGATAGTGCCAGAGCTGGGGACAGAGTGTGGCATGTAGTGATTTCCTGGAAAGCTCAGCTTAGGGCTAGGAAGTCTCTGAGAGTGAACGCTGGGCGGAATGATGTCAGGGGCGTGAGGACACGGCTGTACCCGATGTTGAATGGGCCCCCCACAGTCAGGGTCTTGCCTCAGCAGCAAGTCAGGTGCTGGGAGGCCTCTCAGAGGCACCTCGGGCCATTTGCCAAAGACCATTGTGGGTTCTCGGGAGCACCTGCTCCTCCATTAGCCATTCCTGGGACCGATGAATAGCACTTAGGCTACCCCCTCTCAAGGCCCTCTGAGAACACTGCACTGCTTCGCCCTCACAGCAGGGGCTGGGGAGGCACCCTCCATCCTGCCCCCAAAGGTGAGCCTGGAGGGTCCCTGGCTTCGCTTTCCCTTGGACCTGGGTCTCTCCCATGAAGCAGGGTCTCATGATCCAGAGATGCCATATCTGCATCTACCCTGAGAGGCCACTCAGCCCTAACGCCTCTCGTGGAATGCACCAAGTCCAGCCTTGTTAGTTGCATGAATGGCTGGACTCCTTGTGCCCTTGGTTTCCAACGTGTAGGCACTGGCTCCAAATCTTCCTGAGGACCTTATTGCCGGTTCAGACCTCTCCATGGATTTGGGTAGAAAGGACATGTGGTGTGAAGTCCAGAGCCCTGGGTTCTAGGCTTAGGAGGGACCACTCACTGGCTGGTCGATGCTGGGCCAGTCACTTGCCCTCTCTGATTCACAGATTCTTCATTTGTAACATGGGCACGAGGACACCTGTGTCACAGGGTGGCTGTGGGGGTCACTGGAAAAATGCATGTGAGAGAGAGTGCTTCAGTGAACTGTGGATGCTCTAGACTGATGCTCGGTACTGTTGTTATGACACGTGGGTTCTGAGCAAGGAGAAGATACCTGAGGATGGGGAAGAGGAGGCCTAACCTGAAGGGATAAAATCCGGGGCCAATACAGGAGCCTCTGTGCTTCTGCCCTGAAGGAGGGGTGGTAAGAGCATGAAGAGGTGAGAGGCAGCTCTGGGTCAGCCCAGGGAGAGGAGGAGAAACGAGGGGGTCCTTCCGGGAAGGTCTCGGAAGTGACAGAGCGAAGGTAAGCATCGGGTAAGAACTGGGGTGTCTCTGCTCCCCACCCCTCCCAGCACTTGCACCCGGAGCACAGAGGAGGCAGGGGAGGTGATGCGGAGAAGGTGATGCCGGGAGGTGATGTGGGGAGAGACGAATCGTCCACACCAGTCTTGGCAGCGAAGGAGGCGGGAGTCTGAGAGGCCACGTGCAATGACCAGAAATTGGCTCTCTTTGCCACAATGTTTCATTAGATGGAACAACAAGGAAGAAGTGGAGGGGAGAGGAAATGAGGAAGGGAAGGTGGTAGTTTTGAGGATGCTTTCATTTCTATTTTTTGAGTCTGAGGACACACCCTGAAGGACGCGGGGCACGGGAGGACGGCGTAGTCTGTCTCTAATCAGCAATGTCCCTCAGTAATGAGCAACCTGAACTCAGCACGGCTGGAAGGACGGAAAACAAATAGTGTCCTTTGAACCCATGGGAGAAATGCCACCCAGGTCAAGCACGCCGTCCCTGAATTACCCCCTTGACAGGGGTGCCCACACAGCATCAGGGGCGGAGTTGACAGTGCAGTTCAGGGGCGTGGAGCACACATTGGGGCCAGGCTGTCTGGGTTCCACTCCAGATCCGCCACTTACTAGCTGGGTGGCCTTGAGTAAGTCACTCAACCTCTCAGAGCCTCCGTTGCCTCGTCTGTAAAGTGTGGGGATTAAACGAGTTAATAGTAAACGCGATCGAAGTGCCAGCTGTGGTTATTATCACGACAACCTTATCACCCATTATTTGAGCCAAACCTTTCTGTATCCTGTTTGTATTTTCAGACTAAACAGCTTCTCAGGGCCCAGAGCCCCACCCCACACTGGATCCAACGACACATGGTGCCCCCTTGGCCCTCCCGATGCAGCCTCTGGCCAGGCAGGGCAGATGGTGTACCCGGTGAGGTCATCCCCTGGTCCCGTGACTCCTGGAGACGGGGCCAAAACCGTGTCCCGGAGCACACTGTGTGAAGCTGACCCCTTTGTGAGGAGGACAGGGGAGAAGCGAACACACTGGCATGGAGAGAGCTCCATCCTGTATCACCAAGGGAAAAAAGCAGTTTTAGAAATGTGCATGCACAGAATGTTTATAAACAAGACTGTAGCATATATGTGCATATGTGCAGACAAGAAATCGCAAAGGGGGCTTCTCTGGCAGCACAGTGGTTGGGAATCCGCCTGCCAATGCAGGGGACGCGGGTTCGAGCCCTGGTCCGGGAAGATCCCACATGCTGCGGAGCAACTAAGCCCATGCACCACAACTACTGAAACTGTGCTCTAGAGTCCACGAGCCACAACTACTGAGCCCGTGTGCCACAACTACTGAGCCTGCTCTCCACAGTCCACGAGCTACAACTACTGAAGCCCGCGCGCCTAGAGCCCGTGCTCCGCAACAAGAGAAGCCACCTCAATGAGAAGCCCGCGCACTGCAACGAAGAGCAGCCCCCGCTCACCACAACTAGAGAAAGCCCACGAGCAGCAACGAAGACCCAACGCAGCCAAAAATAAATAAATAAAACAAATAAATTAAAAGATATTGTAAAGGATATGTGATCTGGGAAGGGAAGTGGAATTAGGGAGACTTTCTCTTGTTGTTGTGTACATTTCTGTTTTATTATACTGTTTTCTAAACATGTGTTTATAACCTGACAAAAAGTAATAAATACATTCCGCTTTTGGCAAAACAAAACACCCTGTAACAAAGTCAAGGATTTGTCCCACAGTGTGCGGCTCCTTTTATTCACAAATCATGGACTGCCTGTAGGCACCGGCATGGCTGACGGGTCAAGGTGACCAAGAGGCTTACTACTGATTCTAGGCGTCAGTGTGATGAGTTCATCTACATCTGTGATCAATCATGAAGACAGAGGCCGCTTAGGGGGAAAATGTGTGGGGGGCATTCTTACCTGGGGCCGGAGGAACACCACCAGAGGTGCCTGACGGGGGAAGCGGGGGAAGCCCTACGGAGCCAGTGATGGCTCCTGGATGGGGACGCTTCACACACCGGGAGGAGTCATGACGCAAAGAGATGGGGTTCACTAACAGCTGACATGCAGCCTTTCAGGTACACAGTTAATGCAGAGAGCCAGGGACACCTGGACATAGCACTCTGACGTCACAAACCCTTGCCTATCACAAGTGTGATTCTCTAAGATCCAGTGAAATGTCTAAACACATCGGGGGGCCTATAATTGTTCATGTATTTATATCTACCTTGTTCCGAAAAGGGATTTAGAGAGAAGCAGGGAGGTGAGGAGTCCCACCGGAGCTGAAGTTACAGCCTTACGAGCCCTAGAAAAGGTAACTTCCAAATGCAATGTGTGCAGTAAGGGTCCATGGCCACGTCAGAATATAAAAATAAAGGCTCTTTATTTAGATAAAGGGGAAACCAGACAATTTTGCTGCATCTATTGAGGCTGGGAAAGTAGTTTCAATATTTATCAATAAAACTTCTCATTAAAATTAAAATAAGAAAATGCAAATATTATCTAGCATGGGACCCTGGGTCATGCTCTCTTATTTGGATAAAATAATTATGCTTGACAAAGTGGAGTACAGTGGAAAACAGAAAATTTATGGAGTGAGGGAATGATCTTGAAAGAAAGAATTTCAACACAGCTTTGGAACGAGATCCAATCCAGGCGTACAAATATCTGGATCAATTAAAACGGACACAGCAGAAATTCAGATCAGGGAGAAACAGGAAATCAAAGCCAGGGGCATATATTTAGGCTCTGGGCCCCCAAGTACGTATTTCAGAAAAAGCCCAGGCAGCCTCTGTTGGTCGCAAAATATTCATTATCCAGCAGAAAGGCCTGGACATGATGTTCAGAAACAGAAATTACAGTCAAGGAGGGAAGGAGGACAGAATGAGCAGATGAGAGAGAAAAAGCTGGCGAGAAAGAAGTACAAAGAACTTAGAAACATAATAGGAAATGAAATTCTTCTTGGAAAAGGAGGAAACACTACACCTGGGGTGGAAGCCGAGGGGGGCCCTGCAGGCCTGCCAGTAATGCATTGGGAGAACAGAGAGGAGCTGCTGACTCAGGGCTGTCGCCCCGCCCCCATCTGAGCTGCTTCTGGGTCTTCCTAGTGTCTTAGGAATTACCATCGAAGTCGAAATTGTACAGGAATACTAAAACCCACTGAATTGTTGTACAGGAATACTAAAACCCACTGAATTGTAACTTTAAAGGGATGGTTTTTATGGTACATGAACCATAATCTCAATAAAGATGTTTTTAAAACATTGCAAAAGAGGCTCAAAGTCAAATTTATTTCCTTTTGCTAAATCTAAAACTACAGATGCCCTCCAACCTTCCTGTGGGGAGGTAGAGCCCTCTTCCCCGGGCGGGTAGAAAGTGGTTCTCTCTGAGGAACAGCGGAGATGAAGCAGCTTGTACACAAAACTTCTCTCCTCTGGGCCATCCAGCCTTGGCTCAAATCTAACCCCTGTCTGTGACAAACAAACCACGAAGGTGGCTTTGCATTGTTTGTATGATCTGAGCTTTTCCTTCCGGTCGGCAACGACCCCACCCCATTCAACGGTCCTGGCCTTTGTCGAATGGGGGGTTGTGGCCCATCAGGGTGCAGAGGGGCACCAGGAAAAGCGCTGGGCCCAAGGGCACCTTCCCAGGTGGACGGGCTGTCAGGGGGTGGCAGGTCAAAACACCTTTGCAGGGGAGGTGCAGCGTCCTCCCTGTTAAAACCAGGAGTTGGATACACACAGCAAAAAGAGGGAAAATGAACGAATGAACTGCTTGCTTGGGAAGGCTGCTGTACTGAGAGATGGAGCATGGGTGTCTTAGGGGCCCCCCCAGGCCAGTGAGCCCAGGCAGCATTCACCGTCCTGTCCCCGCAAAGCTCAGGGCGCGCAGAGGCTGAAAGAGGCAGGGCTTGCTGGGGAGGTGCACACACACACACACACACACCCCAGGTGCCTTGGGGAAACAGAAACATCACAACTCACTCATTTCCAAAGAATTCACCACATCTCCCTGACCCCACTTCCGGGATTAGGCTGGAAATTCATGCATTCCTGAGACATGGGTAAGAATCTGTTACCTCCCTGGCCTCCTTCCACTCAACATTTGGGCCTGTCTTTCCTGTTGTACCTGTCACATCATACTCTAATTGTACCCATGAGTCCCCCCATTAGAATGCAAGCTCCTTGAGGGTGGAGACTCTCCTGTACTTATTTTTTTAAACCACTGTAAACAACTCAGTGCAGTGCCCGGTAGGGGGTCTGTGCTCAGTCTGTGCTCAGGATGAACGAAAGAATGACTGTGAACTGAAAGCCGCCCCTCACACTTCTTCGACCCTAACTGCTACACTTGTGCACTTGTGCGACCCTAACTGCTACACTTTCTCACCCCCAGGCCTTTGCCAGGGCTGGTCTCCCTGCCAGGGAAGTCCTCTCCTCCACATCCCCTCCCCTTTGTCTGGCTAACTCCTACTCAAGCTTCAGGCTCTATCAAAGCAGTCACTGCTTCTAGAAGCCCTTCCTGACTCTGCCAAACTCCCTCGAGTGTGCCCCTCACAAACACTTGCCTGGTGCTGTAATCCTCTGGGAAGCTGATGCCCTGAGGATGAGAGGGCCATAGCCACCTCCTTCACCATCCTGTCTTCAGCACCTGGTCCCACACCTGGCGGGAGGAAGGCCCCAATAATGCTGCTGAACCAAGGAGTTGGGGGGCAGGGAGATGGGTTCCCGTGGGATGGAGGAGGAGAGGTGACAACATTAATCGATGACACTTCCCAAGCTCATTGTCAGTTGCAAATCTGACAGCAGACCTGTTCTCTTGTGTGGACTACCCCAGCTCCCTGGATAACTACCTCTCGCACCCCATTGGAGAGAATATTCCTCTGTGGTAGGGGAGGGAACTCAAATTCTTTCCCCGCTTTGCAAACCTCAAGTGACCAAAATAAATGAGATATAACTGCTGAGTCATCTGGGCACTGGGTTAACCAGGAATGACCTTGAATTTGTCATCAAGGTCTCTCCCACTGTGGTTCCTTCTCCTCCCCCGAAAACAGACTTGTTTTCCAGGCATCTGTCTGGGTGCCCTTGTTTGACTAGGTCAGAATCATAGAATCCTGGGTTCTAAGTTTAGAATGGACCTTAAAGAAAGAGGCCCTCGACAGCACAGAGAGGTGAAGTAACTCGCCCAAAGTCACACAGCTATTCGACAGTGAAGCCAGGATTCAAACCTAAGTCAGGAGCACATTTCACTGAACACACCCCAAGTAAAGCAGAAACCATTGTTTTCCAAGCATCAGATCCATGTATTTGATACTGAAGGTCAAATGCAGTTCTATTAACTTAGAAAATACCACAGTGTTTTTGCCATAAAATTAGAAACTTGTAGTATAGAGGCCGTCATTGTCCCTTTTCATAAATTTTACTACTCTCTGTTCTCTTACAGTCCCCACCACAATTTTAGGACATTGCATCTCTGCTTCTTGTCAAGGAGGAGGAAAATAATCTGATTCCTTCAAGTCACACAAACGATGAACAAAAATACGAGAAAGTGAGTTCACTGAGAACAAAGTAAAGATCACTGAATGCCTCTTTCCACTGAAGGAAAAAAAGGACATCAGAATCTGAAACATACTCAGAGGGAACCCTCGCCAATGCAGGCCCTGCACGAACTCCAGGGTTCTTCTCAGATGTGGCCCCAGGGACATTTTGGGAGCGGGTGTGCCTGCTCTGTAACTGGGTCCTCGGAGGCTCAGGATGAAGCCACATCGTATGATTCTCTGTCACCCACACTTCAATGCCTCAGCTCAAGAGAAAGAGCAAAGTAATTAGAAACCTCCTTGTAAAAGACCATTTGCAATTATAGAGCACTGTCCTTTCCTTTTCATCCTGGGGCTTATTGTTTAGAAAGTATTTTCCAGGGAGCCATGAAATGTTGATTTATAAGCAATATCCAAGGGACAAAGAATGTCTAAACACCTTAAGCCTGTGATTTAAAGGCTTGTACTATGTGAAAGAATACAAGATGAGATAAGATACTGCAAAAGGGCTGTAAAGAAGCTGATTTTATTTAGTAAAGTCTGGTTAAAAATGTGCAACGCAACTAAGGATATTACAAATATGATTCAGATTACTTGCATCTTAATTTATACATTTATACCACCTCTTCTAGATCTTGTTGAAAAAGATTAGTTATTAAATCTTCTTCGGTTAAGAAAAAATATGTATTTGCATTTAGTTAATGTGGTAGACAGAAGAACAGCATCTTAAAGACATCCATGTCTTAATCCCCAGAACCTATGAATACTTTACTTTATGTGGCAAAGGAGGGTTAAGGTTGCAGATGGAATTAAGGTTGCTAGTCAGCTGACTTTAAGATTATTCTGGATTATCCAGGTGGGCCCAATGTAATCACAAGGGTCCTTACACGTGGAAGATGGTGGCAGGGGAGTCAGTGTCAGAATGATGTGATTTGAGAAAGACTCAACCAGTTAAGCTGGCTTTGAAGACGGAAGGGGCCATGAGCCGAGGAAGCTGGAAGAGGCAAGAAAACAGATTCTCCCCTAGACCCTCCAGAAAGGAATGCAGCCCTGCCATCACCTTGATTTTAGCCCAGTGAGACCTGTACTGGACTTCTGCTACCAACAAAACTGTCAGATAAAACAGTTGTGTTGGTTTAAGCCACTAAGTTTGTGGTAGTTTGTTACAGAAGCAAATAGAAAACGACCAGTTAATTTCTCTAAGTCTGCTCATTAAGGTAGACCAGCGCGTTAATAATGACAACTTGATTTTGGGAAAAGAAAGGAAAGAAATGGACGTGGATGGTGCACCTGCCATGTGGCGGGCATCGTGTGAGGCCCCGTAGGTCATACCACACAGTCTCCTCCACCCTCTGGCCAGGTGGGCATTGATAGCACCAGCGTGCAGCCGACAGCTCTTGAGTCTCCAAGAGGTCAAGGTGCTAACGCTTTGGCCGAGCCAGGGTGTGAATCCGGTTTGTTTGCCTCCAGAGTGCTTTCTATTTGATGGTGTCGCCTTCCTTTCCGCTCAAGCTAAATGGTACAAAAAGCCCACAGGGCCTGGTCTGTCTGACTGTGCACATGGACAGCCCCAGACCTGGTGGCCACATCCTCTCCACATGCCCTGCTGGACCCCTTCCTCCCTTCTCCCCCGTGTCAGCACCCACCAGCTTCCCGGAGGGAATGGGGCTGGAGACCAGGGCAGTGGTTGGAGGGGGCTTCTCCCCACGGTTCTGGTCCTTCCATGGTCCCACCTTCTGCACTGTCCACTGGAGGGGCACAAAGACGGAAGCACAAATGCACCTGAGCCTGTGCGGGAAGGACGAAGTGACGCAGGGGGAGGGGGGAGTCTGACCCACGAACCACACTGATTACAGCTCACTGACATGCTCTCATACCACGTTATGTATTTGCAGCCCAGGAGTGGGCATGTGCGGCTCAGGGAAGGCTCCTTTTGCACTTTGAATGGTGAATTGGATGGAAGAAAGCTCCTCTCCCAGGTGGGGAGAGGTGGGATGGGAGTCATCTCTCTGGGCGTCTCACGCTGCTAGACAGCCCCAGGCACGCACGCTCTGTGTATCTAGGTGGTTCTCGATGCCTCCCGAGAGTTCGGGGAACACACCTGAGATTTGCTCTGGGCGCTGTCCAGATGTAGGTAGTTAATGATGCGATGAGGAGAGAGCTTTTTCCGACCAACGGACAAAATCCAGTTAATTAAGAAGAGCAATGTTTTGTGCTTAAAAGGCACAGATTCAGACCCATCCATTAGTCTCTTCGGTTTAAGATCACTTTTAAATCAAAGCTGTCAAGCTGAGGCTGTAAGAAGCATCTGTTATTAACAAACAGAGAGAAAAGTGGGCTCCTAAGTGACAGGCTCACCAATCACCACACGCTTGGTGGTGGATTTGGGAGCCAATTCAGACACGTCAGTTGTGTAATAAATAAAGTTTACAGCAGCTTTCAGTGTATAAAATGCATTACTGATGCTGAGCTTAGGGGCTGTGACTATGTGCACCGTGCCCATGCATGTGCATATATGCCCTCCAGTCTCAAAGGCGTACCTTTGGGCAGGAGGGTAAGTCAGGCAGGGAGAGATGATATAAACAGGACAGAGCAATGCCACTGGCCCAGCCCTGGTTGAGCAGCTGGGGAGACCTCAGGGACCAGGGCAGTGAGCAGACTATGAGAAAGGTATGTACCAGCCCCCAGCAGATGTGGCCCCTGCCCTTGGATATAGTCAGTCTGGCCGGGGAGATACATATGCAAATACTGAACGACACAGGGATAATTTCAGGGCGACCCCATGGTCAACTCCATTTTCGGAATGCTGCCTCCCATGGGTGGGGTCTCCAGGCTGGACAAAGGGATGGAAGACTTCTTGGGATCTGGCTTGGGATGGGAGACAAAAAGATAAATACAGTTCAAGGCCACAGGTCAGAAGAGAGAAGGCAGATTGGCTTGTACCTCAAGAGTCTGTGATTCTGTGAGCTAAGTGTGGAATAGGTGCTAGAGACAAAGCTGTAGCAGCCGAAAAGAGATGGGGGTCAAGAAGGCTGGAGAAGGCTCTGGAAAGAAGATGAGCTTGAGCTAAGACTTGAAGGGAAGGCAGGCCTGGAGGGACAAACTCCTTCCTCTGGGCTGGAGAGACGGTAGAGACAGGGTCATTATCAGGCAAGGGGGGGTGGTCATCACCGGACAAAGGGACATCATTGGTCAAAGGGGTGATGGTTGAGAAACTAGACATTTTGGTGGAACCCAGTTCCGAGAGACTTTAGGCCAAGCGCCAGCTAGGAGCCCTGAGCCAACATCAGGGCAACAGCTCCCGACAGGCTTCTCTGTGACAGTCCTGTTTGCTGGAATTTAACAAAGAACAAAGAGCACACACCTCACACGTTTGGCTCTGGGGCTGGTGTTGGAGCTGTTAATTCCTGCGGAGTCCAAATTTCTGCACCGCCTCCAAGTTCAAAGGAGGTGCGGACGGTAAATAGACTGGCCCTGGCTGTGTGCCCACCTCTGACACCCTTTTCAGGGTGATCCCAGGACCACGTGATCAAGCTGCAGAGAGGCCCTGGCCAGACCTCCTCATTAGAAAAGGCTGCAGCAGCATAAAGGCTTGTGAGAAAGTTGAGGGCGTTGGGGAGGGAAGGAGAGGGAACAGTTGGGGTGGGGGGTTGAGGGAGGAGACAGCATCACAGCGCCTAGGAAGGGATGCCCAGAGACTCCCGACCGAATGGAAAGGCCTCTTTGGAGGGACACTTCTCAGCACACCATTAGCTGTCAAGGTCAGCAGACCCCATGACAGTCAATTTTCAAATTCTGGTGACGGGCTCTGGGCACAGCAACCTTCCCCAGAGAGGTCCGCCCTGGAAGGCTGCAACTGCATGCGGTTACCTCCCCAGTCACACTTATATCTTTCCAACCAGAAAAGGACAAAACCACGCATGATTATCTAAACAGAAGTGTTCCCTTTGCTTTTCCCAATTATTAACTTGTGGTTGTTAAATAGCTGATAGGATCAGAGGTCCTTCTAAGAGGGGGAAATTACACAGCCTCGGGCTCAGGGTCCACCTTCTGTCTGGTAAGGAGATGACTCCACTTTGCAGAGAAGGTAACAGAGAAGCTAAGCAAGTTGCCCAAAGTCACCCAGCTAGTCAACAGCCAAGCAAGGCAAGAAATTAGCTTCTGCCTCTGACATTGTTTTAATTTAGTAGAGAGCTCCTTTGGCTGTACCACGGGCTCACAAAGCTGGTGTCCATTTTTCAGAGGATTGATGACTTTACATCAGCGTTGTTTTGTGCTCCAGCCCATGCCTGTTCGTGTGCAGTCTCTAGCCAGTGGCCGTCAGAAAGCAAAACGCTAGGAGACGCCTGCAGAAAGCACATTCTCAACCGTATGGCTGATAATATCATTTGGGCAATTGTCCAAGAAAAGGTTAGTATTTTTTTAAATTTATTTACTTATTTTTGGCTGCATTGGGTCTTCGTTGCTGTACGTGGGCTTTCTCTAGTTGCGGTGAGCGGGCGCTACTCATTGTTGCAGTGCGCGGGCTTCTCATTGCGGTGGCTTCTCTTGTTGCAGAGCATGGGCTCTAGGTGCATGGGCTTCAGTAGTTGCGGCTTGTGGGCTGTAGAGCACAGGTTCAGTATTTGTGGCGCACGGGCTTAGTTGCTCCGTGACATGTGGGATCTTCCCGGACCAGGGCTCGAATCCGTGTCCCCTGCATTGGCAGGCGGATTCTTAACCACTGCACCACCAGGGAAGCCCTATTATTTTTAAGTTAAATTAAAACCCACAATATAAACTACTGTGCAAAAAAGAACAAATGTATGCATCATTTAGGTCCAACACACTGCACTAAAATATCCTAATGACTAAGGATCATAATTTAAAGGAACACACCAATAACACAAAGTATAAACAACAAATGAAGACTCTTTCTGAATTCAGAATAAATCTACTGAGAGTGGCTGGAGATGATATTATTCCTAAGAAAAACCTGCTAGAATTTACTGCAAGCTCACTTTCTAGCTCAATTGCTCACATCAACCTTCTCAAACCTAACATTTAATTGCTTGTCTGTTTTCTTTTATAAAGGAAGTCAATATAACAGAGCAAAAGTTCCATCGGAAAACATGTTAAGATGCAGAGACTCTTGGGAGCACGGGGAGAGCTGGTCCTGTCCAGGAAGAAGGTCAAGGGACCTGGGATCTAGCAAGTTGCCTCGGTTTCCTCAGTCCTAGGAGGATTGCCAGAGATCTTTTTTTTTTTTTTTTTCTTTTTTTGGCTGCACCACGCGGCTTGTGGGATCTTAGTTCCCCAACCAGGGATCGAATCTGGGCCCTTGGCAGTGAAAACATGGAGTCCTAACCACTGGACCACCAGGGAATTCCTGCCAGAGATGTTCTACCATCTCCCTTCACCTCCACCAGGACCAGGGGCTGGATATAATACTGGGACCAAGTGAAGGGTAGAGGGAGGGCTGCACATGGCAAGCTACTAAAGGGTGGACTGTCTGTAGAGAATCCAAAAACAATAATAAACGGACGAAAAGTCAGCCTGATGTTTACGAGCATCACGTGTTGGAAATCCTCAACAACGTCAGTGGTAACATTCCCCTCCCTGAAAAACGTCTTTTTGGTCCAAGTTACGAACAATTGGTACTGATGTTGTTGAGTGTCAATAATACATGTTTAAGTTCAAATTCGCACCTGTAAAAACGAGTCCTTTACTAAACCTTGTCTTCTCCATGGAAGTCATTTGGAGAACTCCTAGTTACACAGTCGGCCCCAACATATGCGGAGTCGGCTACACACAGCCATTTGGAGAGAAATCCTCAACTGTTCAGAATTTCAAGCCTGCTTCAGGTGACCTTTGCCTTTCCAACCTCTATGAGACCACATACTCCTGCATTTAAGCAGCAGATTCTAAGCTTGAACAGTGGTAGTGCCGTGATCACGAAGAAGCTGAATTACTTCAGTTCTGTCATTCCACATGGCCACTGGGAGATTTTATTTGTTTTTAAAATTGAAAACAGTGACACCGGATGTGAACTGCAAAGTGTATTACTTTTGCTCGGTAAGTACAGTGTTTACTCCATACGTGACATATTTTACTGAGTTTGAATAGTATTTTTTTTAATGGAAATCTGTTCTTTTAAAATTGTGAGTTTTAGCTTTTAAAACTAAAGAATTAAGCAAGAAAATAAAGCAGTACATCAGTGGTACGATTTAGTAGTTGCTAAATTATAGGCAACTTTTGTAGATGTCTCACTTTTATTAAAGTTCACCTATTAGTAACAAATAATAATTTATGTAATCATTATATAAGGCTGCAACCAAAGGATCAAAACTCAGTAAAGAAAAAAATTTTTAATAAATAGTTGTGCTTTTTTTCCTTTTTTGTACTAATAATTTTTATTTTAAAAATCCTGGCATAATTACATGTACAGAGTTCAATAAGAGAAATATTATCTGTGTTTCTTTTCTGGCAATTATTATGATTGTTTCATTTCATGATTATTTCTTTTTTTAATAAATTTATTTATTTATTTATTATTTATTTTTGGCTGCGTTTTTGGGTCTTCGTTGCTGTGTGTGGGCTTTCTCTAGTTGCTGCGAGCGGGGTCTACTCTTTGTTGCGGTGCGCGGGCTTCTCATTGTGGTGGCTTCTCTCGTTGCGGAGCACGGGCTCTAGGTGCGCGGGCTTCAGTAGTTGTGGCTCGCGGGCTCTAGAGCGCAGGCTCGGTAGTTGTGGCGCACGGGCTTAGCCACTCTGCAGCATGTGGGATCTTCCCCGACCAGGGTTTGAACCTGTGTCCCCTGCATTGGCAGGCAGATTCTTAACCACTGCGCACCAGGGGAGCCCTTCACGATTATTTCTGAAGATAATTTTGTCACATAAAGGAGGGGACAGTTAAATGGCTGGGTGTCAAGTGGCTCAGTACCTCTGTTCTGTAAAGTAGCATGTGATGGCAGGGCAAACCCCTTCAACAATCAGTTAGTCTCAATCACCCACAGATCTACAACAGAATGAAGATTATTTTTTTTTCCCAGACCATCAATTTCCCTGTTAATCCCTATGTTCCTTTCTCTAAACACCACCTCACACAGCACCCACAATGACAGTGAATTCTACAATGTAAAGTTCAGTGATGTGAAGGTTTGTGATGACTTCACAGGGCCAGGGATGAGAAATCCAAGCAGGGCCCTCAGGGGGTGATGCTCCCAGCGAAGTCTGGCCCCTGCCCAGCCCTGAAACCAGAGGTTGGCCCTCTCAGCAGCCAGAGTGTGTGGTCCCTGCAGCTATGACCTACTTCCCAGTCTACCGGCAGGGAACTGGGCAGCCGTGACGAAGCAAAATTAAGCGGATCTGAAGTGAGCCCACGCTAGAAAAAGTTTGAGCAGTGCGCAACTTTTTCTGGGGATGGGAGGCAGGCAACATGGATAGAGGAAGAGTCTAATCTTGGAAATTAAAAAATTAATCAGGGGGTCGTAGAAAGAACAGGCTTTGGAGCTGAAAGATCTGGGCTCAAATTCTGGTTCTGCAATTTACTGGCTGTGTGATCTTGAGCAAGTGACAATCATTCTGAGCCTCAACTTCCTTATTTGTAATGTAGGGATATAACCCCACCTCTAGAGGCTGTCCTGAGATGAAGCAGAACTGTGTCTGTTCTCTGAGTAGCTGGTAGTCGGTATCTTAGTTCTCTCTCCTTTAGTTTTCAACAATGACACAAAATATTCTACAGGGACAGAAACAAAGCCTGGTAGGGCCTAGGCGTCCCACCTCAGGGCTGCATTGGTGGTCAGGCAGAGAAACTTCTCTAAGGATGATGAGTATACCAAACTTTATCCTGGTAGGAACTTTGCTTGCCAAAAGGTGGATAGCTTACCAGCAGGGACGGGGTACCTATTACCAATTCCCCTTGGAGCCTGGGCTTCAGAGATCTGTTAGCAGCAAACAACGGCCAGGTAATCCTGGTATTTTAAATAAACATGTGCAAACTGTGGGTAATGAAGAATAAATCACCAGAACACTCTATACTTAGGAATTACGAGACTAGATTGCAGGTGGGAGAGAATAATAAGGAAGGAAGGTGGAAAGAAGGAAGGTCTAAGCTGTGATTTAAAAGTAATGAAGGTTTTTGTGGGTTTTTTTCAACACAGCTCTTTTTAAAAAAATATTTATTTACCTTGGCTGCGCTGGGTCTTAGTTGCGGCATGTGGACTTCTTAGTTGCGGCATGTGGACTTCTTAGTTGCAACATGCATGTGGGATCTAGTTCCCCGACCACGGATCATACCCGGACCCCCTGCATTGGGAGCGCAGAGTCTTACCCACTGGACCACCAGGGAAGTCCCAAAAGATTCCTTTTATTTTTTGGCCATGCTGTGCGGCCTGTGGGAACTTAGTTCCCTGACCAGGGATTGAACCCGTGCCCCCTGCATTGAGAGAGCAGAGTCTTAACCACTGGACTCCCAGGGAAGTCCCATAATGAAGGTTTTGTTTTTGTTTTGTGGTAGAACATTTATCGAGCTCTTTCTATATATCCCTACTAAACAAGACACAAGTCTAGAGGTATGGGTTGCCATTTTTACCATCGCCTGGGGAAGACTATCTGAACAGTAGAAAGTAGAGCCAAGAGAGGGTGCATTCCAGGTTCTTGGTGACATCATTTGGGTGACTGGATCCAGCTGTACCTGAACTGAGATCTATCCCTGACTTTTTAAAATCTGGAAACCAATAAATTATCTTTTGTGTTTATGCCAGTTTCTTTGGGCTTCTGTCAGTTGCAGTTGAAAGACAAATACACCCTGGCTGAACCTTGAAATCCTTTACTACCTATTTGTGCCTCCCTCACTTAAAGTAACTTCTCCTTGTCTGTACAGTGGGTATAAATTATACCCTTCCCAGTCATTGGGCCTGCCCCATGTAAGGTGCATAATAAAGCTTGGTTGAAATTAAATATGAAATTTCAGAAAATATGAAATTAACATATTGTTACCTAAGCTGAATATCCTTAGCCTCCTGTCTTTTGGAGGGGTTTGGGGAGATTAAATTTTCAGAGATTGATTTATTCATTCAAGAAAAGTTGAGTGTTAAGCACAATGCAGGTCATTGGTTCTCAAGCTTGTGCATTAAAATTCCCTACAGTGGGAATTCCCTGACTGTCCAGTGGTTAGGACTCAGTTCTTTCACTGCTGGGGCCTGGGTTCAATCCCTGGTTGGGGAACTAAGATCCTGCAAGTCGTGCAGCATGGCCAAAAATAAAATAAAATAAAATAAAATTCCCTACAGTGCTTTAAAAAGATACCTATTGCGAGCTGGGCCCACCTCAAATTAGAATTCATTTGGCCTGGGATGGGGCCTGGGTACGATGAGTTTTAAAGGCTCCTCCGGTGGTTCTAATGTGTAGTTAAGGTTGGCAACCAGGGTGCAGGGGCTGGGACCACAGCAGTGACACAGACATGTCCTTGCCCTTGTGAAGGCACCTCATGAGGGAGATAGTCGACAATCAAGTGAGACAAGTGTCACAAGGAAAGGACAGCAGGTCGTTGGAGTCTAAGATGGGCACTTGTTAGTCTTGGGGGGTTGGAGAAAACTTCCCTGAAAAAGTGATGCTTATACTGAGACCTGAAGGATGAGTACAAGTGAGCAAGGTGAAGGGAGGGGGTAGGAAGGAACATTCCACACAGAGGGAACAGTGCATGCAAAGGCCCTGAGGCAGGAAACTGCAGAGAGTTTTCAAGGAACTAAAAGATGACCCATGAGGCTGGAAGATGAGGAAAGCGGTGGTGCCAGAGGTGTGAAGCCACTGGAATTTGGGACTTGTTTATTACTGCAGCATAAACCTGGCCTCGTTGACTAATACAAGTGGTTTTACTAGAAAGATAGGGGGTAGAGTCCAGCTTGGATTCAGCTGAGGAGGGCAGCCATGTGGGGAGAAAATGGAGTTTGCAGAAGTGTTGATGATGCTTTAAAAAGAAATCTGTCTGGGAAGAGGAGGACAGAGCTAGTGGGGTGGACTGAATGGGGGCATTTGTTTTGTTTTAAAGAAAAACAGCAAGGAGTCAGGAGAGAAGGAGAGGACAGAAACAGGAGAAGGTGGGAAATAAAAGCTTCCTGAATGGTGGGAGAGGTGGAGGGATGGAATCCAGGCCATGGCACGGGGGAGGGCCTGGCTTTAGCAGAGTCACCCAAGAGCTGCTGGAGAGGTGCACACAGCGAACTCTGGCCAAGTACAGAACAGTGCTGAATTAGCATGTGAGGTGCTCTGGACCGCCCACATAGGTCAACCCTGCAAAACACCTTGACCCCTGGGAGTCCTTCCTAAGACTACCAAATCCCAGTATCCCCCCAACACTTAAGGACCATTTGCCCACAACAGAAAACAAATTAAACTGTCAGATCACACTGGTTGGGCTTCCCTGGTGGTGCAATGGTTAAGAATCTGCCTGCCAACGCAGGGGACACGGGTTCGAGACCTGGTCCGGGAAGATCCCACATGCCGCGGAGCAACTAAGACCATGTTCCACAACTACTGAGCCTGTGCTCTAAAGCCCGCATGCCACAACTACTGAAGCCCGTGCACCTAGAGCCCATGCTCCGCAACAAGAGAAGCCATCCCAGTGAGAAGCCTGTGCACCTCAACAAAGAGTAGCCCCCGCTTGCCGCAACTAGAGGAAGCCCGTGCATGGCGACAAAGATCCCATGCAGCCAAAAATAAATAAAATAAAATAAATAAATTAGAAAATAAATAAATAAAGACTATGTGGTTAAAAAAAAAAAATCACATTGGCTATGTTTCCAGCATACCAAAAGAGAGCTCAGGGGTGGCCTGGTCCTCTCCCTTCCCCCAATCTTTTACTTTGAAATTTTTCAAACTTATAGAAAAGTTACACAAATAATACAATCAGCACCTCTATATCCTTCTCCTAGACTCACCAACTGTTAATATTTGTAACATTTGCTTTCTCTCTGTCAGTCTCTGAATGTGTATGTATAATTATATACAAACCTTAATTTTAAACAATATTTTTCTTAATATAAAAGCAACACATGGGGACTTCCCTAGTTCGGGGAAGTCCAGTGGTTAGGACTCCGTGCACCGGCAAAGTATAAAGAAGTACGTACCTATAATCCTACCACAAGAAACATCACTAGCAATATTTTCATATATTTTCTTGGTTTTTCCCATGCATTTTCTTTTTTCTTTTTCTTTCTTTTTTTTTTTTTTTTTTTTTTTGGCTGCACCACGCAGCATATGGGATAGCCGCAGGGATCGACCAGAGATCGACTCCCAACACCCCCTGCTTTGGAAGCGTGGAGTCTTAACCACTGGACTGCCAGGGAAGCCCTCCCATGCATTTTCAAACACAGTCAAGATTATTTTGAATATGCAATTTGTACCACACTCTTTTTTTTTTTTACCATACTCTTTTATTATGTCAAGTATTTTCTCAATAATTTAAAATTCCATAGACATCACTTTCTCATGGCTACCTATATTCTACATAACCACTTCCCAGAGATTGGACATGCAGCCGGCTTTTGAAATTTCCTACTGTAAACACTGATGAACATCTTAGTGTTTTCATCCTTTTCATGTCTCTAATTATTTCCTTAGGACAGATTCCTAGAAGCGAAATTCTGGGTCAAAGGGCAGCAAACATTTTAAAGCCTCTCTTTACATCCTGCCAAAGTGCTTCTTGGAAATTGGTCCAAATTTTACTCCCACTAGCCTCGTACGGGAGCAGACTTGAGTAAATGCTATTGTTGAATCGGGGAAGGACTGAGGGGCACAGATGGAGACAGGGGGTGACCCCCAAGGGGAGAACGTGTCACAAATCACCTTCCACAGTGGAAACCAGGAGGGGGGGCTGGAGAAACCCCAGCCTCCCAAGGCCTCCCATTCCTCCTGGCCCACTGCAGACACTCGAGACACGGTTGCTCCATGAATAAACAAATCCACAAACATGTATTTCTGCATTCCCATCACATGTCCAACACAAGACACAAAGAAAAGAAAATAGTGAGGGTTCATGGGGTGAACCGTTCCAGTGAGCACACAGGAGTCAAAACAAAATCCACCCCATGGGCAATACAGCAGGTTTTCTTAGGAAAGTCTGACCTCTGCTTAGGCTGATCATTTACAGACTTCCCTCCCCAACAAGACAAGCCCTGATCTAATTCAGCTCCCAAATCCAAGCAGCTATGAAGAGGCAGGAGGGAAGAGTTAAGTGCCACTCCCACAGCATCGCCCAGGAAAGGGCAGTGACGTTACCTAAGGAAACAGCGGGGGGGTCTCTCGCAGCTGCTTCTGTGCTAGGAGCCGGTTGACAAAGACTGGCTACAGAGATGAAAGGCAGTTTCCTGGCCCAGCGGTTTGCCGCGGACATGCTGTCACACCATTGGGACGGTTTTCCGTAAGCGACTCCCGGTTGTCTACATGGGCAGGAGTAACCCCTATTGGCTGACATGGGCTGAGCAGGGCCTGCAGGGAGGCTATGGGCACACACAGGCGCACACGTGTGATGGAATTGACGTGCTGTGCCCCCAGGGGCTGCATGGTCAGGGAGGGCGGGCGTGGCGTCACAGTCACCCTGGGAGAAAAGCCAGGTCTGTGACATCATGGAGTTCTGGGGCCTTTCTTCTCCTACTTTGCACACTGTTTTTTGGCCTTGTTTACCTTCAAAGAGGAAGTGATGGAAGAACAGGCAAAGAAGAGTGGTGTGGAGGGGGCTGGAAAGCCAGCCCATCGCTCTCCAATAAGCACCCCTCTACTCCCTAGGTCCTGATAATGGTGATGCACTGAGCAAAGGGGCCTTCAGAGGCCTAGGTGACTTGCACTTATGAGCTCTACACCTGCATCTGAAGTGGGCTTTGGAGAGTCCAGACTTTGAGCCCCTGATGGGGTGGTGAGCACGCTATATCCTGGTTTCACCATCTTGGACGAGGGGCTGCTTTCTCTCCTCTTTGTGTAGACCTGCCAGGCCTGTCTCACAGCTGTGAAGCAGAACTAGGGCTGGATCCCAAGGGAGAGCGGGCTTGGGTGTGAAGTGCAAAATAAAGGGCTTGTGAAATCCACAGAGAATGTACTTAAGGATCTTTTAAATCTAAACCCTTAGCTAGTACTTGCTACATGCAAGGCTCTTTTCTATGCACTTTACAAATCTTAATTCATTTAATTCTCTTCCCAGCGCTATGAGGTAGGTATTATCATTATTCCAATTTTATAGGTGAGGAAACTCAGGCAGAGAGGCTGAATGACCTGGCCAAGTTCACACCACTAGGACACAGCAGAGCTGGGATTTGAGTCCAGGCCACCTGGCTCCACAGTGTGTGCATAGATCAGGGTCTCATGCAACATGATACTGGCGGAGTCAATAACAGCTGCAGTCCCATCATGTGCTGCAGAGCGAGGAAGACTCTAATGAGAATGACTTTGGTTACCTTTTACGGGAGCAACTCAGAACCACACAGAACCTAAAATGAAGGCTGGCTGGCTCTGGGCATTCACCCAAGTGCCCACAAGTAAACCCAGGATGGCCAGACCATGTCCAGGCTGCCCTTTCCCGGGCATGTCTTGTGCTCTTGAATCAGGAGTAAACTCTATGGGGCTTCTGAGCTAAACCAGCCGTGGAAGGGCTGCTGTTTCCTGATGGTTCCAGGGATCTGTCCTAACCTGGCCTGACGTCCTGGTGGGGATCCAGTCCCAACGTCAGCCCCATCTTTGGACCACATTCCGATCCCATTAGTGAAACACCTGAATCATGATAGAAGGCAACCAAGGCTGGAAGAAGGCTTCAGGTAACACCTGTTCTAGGCATCCTATCTTTTAAGAGAGTCTGTTTATCAAGATGTCTCAACATAATAACATAACACCTTTATCGTACATATAAAACTGACTTATAAAACCACAGTGTGTGTGAGTGTGAGTGTGTGGGTGTATACGTGTGTGTGTGTGTATACGTGTGTGTGTACCCTAGCTAGACTCTGAACTTCTCACGGGCCAGGACTGAGTGGTTCCCAAGTAGCCTGGTACCCAGCACACAGCAGGCATCCAAACGGACACATTGGACCTTCTCACATTTTACGGTATATGTCTGGACACTTTGGCTGGGAATTTTGATAAAACATCCCTTAACCTTAAAAGTTAAAAGATGGCAACCAACAGGCATCAGATGAAAAGAATCCTCAAAGGGCAAAATATTAGGCCTTTGGAATGAGAGTCACAGACCTGCCCAGAGTTGCCATTATATAGAGCCAGAGAGAGGACTCAGGGAGTGTCCATCGGTCAAAAAACACTTGCTGAGGGTCATGGGCTAGGTGCTTTGAACTTCCCTGAGGAATATTCTAGTCCCTGCCCCTTACTTCCAGCTGGCTGGGACCAGAATACCCCAAAGACACACCATACCCCTTTTCCCCAAGGTCTCAAAATCCCCATCCCAGGAAGTGCTGTCTGGCTTGAATTCCTCCAGATAGAGTTTAAACCAGATCAACAGCCCAGGAGTATATTACAGAGTTTAAAGCTGCTAACTTAGTAAGTCACACTTGAAAATAGGGATATTTGACTGAAGGACAACTTCTGATGTATCTTGAAAAGTTGGAATGATCTGGCTACGATGGGTCCACAAGACACTATCATTGCCTGGAGGCCTCCCCAGGCACCCCCCAACGTTGGCATTTGGTGACAGGATGCTTGTCCGGGTTCTTTGCTCCTTGTCCCTTGGTAACAAGTGATTTGTTGTCACCCATTTAAGCAATGCACGAACCCCCTCAGCTTTTCCTCCATGCCTGGTGACCCCAGGCCGGGCACCAAGCTTCCTCCAGGGCAAGCTGTCCTGATGGGGTCGTTAAGGCAAAGAGGGGCTGCAGCATTCTGGGCTGAGAGGTGCTCTGACCCACATTGTCTTGCAGGACACACCCCCAAGATGGCTGCCAGGCCACGGGATCTGGGCCCGGAGAAGAGAATTTTTCGGCAAGGGATGTTGACTGCCCATTCCAGAAAGCTTCCCACAGCCTGCTCTGCAACGGCCCTCACCGGTGAGAAACACTCCAAATTTCTGCCCAAATCTACACGGAGAAGCGCATAAAGGTTTTAGTCCCAATTCTTTTCATGATAAATCCTGCTACAAGAACAACTGAAGAGCAATTATCCCTGAACTTTCATTTGAAAGTCTGGGGAGGGGAGGAAGGAGTACAAATCTTTGCGATCAGATTTTTCCCACATTCATTTTTATTCCTGATGAACTGTTAATGGCTTGTACATCATGCTGTATAACAATTGTGCAAAGATGCATACATTTACCACATGCTGGCCTTTCTGAGTTCATTCTGAATTTTATTATCATTAAGTACCCGCGCTGTGCCAGGTGCTAAATGCCAGACGAGGGGCGGGACGTGACGCGGGCCCTGGGTCGCCAGTCAGCTGTGGACAGAACTGCTCAGCTCTGCCGCTAGCGCTCCTGCAGAGCCACCCCCGCTGCCTCGGAGACTTCAGCCGCGTGCCCCGCCAGTTAGCGGCTGACTGAGGAGGGCGTGTCTGTGGGATTCCCAGGCACTGGGCAGCCGGCCCCTGCTTTGCCAGGGTGCTCCAGTCTGGTATCCCTGTGGGACAGGGGAGGGTCCAGGGCCAGATCTGAGCCACTGAAAGAGGGCAGGATGATGGAGCCATCAGGCAGGAGGTCCACAGCTTGGGGAGAGGAGGCCCCTTGGGGAAGCAATGCTCGGGCTGGAGGGTCCTCCGGGCTGTGCCGCTGAGTGTGGCCCCGGAGAGCTGAGGGACCGTGTGGGAAGGTTACCCAGCCGCTCTGAGCCTCGGTTTCCCCAGGTGAAAAAATGGAGGTAGAATCTGCAAACTCAGTAGGCGATAGAGTGATGAAAGGAGATGAAGCAGGAACGTGCCAGCCATCACTGTTCTGTTCCCATCGTCACTGCCAACTCTGGCCAGGCAGCTGGTCAACAGCTTCAAGTACCAGACAGGTGACAGCAGAGCAGAGGGTTGGGAGAAAAGCCAAATCCATCCCTCCACATAAAACAAACAAACAAACAAAAAGGAACCCGAGGCCTAGGATCTGTACAAAGCAAGTGTGCTGCCCAGCGCATCACAGGTGCACACAGAGCCCAGGAAAACATTCCCGGCTCCTGTGTTCTCTGCCTACAGCTCATCTAGAAGGTTCTTCTAAGGCAGCCAGGTGCCCAGGCCAGCCCACCAAAGCCTAGTAACACAGCATGTGTCTGAGATAGACCTTAGTGGCTCTGAGCTGCCGGGCCCATCTTGAGCCCCTTTAAATTCCTCTGAGCTTTAAGCCCCACCTGCCCCCAGTTGAGCCCAGCCGTGGGGGAAGGTGGGGAGGGGGAGGAAAGAAATGCGAACCAGGCAGAGTAATGAGAGCCAGCCGGTGACGAGCCCACTGTTTCCCACAAGGTCGTTTGTGGGTGCAGCCACGGGAACTAACTGTAAGCAGAGCTCTCTGCACCGGCTCTGAGGAAACCTCGGGATCCTTCACAGGCAGCGGCAGGTGAGGGGCCGGGATGAGGCCTCTGGCCTCGGCAGGGGTGAGGGTGCCCTGGGAGGAGGGCACCCTTTCCTTCCTCCTGTTCTGTGAGTCCTGGCATGCTGGATGTAAGAGGAAACACAATCTACCTGGGAAGAAACATCTCCTGGGGAGGCACCCCCGGGCCAGGTGGAAGGAGGAGTAAAGACTTATAACATCAGAAGGCTGGAAAGTGGAGTTGATGAGATGAAGTTTCTCCAAATGTTATTTGTCTCTTTTTTCCTGATTATAAAAGTAATTCATGGTACTTTCCTGGTGGTCCAGTGGGTAAAACTCCGCGCTCCCAATGCAGGGGGCCCAGGTTCAATCCCTAGTCAGGGAACTAGATCCCACATGCATGCTGCAACTAAGAAGTCTGCACGCCACAACTGAAGATCCTGTGTGCTGCAACTAAGAAGTCTGCACGCCACAACTGAAGATCCTGTGTGCTGCAACTAAGACCCGGCACAGCCAAAATAAAAAAATAAAAAAATAAAATTTTTTTTTAAGAAAATAAATAAAATTCATGCTACTGTCTGAATTTCTGATGAGAATCTATTCACGTATTACTTATGTAATATTTAAAAAATTCCTCAACTCACACACACAAAAGAAATACAGACCTATTGAATTTAAAATGCAAGTGCGGAAAGTAGAAAGTGAGAGACTTCTGTAACCCCCATTCAGTTCTACAACCGCCTTCTAAAAGCTTATCAAAGCAGGGGCATGTTTCCAGGTCGCTACCTATGGGTCCACCGTGATGACTGGGTACCATGGTGGGTGTTCAGTAGTGTAACTAAGGGCCAGTCACTCACTGTGCTCTGTGCTTTACAGACATCACCACCACTCCTTACAGCAGCCCTGAAACAGAGGTGCTACTATTCCCATTTTTCAGATGAGGAACCGGGCTCAGAGAGGTCGAGCTACTTACCCAAGGTCACACAGCTAGGAGGGAGCAGCCAAGAGTCAACCCCTGTCAGCCCTCCTCCAAGGCCTGGGCCCTTCCCACCACATCTCATCCACAATCCAGGATGGCAGGGAGAGGTGGGTAAATTGCATCTCATGTCCATTACTTAAGTATGACATGGTAACAATATAATGATTGAAACAACACTTGGGGAAAATTGTTTGAGTGGTTTTAAGAATAGGCCAGGCAGGTGCAGGGAGAGATGACCGTTGAGGACCCCCTTAGCAGCTTTTGTGCTAATAGTGGGATGGGCTGACTTTGGAAAGGAAGACGGTTCCAGGAGACAGCAAGGGGGGAAATAACCAAAGGGGACAGAAAAATGAAGGGCTTTGGGGCTCACCCCATGGGTGGGCCAAATGGCTTGGCAGTTCTGCCCTTCTTTCCCATACAGCGTGTCCATTGTCGGGAACTGCTTCATTTCTCTGGGCAAGAAAAACCTCATTAACCTAATTGATATTTTCCAGCAACAAATGTTGCATCTGTTATTTAAGCAGCCGGAGGGGAAGGCTATTCCACTAGGGACACCCATGCATCCTCCAGGAATGGTGGACGTTCTCTAGGAAAATCAGCATTTCTTTTTAAGCAGGGTGTATGCTTGTCCTTTCGAAAAGAGTGAAGACAATTCAGCCTGGCTGCTTTAGTGAAAGGTCTCTTAACCTTGACTCAGAGCCAATCTTTGAGAGACATCTTTTCGTTGTTGTTTTTGCTTTTGTTTTATTTTTCTCCTTGAGGACGCGTCCAGGCATAATACCCACTCTAGCTCCCGCCCCTGCTCCTCTGAGGGGTAAATACTTGGCTTCAGAGTTGGTTACTCAACACAGGTTCATGTGATCCCTCGGAGGCAGGTCTCACACTTGCTGTGAAGTGAAATGATTTGTCAAAATCAGTGAAACAAGGGATCCTTGGGAGGAGACCAGCAGGACACTGCAGGAGAAGAGGTCTTTTCAGTACGGAAGAAAGTGGGAATGTTCTGGAAAGCTGCTGCTCAAGGGACGCATCCGTAAGTCAGATCGTGTGTCCCAGATCATCCGAGAGGGTTCACCTTCACTTGCTGGGATCTCAAATATTGGTGCTTCCTGGTCAGGCCTCCACCATGGGTCGGCTCCACTGGCCAGGTGGGTCTGAGGGTCCCTCTCTGGGGAAAGAGGCGAGATGGGGCATGGGAGGGCATCTGTGTGGGGAGGAAGGAGACCTGGGCTAGCCCAGCTTTGCCATGAACTCACTGTGTGACTCTGGGGAGGTCACTTTACCTCTCTGGGCTGTGTCCTCATTTCTCAAGTGGCTCTGGCATCTGTTAAAATGCCAAATTTGTGGTCCTTATCACCTTGTGCTGGCACCTCTGTGGATTTTTCTCAGTATAACTTTAGAAAGCGGGGAGGTGTGGGGGAAGGGAGGTCCCGACAGGAGAAGAAAGAGTTGAAGGGAAGGTGGTGATTCATTCTAAGGATGTCACCCATCTGGGGGCTGCTCCCAACACTTTTATCTTCCTCTCTGGCCCCTTCTTTCTCCTCCCTCCCAGCCCCCTTGTCAGGCCGTGAGCTGCCATCACAGGGAAGCTGGGGTGACTCTGTCAGGAAGGCAGAGAAGGAGGTTTGCATGGTGGCTGGGAGGTGGGATTGGGTGGGCTCTGGGTGTTCTTCCCCCTCCATGGTACTGGGAGGTCTGGGTCCCACAGGCCAGGCAGAGTGACCCTTAACTAACAAACAGTAGGAGATGCTCGGGCCTTGGGCTCAGGAAACTTACATTCTAGCTGTGGCCACGCCCGTCGGCCTCTCTGGAGAGAGCCAACGAGACAACATGATAATTAAAACTGAAACGAGGCCCTCAGAGGATTGGCTGGAACGTCCCTGAGGACTGCAGTTCTGTCTGAAAGAGAAGACCAGCAGTGCGTTTTTGCTTCTCCGGGAGTGGCACGCGTCCCCAAATAGCAGGGGCTGTGCCCTACATCCTTCAGGGAATGAGGGGGTTCTGGAGGGACTCTGGAACCTGCACCACGGAAGTTACTCCAGAAGAGACAGGCTCCTGCCCCATAGCAGGGCTGGGACCAGGAACCCCTCACCCTGTCCCACTGCTGAGGTTCTGGGATGGCAGCTTCCGTTACTTCCCTTTCCCAACAGGAAGTGCCACCCAGCCTGGAGTGGCTGGGAGGATGAAATGAGATCATCTGTATGAAGCACTAAGAGAAAAAATAACATTGAGGTTGTTTTTGATATAAAAGGATTGGGCATTAACATTGTAAAGTGGCACATCATGCAGCCCGGCCTCGGAACTCGTCCACGGGGGTCTCACTTGCAACACAGGTCACCAGGCACTCTGGGGACCAGGGTGGCTCATGGGGCTAGTCTGGGTTGTCACAAACCACGACAAGGATTAGACACATAACACAGTAGCCCACCTTCCCCTGTCTTCCTCTACTCCCAAGGGAGCATTCTAGAAGGTGCTCTCTTGTGTTCCATTACACATTTTATATACACTGCACACACACACTGTGCATGTGCCCCTGCTAAGTCCTATTCCTCCGGCTTATCTGGAAGGCTCCCCTGTCTGAGGCATGCAGTGCTCAGGCTAGCAGGCCAGGTAACAGAGCTTCCGCCCCTCTGGGAAATGAGGGTGAGGCCAGATCAGAGCTTCTCCACCAGGGGTTGTCACGCAACAGCTGGGGAGGCTCTCAAAGAACCTTCTTCCAGATATGCTTATCCTTTTGAAGTGAGCTAGGGCCTGAGCGTATATATAAATTTATCTTTAAAAAAGGTAATATGGGGGCTTCCCTGGTGGCACAGTGGTTAAGAATCCGCCTGCCAATGCAGGGGACACGGGTGCGAGCCCTGGTCTGGGAAGATCCCACGCGCCGCGGAGCAGCTAAGCCCGTGAGCCACAACTGTTGAGCCCACGTGCCACAACTACTGAAGCCCGTGCGTCTAGAGCCCGTGCTCCGCAACAAGAGAAGCCACCGCAATGAGAAGCCCGCGCACCACAACGAAGAGTAGCCCCTGCTCGCCGCAACTAGAGAAAGCCCGCATACAGCAATGAAGACACAACGCAGCCAAAAAAATAAAAATAAATTAATTAATTTTTTAAAAAAATGTAATATGTACACAAGATAAAAGAGTACAGAGTGAAAATGGCGTCTCCTGCCCCCACCCACAATTTCTCCCCGCAGAGGCTGCCATCAAAACCTGATTCTCGCCTTTCCTTCCAGTGTCAGGCTCCATATGCATGACTCATTCACATGTACGCTCCCGCCTTTTACACAGATGGTAACACATGATGCCGACCTCGCTCCCCGCTTAACAAGGTGTCTGAGGGAGCAGCCAGAGCCACGACTATGGACCTAGTGCATTTCTCCAGGGACCACAGTTTATTTAACCAGTTCCATACCGACTCTTTCCAGACTTCTGCATAACAGATAATTCCCCAGTGAACCCCCATATATAAGCCTTTGCTCGCACAGAAAATTCTCAGAAGCAGTGGTGCTCTGCCAAAGGGCATCTGGTCAATCTTCTCTCCAGAAGTGGTGGTTTTCCACTCCCACCGACAGCACACCCCGGCCAACCAAGGGTTACCACCCCTCCGGATCTTGGCCATCTCATCCATGTAACAGTGGCATCTTACTGTGGTTTTATCAGCAGTCCCTTAATTGTGGGCCAGGTCAAGCATCTTTTTCACGTTTAGTACCCCCCCACTTTTTTTTTTCTCCTGTAAACTACTTGCTTTTCTCTTTTCCGAGGCATGGTAAAGCAGCTGGGGGCAATTCTGGGGTGTCCTAGGACCGTCTGCCAGTTCTGGATGACCCCAGGTCCCTTGAAGCTCTAACACTGTGGATTCTGGGAGCATCATTAAAAGCCTGAGGGTCCGGGGACTGTCCAGGTTTCAGAGAGCCCTATGGTAAGCGAGAGAAGCCCTCAGTAGCCCAGCAGGGAAAGCTGCGACTTTCAGCCCCGCCTTGAGCCTGAGTCCGAGCCTCTGAAGATAGATGTCCCGGCCTGGGCGTGGCAGCCCTCTCTGCATGGGAGAACGGGCCAGTTTGTCTTTAACTCATGTTAGGGTGTGATGCCACGAGACACAATGGAGACATTTTGCATCTACTTCCATTGAGAGCTCCTCCTGGGAATCCAGAGCTAGCTCATTCCTGCAACATCTGCCCCCTCCCTCCATTTCAGGTCTGCCGTGAAGTCCTCTCCTTCAGCAACTGGGATTTACCCAGCTGTTCTGCTCAGGCCCCACCATCCAACAGTGAAAGGGTACAGGATTCCCAGGGGCAGCTCAAGTATCAGCAATGCACTGCGGCATCACTCAGGCTCTGCTAATGGCCATTTTTCATGTGATGTAGCTGGAATGGTTTGTAACTTAGCCTAGATGTACGGGATTAACGGCTAACTCCTCCACCCTTACACAGAGCTTCTGTTTTATGGGAAGTGCTCAAATGACTGCTGAAAAAATAAATCATTAACACCTGTCTAATTGCCCCCCTCTTTTGTCCAGAGGGTAGTTAGTAAAGTTCAAATTGGTTCAGTCGGACGGTGTTTACAAAGACTCATAGCATAAGGAGGTACACTTCCTGACAGGCTCAACCAGCTTTCTTGCAAATTCAAAAGCCCCTTTCTTTGGTCCTGGGAATTAGGATTGCCACATCAAATACAGGATATAGTTCAGCCTAAATACAGCCTAGTTCAATTTTAATTTCAGATAAACAACAAATAATTTTTTGAGTGTGTGTCCCAAATATTGCATGAGACGTATTTAATTGTATTGGTTTCCCATGGCTACTGTTAACAAATTATCACAAACTGAGTGGCTTAAAATAACAGATATTTATTCACTCATAGGTCTGGAGGCCAGAAGTCCACACTCAGTGTCACTGGGCTGAAAGCAAGGTGTTGGCAGGGCCATGCTCCCTCCAGAAGCCCTAGGAGGAAATCCTTTGCTTGCTTCTTGCAGCTTCCGGCGGCTGTAGGCATCTATATCACTCTCATCTCCGCCTCCATCATTACATCATCTTCTCGCCCATGTTTTTCATCTCTCTCTGTCTGGCTCTTATGAGACACATGTGATTGCATTTAGGACCCAGATAATGCAGGAATCTCATTTCAAGATCCTTAATTTAATCATATCTGCAAAGATCCTTTTCCCAAATAAGGTCATATTCACAGGTTCTGGAGACTACGATCTGATATCTCAGGGTTGGGCGGGGGGAGCATTATGTAGTCTACTACACTTAAAAAAAAAAATTATTGTTTATCTGAAATCCAAATTTAACTAGGCATCCTGTGTCTTAATTTGCTAATTCTGACAGCCCTACCTGGGCCTGAGCCACTCATGAAATGGCTGGGATTTAAATGGTTTGCCTGAAAAGAATCTAAAAATAGAGTGGATATATGCATATGTATAACTGATTGACTTTGCTGAACACCTGCAACTAACACAACATTGCAAATCAACTATACTCCAATTTAAAAAAAAAAAAAAAATGGTTTGCCTGGAACTGCTCACTGCCCTTCCTGATACATTCACAGGGACCAGGCCTGGCCATTACGATCTTTGTCTCTGAAGTAGGGCTCATGATTTACGGTGGCATTCTGGTCTCCAGGAGAATCTAAAGGCTTAACTTTTCAAAAGATTACGGCAAAGAGTACATGTATTTCTACTTTTAGCACTCAAAACTCCAAATGCAGACGTGTAACCCTCCATCCTTCGGCAGGGTAGAAGGATGAACAAATATACAAGTTACACACCTGTCTCCCTTTCTGTTTGCAAGTCTTTTTTTTTTGGCCGCGCAGCATGGCTTGTGGAATCTTAGCTCCCCAACCAGGGACTGAACCCCGGCCTCAGCAGTGAAAGCACAGAGTCCTAACCACTGAACTGCCAGGGAATTCGCAGTTCTCAAGTCTTTCTAAGAGAAATCTTGAAGTTTTAATCAGTGTTGAATTCACTTATTCATCCATTTAATCACTCACTAAACAATTACTGAATGTTTATTCTGTGCCATGCGCTGTGCCAGGCACTGAGGATACAAAGATGAATAAAACATCGCCCAAGAGGTGGATGAATTAGGGAACCTGGTCTCCGGGGAAGCCCCTCAAAATGGAATCAGACAGGGGCTTCCTTGGTGGTGCAGTGGTTAAGAATCCGCCTGCCAATGCAGGGGGCACGGGTTCGAGCCCTGGTCCAGGAAGATCCCACATGCCACGGAGCAACTAAGCCTGTGTGCCACAACTACTGAGCCTGCGCTCTAGAGGCCGTGAAGGACAACTACTGAAGCCTGCACACCTAGAGCCCGTGCTCCGCAACAAGAGAAGCCACCACAATGAGAAGCCCGTGCACCGCAACAAAGAGAAGCCCCCGCTCGCCACAACCAGAGAAAGCCTGCGTGCAGCAACAAAGACCCAATGCAGCCAAAAATAAAATAAATAAAATAAACAAATTTATTAAAAAGAAAAAAAAATGGAATCAGACAAAGTGGAATCAGACAAAATGGAATCAATTTGTGGAAATTAAACACAAAATACTGGGCCCTAGTAACGTGAAAGCAGAAAATTTTAATCAGTAGTATAGAGAGAAACCCAATTAATTTACTAATTATCTTCAAATTCGAGCAACCATTTTTAGCCTTTAGTTATGGGAAAAAATAACTTGTATTACAAGATGTGTTACTTAGCCAGGGCTGCCTTAACGTGATGGAGCTGTTTCCTTCTTCCATGTTTTCCGATCCCTGGAAACATGGGTGACGGCGAGGCAGGTCCTCTGGCCACAGCCCCGCCGTCACAGACTCCACCTTGGGCTGCACAGACTCGGTGATTTCTCCCTTCACCTGCGGCTGCCTCTGCTCCCCATTACCGGGTGCAGGAGCACACTGGGGCACAAATTATGCCCATCCCCCAAACACTTCTTATGCTGAATAGAATTTTATAAGAGGAAGAAGCAATCTGTTCATCTATTCATCATAATGCACAAGTCCTCAAACTGCAATTCCAGGTCTCTACCCTATTAAAAAGAACATCAAAAACTTTTTCTGGGGGTGGGGGAGGGATGGATTGGGAGTTTGGGATTAGCAGTTGTAAACGATTATATATAGAATGGATAAACAACAAGGTCCTACTGTATAGCACAGGGAACTATATTCAATATCCTGTGATAAACCATAACGGAAAAGAATATGAAAAAGAATGTGTATATATGTATAACTGAATCACTTTGCTGTACAGCAGAAATTAACACAACATTGTAAATCAACTATACTTCAATAAAATAAATTTAAAAAAAAAACATTTTCTTTGTCCCTGTCGGGGGGGAGGGGGAAGCAGTGTACAGCAAAGTGATTCAGTTATGCATATACATATGTATCTATTCTTTTTCAGATTCTTTTCCATTATAGGTTATTACAAGATATTGAGTATAGTTCCCTGTGCTATACAGTAGGTCCTTGTTGGTTACCTATTTTATACATAGCAGTGTGTATATGTCAATCCCAATCTCCCAATTTATCCCTCCCCCTCCTAACTTTGCATCCAGGTCTGTGCACAGAGGGGCCCACACCCCTCAGCTCCCGCCCGGAACCACGTAGCTAACCAGGTCTGTGCCCAGCGCCAAGTACCACCAGGCACTCCAACTTTCTGTTTGCGGTGCTTTTAAGAATTTTCTTGAAGAAACACTTACTACTCACCCTGAAGACAATTTATAGACTGAAATGATCCCTGTGCCCGCCCCCGCCAAAAAACACAAAAAACAAAAAACCCAACAGATCAGAAACTAGGGCAGGATCTCACAGGTGGTATCTTGGCTTTACAGCTGGTGATTTTTTTTTTTTTTAATTTGGGGGAGAAAGTAGGAGGCAAGAACAGAACTGAGACCAGACTCTTGTTTTAGTTAGATGGAAGGGTGGCTATGGGAAGTGTATTTCAACACCATCAAAGTGCCTGGTGAGGTTGTGGCTTTAAGAAATGCAGTATGTGCAACCTCAACCTCATGGCTGTCTGTCCCTCCCTTCCCTGATCCCCGTCACTTTTCCTGGTCCTAGAGCGTGAACTGCAGTGGTGTAGACCTGTGGGATATAAAGTGGACTGCTGAGTAAGGGGGATGGGGCAGTACCCAGGGGGCTTGGTGCTGCAGGTTTGGCCCCAACCCCTCCCACCCTCCCTCCCCTCCCACTGTAACCCGTGCTTGCTTTGGCCACCCAGGGAAACCACCCACGTTGAATTAAATTTCTCCCTGCAGACACTGCCTGGGAACCTGAATGTCATCTTCCCTGAGTCTACACCCCAGGGCTCCTCTGGGGCCACATTTTCCAGCCTTTTGGTCCCATGTACCCCTCCATGGAAGTGCGGCAGGTGTGAACATTTTTCATGCTGGCAGAAAAATGAGCTTCACTATTTGGTAAGTGTAGGACTGCCCACGACACTAAATTTGGTTCTGCCGTCACCGGTGACATGAAGCAGCAGCCCAGTTTAGAGGCTAGCTTTCAGTTTAAAATATTTTCTCCGGGCTCATGTTACATATGACCGGATCACCGAGGCCGGAGGGCACGGCTTCTCCGGTCATTAGCACTAAAGACATGTCCGTTGGCATGAAGGGTGGAACCACAGGGGGTCTCTGAGGGCATGGAGGCAGCAAGACAAGGTCCTGGACTGAGGTACCATCTGGCTCCCTCCCCAGCTGTGAAATCTCTAGGGGAGTGAGGGTTAAATGCAGCAATGTTTTTAGGAAAATAAAATCAACCTGTTACTACCATTATTATCGCATCTTCATATAGCAAAACTAATATGGACTAACAGTTAAGTTGGTCTGAAGTAAGGCAAAGCAACAATTATAGACTATATTAAAGGAAATGTGACTTTTGTTATTTTAAGTATATAGAACAATAGAACCATGTACTAGGAGGTGGAGAATGTACTTTATTTATAAGGGTAAAACTCATTTGACATCAGCCTGTTTGATTTATTAGTATCCAGCTTCATGATTCAAGAGGAATTACTTTGAGCTATGTACGTGCTCAGCTCTGTGACTGGGCAAGACACCCAGGGGAGCAGGAAAGCCACACAAGACACAAGCCTTGCCCTCAGAGAGCATACAACCTGCGGGAAGATGAGACGGGCACACACAGAAAGGCAAGAGGTAAAACAATTAAGCGTTAACCACTGCAGTGCTGATGACTGCTGAGAGATGAAACGTGTAGATCTATGGATCTTGTTGAGTGCAGTAGCTGGAGAAGGCTTTCAGAGGAGATAGAGATTAGGGAAGGTCAGGAGAGGGGAAGGAAGAGGGGACATTCTCAGCAAAGGTACCATGGATGAGCTGGGGCAGAAAGAACATGATGTTTATGAAGGAGCCAAGAGGCAGGCTGGCCAGCGGTGGGACCGGACCTGTAGGACTAGACAGGGAGGCCAGGCCGAGGCATGCGGACTTAGGCAGGCAGCGAGAGGTGGGACGTGACTTAGCAAGGGACAGAAAAGGCAATCTTGGACTCATGCTTGGATGGGGCAGGGCAGAGGACAGGGCTCCTCTGGGAAGAAGAGTTTGGCAATGGTCTGCAAAATGGATTGGATGTCAATTTCGGAACCAAACTCGGGAACAATCCATTATTGTTTCCACAATGATCCGAGGGTGAAGTGATAAGACCTACATTCCTTTTAGCGCTGGTGAGAAAGCACTGGAAAGGGAGGGGCAGGTCCAAGTGACATCTGGGAGGAAGAAAATGATGGTTAAGTCTGTTCCAGGTTATGGGGGGCGCGGGGAGAAGAGTTTAAGACTCCAAGGTTTGCCACATGGGGACTTGAGGATGGCAGGTTCCAATGACCAAAGCGGACAGGACCATGGCGTAACAAGGACAGCTTTGGGGAGAGAAGGGTAAACAAAGATTGATGATGTGGGTACACGAGGTACCCAGGACTGATGCTCAAGGCCAGCCACTCAGTAGAACAGCTGGGCTGTTGTCAGGGCGGGGTGACACACAGCCCCTGAAATACTTCCCACTGTCCACTTGCATGAGAAACCCTCCAATCCCAGGGCAAAGGCAAATAGACTGCAGCCCAGCTCCAGCTCAATTCAAATTCCAAGTGCAAGTATTCAATGAATGAGCCTTCACTACGCCTCTTGCTGCCAAACAGCCATGAGAATATTATACTGGGGCTTCCCTGGTGGTGAAGTGGTTGAGAATCTGCCTGCCAATGCAGGGGACACGGGTTCGAGCCCTGGTCTGGGAAGATCCCACATGCCGCGGAGCAGCTGGGCCCGAGAGCCACAATTACTGAGCCTGCGCGTCTGGAGCCTGTGCTCCGCAACAAGAGAGGCCGCGATAGTGAGAGGCCCGCGCACCGCGATGAAGAGTGGCTCCCGCTTGCCGCAACTAGAGAAAGCCCTCGCACAGAAACGAAGACCCAACACAGCCAAAAATAAATAAATAAATAAATAAATAAATAAATAAATAAATAAATAAATAAATAAATAAATAAATAAATAAATAAATAAATAAATTTAAAAAAAAAAAAGAAAGAAAAAAAGGGAAACAATTAAAAAAAAAAAAAAGAATATTATACCATCAAAGTCAACTCCAGACTTTAATCGCTCTTGACCTAATCGATTCCCGGCATGTGCTAAACACAGTGGCAGGAAGAGGCTGCCCCTGGGCATAATTAGAATATGAGATTCTGCACCAAGTCCCTGTTTGATTAGGAGGAAACTGAAACCCCCTGAGAAAACAGAAAGGCTCCCAGGAAATTAATTCCCTCTGAGGGTCACAGCATGAGCCAAGGAAGTCCCGCTGGCAGGAAGGCATATCATCTGAGGTCATACTAAAGGCACCCCACCCACCATCCTGCACCTGGCTATCGGCTTCCCCTCCAAAGAAGGGGCAGATAAGACCAGTACAGGCTGGCTGCGGCCATCTGTCTATCCACCCAGGGCTCAGGCCCAGCTGACTGGGTGCGCACTCCTGGGAAGCAGTATGCACCGTCTGGCCGGCGCTAAAGGAGAGAGGTAGCAGCAGCGGCTATACTATTCCAGGCTCAGCCCGAGAGAGACTTCAGATCAGGTGCATGACTGTGGCTCCCAGGAGGCATCCCCCACCCCTGTCGCACTTGTTTTCTGAAAAGCCCAAAGGAATTCTCCTAGATTGTTTCATTTCAGTTCTGTGATTACCCGGTGAGAAGAAAGACCACATTATTGTCCATTTTGAGAAGGAAGATTGAATAATCCCCATTTTACAGACGGAAAAATGAAGGTTCAGGAAATTTTTTTTTTTGGCCGAACCTCACGGCTTGTGAGACCTTAGTTCTCCAACCAGGGATTGAACCTGGGCCCTTGGCAGTGAAAGCTTGGAGTCCTAACCACTGGTCCTCAAGGAAATTCCAGGAAATCTTAATTATTGCCACAACTGGTAGATAAACAGGAAGATTGCAATTAAATTCAGGGCTGGGTATGCCCAAGCAGTGAGTGATAACTGAGGCCCCACAAAATAAGAGGATAGCTAACTTCTGGAATTCAGTCTTGCTGGCAAGATTTATTGTTCAGATCAGGAGATGTTTTAAGAAGATTTTCACTTGGCCCAGACTGTCAACTTATAACATGAATCCTGTCGGTTAAAACAATTTTTTTCCTGCATTTCCCATGAGACATCAAACATTGGTTCATAATTATTTATAGCACGTTAGTGACACTGAAAGGGATTTATTTCAATGTATTCAGTCTGTATTAATACTCTGCAGGGAACAGAGTGCAGCCATCACTCACTGCGCTGCTAAGAAAGGAGGGACTTCAGAACTAAAGAGGGAAGAAATGCATCCAGTGGAGAGACACCCAGGAGGCACGTTATCCCCACGAGATTAACCCAGGTGAAAAGATTAAACAGGTTTAAAGAAGGTTCAGGTGCGTCTCTGAATGATCAGTCCTTTATTCAAGCGGGTTTAGGGATGTTCTGCAAAATCCTTCGTTTCTAAGCCAGCCTCATGGCGACAGCAGAGGCAGAAGCTGAACTGCTGTGCCATGGGGTGGGGACAGTGTAGAATTCCCCTGTTTCTAGGAAAAAGACAAGGCAAAAAATGGACGGCAGAAGAGTTAGCGACTCTTCCAAACAGTTATCCCCAAACAGCTATTCCTGGTGATTCTTGGCAAGTGGCAACTTTGAAAGGGACGGGTTTCATATGAATCAAACCATTATTACTTAGTAATACCAATAACCAAACGATTATTACCTTGCCCCAAAGTAGCAGGTTACGTACAACTATTTTATTTGTATGTAGAACTTTTGCTTGGCTTATCAACATACATTGATTTAAATTCTGATGCATTACCAATACCAAAGTTGAAAGCTGTTCCAGTTTTCAGCAAACCCAATATAAAAAGCCCAGACATAAAACAAATAAGGTAGTGAATATTCACATTTAAATATTAAACCAAAGAGATTCTGTAAATTGTAACCTTCTTTTGGGCACTTAAGCCTTTATTTTTTATTTATTTTTTAATTTTTAAAATTTTCATGAGCTCCAATTTGTCTATGTTTTCTTTTGTTTCCTGTGCCTTTGGTATCATATTTAAGAAATCACTGCCGAATGTAATGTTTTGAAGCTTTTATCCTGCATTTTCTTCTAAGAGTTTTATAGTGTTTTTTTTTTTTTTTTTTTGGTTGTGCCACATGGCATGCAGAACTTCCCCGACCAGGGATCAAACGCGTGCCCCCTACACTGGAAGTGCGGGGTCTTAACCACTGGACCACTAGGGGAGTCTTTAAGCCTTTAGATTATTAATTATCCAATAAGCCTCTTTTTTTTTTTTAATTTAAATTTATTTATTTTTGGCTGCATTGGGTCTTCATTGCTGCGCGTGGGCTTTCTCTGGTTGCAGCGAGCAGGGGGTACTCTTCGTTGTGATGCGTGGGCTTTTCATTGCAGTGGCTTCTCTTGTTGCGGAGCAAGGGCTCTAGGCACGCGGGCTTCAGTAGTCGTGGCACGCGGGCTCAGTAGTTGTGGCTCGCGGGCTCTAGAGCGCAGGCTCAGTAGTTGTAGCGCACGGGCTTAGTTGCTCCACGGCATGTGGGATCTTCCTGGACCAGGACTCGAACCCATGTCCCCTGCATTGGCAGGCGGATTCTTAACCACTGCGCCACCAGGGAAGTCCCCAATAAGCCTCTTTTTGAGATCATGGGAGAGGGAATGAGGTAAGACAGTGGTTTGGTATCACTGTCCAATCAAGAACAACTGAAAATAAGCACCTCTGAAACGATCTGTAAATCAATGGCAGAACTGGATTTGATCCAGGACAATTCTGTTGACACATAATTTAGAATTCTGGTTCTACTTCTGGAGGAAGGGCTGTCCTTTATCCTGGGTGAGGGGCACAGTTCTAGGATTCCATGAATTGGTCCTTTCTGCCACTTCCTTCTTGGCATTAGGCTGTGGATCAGATCACAGGCGATTATGGACCCAGGGGTCTTCTAATATCCTTAATGTCCTGAAGAGGAGGACACAAGGATGAAAGTGCCTCCTGAGGTTTTTTGTAGAACTACAAGCTTAGGTCCCAAGACAACATCACCCAGCCTTCCCGGGAAACCAGAAAACTGGGCGATAGGCTGGAAGGAAAACCAGCAGCTGGGACCAGAGATAATTGATGTCCCTCTTCTCTTTGATGCCTGATTTAGCAGTGAAGCAGACAGGACCAAAGGGAGGCCCATGAATGAAACATCATTATCAATGGCTTCAGATTTAATTCTAACTTGCTGATTTAAAAATGGCTTTTTAATTGTTGGATCTTGATCTAAAACTCCTTCACTAAGGGGAGTTAACATGGTAAAGAGAATTTAAATTTATGTTGAGTTTTATGGGGAGAATTTTGCAATGCCCCCTTTAGTTGGGATTCTATGTGAACGAATTCCAAGTGCCATGCTAGTCCTGGAAGACAGGCAAGAGATGCGGGGAAGATGATGCCTACCATTTACTTAACACAAAAGTCTCCACAGCAGGCCCTCTCCTGCCTGACACCACGTAAGAAGCAGAAATGAAGGAGTGTAAATATTCAAGGCTGGGTCCACAAGGCCTGATGTCCACAGCCAGGGCCTCCTCCTACCGCCGCCAACCTTCTAGGTCCATCATATTTGTTACAATAGTCACACAACTTAAATACAGTGCAAGCTGATGACATTCAAGTGTTAAATGTAAGATGAATTCTGAAAACCATTCACTGACTCTAAGAAAATCAAGTTGAATACTTGGAGAGACTTCATAAAGGTGAGTAAATTTTTAACCGTCAAATAGGATGTTAAAGACTGTGAAAAAAATAGTAAAACTCTAGAGAGACTCTGCATTCAGATTATACACAGTGTAAGCCCTTGTTCCAACCAGCTGGAAGTCCTAGACAATGCATTATGGGTGTTGCTTAGGCCAAAAAGACAAGGAATTCCAACCAGCTGACCCAAACACCAAAAGAAGGCCTGGGCCCTACAGCAAAAGATGGAGGAATAAATGCACAACTATCTGGTTAATTTAAATGTTTAAAATATATATGTATCATTTTTTATGATTTTCTTTTTTTACATATTTCATTTATTTATTTATTTTTGGCTGCATTGGGTCTTAGTTGCAGCAGGTGGGTTTCTCTCCAGTTGTGGAGCACGAGCTCCAGCATGTGGGTTCTGTAGTTGTGGCGCATGGGCTCAGTTGCCCTGCGGCATGTGGGATCTTAGTTCCCCAACCAGGGATTGAACCTGCGTCCCCTGCATTGGAAGGTGGATTCTTAACCGCTGGACCACCAGGGAAGTCCCTTTGATTTTCTGATTTAATGACTTTTTTAAAAAATTAATTAATTAATTAATTTATTTATTTATGGCTGTGTTGGGTCTTCGTTTCTGTGCGAGGGCTTTCTCTAGTTGCGGCGAGCGGGGGCCACTCTTCATCGCGGTGCGCGGGCCTCTCACTGTCGCGGCCTCTCCTGTTGCGGAGCACAAGCTCCGGACGCGCAGGCTCAGTAGTTGTGGCTCACGGGCCCAGCCGCTCCGCAGCATGTGGGATCTTCCCAGACCAGGGCTCGAACCCGTGTTCCCTGCATTGGCAGGCAGACTCTCAACCACTGTGCCACCAGGGAAGCCCCTAATGACTTTTTTAAAGAAACATGTATTATGACTCTCAGTATTCACTCCATGGATAAGAAAGCTTCTTAAACCGGATTTATTAATTCAGATATAACTATGGTTATCGAATGCTTGGCGTTCCCTGGATTCAGAGCATGTTGAGTTTGCTTTATTTAACATTTTTTCTTCTTGACTCTCGGCTGCCACCACGAAGCCTACTTCTGAGTTTACCAAGTTCAGCACTGCTTCATTATTTCATTTGTAGAATCTCTCCTCCATTGTCTTCCATTAGTTCTGCTACTTTCTCAATCTCATCAGTGCTCACTTTTTATTCAATCAGTAAACTAGTAAGATCTCGGAACCCACCTGCTAAGCCAGGCCGCCAGTCCCAGGCTGATGGGAGGGAGGGTGGTTCAGCTCAGGCTGGCGTGGACAGTACACAGGCTATTCCTGGCACGCAGCAGATTTCAGGAAGGAAGAGGGCAGAAGCAGGGACAACAAATGACAAGTCACTCTGCTTGCCTGTGGCAAGAGTCCTGTTGTGTGCATTTAAACATGGGTGTGTGTGATTTTCGGGGGCTCCACTACCACCAAGACAACAGAGCCTGCTTCCAGGAAGAACTGCCTACTTCTATCTTGATCCCTACTCAGTGTAACAATGTATCTGTTCCAACTAATTCCATCACCAAGGTCAGTAGTTTGCACATTCATCCAATCACAAGGGTCTGCTCACAGGCTGCTGTCCAGGAAGCCATTTAATGAGCAATTATTATGTGCTGAGCCCTGGGCTAAGCACTACCCCATTTAAACCCCACAGCAACTGTGAGATAGGTACCCCAAGTTACAAACAATAAAAAAACTCTCCAAGAGGCTAAACAACACAGCTTAGGCCCTTCAGTGAGTAGGGGAGCTGGGATTTGCACCCAAGAGTTCTGATCCGAGGCCCCACCCTTAACCATTAGGCCAAACCTACTGTGTCTACATGCAGGACACTGCCCTGCACTGGGGAACCCGTCCAGGGAAAACCAGCATCTGCCCTCCAGGCATTCACAAATTTTCCTTGAATAGCTGAGGCACAAAATGCATTTCTTGGGGGTTAATTCTTAGTCTTCCTGATCGGGGCAAGCACAGAAATATCGACAAAGAAAACACAATTTCAGATAATCCACCTGGAGCTCATTTAAGCTGGCGTTTTGTGGAAGCCGATTCCTACACCTACAGAATGTTTCCTAATCAAAGAACCCCCAAAGCTCAAAAACCACCCCGAGCTGGCCTCAAGCTCCCTCCCCACACTCAGGTGGGGGCCATCTGTGCAAGGAAGGAACCTGGCAGAGACGGCAGGAGCATGACACCTGAGGCAGGGAAAGAGGTCTTGGACAGCAACCCCTTTGGCAAGAGAACAGAAGTGAGTCCGGTGTGTGTGGTGTGTGTCCGATCGCCCTCACAGGCGCTTGTGGGAAGCAGCAGAATCGGAGCTGGGTGGAGAGGCAGTGAGTCCTGTGGATAGAGGATTCCAGGCAGTCCCTCTACACCACAGTATAATGGAATATATACTGCAGAGCCCGGGCCCCAGGAAGTGAGAAAAGCTCCCAGGCCCACCTTTGCCAAGGGAGACTGAGATTCTGGCTTGAGGTCCTTCCTATGCCCGCCCAACTCCTCTCACACCCACAGGCTCCGAGCTGGGTCCCAGTGGCAGTTGCCAAAGCTTCAGCCTCTGAGGTGCAGAACCTAAGATGGAGATCTAATGTCCCTAAAACTTCAGTGATTTGATTTTGACCATAGCTGAGTCTATGTCATGACCCCCCGATCTTGATTTCCAGGCTTCTTTAAGCCAGTCAGACCTGGCTGCTCCTTTGCATGACAGAGCAGTCCTGAAATCCTGGATTTGGGGGAAGACGTTTAAGGTCCCCAGGATATCTTCCCTGTTTTATAAACAGAGGCACAGAGGTTGAGTAAAATCTCTTGTTCCATGTGTCAAGGCCGAAATTCCGAGCTTTAGGCTGTGCTCCAATTACAGACTCTTACAAAAAAAAAGTTCACATGCGAGTCAGTGGTTTTGGAATTAGTATATTCCACTGGGTCAATGTTATAGATCGCGCTTTGGTTCCCGCTAGCCCATAAAGGCCTATTAAGCCCACGTGTAGCTGAGAAGGGGGCAGGGGCTCCTGTCAGACACCCAGCTCCACCACTCACTGGCTGTGTGACCTTTAGTGAGTTACTAAACCTCTCTGTACTTCAGTTTCCCCATATGTAATACGGAGATAATACAAACTGCTACTTAAAGGGGTTGTTGTGAGGATTGAATGAGATAATCTCTGGGGACCACTTAGAACAGTGCCTCCAAGAAGATACTCAGTGAACATAAGATGCCACTAAGATGATGGTGCCAGGGTAACAATGTTTCTATAGCAGGGCTTCTCAACCCTGGCACTAGTGACATTTGGGGCCAGATCATTTAGGCACCCTGGGCCTTGTAGGATGTTTAGCGGCATCCCTGGCCTCTCTCCACTAGATGCCAGTAGCACCCCTGCCCAGTTGTGAAAACAGAAAGAAAAATGTCTCTAGACATTAAAGTGGCCCCAGGGCTTGAGAACCACTGTTTTACAGGAAAACAGCTGAGAGTCCCAGCTGGAACATTGGATTCCGCTCCCTGCTGTAGCCCGGTTGGTGAGGCTGGGGTCTTCTCTTCCTCTCACCTGCTGAGGTGGCCCTCCCATGCCAGCTCCAAGTCACCAGTGGAAGCATCTAGGCTGGCAAGTTAGGAATGGTCGGGCAGGTGGGTGTTTCTGGGGATGTGGAGGGGTTGGGGGGGGGTCCTCTAAGTGGGATGATGAAAAGTGGGAGGAAGAAGAAGGAGCAGAGGCAAAGGGGTTTCCCACCTCCGTCCCTCTGACCTCCTGCAGGAGGAGCACCTGCAGTGCTAAAGGTGGCAGGGCAGGGTCTTCCTCCCCCCTGGGGGTGGAGTGTGGTCTCTCCCCTTTCCACTCTGCTGGCCAATGAGGGTGAGGTGAGCAGTGGGGACCAGGCTGTGGGACCGTAAGCAGCAGGAAGGGAGAAGGCAGGGAAGCAGTGGGGGAGGGGAGGGCGTGGAGGTGCACCAAGGGGCACAGGCAGCTTTTGGGTGTCATTTTGACACAGAGCAGGGGACGAACTGGACTGGATTTGTCCCCAAAACTTCTCGATGCCATGACCTTGAATAAAGCCCTCCTCCCATTCTGCTTTCTTTTCACCACCTTTTTTAACCTGCATTTTCCCGTTTTATCCATTTATGTGTTAAATGAGCATGGTCCAAAGACCTATTGTATGTCTAGCACTGTACTAAGCCCCTAAAGGTGTTTCTATTTGTTTTTGAGTGATTCTTTTTCAAGGTGAGAGGGAGGAAGGTACTAATTAACTAAATAGAAGGCACAATCTAGTTGAAAACTAACATATGTTCATGTACACAGCTGTGGAGCCACCCAAATCATATACATACATTTATATACATAAATGCCGAGGGAAGGTAGAATAAAACAATTTCTTAAAATTTTCCACAAATGGGCTTCACGAATAGATGTTAAAAGGGCAGAAGGAAAACTCAGCCTAAACAAAGGGCACCCCAATCCTACCACATCTCCAGGCTGCCACAGCTCTCAAAGGGCATGTGGGTCAAAGGGCATGTTCAATAGAAGGGACTCTTTTCCCAACTGGAATAAATCTGGCCCTTCTTGAATCAAACTGATTTTAAGTTTTCTTCTTGTAATTTGTGGGAATAATCCTTTTCTTTTGTTCCTGTTGGGGGAATCTGTGCCTGATATTAGAAACCACTCAAAGATGGGCATGTGCAGAGAAGGTCGGACAGTCACAGACTGTCATTCATCCAAAACCAGCATAACCAACAAACACCTCCCCCAAATTGTCCAACGCTGAACGCCAAGAGTCAAGCCAGGTGACTGCAGTAAACACAACCTGTTACAGAAGCAAATGTTGGTCAAGAAATTGATTAGCTTCAAGAGTCACTCTGAAGCGGGCTCTGGGAGAAGCGTGTTATTAATTTATTTAGGGGAAGGTTTGGAGACGGAGGAATGGATACGCAATTCTTATGTGGTAAACATAAGCAACATCATAAAACACAAAAAAATACCTTAATTAATTATGGTAGGAAAGGCATTTCTCTTTCTGTCGTAGGATCGGTCAGTTGGAGGGACGGGGATCAGATAAAACTCAAAGCTGTCCTGTTGAGCCTGAGCGCGCGGTGGCCCAGAGGAGCAGGCTGGCAGTCGCTGTCCCAGGTCCCACCATCCACCCCAACCCGGACCAGCCGGAGACTCACGCATGGAGTTACGGGTCCGGACCGCCTGACGCCAAGCGGGCTCTCCCGGGACTTAAAACAGCCCCCACCTGCTGGAGATTCGGGGACAGGAGTCGGCGGCTGGCCCCAGCTTCAGCGTCGGAGCGTGGGCGCAAACGGGGCATCTCTCGCGTTCCCGGGTAGGAAGACTTTTAGTTAAAGCGCGCCCAGAGCCAGGGATGGAATTTCCCGATACGCGTACGAAGGACCGTCCCCCGGTCCCCGGGATTCCTCCGTTAACAGCCCCCCAACCCCGGCCTTGCCGACCAGAGAGCCCTACCAAACCGCCAACACATTTCAAAAGAGAGTAAAATCGCGGGTGCCCGTACTGCGCTTTGTTCCAGGCACTGAGCTAAACGCACTTGCCTCTGCCGCGCTCCTTTTCCCCCAACCGACAGGAGATGACCTCTCTGCCCCCGGTCCATCCCGAGCAGGGGTGGCCGCGGGCTCCCTGTTCCCAGGGCCGCTCTGAGACCCTCGCTCTCTCTGGTACCATAATCTCCTGTCCAGCTCTATTGGGGGGAGGGGCGGGGAAGATGCTCGAATTGATCCTTGAACCTCTCCAATCCACCCGTGCCGAGCCCAGCTTTACAGGGAGGCTCTTATCCTGAAGCCACGAGAAGGTTCGGCTTGGCCCCCGGCAGCCTCTCGACCCCCCGCCGAGTCATTCCCGAATATTCAGATCAATCTGCGCGGCTCGAAAGGACGATTTGGCCCCTAAATTGCTCATCCCTCTCAGAACTGCGCCCCCGCACCAGTTTCCAGCGATAGAATTAACCAGAAAGCCGGCCAGGCTCCGGCTAATGGAAGGAGGGCGAGGCTCGGATTTGTTCGCCAGGGTCCGTACCCGCCTCTCTAGCCCTCCCTCCCCACCCCCGCCTCCCGGTTTCAAGGCGGCGGCGAACTCGGGATCTTAAGTGAAAATCCCGCACAGTTCTAAAATAATATTCAGCTATAATAATAAAAACACATGAGAGATGCCTATCTGCGTGGCTGCGGCCGCCGGAGTCCAATTAGGAACAGGCACGGGTTTAGGGTTTGGGGTGCGGGTCTCCCTCCAGCGTCCTCCAGGAGCCAAAAGGGGCGGCCCTGCTTGTCCCAGGGTTCTCCATCTCTGCTGGGAAGGGGCGGGGCACGCCCCAAGGGCCCGGGGAGCGTGTGGTCTCCATGACAACCTCCCCTCGGCGCCCCCCATCCCAGTCCTCCCGATAAAAATGGGTGTGGCCCGCAGCACCCGAGGAAACCTCACGGCCCCTCCTCACAATCTCCTGCCTGGCGAAGCAACAGGGCTTGAAGCGAAGCGGGGCCCCGCCTGCGAGCTCCCACCGGGAGTCACTGGTGTTCCTTGGTGGGCAGGCTGGTGGGGCATGGCCCCCGGGACGTTCCGGGTGTGGGGAGGGGCATCGTCCCTTCGCGGCGACCCGCAAGGCGGGCGGAGACCTCGAACCCCACCCCTTCAGCCCCGCGGATGCTTTCTGGCGCGTGGCCCGGCTCTGGGAGGGGGCTGCGCGGGGTGACGCCCTTTCCATGCGTGCCCCCGAGGCTAACTGGAGTTCCTCGACCCCGGCGAGCTCTGAGAGCTAACAAAGGGCTCGGAAATGAGGGGCAAAAGGCGGGAGGAGGGGTGGGAACCTTGGTTAAACACCCTTGTAGAATAAAAGCCAAAAACCAGTGCTGGCAACGCAGATCACGTAAGCCCTACAAACAAAGCATCGAGCCCCCGAGGAAGATTCCGGGTGAACGCCCCCGGTGCTCAAGACCGCAGCAGCAAAATGCCAAGATTTCAGCGCTAATTGCGCTCCCCCCTTTAATGACAGTCCCCGCCCTGACCTCCTAAGCCCAGCCACCCGGCTTGGCATGGTACTGTAGAGACGTGACACACAGCAAAAAGATGGCACCTCGCGTTCGGAGGGGAAAAAAGCAAGGGTGGAAGTGGGAGGAGGCAAAGCCTACCCTCCCCCTCCTCGCCCACCCGGGTCCACACCCACTGCCGCAGTGAGGGGCGAGCCCTGCGCGCCAGCCCCTCGCCTCCGGCAGGGAGCGCACAAGCCGGGCGCCCGGCGCGGAGCGCAGAGAATGGGGCCCGCCCCGAAATGCACCTGCAGCCCTTGAGCGGGTCTGTGCGGGGCTGCGGCTGTGCGCGCCCTCGAGCCGGGATCGGCAGCTGCCGAATCCTTCCACATCGCAAGGCCAGGTGACCCCTGCCTTTTCGAGACTCCACCTTGGGATCCGCGCGCTGTCTTCTCTCGGGCACGGCGCTGCTTGCGTCTCGGTGCCAGGCGCGCGCAGGGGGAAGGGCGACTAAAGTGACAGCGCCGGGACCCCTCCCCATTTCTCCGATTCCACTCCCAGCCCTCAAATGTCCCCTGAGGGTTTCTGAAGGAGGAAATCGAGGAGAGGGTGGGCCACCGCCTTAAACCAAGGGCAGCGAAAGCCCCACTGGAATCGCTGCCGGGGAGGGGCAGGCGGGAGTCATCTTTTCTAGAACCCGATCAATACCTTCCTTAGAGCTGATGGCAAACCGAGGCAGAGAAATTGGATTACAGGTTCGGTTTCGGGGGTCGTCACCGGACTCCCCTCCACCCCCACCCCACACACAGTCATAGGCCCATTGCGGCAAAAGGCGGTGTTCGAGAGTGCATAGCAGCCCCCTCCCCCAGATCACCGCCATCCGCGCCCCACCCTGTGGGCACAACACCTGACGGGTCCGCGAGAAGCGGGTCGTGTAGACAACCCCCCCCCCAGGACACACACACACACACACACACACACGAGCGCGCGCGCGCGAGCGTGCATCCCTTGCATGGGTCCCTTTCCAAGTCGCCCCAATCCAGGCGCCGGAGCGCTGAGGACGCAAGGAGGGGCCGCCGCCTTTGCCCCCGACCAATGCCCACCTCATGAAACCCATCTCTGAGGCGAGGGGAGGCGGCATGGGGGTGCAGGAGGGAGAACGGGGAGGCAGATGTCGGAGCCTCGCACTTACCTGATAGTCGACAGAGGGCGAGGACAGTAGAGGGAAGCAGAGGAGAAAGTAGCTGTGGTGTCGGTGGCAGAAGGTGGGCGGCGGCGGCGGCGCTGCTGCTGGTGCCTGAGCTGGTGGGTGGTGGAGACTGCGAGCGCGCGCACGAGCGAAGAGGGCGCGCTCCTGAGACCGGCGGGCAGCGCAGGCGCGAGCAGCGGGAGCGCGAGCCTCCCGAGGGGAGGGGCGGGCCGTGAGGCCTCCGCGGGCGTATTCTCCTCCGGCCACCAGTAGGCGCGCGCGAGAGCTCCAAGGATCGGCCCATCCTCGCCTCTCGGCTCTCTCCTATCTGAGCTTCCCTTCCCGGGTCTCGCCTCCCTCCCACGACTTGGGCCGCGGCGCTGACCGCAATGCGCACGCGCGCTCTGGCCCTCCTCCTGCTGGGGAGCCTTTGTCTTGTCTGAGGGGTCTCCTCCCTTGGGGGGGAGGCTTGGATGCTCTCTGGGTCGAGAAGAGGCTGGGTGCTCCGCCCCCAGGTCCGCTGCCCCTATTTTTCCCTGTCTTCCTGGGGTGATGTCCTATCTGGGAAAAGTTCTGGGCGGGTTTCCAGATGGCCCGTCCTCCAGTCCGTCCACCCTGGACCTCAAACCTCCCTCGGGCTTGCCCTCCTTATCGCTGGCACCCTGACCCTCCCCTGAATTTCCCGAAATGATTCCCGTTGGAGATCAGTTCCCCGGATCTGCTTCCTTTCAATCTGTCCACCTTTTTTGTTACTGATCAAGGTGAATTCTTTCCTTAGCAGATATGCTGAAAGCAGGCTAACTCAATTGTAATAAGGTAGTGCAAGGTTTTGGGGGGTTTTGGTTTTTTGTTTTAACAAGGAGCATTCGAATCTATTATTCATCTGTGACCCAAGAATAAAATCTTAAATTAGATGAAGTTTCAAATGGCACTTACCACATTACAGAGCATTTTCACATATACAGTTATTTTTACCTTGTTTGTGAAACACTGTTAAACTGTAAACAGAGCTTGAGATCTGAATTTCTAAATGCCTGCTGGAGATTCTCACCTGGATAACACTGCCTCAGACTTGAAACTGACCAGAGGCTTTCATTCTCTCAGTCAGCCAGCATCTAGGTTTTGTCCTTAGCTTGGTCTCCCCAACATCTAATTTAAGCCCTGGCAGTGGGAGGTTTTAAGTGTATGAGGGCTTGGAGACAGCCATCTTGTCCTAAGATGGGAATTTGTCTTAAAGCTTTAATTTGCATAGCTCATATATTTTTTTCAAAGCAGTATTGTATGTTACAGATAATACAAAAAGCAGGTATTTAAAGATGCTTTATTCACAGGGGTTTAATTAATGTATTATTGGGAGCACTGAGTGGATGATGGAGATGGGGGCCAATTTCTTAGGCTCTGAGTCTCTAGAATTGACCTTTTTGTTGTTCCAACTGCCACCATCCTAAAGACCCTTATCTTGGTTCTCCATATGTAGTGACCTTACTGGTGTCCCTTCTCTGTTTCTTTCTATATCAGCTCATCCTGCCTAAAGGCTTCTAACTTCTCCCTAAGTGAAATTAAACTCCTTAGCCTTAAACTTCTCTTCATCTGCACCCCCCCCCCCCCGCCCCCCCTCATCTGCACCTCCCCCCCCGCCCCCCCCCCCAGCCCATCATCTGAGCCTCTGTCCTCTCCAGTTTTCTCTCTCATCTACTCTATGGCCAACGGAGCTTGTTTGACGAAAGCTTGCTCTACTCTGGGGTTTTCCTTTGCCTACAAAGTCCTTGCTCTTTCTTCACCAATATCCTACCTAACTTTCGAAACCTAGCTCAAATTTTACCAAAGCCTCCCCTAATCATTCCAACTGGAAGGCATATTTACAACCTGGCAGAGTATTTGGATAGCCTGAAGTGTATTTGTTCTGCCTAATTGTCTGCTAGGCAGGTGCTTTGATGAGACACCTACAGTCCTCTCTCAAAGCCAACGCAGGGGAATATCATATAATACAGCTAGATTAGAAAGTGAGTATTAACATTACAGGCAAATGCTTTACTCTGCAAAAGGAACCATATCCAGATTCCCCTAAATGTCAGCTCCCCTGATGCGTTTGAAATGTAAGTTGATTTACAGGCAAATTTGTAAACACCTCAATTATATAAAAGGAGGCAGATCCATGCCTTAGTTTCTCTGGACTTACCTCTCGCTAATTATCGCTTAGGCCCAAATTTTCCTTTCTGTCTTTATATTTCCTGAATGCCTCTTACCCACCTCTCCTTCCCTCCATTATCCTGCTGAGAACATTGCCCCTTGTCTAGGTTTTCTGGATTCCAGCAAGAAGCAGGACGAACTGCAGACGAGGGTTTCAGTTACACATGACTCAGCAGTGTAGCTCTATTGTCAAAAAAGCGAAGATCATCCTGGGGCCCAGAAATAGGGACAAGGCATAACAGATCCATGAGATCAGCCTCTCCTTATATTTGGCTTTGCCCAGACACTCTGGATATGCCTGCCTAGGGGAATGTCAGGTAATTTGGGGAGTTCTCAAAGGGGAGCCCCAAATACAGAACTTGAAATCAAGTTAAATATTAACTTTCACTTAAACTGTACCATCACTGGCAAAATCCCACTCTATGGAAGATGTAGTCAGAATTCTAAAAGTGGGATGTAATGTACAACATGATGACTAAATCCTAAAAGTTCTCATTACAAGGAAAAAAAATTTTTGTAACTATATGAGGTGATAGATGTTAACTGAACTTACTGTTGTAGCTATTTCACAATATATATCTGTCAAGCCATTATGCTGTACACCTTAAACTTATACAGCGCTGTATGTCAATTATATCTTAATAAAACTGAAGAAAGTAAGAATTCTAAAGGTTACCAAAATATTGAGACCTGAGTCACATCTCATGAGCTATAGTCGGCGTTTGTACTTTATTTTTTACAAGCTGTTCTTTTTTTATTTTTTAAGCATTTTTAAAAAATTTATTTGATTTATTTATTTGTGGCTGAGTTGGGTCTTCATTGCTGCGCGCAGACTTTCGGCGAGCAGGGTTTCTCGTGTTGCGGAGCGCAGGCTCTAGGTGCACAGGCTCAGTAGTTGTGGCTCCCGAGCTTAGTTGCTCCACAGCATATGGGATCTTCCCGGACTAGGGCTTGAACCCGTGTCCCCTGCATTGGCAGGCAGATTCTTAAATACTACCCCACGAGGGAAGCCTGCAAGCTGTTCTTTATTCAGAGTAAATATCATTATCATTTCTTTTTCTAAGTAATACCAAGTTCTAAGTACTATTACTGACTGTTATTAGTGTCCTGATTTTTTTTAATCAGAGAAGGAGGTTGTTTATCCTTTCAACAAACTGTGTGGGGGGAAAACAATGATAATCAAGACTGTAAGTTGCTCTCAGTATAGTGATTTGCAGGTTACTTATTAATTGATATTGATCTTACACATTCAGGGTTAGCTAATCTGGAAAGGATACATATGATCCCACTATATGACATTCTGGAAAAGGCAAAATTATGGAGACAGTAAAAAGGTCAGTAGTTGTTCAGGGGTAAGGGGGAAGAGGTGGGGCAAAGAGGGATTTTTAGGGCAAAATTATTCTGTATGATGCTATAATGGTAGATACACGTTGTCATACGTTTGTCAAAACTCAGAACGCACAGCAGCAAGAGTAATCTCTAAACTGTGGGCTTTGGGTGCTAATGATGTGTCAGTGTAGGTTCATGGATTGTAACAAAGTTACCACTCTGATGCAGGATGTGGATCCTGGGCGAGGCTGTGCCTGGGAGGGGGCAAGAGGTGGTAGAAACTGTATCTGTATTTTCTACTCAGTTTTGCTTGAGCCTAAAACTACTCTAAAAATAAAATCCACCTTTTACAAATTCAAACAAAATTGGGGAAATGCAAAAAAACCCAAAAACTCTGGCGTTAGGTACCACCCAGGCAATTTGTGACATGCATTCTTTAAAAATAAAATTCTAAGCATTATAGTGATACTTTTTTGATCAAGGAAAGTCCCCATGAAGTCAGTGGGACAGCTACGAGCTGAGACTCTGAGGGAACTGTGTTGTATAACTTAATTTTTTTCCTATATAAGAGACTACCTATACTTTTAAATATTAAATAAAACCTCTCAGTTCCATGTCTAGCATTTCAAATAAATAATTGCCCCAGAGGGTCCCTGGGATTTAGCAGCTTAAGGAACTTATTTATCACTGTTCTGGAAAATTCTGAAGCACTAACTGCTGAGACTGTTCTCGTAACACATTGTTGGGCAAAGCCTGCTGCATTTCTGTCAGCAAGTGGCAGCTCAAGACCCATGATTCCTTGACGCTCCTGCACAGGCGAATACAGACGGTGCGGATGTTGACAGCTAACAGAACAGAGAGCCCTTTGGGGCTCTGAGGCACTTTGCTTTGCTCCAGTCGGAAATGAGTCTGCTAGTTCAGTAGTCTGGCTTCCCTAGCATCAGGGAATGAGCTGTAAGTCACCCTCTGACAGGCTGTCCTTCTAGAATGACGCAGGATGGTCTGTTTTAAACACTGCTTCAGTGGAAGATTGCTTTCCATGAGTCCCAGATCTTTAGTCTTCTTTCAAAAATTGAAATACAGTTGACGTACAATATTATGTTAGTTTCAGGTGTACCACATAGTGATTTGACATTTGCATATGTTATGAAATGATCACCATGATAAAAGTCTTATAACCCTCTGTCCCCATACAGAGTCATTACAATACTATAGACCATATTCCTTATGCTGTATATTACATCCTCATGGCTTATTTACTTTATAACTGGAGGTTTGTATCTCTTAATCCCCTTCACCTATTTCGCCAACCTCACTCCCCTCCCCTATGACAATCATCCATTTTTTTCTCCGTATCTGAATCTGTTTTTGGTTTATGTTTGTTTGTACTTTACACATACAAGTGAGATTCCACATACAAGTGAGATCATACAGTACTTGTCTTTCTCTGTCTGACATTTCATTCAGCTTAATGCCCTCTAGGTTCATGTATGTTGTCGCATATGGCAAGATTTTCTTTAAATTTTTATGGATGAGTAATATTCCTATATATATATATTACATCTTCTTTATCCATTCATCTATCAATGGACACTTAGGTTGCTTCCATATCTTGGCTATTGTAAATAATGCTGCAGTGAACATTGGTGTGCATATATCTTTTCAAATTAGTGTTTTTGTTTTCTTCTGGTAAATATGCAGAAGTGAAATTGTCGAATCATATGGCAGTTCTATTTTTAATTTTTCAAGGAACCTCCATAATGTTTTGCATAGTGGTTGCACCAATTTACATCCCCACCAACAGTGCACAAATGTCCCCAGATCTTTAGTCTTAAATTCATAGATACCTCTAAACTCACTCATGACTTTCTCTTGGATTCTAGGAGAAATCAAAATATTTTACTGAATACAGTGGTCATTGGCAGTACCGAGAATTTAGGGGTTCGTATTTACGTTTTTGAAATACAGATGATCCTCATTGTACACGACTCCATATCTGTGAATTTGCCCACTCCCTAAATGTATTTGTACCCCCCAAATCAATACTTGTGGCACTTTTGTGGTCATTTGTGGATATGTGCAGGGGGCAGAAAATGTGATCGGTCCAACCTCGCATGTTCCCAGCCGAGGTCCAGCAAGGCATTACTCTCTTCTGCTTTCAGCTCTCACCCTGTAAGCAAGCGTCCTTTCCTCCATCTATTTAGTGCCACACTTTGCCACGCTTTCTGTAGTTTTGTGGGTTTTGCTGGTGACTTCGCTTTTATTTTTTATTGTTTAAAAATCTATCCTTTATTTTATTTATTTATTTGGCCACACCACATGGCTTGCAGGATCTTAGTTCCCTGACCAGAGATTGAACCTTCGCCCTCGGCAGTGAAAGTGCGGGGTCCTAACCACTGGACCGCCAGGGAATTCCCTGATTTTGCTGTTTAAAATGGCTCTAATGTTTCTAAGCACAAGAAGGCTGTGATGTGCCGCATGGAGAAAATATGTGCATTAGGGAAGCGTCATGCAGGCACGAGTTACGGGGCTGTTGGCTGCGAGCTCAATGTTAATAAACCAACACCAAATATTCAATAAGGTGGTTTGAAACAGACACGCACTGCCTTGGCTTGGCAAATGCAGCCTGGATCCTCGCTGAACACTACTAACCAATCACATTATATTCTTTACAGGTCATTGAATCACCAAACTCTCTCTTGCTTTCAAACCTTTCATAAGCCTAGATCATTCTCTTATCTCTGCCTGAACAGCTCCTATTTGTCCTTTAAGACTTCGCTCCAATATCCCCTCCTCTTGTCCTTTAAGACTTAGCTCCAATACCCCCTCCTCTTGTCCTTTAAGACTTAGCTCCGATACCCCCTCCTCAGAAGGCCTCCCCTGAGACCTGCCTTTTAGGGCCAGGTGTTACCCCGGGAGGCCCACTTACCACACTGGGAGGGGGGTGATCGCTTGTGTACCTGTCTATCCCATCTGAGTGTGACGCCCTGGAAGGCCTGAACTGTATTTTATTCACCTTACTGCATAACACAGTACTTGACACACAGTGGGTGCTTCATAAACAGCTGATGAGAGGCCTGTAGACTGGATGGATAAAAGAAGAACTGGGTGAAACATTTCTGAGAAACAGGTGCAGACTGTGGGATACAGCAGAGCCTGAGAGCTCAGCTTATTGGCAATCCAGAGAAGTGTTGATGTGGCTGGAAAAAACCAGAACAGGTACAAACCTAAGACAAATAAAGGGTATGCATAAACCCTCTTTAGGGGACCTGGAGTGGGCCATTCAGCTTGTCTCTCCCAGCTTCCAAAAAGTCCTGAATCATTGTTTAGACAGAAGAGCCTTTTATTAAATACCTCTCACTCCCATTCAACTTCACTGTAAAGCTTTATTGGATTTTGAGATGGACCAGGAGGAAATGTGGATGGCAAGGAACAAGGGGACATCTCTTTCTTTTCTCCTCTTACCCCTGTCTTTTGATTACAGCTGAACAAGAGTCAAGAGGCCAGTAAAAGACCAGCAAATCTTTGGGCTTCCCTGGTGGCACAGTGGTTAAGAGTCCGCCTGCCAATGCAGGCGACATGGGTTCAAGCCCTGATCCGGGAAGATTCCACATGCCATGGAGCAACTAAGCCCATGCGCCACAACTACTGAGCCTGCGCTCTAGAGCCCGCGAGCCACAACTACTGAGCCCGCGTGCCACAACTACTGAAGCCCGCACGCCTACAGCCTGAGCTCCGCAACAAGAGAAGCCACTGCAATGAGAAGCCCGCGCACTGCAATGAAGAGTAGCCCCCGCTCACTGCAACTAGAGAAAGCCGCATGCAGCAACAAAGACCCAATGCAGCCAAAAATAAATAATAAATAAATTTATTTTAAAAAAAAAAAGACCAGCAAATCTAATAATCCTGTGATTATGATTTTTTAAAGCTCACAGGCAGATTCAAGCTGAATGGAAATTGTTCAATTTCTCTTGCCATTAGCAAGGAAACAGCAGAGTCACACACACACACACACACACACACACACACACAATTCCCTCCCATTCTTGGTACATTGCTCTTTTCTCTGTGTACTTTGCATGCTATTTACCTCAACTTCTCCAAAAACCGTTTAGCAGCCCCTGCCCACCTCTTCTTATTCCTTGGATCGCAGATGACTTTTTAGTGCAGAGTCAGCGCTGGAACTGCCTTTTGGTGGTTTCAGGACCTCCACTGCCTCTCCCCTCTCCTCCTGTTTGCCCAGCCACCCCACTGGCTGTCAGCCCTCCACGTTCTTTGGTCCCTTTATCAGCCCCCTCCTGTCACGTGAACTGTGTCACCGTGCAGCTGAAATCCTCACGCCACTGTTTCTTTGGGGAGAGGCTGGAAAAGTATTAGAATGAAAAATTCCAGCACCCCAGCCCTAGAGCCTTAGAAAGCTCTGAATAGACTTTAGAAATCGTCCTGTTCGAGCCTCTCATCTTACAGATAGGGAAACATAGGCCCAAAGAGGGAAGCCCTGAGTGATTAATGGCAGAGCTGGGTTTAAAATCAGGCCCTCCATTTCCCGCTCCAGGGTTTGTTCCTCTGCAGCACAACTGGAATTGTACTCTCTGCAAACTTGAAAATTTTATTAAAACAGGGTCTCTACTGGGGGAGATTTTGCCCCCAGGGACATTTGACACCGTCTGGAGACATTTTTGGTTGCCCTCACTGCTGGGAAGGAGTGCTAACAAGTGTTTGGAGAGTCCAGGCCACTTGTAAGCACTTATCAGAAGTGAGATCTGGTCACCACCTCATGCAGGGCCCAGCTGCAGCCCATCTAATGGATGCTTCCATGTGGCTTCAGCAATGGGAACCAATGGGTTAATGGGATTAACCTCCCAGCTAATCCAACATGCAGGGGCCGAACTCAAGGCAGACTTTTGCTTGTTTTGGTTTGGGGATTGATTTTTGTTTTGTGTTTTCAGAATGTGAATTTTGCATTACTTTAATACAGGGCTTCTCAACCATGGCAACCATGGGACAATCAACTTTAAATAATTATTAAAATAATCATTTTAAAATAATTATTTAAATCAACTTTAAAATAATTATTTTAAAAACCTGCCTAAGTAATACACGAGCTTTCATGTTAAAAATTCAGAGAATACGGAAAAAGAAAAAGCCCCCTTTGACACAGCCCCACCCACCCGTGCCTGTCCCAATCTCTGCCCCACTGTCCTCTCCAGAGGGAACTTTGACCAGTCGAGAGGGTGCTGTTCCTGACTTTTGGGTCGGCCTATACCTTTGTATATGTATGTTTAGAAATGTACGGCTTTATTTGGGCTTTTTCTTCACATCAGTGGAATTATACTTTTTGGCTTTGGAAACCTTTTCACTTTTGTTCATGTGGATGGATTGCATTCTTTTTACCTGCTGCATAGTACTTCATGGTTAGATGCACTGTATCATTTAACCTTTCCTCTCTTGGGCATTTGGGTTGCCCCTGGTTATTAGAAACAGGGCTGTGGCGAATACCATTGGACATGCCTCTTTGAATACAAGTGCAAGGATTTGGGTAAATACCAAGCCGTGGAATTCCCAGGTCCAGGGGTACTCATAATGAAATTGTAATCAATGCTGCCAAAGTGCTCTCCAAAAAGTGCTCTCCAAAAAGGATGTATCAAATCACCTTCCCACCAACGGTATGTATGACAGCCTGCCTCTCAGCACCACCACCTCCAATGCTGGGTCTTATTAATCTTTATAATTCTTGCCTCCGTGTTGGGAAGACAGTGATACCTCTGTTACTGTTGTTATAGTAGTTGTTATTTACCTTTTTATTTTGAAATAAGTTTAGGCTAACGGAAAAGTTCTGAAAATACAGAGTTCTTATAGTCCCTTCCCCCAACGTCTCCTCATGTCAGCATCTTACATAACCTCATACAGTGATCAAAACTAAGACATTAATTAACATTGGTACAAAGCTATTTAATAAACAGCAGACTTTACTCAGATATCACCAATTTTCTCACTCGTATTCTGGTTGTTTTAAGTTTTGTTTCCCTAATTACTAGAAAGATCGAACATCTTTTTGTATTTTTTTTTTTTTGGCCATCTGTGTTTCTTCTGTACAATGCCAGTTCAAAATTCTTTGCCCATTTTTTCCCCTCTTGGATCGTTTGTCTTTTTATAATGATTTGCAGAGGCTCTTTATTTAAGAACTCTTCTAAGCTCACACAGCTAATGAGTGAAATGAAAACCCAGGTCTATTGATTGCCTATTTCCACTACAAACACCCTGTCCTCAGTTCTCCATTGCTTCCTTTCTCCCCTGGTCCACGCTCTGTGGTCCCCAGCTGGGAGACCATGTTCTTATCAGCGTCCCTCAGAGAATCAAGTGGCGCCAGGGCTGCTCGCTTGTACCTCATTCTACTCATCATCGCTGGGCTAATGACATTAGAGGCCGCCTGGGATGGGCCTTTTCTGGACACCAGCTTGCTTTCTGGAAATTCTCATCTCCCTCTGAGGCAGGCTGCAGAGAACGCTGGCTGCCGAGGCCCAAGAATGTGCCATTGGCTGATTGTCCCTTCTTTAATTGCTGTCCTGGCAATCATAAAACCTCCTGCCCTGGCAGAATGGAAACTGCAGAAGGAGGGAGTGTGCGTCTTGGTATCGCTGGGGCCCCTGCAATTCCCAGAACACCGCCCGGGGCGCTCCGAGCCCCCTCTCAGGCCACTCCCTCATCCTCCAGCCACAGCTCCGGAAATTGACAGGAGATGGTAGGCCGGGGTGGGCACTGCCGTGGGCAGGGGTGCAAAGATGGCGCCCTTCTTGGCTGCTCTGCTTCCACCAACCATCAGTTCCTTGAGGAGGGTGGGCCTGTGTCTCGTATTCTTCTCCCTCTGGCTCTAAAAATGGGGCTGACAGAAATCTTGTCACTTGTAGTTACTCTAGATAAGGAAGGAGATGGGGTGGAGACACCCTTTGTCCCTAGTTCTGGTCCCAAATGTTGGCGGGACAGTGGTGTAGTGTGTTGAACGGTTGCCCCCCTCCCCAAATATATGTCCACCCAGAACCTGTGATTGTGACCTAATTAGGAAAAGGGTCTTTGAGGATGCAGTTTTTTTTAAACTTTTTATTTTATATTGGAGTATAGTTGATTAACAATGTTGTGATAGTTTCAGGTGTACAGCAAAGGGATTCAGTTATACATATACATGTATCTAGTCTTTTGCAAATTCTTTTCCCATTCAGGTTGTTGAGGATGTAATTATTAAGAACCTCAAGAAGAGGTCATCCTGGGTTACCGAGGTGGTCCCTAAATCCAGTGACACATATTGTCATGCGATAAAGACAGAGGGAGATTGGAGACACACAGAGAAGAGGAGAAGGCCATGTGAACGGGGAGGCAGAGACTGGAGTTATTTAGCCGCAAGCCAAGGAACGCCTGGGGTCACCAGAAGCTGGAAGAAGGAAAGAAGACTTCTCCCTTAGAACTTTCCGAGGGCAGTGGCCCTGCTGACATCTGAAGTCCAGACTGCCATCCTCCAGACTGTGAGAAAATAAACTTCTGTTGTTTTAAGCCACTTGGTTTGTGGTAATTTGTTATAACAGCCACAGGCAACTAATATAGGTGGGAACCAACCAGGCCATTAAAACCCATAATCCTTGAAGGAACTACAGAAATCATCCATTGTTGCCTGAGTAGGAAAATGAGGACAACAGGGAGGGATGACCTGCCTCTGACCAGCATAAGCAAACATCAGCGTGTTTCATTTATACACAATAGCCTGTGTGGTAGTATCTCTTTGTCAGCCCCACAGGGGACAGGTGCAGAGCAAGGCACTGGCTCTTCACCATGGAAGGAAGGTGGGCATTTTCTCTGTGGAAAACAGAGGGCGGGGGTGGGGCTTGTTTTGAGAACCTGTGGGAAGCGCCCAGCTCCTTCCCAGGCCCCCTCCAGGCCCTGGGGAGGGGCCTCAGAATTTGCATTTCTTTTGTTTGTTTCTTTGTTTGGTTAAGAAGACATTGGATGATTTTTTTTTTTTAACTGAAGTATAGTTGATTTACAGAATTTGCATTTTTGACAAGTTCCCAGGCAAGCCTGCTGCTGCTGGATCAGGGATCACTCTTTGAGAACCCTTGCTCTAAAGCAGTGCTTCTTAGACCTTCATAAGCAGAGGCTTCACCTTGGGATCGTGTTATAATTCAGATTCTGACAACGCTTTGTACTATCTGACCCTGCTCTCCTCACTGTCCTTTTCCAGACGCAGCTGATTGGACCAGGAGTAGATGTTGAATCAAGGGGCCATGGGCTCACCGACAACCAATGAAAAGACCCCGACCACACAGAGTAAATCTAAGCCCAGCCGAGTCCCTCTCTTGAGAATCAGAATGGTGTCTGAATAGAGACCATTGCCCACTGGGGGTGGTCCCTGGGCAGAGACCACGATGCAGAGTTGGGACCAGTGCCACGACGAGCCTAGAGCAAAATGAGCGTGCAGAGGCAGCTGGCGCGGGAGGGGAAGAGAGGAAGTGGGTGCACAGAGCCTGTACAGCCTGGAGAGGCAGAGGATGCCCTTGCTTTCTGACAGCTCTCTAATTCCCAATTCCCACGAGCCCCATCTGGGCTGTTTGCCCTGGTGCTCTGAGAAACCCGTGTCCTTCCAAACAAGCTCCTATTTTTGCTTGAGATACTTTGAAGGGTTCCTGCTCCTTGAAGCCAAAGGGCCTGAATTAATCAGAATGTACGATCTATGCCCTCATCCACCGGCTCCTGACGGTGAAACCCTCTGAGGCAGGAACTACATCCCGGTCATGTTTGTGTCCAGGACCTTGGACAGGGGCCCTGCACAGGGGTGCTGGAGAGGTGCGGCGTGAATCTCCGGATACAACGTGCATAGGTTATTAGGTGCAAGGCACATCCCAAGCGAGTGGAAGGCAGAGGCAGAGGCACGGAGCTGGGCGAGCATGTGAGGAGGGCTACACACACAGGGTGGCTGGGGGATATAGCAGGCAAGCTTGGCTAGGGAAGGCTGATCACGGACTGCCTTAAACACCAAGCCGAGGAGCTGGGCTTGGTTTGACAGGCAGGAGGGAGGCATCCAAGGTCTTTCAGCCAGAAGGACACGACCAAGAATAGTTGTGCTCTTTTATTTTTCTCAAGGATCCTAATGACCTCTCATCCCCAGGTGAGAGGTGACATCTTGAAATAAGCCTGTAAAAAGGGGAAGGAGAAAATAGATCCCAGAGGTTTTCCTAGCATAGAATCAACAGGAAATTGCGACTTGGTTGGACGCCGTGCTAAGCCCGGGAATGGAGAGTATTCTGTTAATAAACCAGAGTGTGGAAGTAAAAGTCCAGCCTCACTGTTAAGTAGAGACATGCAAATTGAAAGTGATATTGTTTTTCATCATAGCAAATTGGAAAAGATCCTGGTGAAAGTGTGGTAAAATGGTTACTTCCATGTTTTACAGCACACGCAGAGGATACATTGACACACACACAATTTGGAAAGTAATTTAGCAAAATGCATTACCATCTTTAAAGATTTTCATACCCCTAGTTTCCCAGAAGTAAAATTACTAGACCTATCTTACAGAAATCTCCTAAAACATGTAAAGTAATTTACTGCCAAAGATATTCCTCACGGTGCTGTAGGAAACAGATCAAACATCCAATAAAGAGAATGTGAAGTCTATGAAGTTATATCTGCTATGGAATACTACATAGCCCGTTCCAAATAAAGGTTCAAAGGGTACATAGAATATTCATGGCAGAACACCAATGTATATATCCATTTTGATAATAACTATGTAAATGAAACACACAAATAAAAACCTGTTAATGGGAAAAATATGACTGCATGGAAATATACCGAAGTTTAACAGGAATTGTGCTTTTTCCTACTTTTCTATGCGCTCCACTTTTTCTCCAAAGCACAATAAAATCACGATAAAAAGAAATCCCTGGAGCCTGATAAAGCAGCTGAAACTGGGAAACACTCACTGGCTATTGCAACGGAGACATCCAACTCCTGTCTCTCCTTCACTGACTCCGGGTGCCCGGCTCTCCCCAGCGGGAAGGAATAGGAGTGTTGCTGTGGGGCTGTGTCTTTGTCTTGTCCGCTCTGTGAGACATTTAATTCTCAAGCACAGGGCTGGGCACTCAGGCAGCTTGTGTCAGGGTTGCCTGCTGACCAGTGTGCTGGTTTCCTGTGGCAGCTTGTAAACAAATTACCACAATCTGGTGGATTAAAACAACAGACATTCATTCTCTCACAGTTCTGGAGGCCAAAAGTCTGAAATCAGGACTACTGACCTGAAATCAAGAGGTCGGCAGGCCAGAGCTCCTTCTGGAGGCTCCCAGGGAGAATCTGTTCTGTGCCCCTTCCAGCTCCTGGCGGCTGCCGGCAATCCTTGGCTGGTGGCCACATCACTCCCAGCTCTGCTTCCATCTTCACATTGCCTTCTCCACTTCTGTGTGTGTAATCCTCCTCTGTCTCCCTCTTATAAGAACCCTTGTGATTACATTTAGGACCTACTTGGATAATACAAGATAGCTTCCCTACCTCAAGATCCTTAACTTAATCACCCCTGCCAAGTCGTCTTTTTTTTCTTCCATATAAGGTAACATTCACAGGTTCCAGGGATTAGGACATGACTATCTTTTGGAGGGAACGCTATTCAATTTATCACAACCAGCGTTAAGAATTAAGTGATGTGGGTTGAGACCAGACCCATCCTTGGCTCACTCTTGTGACTATAGCAGGGGATGGCCTGGAAGACAATCTGGGCTGTGATGGGTGAGGATTCCCAGGAGGGCTGCCTCTCTTGCCCAGGTTCAATTCATTGTCTGGGTCAGAACTGCAGGCAATGTCCAGGCTTTGCCCAGGATGATTATCAGGGGCTGAGGATTTTGCCAGAGAAGTTCTCCGCTCTCTGGATCCAAGAGCCTCCTGCTTTAAGAAACCAAGAATGTGGTGGGAAATTGGGACCTTGTGAAACAATCCCTGAAAGGCAAGCAGTTGCATTTCAGAAAGAGTGTCCTGTTTGTGAAGGGTTCTTGGGTTAGTTTCCAGGTTCTTAGTTACCTTCGCCTTGTCAGCGGCTTGCTGTGTGACCTCGGGCAGGCGGCTCTCGCTCTCTGTCGTCAGTTATGGAGAGTTCTGAAAGGTCCCTGGAGGCTCTGCCAACCCCCTCACTCAGACCTCATACACCGTCCTCCCCCTAGTCTTTTGCACCGTTCAAGTCCTTAAGAGGCTGGGGAAGCCACTTAAAGGCATTTCTCAGAACTACTCCTCCCAATGTCAGCAGCCCAAGGTTCTCCCAGTGGAGCCTCAGTTTCCCTTTCCAGCTTCCCCTTCACGGGGTCTCTCTGAGACTGTGTTCCATAATTCTAGGTGGGCTCAGGGGTGAGATGTGAGACCTGGTCTCAGACTTATGTGGCTGGAAGAACTCCAGCCAAGAGTCCTAGAGGCTGAAGAGTAGGTGTTCCCAAAGATAAAACTAAGCACCTGGAAAGTAAACCAGTGACGGGCAGGGACGTGCTCACAAACACAATGATTAATCGCTGTGCTGTGTGTGGGAAGGGGCACCTGTGGGCCTACAAGAACAAGTACTGGGGGGACCGGAGGACAAAATGGGGAGTCCCTCTCACCTAGCAATGGTCCACGTCCTGGGGGTCTTGAAACACAGAATTTGTTATTCAAAATAAGGTCACTTATTCAAGGTGACCTGATTCTATGGGAGTAGGGTAAATACCAGGGCATGGACCCTTCAAGCATTAAGGATGTTTAGTGATGCTGCATTGGGGCTACTTCATTTCATAAACTATCAAAATACCCTCAGACCCTCTTCCAGGACACCTCCGCTTCCTCACAGTCAGCTTCTAAAGAGTTAACCTTGGGCCCAGTAGGGACTCCAGAACTTTGCAGATGGGTAGTTTATTATACATTTTTTGAATATCACCCCTGACTATAATTATTCCAAAGTTCCCTGATGGAATGCCCCTGGCCCTTGGAGTGTGAGCCCGCCTGCTCTTACATTACTGACCAGGAGATGGCAGGACAGGAGCGCACAAAGTTCAGCACTGCAGGAAAAAAGGCACAAAACCTTCCGCGTTTCAGTCTAACTGAGGAGGGATTCCTCTTCCGGTTATGCGGTGGTGCCCTTGTTCACCGCCAGGCACCCACCCTCACACCGCACCCCACTGGGCATGGCCGGACATCCTCATTCCAAGGGAAGAGGATGACTCCCCCTCTGGGAGCTCAACCAGGAAGAACTGTAAGCTGATTTGGGAAGGACGGCATTTGGAGGTGTGACAAGTGCTGTCCTGGAAAGTTTGCTCTGAAACCTGGGCATCAGGTAATGAGATAACATGTGTATCTAGCCTATCATTAGTGCTTAGCACGTGTTAGCTGTGTGAACACATACCTCACCTCATTTAATCCTTTCAACAAACGCACAGTGTAAACCTTTGCAGCCCATTTTACAGATGAAGATATCAAGACGCAGAGGGGTGGCTTCAGTTGTCCAGCAGCACACGGCAAGTGAATAGCAATGCTGGACTTTGAATCCAAGTCTCAGTGACTCAGCGTGCAGCTGTGTCCTCCTGTGCTAGCTGAAGAGATGCTTGATGGTGAATCACAAACCTTCCACACACAATTACTTCTCAAAGAGACTAGAGGGCTGAACCTCCTGAGGGGCACAAGGCAAAGGAATAGGTAGACCCTGGGTTTTC